>NW_026061786.1:0-1200000 GCF_023897955.1 Schistocerca gregaria
CACACTAGATCGCGTGTTATACACTTCCGCCAATTGGCGATGGATTTCAATCAGAGCAGTGCGCTTTGCATTCAAAAACCAAATAACTGCAGCAATTTGCACTTGGCGGTAACATCCAACAGGTGCTTCATTCTCAACGGCCGCCGAGCCAAGATTGAGTGCCTCGTCACGGCATGCTCATGTTTACACACAGTGTGTGAAGCACTCTTCATAACAGTGTGACCTATTGCCACACAAAACAGGGTTCTATAGTTATACAAAAATAGGAGACCTTACTTTTGGGATTACCCTCTTACACTTTCTCAATGTTAAGTGACAGTATACTTTCCCTCAGAACTGTAAAAGCTATCGATCCTTTGAATGGCTATGGTTTTATACACCGGCATATAATTTCTCAGTACTTTAGAAAACGAAACTCGGAAGGGGAGGGGGGGGGGAGGGGGGGGGGGGGGGGAGAGAACATGTTTTGGAAAGATCTTTGATGTGCAGCAACATGTACACTGCATATTTTCGTATTATGAAACTATAATTGCGAATTGCACTAAATACCGCATGTTACTTTCTGAAGCATTGAAATCGAGATTACGATGCATTCTTGTAAGCGTCATAGCTCATGTCACGTGATCTAGCTGGCCGACGACAGCGGATATTCAGAGTATAGGATACGTGATGTAGTCAGCCAATTGTAACCACTGTTAAGTAGCGCGAACACACAAATAGGAAAAGTTAATGGTTTAAATTAATATACATAGTATTGTTACAAGAAAAGCAACACTTTCACATATAAGATTGGTCTCCAAGATTTGTGGGGACGTAGAACCACTGGCTGACCCCACAATTATGTCACTACCCTACTGCAGCAAGAACAATCTTAACTTGACCAGATCAGTTCTCTGCAGCAGGTGCTCTATACTACACGTATTGAGTATATGCTCTGAGAGTAGAAGTACTCATAGTAATTAACGGAAGTACAAGTGATTATCATCTTAATTACCATGCCCGCTCTCCACTATCTACAGATTAATAAGCTGCAAGAGAAGCTAAGATTTTACATATATTGTTGATTTTTTCCCCTAGTGTTACAATTTAAGATACACTGCACATAGTTCATCTTGCACAAAAGGAAATTTGCTTTGAAAGTAAAGCCTAGTTTATATGACGACATTAGATCACAGGCAACTGCCCTACCGGCCACTGCGAATGCCCACTGCGTGTCTGCCCAACTTGTTCATTAAATTAAATGCTTTCGGCGTGTTCCAACTTTGGTGACACTAGTTACAAGAGTTTTGAGATTACGTGTGTTCATAGTGTGTGGACAAACCGAAATATGAGGTGTGAGAAGAATTTTTCGATCTCTATGCTTTGCATAGGTGTTTGTAGGCTTCAATGATGCCGATTGCAAAATAAGCAGCATATTGCTGCTCCTGAGACCGTCATGTGCGTTCAGAACACAAATTGTTTGACAATATCTGAGCTGCAGGGCAAAATTTATTGAATTAGGAGCACATATACAACTGAACTAATTAAAATACAAGCAAGTACAATTCTGGCTGTGGAAATGCTCTTGTCTACAAGACTAAAATCCCATCCTTCAAGTTGGCCGATTCTTTTTTAAGGAGCATTGTTGACAGGTGGTAAGGGTACACAATTCAAGAAGCTGCATTCTTTATTCAGTATTTATCTATTTAAAATGTCGCAGCAGTGCTCCCCATTCACAAACATTTGAATTTTAAAATATTGCCACTGTACAGTTCTATCTCCAAGACAGTAGTTTGCAAACCATTCTCTTTTTAATGCTGCCTGCTTCGAATAACTATTGCTGTTAATGTAAGTTTCAGGCTTTCCCCGAGATCTTGACAAGTGGAGTAATCGGGTCTACTGCCGGATGATTGTGTCGCTCTGGCACAATATTTCGGCCACCCAACTCGTTGCCTTCTTCAGGTACTACATGAGACTGTCGTATTGGAGGATCCTCCACTCTGGTATTCCACATCTGTGGATTTTGCTAGTAATTATAACAAAGCTGATTATTCGCAAACCCAGCGATTGGCATTCACACATTCGGCTTCACTCTGTTCAGCTCTTAAAGCTCCGTCCCCTTTTGCCTGCAGGAAAGTTTATTTCTATATGCGACCAGGATTCCTCTGGCAGAGACATCACTTACACTATGCCACTATTCAAAAATCAACAAGGAATGTGTTCAAAAATGTTAAAAAATCAACATGGATGCATTTTGAAATCATATGAATAATCAGTAGACCAATGTGCACTGGATGCTAGGCACTTTGTCGAAATAAGGTTTTTTTTTTCCTTCTCAAGAATACTAATCCCCCCATGTGAAATTGCCGCCCGGGTTAGACACCACGGTTCTCCCCCCCCCCCCCCCCCCCCCCCCCGCTCGCCCCTGCTCAAATGAATTTAATGTGAATAGTTATGACGTCACGCTCATCAGTGGCAATTTGTTGTTATGAAGCATTGCATAGTCTTCCTAAAGCCTTTGACACATTTTGCTGTTGGCAGACGCTTGTATGAGCACTGTGTTTTGTTGTTTGTGGCGCATTTCCTTTCCAACTAAAGTTTTATTTTCAGTTTTTTCTCTCATTCATGTTTATTGCTGCAGTATTATTCTGCTGTAGCTGGATGCAAAAAATAGGGAGCGAAAGGCTACTTACAATTTGTATAGAAACCAAATGGCAGTTATAAGAGTTGAGGAGCATGAAAGGAAAGCAGTGGTTGGGAAGGGAGTGAGAAAGGGTTGTAGCCTCTCCCAAATGTTATTTAATCTGTATATTGAGCAAGCAGTGAAGGAAACAAAAGAAAAATTCGGAGTAGGTATTAAAATCCATGGAGAAGAAATAAAAACTTTGAGGTTCGCCAATGACATTGTAATTCCGTCAGAGACAGCAAAGGACTTGGAAGAGCAGTTGAACGGAATGGACAGTGTCTTGAAAGGAGGATATAAGATGAACATCAACAAAAGAAAACAAGGATAATGGAATGTAGTCTAATCAAGTCAGGTGATGCTGAGGGTATCAGATTAGGAAATGAGACAATTAAAGTAGTAAAGGAGCTTTCCTATTCGGGAAGCAAAATAACTGATGATGGTCGAAGTAGAGAGGATATAAAATGTAGACCTGGCAATGGCAAGGAAAGCGTTTCTGAAGAAGAGAAATTTGTTAACATCGAGTATAGATTTAAGTGTGAGGAAATCGTTTCTGGAAGTATTTGTATGGAGTGTAGCCATGTATGGAAGTGAAACGTGGACGATAAATAGCTTAGACAAGAAGAGAATAGAAGCTTTCGAAATGTGCTGCTACAGGAGAATGGTGAAGATTAGATGGGTAGATCACATAACTAATGAGGTGGTGTTGAATAGGATTGGGGAGAAGAGAAGTGTGTGGCACAACTTGACTAGAAGAAGGGATCGGTTGGTAGGACATGTTCTGAGGCACCAAGGGATCACCAATTTAGTATTGTAGGGCAGCGTGGAGGGTAAAAATCATAGAGGGAGACCAAGAGATGAATACACTAAGCAGATTCAGAAGGATGTAGGTTGCAGTAGGTACTGGGAAATGAAGAAGCGTGCACAGGATAGAGTAGCATGGAGAGCTGCATCAAACCAGTCTCAGGACTGAAGACCACAACAACAACAACAACAACAACAACAACAACAGCTGGATACAGTAATATCCTTTGTTAGAATATCGGTTCCTATGAGCCAAAATTGCAAAAATTTAATTGAAAACTGAAACAATGAAAAATTCCCAGTTTTTTCCTCGTTTTCTTCCAGATGAAAAAATTCCTGGGTTTTTCTCAGATCTCCCGGTTGTCCCAAGTCCTATACACCCTGAGAAACCAGGAAGCTAGCTCGGCCGATGTGAGCAATGACAATGAGAGGAGGGAGAGGGCAGAAGGGGAAGGAGTATGGAAATGGAGAGAGGGACATGGGAAGGGAATGCAGCCCTGGGAAAAAGGTCCTTAATAGCTCAAGACTCTGTGTGTACCATGCACAAACTCACAAAAAAGCCCTGGTCCCCCTGGAAGAAGTAACAGCTCATAAGTGACACGGTAGTACACCCTGATAGGTGTATAGAGCTATGGGCCCCTGCAGTAAGTAGTTTTCTCAGGATACTTTACGTTCAAGAGTCTGCCAATTCAGTTCTTTCAGCATCACTGTGACAGTCTCCTATGAGTTAAACAAACCTTGACCATTCATGCTGCTTTCCTCTGTTAATGCGCAATATCCACTATCTGTCCTATCTGGTACACGTCCCAAACACTTGAGCAATATTCTAGGATAGGTCACACAAGCGATTTGTAAGCAATCTCTTTTGTAGACCAACTGCATTTCCCTAGTATTCTACTGACAAAACAAAGTCTGTTACCTGTTTTACCCATGACTGAGCCTATGTGACTGTTCCGTTTCATATTCCTACAAAGTGTTAGGTTATTAAGCCTCTCTCAGTGGATTGGATGACCACCTGTCAGTCCTCTCGTGTAAGGAGATTGTTTTAGCTAGGTTGCATATCAGGCACTATCTTTTTAGCCATCGCCATTTGGTAAGTAGTGTTCCACCACTACTTTGTGGTCATTGCCATCAACCTTTGACGGTTCTCCATTTCCTGACAGTATGCCCTTTTTTTAACCACTTATGTTCTCATTTGTGTCTGTTGTCTGAGTTATCGGCTGTTTTAGCGAACGACGTGCAGGCTGTCGACCACATCTTATTTTTTATCCATCATAGCAATATGACAATTGAGATTTAATCCCTAGTTCATGACCTCTATTTCTAGGTGGCATATTTTATAGACCTTTCTCCACATCCCTGTTTTTAGGGGTCTTCTCTTCTGTCAATTGGAATTAATGTGTAGTCGTTTTTAAGTCTCTCTCTGTCTTCACGTTCTACAGTTTTGATATAGGTGCGTATGACCCTAGTTGTTTTTGTGCAAAAAAGTTTGAGTTTACATATTCTAATTGTGACTCATTGAAATTATAGTCAAAGGACACTATGTTTTTTCATTTTTTCAAGCACACAATTTTACATTTCTGAGCATTTACAGCCAGTTGCCAATCTTTGCACCACAATCTTATCAAGATCTGACTGAATATTTGTGCAGCTCCTTTTTGACTACACTTCACTATAGATAACTGCATCATCTTCAAAACGTCTGAGGTCACTATTAATATTGTCCACAAGGTCATCAATATAAAGTGTGAACAGCAATGTACCCAACACACTACCGTGAGGCGCACCTGCATATACTTCCACATCTGTCAATGACTCTCCATCCAAGGTAACTGTGTCCCCCCTGCCTGAAAATTGTCAATCCAGCCACAAATTTCTCTTGATACCTTATAAGATGATGCTTTTGATAACAAGTTTAGCTGTGGCACAGAATCAAACTCTCTTCATAAATTAAGAAGTGGTGCATCTACCTATCTGCTTTGATCCATGGTTTTCAGTGCTTCGTGTGAGAACAGTCTGAGTTGGGTTCCACATTTTCAATGTTTTCAAAATCTGTGCTGGGTGACATGTCGGAGGTTACTCTGTTCAACACACCTCATTATGTTTCAGTTCAGACGGTGTTCTGTGATTCTACAACAAGTTGATGTCAAGGATATTGGATGGTAGTTTTGCGTATCACTTCTGCTACTCTTCTTACAGGTAAGTGTGACATGTTATTTCTTCCAACTTCTAAATATGGTTTTCTGTTCAAGTGATCTACAATATAAGGGGCTTACTCAGCTGCAAATGTGGTACAGAATCTGGTAAAGATTCCATCAGGCCCTGTGGCTTGTTCAGTTTTAATGGTTTCAGCTGTTTCTCAAAGCCTCTTGAATTAATATCTATTTCACTCATCTTTTCAACGGCACAAGAATTAAAATGGGGAAAAACTCCTGGGTTACTCTTTGCAAGGAACATCTGAAAGAGAGTTCAGAGTCAGACACTGAAGGCCTCATGCATTGCTCTCCCAACAGCCAAATGCATTTCATTAATATCTATCTATAGCCCTATGCTTGTTTTATACATATTATGCAGTAGCTTCTGTTTCTTCAGGAGTTTCTTTAAAGTGACTGTGTACCTCAAAGAGTCCCTCCCATCATAAACAGTTCTAGTGGATATGTATCCATCCTGCAGTAAACAATTGTTTCAAACTTGAGCTGTAGTTCCTCTACATGTTCCCACAGAGTTAAATGTTTCAAGTTTCTCACTAAGGTATGAAACTACTACTGCTTTTGTCTAGTTTGTTGAAAACACAGACATTTCTAATTATTTTCATTGCCCTTTATATTTTGGTGTTCATCGTTGCTGTAACTGCCTCATGCTCAATGATGACAGTTCAGATGCGGACATCCTCTAAGAGGTCAAGTCCATATTGTTGCCATTAGACCTAATATATTTCCATCATGAGGGGGGTTCTGAACTATTTGCTCTAGGTAGTTTGAAGATAAGGAATCTATCAGTTTCATGGAATGTCTTATCACACTCACTAGTAACAAAACTGTAATCATCCCAGTTGATTCTTGGATGGTTAAAGTCTCCTCTGATGATTACTGTATGACTATGGAACTTACAAGAAAATTTATGTTTTCTTTAAAGTTTTTGCTTACATCAGAAGGTGAGTCTGGTGGTCAATAGAGGAATCCAATCATAATTTTATGCCACCCTTGATGTTGTTGTTGTTGTTGTGGTCTTCAGTCCTTAGACTGGTTTGATGCAGCTCTCCATGCTACTCTATCCTGTGCAAGTTTCTTCATCTCCCAGTACCTACTGCAACCTACATCCTTCTGAATCTGCTTAATGTATTCATCTCTTGGTCTCCCTCTATGATTTTTACCCTCAACACTGCCCTTCAATGCTAAATTTGTGATCCTTTGATGCCTCAGAACATGTCCTACCAACCGATCCCTCATCTTCAGAATCTGTCACCAAAAGCATACAACCCCCCCCCCCCCCCCCAATGATACCGATGCCAGTCCACACAAGACCATGCAAGATAATTTGGCATAAGTTTTCTTTCGTTCCAGGAGCTCTGCTCTACAAGAGGGGGCTGTCTGGTGATACTAACAAATAACTGAAAGTGTGGACTATCTTCGTGCCTATGTGACAGGCTATCAAATAGCATCTTTGCTTATACATTACTACTCCTTTCACGAGGTTGCTCTGGTTTTCTCTGGAGTATTTCTGTTCCTTGATTTTCGTGTTTGATTAAAGTAATGAAAGACATAATATTTACACCATCTGTATCCATTGTGGATTATAGTTCTCGCAGTTTTTTCTCCAAGAAAATCATTTCGTGTAATACATTTCACATCAAGAGTTACATTTTTGAAAACACTCCACAACACAAATTGAGTGTGGTGTTTTAAAGAGCAACTTTAGTTGCTACAGATTCTTACAACACATGGAGACTTTATCAATAAGGTTTTTGAAGGTTATGCATATAGCTTCATAACTGCCAAAACAAAATTCCCTACAATAATATAATTTTTAAAAATACAAGTGTAAGTTCATTTTTATTCTAAATGCTATACTAACAATGGCTTGGGATGCACTGCAAGCAACAGGTTTGGGATGGTCTGCAAGCAACAAAGAGATTGTGAATGATGTGAGGATACAACATATTCCAGGAGAATCACCTCACTACTTTCTGTAGCAAACACAAAGAATATGGCTATTTGAACAACAATCGTTAACACCTCTGAATCATCAAGATAAGTATTTTAATAATACTGAATCATTTACCTATTTCAAAACTTATTTTCTTTTGAGACAATCTCCTTAAATTAGTGATAATTTATTATGAATTTAAATTTATATGCAGATCATCACCTTAGTCGTGAGCAGGAATGTTTCACCAGCCATTATCAATATTACTGATCTAATAGTGACTATACTACACACAACACAGCAGTAGCATTTAGATAGTTAATCTGACGTTGCGCTGTCAGGCTTGCTTATTTGAAAGTGTGTAAAGCAGTAACTTCAGACCTAATGTGGGAGTGGTTGGTTGGTTGGTTGGTTGGTTGTCGGGAAGGGACCGAACAGCGAGGTCATCGGTCCCATCGTATTAGGGAAGGATGGGGAAGAAAGTCGGCTGTGCCCTTTCAAAGGAACCATCCCACCATTTGCCTGAAGGGATTTAGGGGAATCACGGAAAACCTAAATCAGGATGGCCGGACGCGGGCTTGAACCGTCATCCTCCCGAATACGATAGTGTGGGAGTGGTTTGTTAAAATACAGAATGAAGCAAGAAAAATTACTGAGAAAACCAACAAATTAATGCTTTTCAGATCTTTATAAGGAAACTGGAGCTCGTTCTGTCTACAGCAGCCTATGCTGAACTGAGCTGGCATCCACTCCTCACCAAGTACCTTCTGCAAGCGGAAAGTTTGACAAGTAGCATGTCAAATATTTCACGTTGAATTGACCAGCATGAAGCTGTCAGGCATAATAAACAGCCGTAAGCAAAGTGACTGCACAACAACAGCCAATATCCTGCCACTGAATGTGGTGCGCTATGAAACAACAACGGACCATGGAAGTTATCTGCGTCTCCATCCTACAAAAAGATCCTTACAAACTCTGTGATTCTCAAATGACTTCCCAGCTTGTTATTTGCAAAGCCTTGAATTTATGCTATTCTTTTGATCATTGGTCTCCCTCTTTTATTTGAATTTTGTATTAAGTTTCATTTTTTCTGATACTGCATTCTATTCTTCTTCTTCTTCTTCTTCTTCTTCTTCTTCAGACTTAGATTGTTCATTTTGACTTTAAACCTCTTTTGGTGTTGTTTCTGTTATTTTTTCAGTTTTATCTGTGAACACATTTTCTGTGATTTAGAGTTCTCATAAGTCATCCTCCATTTCGTTAAACCAGTTGGATTGGGTTTTTTGTTGCAGTAGTAAAAAAAAAGTATTTTGTTAATTTATTTGGGCATAATCTGTGTCCATAAAAATTAATTCTTGTTTTCTTCATTGGGTCAGAGTGTTTTGGTACTTTGGTAAAGGATTTCCATTTTTGATGTGAATTATTTTGTTGTTGTGGAGTCTGGGGCCAAGAATTTTTATTAATAGCTTCCTTTCTTTTATCTGCAGCCTTCCAGGTGGGCCATGGTCGGTGATGGACAGTGTTTCAGCAGCATAAATAGCTTCCAGACTAATTACTGTACTGTAATGTCTTGTTTTTGCACTCTATGAAAGGGACTTTTTGCTATAGGTGTTTTTGGCGAGTTGTAAGGCCAGTTCAAATTTAGTACTTCTAGATTCCACTGCTTCTCTCGAGGGCACTCCAGCTGATCCATTCTCCAAGATACTTGAATTCTTCAATGATCTCTATTTTTTCTTTCTCCCACTAATATGTCTTGGTGGTTTTTTTAAGGTTGTCATTTATCTTCATATTTTCAAAGGAGATTTAGAGATCTATTTTTTCAGCTTGTTTCTGAATTTGAAGGTCTGTGCTTTGACTTCTTCCCAGAACTCAGTTCGTAGCAGTATCATTTGCAAAGTTTAGACAACTGACTTTGATGTCTTTGTTTTTTGTTCCATTCGGATTCCGCTATAGCTCTTCTGCTCCACACTGACTACTTTTTCTGGGGCACAGTTAATTGGCAGAGAGGAGAGACCATCTTCTTGCTGTACACCCATTTTTATCTCAAAAGGGTCAGAAAGTTTTCCCATGAATTTAACTTTTGAGCTTTCTCTGATTACGTTCTTGGTCTAGGTTTAACTCTCTTAGTATAGAGATGAGGGATTCCCAGCCTATGGAGCTGTATGCTTTCTGAAAGTCAATGACTTCCGATAGATCATGAGGTTTTTGAGGTTTAGGATTTGTTCTGGGCAGGTTGTTCTTTCCCTGAATCCCACATGGTATTCTCCAAATCGATGGTCTAATTGGGGTTCTGCCCTGTCTAGTAGGACTTTAGAGAAATCTTGTACATTGTGACAATGAATGACATCCCTCTGTAGTAGTTGGGTTCAGATCTGGATCCTTTCTTATAGAATGGGTGGATGAGAGCCAGCTTCCATTCATCTGCGATTCTTTCATTTATCCAGATTTCGGAGATAAACTGTAGTATTTCTGTTGACATTTTTCCAACATTCAGCTGTGACTTGTTTTCCTTTCGATGTTTTATAGTTTATGCGATCTGAAATGACTAGTTTCTTGGTGTAGAGTGGTTCAGAGTTAGGGCTGGTTATTGTTGAGATCTTAAAGTCCATTTTTATCTACGGATTCTTCACAATTGAGAAGTTTTCTGAAATATTCTGCCAATATTTTGGAATTATCTCTACTGTTGTGGACAATATTCCATTTTCATCTTGGCACTGTAGGGTCAAGGCTGCATTTGTTTAAAAGTCTTATAAAGGTTCCTTGTGTTGCTTTTAATGAATTCTTTGTCGATCTAAAAGGGGTGCCAGTCTTATTAGGCTTTTTAATTCTTTTGTTATTTTTGCTCACTAATTTTCTTATGTTTAAGACTTTTGTCTCTTACGTTAAATTTTCTGTGACTGTCATGGTTGCCACACTTTTCTTCTTAGTTCAAGGAGTCTGTCACATTTTTCTGTCCACCAGACAGGTGTTTTGGCTTTGTTTATGGAAGCTAACTGTTCAGCTTTACTTATTATGCTTTCTTTTATTTGAACCCAGTTATGGTTTCTGCATGTTAACAGTTGTGAGGGAAAACACCTAGGAGTTTATTATCTTTTCTGGAGACCATTTTCTTCTATTGGGATTGTTGGTTCCATCTTCTCTTTTGGGAATGATTTTGAGTTTTATTTTAGGAAGGTAGTGATCAGAGTCCACTGGTTGCTTGTTTTGTTTTAGGGCACAAAAACAACTGCAGTCATACACACCCATGTCAGAACCATAGAACATGTTAAGCCCAATTTATGGAAGGGAAGACAGCAAAAAAGAGGACTTTCTCTTGAAGAAAGAGCCATAAAATATACCATCGAGACTCAGACCCTGATCTAAAGATTAAGTGTCCTTCGCCATATTGCTAAGACGGGTAAAAAGTAAAACAGAGTCGACAGCTTGTGCGGTGTTAATTAAAACAGCCAATAGCTCAGACAGCATGCATAAATTTGAACATAAGTGCATTCTCTCAGGAAATGGTGAACCATCAAAGGTTGATGACAATGGCAATGGCTAAAAAGATAGTGCCCAATATGCAACCTAGCTAAAATGATCTTGCAGCGAGACGGCCTAGAGGAGGTGGGCAAGCTTCAGAGAGAGGTTTAACCATCGAGTGGGCACGCTTGTGTATGAAGTGCACCAACCAAAACTAAGATGATTTTGCACAGTTCCATTGTTGTTTGACAACTGAAAACCCATACCTATTTCTTCATTACTGGTTCAGGCAACACAGCAATAAATTGTGTTGTCATAAGTCCAAGTGACCAGCAGCAATATAAAATATAAAGTGAGTTAGGCGACAAAAAAATTTACGATCTGTACAAAAAAAGACCCTGATTATAAACTAGCAACATAATCCCATATTGAGGTAGTTGTCTACGAGATAATTAGTGTTCTAATAAGTGGCTGGCTGGCGTCTGCTTAATGCTTTGAGTGGATCATTACTATTTCCGTAACACCTGTTCTTGGCAACAAAACGTTATAGTGAAAATTTATTTCATTATTGTTTAATGAAACAGTGGTATAACTCATATTATGTGAGTTTATTTTTTTGTTGTTTACATAAACTATAATTCAACTGTGAATTTGAACATGCATGTTTACCTTGGTAACATAAAGACAGCTATTCTATACATGTGTACAAAGTGTGCCGCGTGCCTGTTTGTGTTATAAAAAACAGGGCACCTGCTCAAAAGTTCATTCTGTGGCACTTGTTCCCATGAAGGAAAGACCAGTGGTGATGCCAAAGTGACACCACCTGCTGACAGACGGCAACACAGAGATCATCAGATGGGATGGAAGGACTAGCGGCCCGAAGTAAGACAGTAGCCTTGGCAGTTGCATCAGTGGCCTCGTTTCCCGTTAGACTGATGTGACCAGGGACCCACGAAACATCACAGCGGCTCCATTGAGAGTGAGCAAGTGACAGCTTTCCTAGACCCATTGCACCAAATGAGGGATGGTGTACAGCTCACAGAGGCTCGAAGGGCACTAAGAATGTCTGAGCAAATGACAGAACTGAAAAGCCTGCGTTGCCAGATGTACAGTGTGGTCTGATACAGGACAAAAAGCTCTGCTGTAAATACTGAGCAATGTTCCAGAAGCTGAGACCGAAAATCACAGTACCAATAACGAAGGAACGCCCAACACCACAGTCATTCAGGCAGCCATCAGTAAACACAAAGATATTGTGAAGTTCTGTGCAAAGGTCAAGAAACCTACAATGATACAGGAAGTCAGGAGTAGTATCCTCAGGAAGCGAATGAAGTCCAAGGTGAAAATGGGCCGCCGCACGAAGCCGAGGTGGTGAAGGGTTCACAATCACCGGAAAAGTGGCAGGTAGCATGAAGTTAAGCTGCTGGAGCAATAGCCAAAAGCAAACTCCAAGAGGTAACAGAGAAGAGGGATGCTCCCCATACTGGCAGTCAAAGGAGTCATTGAAGAAGAGGCATGGGACGGGTGACGAGGCACAGCAGGCAAACGGCACATGTATCCACTGGGGAGAACATAACATCAGTATGACAGTGGCAGTTCAGCAGCTTCTGCATACAGACGGTCACCCATGGTAGTGTAAAACGCACCAGTGGCCAAATGAATGCCACAATGGCGGATTGTGTTGAGATGGCCTAAGAGGGATGGACGCGCAAGTGCATCAATGAAACACCCGTAGTCTAGTATCGAACAAACAAGGGAGTGTTACAAATGGCCGAGGGTGGTCCGATCCATTTTTCATGAAGTACTGCTGAGGGACTGGGTACAGCAGCCGGCCAGGTAAGACGAGTGGGAAGACCAAAAAAGTTTCCAATCAAGTATGAGCCTCAAAAGGAACTAAAAAATGTTGTAATTTAATCTCAAAGATACAAGAAGAAAATTTGTTCGACTGTCATACCAAAGGAATACTCTGAAAAACTGTTTTATCCTTGATAGACAAGTGTAATGTGATGCGAATACATAGAAAGATAGGTCCCTTATCATTTAGCTACAAAATAGCAGGTCAGCAACTGGAAGCAGTTAATTCCATAAATTATCTGGGAGTATTCATTAGGAGTGATTTAAAATGGAATGATCATATAAAGTTGATCGTCAGTAAAGCAGATGCCAGACTGAGATTCATTGGAAGAATCCTAAGGAAATGCAATCCGACAACAAAGGAAGTAGGTTACAGTACGCTTGTTCGCCCAATGCTTGAATACTGCTCAGCAGTGTGGGATCCGCACCAGGTAGGGTTGATAGAAGAGATAGAGAAGATCCAACTGAGAGAGCAGTGCGCTTCGTTACAGGATCATTTAGTAATTGCGAAAGCGTTACGGAGATGATAGATAAACTCCAGTGGAAGACTCTGCAGGAGAGATGCTCAGTAGCTCGGTACGGGCTTTTGTTAAAGTTTCGAGAACATACCTTCACCGAAGAGTCAAGCAGTATATTGCTGCCTCCTACGTATATCTCGCGAAGAGACCATGAGGATAAAATCAGAGAGATTAGAGCCCAGACAGAAGCATACTGACAATCCTTCTTTCCACGTACAATACGAGACTGGAATAGAAGGGAGAACCGATAGAGGTACTCAGGGTACCCTCCGCCACACACCGTCAGGTGGCTTGCGGAGTATGGCTGTAGATGTAGATAGACAAAGGACTAATTTTGAGATTCTTTTATTACTTCCAGTATTAACTACTTTTTGTTCTGATGTGCTGGTGTAAAGACATACTGTATAATTTCCTGTCTATGTGTGTGTTAAATGATAAAAAATGTGTTTTATAATTTCTGTCAAGATCAAGCCCAAATCCCATACCAATGGAGTACAAATTATTCTGCTAATTCAAGAAGGTGAATTTTAGATGGAGGCGTCGATCTTCATGACAGCGCTGCTCAACCATAGAGGTACGCGATTGTGTTCACCACTTTCCTTTGATGACTGCTAAGATTAATTCAGATGTGTTTGTGCCAAGACATTCAGAACCTGCTATCTTCCATTTTGTATAAAAATAGGAGTCCGAAAGAAAAAGAAATATTCTTAAATTTAAATAATTGCAATTCTTTTACCCAGACCATGGGGAATGATAGAACGTACGTGCCTCTACCCTGATTGTACGTTCGCAATCTCCGAGTGTGTTACGACGGAATTATTTTAAAAAAAATAGATCTTTCTCATCAGATTGCAACAACTCCGCGCAAATGTACATACCCTCTGAATGTGTCTAGTGAGCCGTGCGCATTGTTCTAAAGCTTTTCTGTTAATATTCAGTGGATTGCATCTCTGCAATTAAATTTTGTTTATGCCGCAAATCGCACTTCACGTGAAGTATTTATTATGCAAGTTTCAGTTTTCATTTAATGTTAAAAATTCCGAAGTATGGCTGACTAAGCAAACTGCTACAATAATTTCATATTTCTACAACTACAATAGCACAAAACAACAATCACAACAGAGAGGGTACGTTACAAGCGCCAGGATTTCGTAGGTTCAAGCAACAGGGTCAAGATGTTAGGACCACCAGAAATTCATACAAACAGTTTTGTCAGTGAAAAAGCAAAAGCCATTGTCACTGCTCCACCAGTAAAGATAATCAAGACATCGCTGAAGATGCCGCTCAAGGAAGGAAGTCCATGGAGAAATGCAATAGAAAGCAAAATTGCCAACAAAAAGGAAGCTGATGGAAGACAGGCCACAATAGTGTTAAAGGTAACTGCAAAGAAGACAATGCTCAGAACACAACCCTGATGCACACCAGCACACTCAATATCCCCAATGTGCATTGGTTAGTAAATTGCGAGACTCAAGTCACCATACTAGCCGGGCATGAATCTTATGTTTCATCACATTGCAAACACAACTGGTGAGAGAAATTAGGCTGTGGCTACAAGGAAGGTACTTGCCCCTACCGGGTTTAGGCATGGGTACAACAGCGGCTTCACACCAGCATCTGGGAAACATGCCATCTGGCCACATGTGGTTGTACGTATGAAGGAGACAGCGCTTGCCCGCAAGAGATAGGTGCTGTAACATTTGAATGTGAACATCATCCAGCCCTGGGTGGAGGATCAGGATGAAGTGAGATCACGATCTAACTCCCTCGTAGTAAAAGCGATACTGTAGCACTCATGATTCAGAGATGATAAGGGTATTGTCCGAGCCTCCTTCACTCGTTTATAAAGGAGGAAGGCAAGGTGGTAGTGGATGGAGCAAAAAATCTCTGCAATATAGTGGTCCAAGGTGTTGGAGACAGCAATAGGGTCCACAATGACGTTGTCTGCTATTGTCAGCGTGAAAACTGGGGAATGGATATTGGTCCCAGAGAGCCATCAGACATTGGCCTAGATGATGGAGAGGGAGAGGAACTGTTAAAGAACTAGTAAATGAAATACATATAGCTTTTTGCTATCCTTAAGAATGCGATGACACGGTTCACACAACTGTTTATAACAAATACAATTGGTCATCATAAGATGACGGTTAAAAATGGAGAGAGAATGTCTCCGCACACTAATTGCGCTGCGGCATGTCTGAGTCCACCAAGTGACCGAGGCACAGCACAGTTAAGATGAAGTGCGAGGAGTGGAATGGCCTGTTGCAGAAAGAATAACATTGGTAAGGTATTCTACCTGAGCATTACAACTGGGGACAAGTTGTTCATCAAAGGTCACCAGGAAGGACTAAAGCCTCCAGTCAGCCTTAGGAAGCTGCCATTTGGATTTGCACATAGGTGGGATAGGAGACAGCTAATGGATAGCACATGGAAATATTTGCTCTAGTGTGTGCCAGAGAGAATAGACCACTTGAGACAATGGACAAGCAGGGCAGTGCAGAATGAGAGGTCCAAATGGAAAGAGGTGTGTGTGGTGTCTGAAAGGAAAATGGCTGCTCCAGTGTTAAGGCATATGAGGTTGAGTTGATCAATACAGACAGCCAAGAGGGCACCTCTTGCACAGGTTCTAGAAGGAGACAGTGTGCATTCAAGCCACCGGGCAGGCAAAAGGGGTGAGGAAGTCTTCCCTGGTGACACCAAATGAAGGAGGGATGTAAACGGTATAAAGGCAAAAGGTGAACTGAAGAAGGAAAATGCATATTACAATAGCCTGCAGCCAGGTGTTCTGGAAGATGGTTTGACTATGAATATCATCCTGGACGCGCAGCCTGACTCCCCCATGAGATGGAATGACATCCTCAGGGGGAAGGTCAAAGTGGAGCTGAAAAATGTGAGAAATGTGACTGCGGTCATGATGATGCAATTTTGTTTCCTGGAGCCAGAGAACAAGTGGATACTTTGATTCCAAGATCAGTCGTAACCCACGTTATTGGATCTAATGCTACAAACAATCTATTGGAGGAGAGTCATGACGAGGAAAGGGGAGGAGGGTAAAAAGGAAGAGGTGTCACCTCAGTGTCTGCCGAGTGCCAGCCATCGAAGACTCTCTACTACAAGGCAAAGGTGCTGGAGGATTCTGCTCCATGACATCTACAAAGGTGGCACTCATCCTCGGCCAGTCTGCTGAGTCCAGGGCAGGAAAACAGATGGCAGTGTGCACTAGCAATACTGAAATTGGCTGGGTGAGGGCAGCACCATCGAAGAAGATCTCTGAGGGGGGGAAGGAGAAGACTGTGTCTTTGTTCAATTTCTTGGAGCCTTTGTGGTTGGCAAATGACGATTAAGATGTCTTATGGTTGGAGGGATGTAAGAAGTCTTTGCAGGAGCATTTCTTCCATTCTTTCTAGCCTGCCGGGTGTGCAGCAGGTGATTTCGCCATGTGAGCAAAAATTTAGTTGACTGTTGCACAGCTGGAGGATGAGGAGGACAAGGAGAAGAGAATGCTGCTGTGACACTGGGTGATTACACAACCACACTGCTGAATTTGAGATCACATGTCTGCATGGCTAAGTACTTTGTGGAGCAGGATGTAGCAAGAAAAGTGCTGTAAGAGCCAAATGGTAAAGTTTTTCCAACTAGCCAACAACTTGTGAGCAACAGAGTAATGCACTCTTTTCTTCACCCGGATCTCCTGGACAGCCCGCTCATCGAGATAGGTTGTAATGACAACGGTAGCAGCACATCGGGTTCGGTATGTGATAACTTCATAGCTTGCACTGACCTCTGATGGAAGGACTGCTCTATAAAACGTCAGAAAAAGGACGCGTGTGGGTGCTAAGGATGCACCTACCTTTTTCATCCTCCAATGAACTGCTGACACCCTGATCAGAGTGTGTCAGACCACCAACAGTAACACCTTGTGAAGAATTCAATGTTCGATGGGCCCCGACATGAATAGGATAGCTGTGGAGGAGCGAAGCTGTAAGCAGTTGTTGTGCCTGAGAACTGCAAATAGTCTCAAAAAGTGAAGTGCCATTGCCATTGCGAAAGGAGAATTTCACAGGGCTGGCAACTGCATCAATACCTTTCTGAATAATGAATGGGTTAAACATAGCAAAGGACTGACTGTCTTCAGTACGTGAAACCACAAGGAACTGAGGCGCAGCTGGGAGGGTCTTTGAAACACTAGCCTCGTTCTGTGTATGTTTAGTAGATGTTGACTGAGAAGATGATGTTTGGCTTATTGTGAGAAAATCTCCCACGATTGCCTGCGTCTCTGATGGCATGCTCCTTCCAACTGGTGGAGCCCCTCAGAGTGAGGGCTCACCCGCCTTAGGTGAGTGACTGCACCTCAGGTCACACCTACCAAGCACCTGACAGAGGGACCAACTGGCAATCTGGGAAGGTAGCAGCTCAGCAATTACCCCTCCGTGGGCCTGGCCTGTTCCAGGGGGTATGTGTGGAAACCATACTTGTCAATACGAGGTGGGAATTAGACGTTACCAGACAACTGTTATGCATCAGACGCATAAGCCGGCCTTCGGGAGCGCAAAGAGAGGAAGAAGGGAAAGTGGAACCTCAAATACTGAAGCCGGGAAAGGATAGGGGATGGGGAATGAAGAAAGAAATCAAGAATGAAAAAATGGTAAAGGGACTGTTCTGATGTCGGGCTACTGAAAATGCAGAACACAGTCCCAAAAATATCCCAGACATGTTTCCCAAGGGAGAGGAAAAAGAATAGCAAGAGGATAGACATGCCACACAGGGGGGAAAAGATGCTGCAAAGGCTGGGGCCCTGTGGCAGCCGAGCACAAACCCGCCAAAGAGTGGTGAGGGGATTCAGAATCTGGGTTGCTTCCTCTGCGGACTCTGACATTTTGTATTTCTTAATGGAACTTCAGTTTCACTGCCACATGATTGAGTTGGAGTTCACTTAGTTGGGGGTTTCATGAGGCCCATTAGTTTTCCAGATAGCTTTTTAAAGGCTGTAGATTTCAGAATCATGTTGTGTGCTTGGTGTAATTCTATCAGCCTGAAGCCATTTTGATCAGATCTGTTATGTAATGGGACATTTCCAACAATTTTTTTGTATTTCTACTCCTTCCCTAGTTCGGTATTTAAGTAGGACATTGAGTTTTTCTGGGATTTTCTGAACAGCATTGATGACTTGGTCCCAAAAACATACCACATTTTCTCTGCCTTTCTATTATCTCCATTTATGGGGGGGGGGGGGGGGGGGGTGATGTGCATTCATGACGGTGTATATTTTGTTAGCAGATTTGAAGGTAAGTGTGGAGAGTATTTCAAATTGGGATTCAAAGCTGAAAACTGAGACAAAAATAGTTTTGTCTATTATGAAGCCAGTTCCAAGATGCGGTGTGTTTTCACAATTTTTTTCCCTACCTTTCCTTTGTATATTCTCAAAACCCAGCAGCGAAACAGATCCCACCCCTCCCCTACTGGGCATGTTTGTTTCATGATTACTCTCAATCGTATTTTACCTGTACCTTATCTCCTTTTTCCTCTATCCCCGTCCCCTTCCCGGCTACTACTCTTCCAGACACAACCAGATAATCATGAACGATTTTCTTTCAGCTTCTGTGTATTTACTCTCCTCAATCTCATACACAATTTCTTTTAAAATTGCCAAAATATTAAGGTGTAAGTATTTTAAGTTAGTGTGCGTGTGCGTGTGCCTGCATGCGTGCGCGCGTGTTTGCACAGTACACAGAAACTTATTGAAGACATTGAATCATACCTAACATCTTCAGATATTGGTCAAGATACTGTTGCAACTGAGGATGTGTAGTTGACTTTCTTATGGCTTCTTTCAATTCTGTGTATGGAATAGGGTTTGATGTTGCAGCCCACGGCTCTGTGCGCAAGTACATCTGATTTAAGAGATGCTTCATCAGTTCTGCAGCATTCTCATCTAATCGGCGACCTATGGCAGCAACCATCACCTGATCCCTGTTGACATTTCAAACTATCTGCAAAATTTCGCATCACACAATGAGCATGTAGTGCACTTGCATGATATTAGAATAAGGTAAATTCCACTTAAAACACACACACACACACACACACACACACACACACACACACACCCTCATACTACTAACCTGAATTCTTGATGAAACCTATCATAATTTACCCTCCAATAGATGCCATCATCTCCTGGTTTATCTTGTATTTGCTTTTCCATGTTACTCAGAGCCTTCATATTCAGTTCTGGAGGCAGATATAATTCTCGTTCCTTTACTTTTAGGGCAGGGATATCTGCTTCCTCCGAAACAGATGGGCATCTCATCAGAAATTGTTTACTTATAAGCAGGAAAAATTTGTCACGCAGTGTAACCAGATTTAAGTTACCATCACCTGCTGCAAGGAAAAAATTAATACTGTCACATTTTGGAACATTAGCATTTATTAACCTGATCAGATAATTACCACAACATTGTTGTATGGCCAAGTGTATTCATTGTGAAGAAAACAGATTCTGACTTGCAGGAAAATAGTTAAATTGCAGGAAATACTGATTTTTTGTTACAAAGAGCAAATGAGTAAATCCCACAATGGTATCATGCAAGCATACAGTTCTCGTCTCACTTTGTGTCCCCCCTGAACTATATGCTCTTTCATCTCTGTGAGGAAGGATATTGAAATGATTCTGTCGATAATGAAAGAATAATGAAGATGATGATGATACCATCACTAACATTCAGAATTGCTCATGTTACCAAACAGAGAAATTAAAACCATCTTAAATGACAGGTGGTCATGAAAGTGGCACAATTTCACTACTTGCAAAAGAGTTTTATGCAATTTGGACTGAGCAGGAATATTAGACAGAAAACTTTTACAGCATATTATGATTTTTCCAGTTTACCCCTTATGCCTAAATGTTATTTTGATATAGAATTTTGTCTGTCCAGGGCAGAAAGTTCTTAAAATTGGAAGTGATTTGGTCAAGTTCCAATACTTCGAGATGTACTGAAACTTCATATATGAACTTCAAACAATTAAGAAAGAAGCCTAAAATCAATTAATGCTTTTAACGCTAATCTCAGGTCAATTCCAAATAAGAAAATTAATTACATCAATGAGTCGTAGCTGATGTATGCTGTACTAGTATCATTGCAGCATAAATAAACAGAATGCATCGATTTATGCTTTGATTCACTGTAGCTTGTCACTTTATTCATATTACCCATACACGTGAAAAGTACTGCCATGAAAACTGATTAATATTTACCTAAAATAAATGCCTTCAACACACGAAATAAAATTAGTGCCAATGTTAATAGTAAGGAGAAGAAAAACCAAACACAAGATAATGAAGAGCTTTGAGTGTTGTTTCTGTTGTAAATGAGAATCTATGCATCTGCTGATATATAAATTCTCTGCCATAATTCTAGGAACAATCTTTATTCTTCTTTCAGATAAATATGTTCTATATACCATGTGAGTGCATTAGTGTAACAAATGCTGCTTTTATGTTACTCCACATCATTATCACTTTACTGAAAATTACAGTAAAAACAACAGCTTACAGGTCCAACAAAGTTGGCTAAAAACAATGAAAGAACAACAACAAAAATAATAATGTAACTAAATTATTGCTCTATTTGAAGCTGAAATTATAGAATTAAATTCATTACCGTTTATAGGAACACTGAAAGGAATACCTGGCAATTTGCAATGAAAACTTATCTTTACACATTAAAAGCTATCGAAATATGTCTCTCATGAACTACAGGATGAGGCAAAAGTGTGTGATGTACAAGCAAAAGTAATATTGTCAGTTAATCCAAAACACAACAACTACAAAAAATCCAGGGAGAAATTAAAACAAGTATATAATACTCAAAACTTTACAGAAGAATCAGTTTGCTGACTACATTCGAGAACAGTACTTTAATAGAAGAATACAACTGCAAAATAAATTCTGCTTCTAATCAATCAAACCATTTTAATTTTGAAGTGAAAGATAAATGGGTAGGATGAATTTTATTGATAAGGGTACTAGATGACTACAAACCAATGATTATGGGCCTAAATAATTCCAATATATCAATAACTGGAGATACAATTAAAACTCAATTATTGGTGAAAGTGAAGTGTGAAAAGTATTGCCACTATGAATAATGATGCAGCTCTTCAAGTGAACAAGAAAGATAGTAGAAACTTTCTGCAGATTTTCCCTATGGGACTGGGATGATGTAACTGTAATAACTATGGTCACATTGCAAGAAACTATCGCAGCAAAACTAAAGGAAGTAATAAGTCATCAGAAGGGACTTCCAATTACAAGACATTCCTCAGCACACCATGTAAAACCATATGTAACGAGTATCAACACTAGGGAAAGACAAATTGCTACTTAACATAAATGAGACACTTTAAGTTGCAGGCAGGCACAATGAAAAGACACACACACACAGCTTTCAGCCACAGCCTTCATTAGCAAAAGAGATACACGCCGTTCATACACACAACAAATGTACCTCATGCACACATAACCACCAACTCTAGCACCTTGGTCTGGAATGCTGAAGTTAGCAGTCATGTGTGCACGAAGTGTGCTTGGTTGTGTGTATGAACGGTGTGTGTCTCTTTTGCTGATGGAGGCTGTGGCCAAAAGTGTTATGTAAGTGTCTTAGTTGTGTGTGCTGCAACTTAATGTGTCTTCTTCATTGTAAGTAGCAACCTGTCTTTTCCTACACTGTTGATATTCCTACCTAGAATTTCCATTTTTTCATAAATGATAACTGCTATATTAACTGGTGCTTCAGCACCCATAAAACTAACATGTGAAATGAATTTATGTAAATCAATGTTAGCTTCACAAAGTGGCAAATGATGAAAATTTATCCAATGAAGGAACCGGTGTCACCTATTAATGGACTGGCTGATAGCAGAGAGAGAGAAACAGAAGTAACAGATGTTCTTCAAGTTCTACAGTTAAGTAGTTAGTAACATGTCCCTTGGATCATTTTGCATGATAGATCGTACTGATGTGGGATGAGTCATTATACATTGATATTACAAATTAATTTGTACACATGGTTACATTCTGAAGATTTCTATTTTCTTTTAACAAAAAAAAAAAAGTATATACAGATATGAGTTAATAATTTCTACCCACCATCTTTCACACATTACAATAATAGAAATTATTCTACAGAATGGAAGGAGTTGTTATCAAATTTTACCCTATTGTCTCTCAGACATTTTATATAACTGTGTAAATAATCAAACTTTTTCGTTGCAGCATTGTGCATCATTTTCTGTGCTAGTGATGAGTCTCATTTTTCCTTCTGGTATTGTAATTATGTGCCTCATTGTTCCCCTTCAACTGTAGTGAATTATTTACAAAAAAGCAAAGCAGGAGTCAGCATGTCCAACTCCTTAGGCATCCACAAGATTATCATGAGTGAGCACCACATATTATTCTCACAGCATGCTTTTGTGCAATGAAGACATCCTTTCTTAAAGATGAGTTACTCCACAACATTATTCCATATTACATAACTGAATGAAAATATGCCAAATATGTCAACTTACTGACTGACTTGTCTCTCCCAAGATTAGTAATGATTCTAAGCTCAAATGTGGCTGAAGCAAGTTGTTTTAGAAGTTCCAAAAAGGTGTTTTTTTCCAATTTAAATTCTTATCAATATGGACCCCTAACAATTTTGAAGTTTCCACCCTATTTATTATTTCCTCACCACACTCATCACTGACATAGTACCTCTACATGTGCAGAACTGAATATGTCGGTGTTATAAAAACTGAGGGTGACACCATTCATAGGAAACCAGTCAATGATACATTTAAGAACACTGCTTATAATTTCTGCTGATTCTGTAAGCATGGATTGGTTGGTTGGGTTGAAAGAGGGGGAAGGGACCAAACTATGAGCTCATCAGTTCCTTGTTCTGAATAAAACAATGCCTCAAGTGTGAAAATAAAACAAACAAGACTGACAACTCTAAACAGAACGAAAGGAAAAATCACAAGAACGATGAAGGGCAACAAACATGTAAATGGACAAAAGGGGAGAAGGCAACCACAGAAACGGGAAGAAAAGATTAAAACAACAGAGCCGGTTACTGTGGCTGGCTAACCACGAGAATAAAAAAGGAGAAGCCAGCCACTTTGCAACACATTAAAACCCCCAGCGTAGAAGCAGTAGGGTGGAGGACACAGAGGGACAAAGGACATGCGCTAAAATTTAGATCAAATGATAAAACCCACCCTCACGAATAAAACCTAAAACTAAATCAGCCGATGAGACGTTTTCAGATAAAATTAGCAGCAACGAGTCCCGTAACCCAAGATTTCGTTGTTGTGCAGTCAAAGTGGGACAGTGCATCAGTATACAGGCCACTGTCAACCGGCCGCAACGCTGACACTGATGCAGGTTCTCACAGTGCAGGAGGTAATGGTGGGTCTCCCAAGTGCAGCCAAAGCCGAGCTGGCAGAAGACAACTGATTCCCTGCAAGAGGCATGCATGGAAGACTTCCACACATTTGTAGTCTCCTTAATGACGCGCATTTTGTTGTGTGCCCCGTTATGCCATTCTGTCTCCCAAAGCCGAAAAACCCTATGGTGTAGGTCAGAATGCAGGTCAGGTTCAGAGATGCCCATCTCCAGAAGCGGTTTACACGTAGCCTGTTTGGCCAGCCTATCGGCAAATTCATTGCCTGGGATGCCAATGTGTGCTGGCTTCCTCACAAACACCACTGAACAACACGACTGGTGCAGAGCATAGATGGACTCCCGTATGGATGCTACCAAAGGATGGCGAGGGTAGCACTAGTCGATGGCTTGTAGGCTGCTCAAACAGTCAGTACCACAGAAGAAACCACCAGGGTATGAAGGATGTGCTCAAGAGCATGAGATATAGCCACTAGCTCTGCAGTAAAACCACTGCAACAATCAGGCAAGGAATGCTGTTCAAAATGGCCTCTGTGGACATACACAACGCCAACATGACCATTAGACATCGAGCTGTCGGTGTAAACCACTTCTGAGCCCTGGAACAAGTCAAGAATAGAGAAGAAAAGACAGCAGACAGTGGAAGGAGTAACTGAGTCCTTAGGATCATGCAAAAGGTCCAGACGAATCTGCGGCCTAGGTGTACACCATGGAGGTATGAATGTATGCAATGTAACTGGTGAGCAGTTGTGCACATCAGATCTGCAATGGAGGGACTCCGGCCTCCACCAGGATACTGGTCACAGAACTCATTCTAAAAGCTGCTGTCACTAGGTGGAGGCCACAGTGGTACATTGGGTCGAGTACACGCAACACTGAGGGCACTGCAGAACCAGAAACCAGACTCCCATAGTCAAAGCAGGATTGAACAAGTGCTTTGTAGAGCTGCAGCAGAGTAGTGCAATCTGCACGCCAATTGGTGTTGCTCAGGCAGTGGAGGGCATTGAGTTGCTGCCAGCACTTCCACTTAAACTGACGAAAGTGAGGTACCCAAGTCAATCGGGCTCTGAAAACCAACCCTAATAATCGATATGTCTCCACTACAGTGAGTGGATCGTAATGAAGGTAAAGTGCTGGTTCTAGTTGGACAGTACGACGCTGACAGAAGTGCACGACACACAACTTAGCAGCCGAAAACTGGAAGCCGTGGGCAAGAGCCCATGACTGCACCTTGTGGATGGGTCCCTGTAGGTGAAGCTTAGCAACCCCAGTACTGGTGGAGCAGTACAAAATGCACATGTCACACGCATACAGAGATGGTGAGACAGACGGCCCTATAATGGCTGCTACACCGTTGATGGCTGCTAAAAATAGTGATAGACTCAATACAGAGCCTTGCAGGATCCCATTCTCCTGGATATGTGCTCCCTGCCACCGTTGGATAAGCAGCTGCCAGCAGCAAGTCGTATACGCTTAGCTCACTTATTTGTTACATAGCTTAATTCTTAATTTCTTTATAGTATTTGAGAGTTGTAGCATCGCGTTTTAGTACCTGAATAGTGTAAAATCGCGTAGTTTCCTTCTGCCACCGAGCAGTGTGTCAGCAGTGCACAAGTAGCAGCATTACTGCATTTACTAGGCAATCTTGTATTTTAGTAACTGTTTAAATTTTGTGTCGAATTGTTTGTGCTCTCTGTAGATTAGTTCAGACGTACTTTGCACAACAGTTTTTAGCATGGATAGGGACTGTGACTGCTGTGTTCGGATGCGGGCTGAGTGTTGGCTTCGGTCACACAGCTTGAGGCTGTTGCCAGTGGGCATCACTGTGGGGTTCCGGATGGGGGTTTGTCGGGGACGGCCAGCTCGTCCCACGCATCCTCCGAATCAGACTACGGCTGTGGCTGCCCGGGATACTGCCCACATTGTGGCTGACCCCTCACCTGTGGTAGAGTGGGAGGTAGTCTCGAGGTGTGGCAGGAGGCGAACGACATTCCGGAGGGCTGAACGGAAGGCCTCTCCAGTTAGTCTGATGAACCGGTTTCAGGCTCTGTCTCAGGCTGATACTGATCTTCGGCCTGACATGGCTGCTTGTCCTGTTCCAGAGGTTGCCCCTCAGTCAGCAAGATCAGGGCGGTCGCAGAGGGTGGGCTTACTGGTAGTTGGGAGTTGCGTCAAGCGCGTAATGCGGCCCCTTCGGGATAGGGCAGCAAGAGAGGGGAAGAAAACCAATGTGCACTCCATGTGCATACCGGGGGGAGTCATTCCAGATGTGGAAAGGGTCCTTCCGGATGCCATGAAGGGTACAGGGTGCACCCATCTGCAGGTGGTCACTCATGTCGGCACCAATGATGTGTGCCGCTATGGATCGGAGGAAATCCTCTCTGTCTTCTGGCAGCTATCCGATTTGGTGAAGACTGCGAGTCTCCCTAGCGGGATGAAAGCAGAGCTCACCATTTGCAGCATCGTTGACAGGACTGACTGCGGACCTTTGGTACAGAGCCGAGTGGAGGGTCTGAGACAGTTCTGCAACCGTGTGGGCTGCAGATTACTCGACTTGCGCCATAGGGTGGTGGGGTTCCACTGGATAGGTCAGGAGTCCACTACACACAGCAGGCGGATACACAGGTAGCAGGTGTTGTGTGGCATGGACTGGGCGGTTTTTAAGGTTAGATGGCCTCGGGCAAGTACAGAAAGGGCAACAGCCTCAAAGGGTGCAGGGCAAAGTCAGGAAATGCAGGGACCAAGCAGCAATTGGTACTGTGATTGTAAACTGTCGAAGCTGCATTGGTAAAGTACCGGAACTTCAAGTGCTGATAGAAAGCACCGAAGCTGAAATCATTATAGGTACGGAAAGCTGGTTGAAGCCAGAGATAAATTCTGCCGAAATTTTTACAAAGGCACAGACCGTGTTTAGAAAGGATAGATTGCATGCAACCCGTGGTGGCATGTTTGTCGCTGTTAGTAGTAGTTTATCCTGTAGTGAAGTAGAAGTGGATAGTTCCTGTGAATTATTATGGGTGGAGGTTACACTCAATATCCGAGCTAGGTTAATAATTGGCTCTTGGCTCCTTTTACTGACCTGTCGACTCAGGAGCATTATAGGCAGAACAACTGAGAGAAAATCTGGAATACATTTCACATAAATTCTCTCAGCATGTTATAGTCCCAGGTGGAGATTTCAATTTACCAGATATAGACTGGGACACTCAGATGTTTAGGACAGGTGGTAGGGACAGAGCATCGAGTGACATACTGAGTGCACTATCCGAAAATTACTTCGAGCAATTAAACAGAGAACCAAATTGTGGAGATAACATCTTGGACCTACTGATAACAAACATACCCAAACTTTTTGACTCTGTAAGCGCTGAACAGGGAATCGGTGATCTTAAGGCCATTGCAGCATCCCTGAATATGGAAGTAAATAGGAATATAAAAAAGGGAGGAAGGTTTATCTGTTTAACAAGAGTAATTGAAAGCAGATTTCGGACTACCTAACAGATCAAAACGAAAATTTCTGTTCCGACACTGACAATGTTGAGTGTCTATGGAAAAAGTTCAAGGCAATTTTAAAATGCGTTTTAGACAGGTATGTGCCGAGTAAAACTGTGAGGATGGGAAAAACCCACCGTGGTTCAACTACAAAGTTAGGAAATTACTGTGAAAGCAAAGAGAGCTTCACTGCAAGTATAAACGCAGCCAAAACCTCTTAGACAAACAGAAGTAAACAATGTCAAAGTTAGCATAAGGAGGGCTATGTGTGAAGTGTTCAGTGAATTCGAAAGTAAAATTCTATGTACCGGCTTGACAGAAAATCCTAGGAAGTTCTGGTCTTACATTAAATCAGTAAGTGGCTCGAACCAGCATGTCCAGACACTCCGACATGATGATGGCTTTGAAACAGAGGATGACGCGCAAAGCTGAAATACGAAACACCTTTTTCCAAAGCTGTTTCACAGAGGAAGACCGCACTGCAGTCTAAATCCTCGCACAAACGAAAAAATGGCTGAAATCGAAATAAGTGTCCAAGGAATAGAAAAGCAACTGGAATCACTCAACAGAAGAAAGACCACTGGAACTGACGGGATACCAATTTGATTCTACACAGAGTACGTGAAAGAACTTGCCCCCCTTCTAACAGCCGGGTACCGCAAGTCTCTAGAGGAACGGAAGGTTCCAAATGTTTGGAAAAGATCACAGGTAGACCCAGTCTTCAAGAAGTTTTGTCAAGCAGATGCGCAAAACTATAGACCTATATCTCTGACATCTATCTGTTGTAGAATTTCAGAACATGTTTTTTGCTCGCATATCATGTCATTTCTGGAAACCTAGAACCTACTCTGTAGGAATCAACATGGATTCCCGAAACCAAGAGACAACAGATAAACACAACCCAGTTTCAATTACAGTAGATTTTCAAAAATGCCTCCATTGACACGTAAGCAAAGATTACACTGTCGGATCATGTTCTGTCTGACACGGGCAAAAACCCCAGGAGTATCCTGAGTTGTTCCTGCTGCTGCTACTATCCGGGCAACCAGACCCTCTTCTGATGCAACAGGAGTTGCAGAAACAAGGTTGCACACCTCTCCCCACACAAAGAAGTCCAGAGGGGACACCTGGGGATTGATCAGGCCATGGTACAGGATCACCTCTGCCAATCCACATTTCTGGGAACCGTTAAGCCAGGAATCGACACACAAGATGGCTGAAATGCGCCAGCGCCCCATCACGTTGGAACCACATGTGTTGTCTTGTAGGGAGCAAGACATCTTCCAGAAATTCTGGCAATACTCTGGTGAGAAAATTGTAATAGTGCCTGCTCTTTAATGGTCTACGTAGCAGATACTGTCCAATTAAACAGTCCCCAGCAACACCGACCCACACAGTAACGAAGAACCACACTTGATGAGCGCTAGTAACTGTGGCATGTGGGTTATTCCCACTGCAAATATGTGAATTGTGAATGCTGAAGACTCCATCACGCCCGAACGTTGCTTCATCGGTAAACAACACAGAGGATGGTAATGTAGGATCCATTTCACACTGTTCCAGGTACCACTGTGAAAACTGTGCTCTGGGTGGATAATCAACTGGTTCCAGGTTGTGGGCACACTGTAAGTGAAATGGATGTAACAATTGCTCTCAAAGGACTGTTCTTACATTCGCCTGATTCGTCCCCATGTTACGTGCAATGTTACGAATGCTGATTGAAGGCTCCCGCTCCACATGTTGCAAAGCAGCTTCCTCAAACTGCAGCGTTCTTACCATGCGACAGCATCTCTGTCCAGGTAATCTGCTAAATGACCCGGTCTCACGCAGACATTGGTACACAGCAGCAAAGGTCGTATGACGCAAGATACAGTGATTAGGATATTGCTGTTGATAAACCCACTGTGCAGCTCGTCTGTTGTGGTGCGCTACGTAGTACGCACCAACCATATCAGTGTACTTACTCCAGGTGCATCGCTCCATTAGTAAACAGAGACAACGCACTACTACACTGGTGGACAGCATTGCCTACAACCGAAGAGTGTAATACCACCTCCACCGGTTTAAATAATCCTCATAGGAAAAAATGACATTAGGGAAAAATATTTGTTTCGATGTCCCCTACAACCTACCAGAGTTTGTCGGTTTATATACTTCTCACCCTGTATATAATTGACCAAGTTCTATGCGACTTTTCGCGGATGATGCTGTAGTATACAGAGAAGTTGCAGCATTAGAAAATTGCAGCAAAATGCAGGAAGATCTGCAGCGGATAGGCACTTGGTGCAGGGAGTGGCAACTTACCCTTAACTTAGACAAATGTAATGTATTGCGAATACATAGAAAGAAGGATCCTTTGTTGTGTAACTATATTATAGCGGAACAAACAATGGTAGCAGTTACTTTTGAAAAATATCTGGGAGTACGCGTGCAGAACGATTTGAAGTGGAATGATCATATAAAATTAAGCGTTGGTAAGGTGAGTGTTGCATCAAACCAGTCTCAGGACTGAAGACGACAACGACAACAACAACAACAACAACAACAACAACAACAAGGTGGGTGCCAGGTTAAGACTCATTGGGAGAGTCCTTAGAAAATGTAGTACATCAACAAAGGAGGTGGCTTGCAAAACACTCGTTCGACCTATATTTGAGTATTGCTCATCAGTGTGGGATCCGTACCAGATCGGGTTGACAGAGGAGATAGAGGAGATCCAAAGAAGAGCAGTGCGTTTCATCACAGGGTTATTTGGTAATAGTGATAGCGTTACGGAGATGTTTAGCAAACTCAAGTGTCAGACGCTGCAAGAGAGGCGCTCTGCATCGCGGTGTAGCTTGCTCGCTAGGGTACGAGAGGGTGCGTTTCTGGATGAGGTATCGAATATATTGCTTCCCCCTACTTATGACTCCTGAGGAGATCACGAATGTAAAATTAGAGAGATTCAAGTGCACACAGAGGCTTTCAGACAGCCGTTATTCCCGCGAACTACACGCGGAACAGAAAAGGAAGGTAACGACAGTGACACGTAAAGTGCCCTCCGCCACACACCGCTGGGTGGCTTGCGGAGTATAAATGCAGATGCAGATGTAGATGTAGACTGGCATGGAGCCAGTAGGCCACGTGACTCCAGGACACAACCCAACTGCCGACACACCACACGTTCCAGCAGCTTACAAACAATGTTGGTGAGGCTGATGGGTCGATAGCTATCCACATCAAGTGGGTTTTTACTGGGTTTGAGCACCGGAATATGGTGCTCTTGCACCATTGCTATGGAAAGAAGTCCATCGCACCAGATCCAGTTGAAGATGACGAGAATATGTCGCTTGTAGTCAGATGGGAGATGTTTAATCATCTGGCTGATGATCCGATCAGGCTGAGGAGCTGCGTAGGGGCAATGTGAAAGGGCACTGCAGACCTCTGTACATGGGGTGTTATAGGATTCACTGTGGCATGCAGTGAATGAGAGGACTTTCCCTTCCAGCCGCCGTTTGAGAGTGCAAAAGGCTGGGGGCTGATTCTCCAATGCAGAGGCTCGACCAAACTGCTCAGGAAAGTGCTCAGCAATCGCGTTTGCGTTGGTAGATAACACGCCATTTATGGCAACACCGGGAACACCTATTGGGGATCTGGTACCCGAAAAGATGTTTGATCTTTGTGCAGACTGGGGAAGGTGACATATGGCATCCAATGGTCGAGACGTATCTCTCCCAACACTCCTGCTTCAGTCATTTGATAAGTTGGTCAACACAGGCACGGAGCCGTTTAAAGGCTATGAAGTGCTCCAGGGAAGGGTGCTCTTTATGCAGCTGTAGAGCTTGCCAATGCTCCTTAATTGTTTCAGTGACTTCCGGTGACCGGGACTGCCTTCCACCTCAGGCATCCTAAAGAGCCAGGGATTGCGTTCCTGCCACAGACATAATTGTTGTAGTTACCTGCTCAATCATCACATCAATGTTACTGTGTGGGGGAGATTCAACGGTGGCCTGAGCACTCTGTATTCATTGTGTCTAGCAGAAACCTAGGAAGGAAATGAGCCAAGGGACCCCTTCCTAGTGAGATGGCAAAATTCCAAAGAAGACTTATGCTTCTCCGGGTTAGAATTGGGAACACATGCCCCCGACAGTTGTGGAGGGCGGGGGGCGGGGGGGTGTTACTTCTGAAGTCTGTGGTGCAGGAGCAACAGGGAGGGAAATGCACCCCACCTTCAAGGGGGCAGGTGTAGTCTTACGGCTCTGAGAGGTGACTGGGAATGGCGGAGCTGATGGTGCCGGAAGTGTAGTAGCGGTGGCGTAAGACGATAAGACGATGTCATCCTTACAGAATGCAGGCATTCCAATTTTCTCTTAGCCTCAGAGTAGGTCTGTCAGTTTAGGGTCTTGTACTACAGGATTTTCTTTTCTTTCTGGAGAATCCTGCAGTCAGGCCAGCAAGGCGAATGGTGCTCTCCGCAGTTGACAAAGGTGGGAGGCAGGGCACGTCGAGTATTGAGGTGATGGGCATCCGCAGTCTTGACATGTCATACTGGATGTACAGCTGGAAGACCTATCGCTGAACTTCCAAGCATTTAAAGCGCACTGCGGGAGGGATATAGGATTTACATCACAGTGACAGACCATCATGTTGACCTTCTCGGGTAATTTATCATCCTCTAAGGCCAAGATGAAGGCACCGGTGGAAACCTGATCATTCATGGGTCCACAGTGGACATGCCAAATGAAATGAACAACTTGCCACTCTAAATTTGTGCACAGCTCATCATCAGACTGTAGAAGACGATCCCTGTGAAATATGATACTCTGGACCATATTTAAGCTCTTATGGGGCGTGATGGTTACACAACATCCCCAGCTTGTCACAAGTGAGTAACATCTGCGACTAGGCAGAGGATGCTGTTTTGATCAAGACTGAGCCAGATCTCATTTTGGACAATCCCTCCACCTCACTTATCCTCTAAATGCTTAACAGAGAACTGGGTCTTCGTCATGAAAGATTCCCAAACAGATCTCTAACATACAAGGTACCGAGGTGAATAAGACCCTCTGCCATCCTTAGCCTGACGTTCCTCCAATGGTGTGGCAAGTGGTCAGGGAGGGGAATGTTTTAGGGTCGTACTTCTATGAATTAATTGAGCTTGTGAACACTTAAGAGACTGCTGGTGTTTCACCACCAGGAAGAGATGATGGACTGCTTCATCGTGTATCATCTGCCCTGATGCCACCCACGCCAACCAGGGGCCCTCCCCATGGGCACCACCCAGCATCAGCAAAGGCTACCTGGTACGATGACCACTGCCGGGATTCCCAATACCCCAGGGAGACGGGCATCTAATCCTTGGCATTCGTGGAGAGTTAACAGCACAGGCAACAGCAGAGCGAACCCTGTGTTTTCAGGGGGCTACAACCAACAGGGTACATGGCAGCCCCACCACAATGGACTGGCTACCATGCTGGACATGAGGTGCAAATTCTACGGTCATCATCGGCACAGAAAGTTACATTGCATAGTGCAGGGTGGAAAATGCATCCAGGGAGGTGTCCTCACCCAAGAGATGGAGAATGGGCAGGACCGCAATGCGATGATGAGAAAGTGGGCCAAAGATCTCAATGCACAGTGGACACGTGCACCATGTAAGGGGCCCTTTCCCAATTGGCTCGTTCTTCAGGAAACTTTTGAAATGTGGAGGTGTGAGACTCCTTTTAGTCGCCTCTTACGACAGGGGTGAGGTAAACATGTGAAGACTGCTTACAATACTAGTGTCATTTGCAAAAAGTAACTAATTCTGCTTGTTGTATACTAGATGGAGGAATAGAATTGTACCTAAGATTGAACCTTGGGGAACCCTATGTGTGATTTCTCCCCGGTCAGAATTATGTCCCTGAACTCTATTGCTTGAATTACTATGTATAGCTTTCTGTGTTCTTTTGATTAGGTGTGACATTTTCCATTGGTTGACTATACCATCAACCCCACAAAAATTTAATTTATCTAGATGAATACTGTGATTCACAGAGTCCCGTGCCCTAGAGAGGTCGTTGAAAATACCAACTGGTGCTATTTTATTATTCAATGCATGTCAAATCTGGTGAGTGAACATGTAAATGATACCTTTCTGTACATAAGAGAGTGAAAAAGGGACACTCCATCACCTTGGGAAAACGGAAATGTACCATTTATGACATCTAAAAGAATCTATTTTCAACAGAAACACCTGATAATGACATGTACAAATTGGACTAACCACAATAATTAAAACCATGCCTGTATCACTATTAAATAATGCACAGGCAGTCAGGGCATTAAAGCACCAACAGAATAGAACCTCTGGAAAAAGGTGTGCCGGAAAGGTTGCCTATACAACATTCTAAATCGAGAGCAATCGGTAGCTCTGAATTAACAAATTCTGACTTGTGTGGACAAATGGAAACAAGATCAACTTGAGTTGGTGGATATTGCTTGACTTTAACACAATACTTTTTGAGAAAGATATATTTTTGTACACACTAAGTGATAAAAACTTTGGTATCAGTTGACCACAATATTACTGCACCTGGGAGTGAGGGTGCTTTGGTTGGCTTATTGTGAGTTTTTATTATGACATTTCAAAGGATGCTCTGAATCACTTGAGAGTAGGAGGAGATTAGTGTTTAACATTCCATTGACAAGAATATCAAAGGTAGAAATGGATTAGGGAAGGAGGGGAAAGGAAATCGGCCGTGCTCTTTCAAAGGAACCACCTTCGCATTTTCCTGAAGCAATTTAGGGAAAATTTAGGGAAATTATGGAAAACGTAAATCAGGATGGTTGGATGTGTATTTGAACCACTGTACCCCCAAATGAAAGTCCAGTGTGCTAGTCACTGAGCCACATCACTCGGTGACGAACAACTGTCACAAAAGCACTGTACTTGTTTGCTGTAATGTCACCGCATGTTTCTGATAATGGCCATGGGAGGCCAAATCCAATAATATCATGGTTGTATAGTACCACAAATTATTAGCTTTCAAGGAGCTAGTGAGAAAACAAACTGGAGTCTTTTGCACTGACAAATGTACAGAAAGATATAAACCAAGAACAAGAAAACTTCTTTAAGAACAAAGCGATAATAATGCATCAAACAACAGGTACCATACACACTGGAAAAAACTGGAGCAACTAAAACACATACTAGATCATTAATTTACAAAAAAAAGCAGATGCTTATTATTTGATGCAGGATTACCTAAAACATATAGGGGAGAATGCACACTGGTAGGATATTGTCAACACTGCAAGGCATACAGGCTACTTAAACCCAAACAATTGTTGTTCTTGTGGTCTTCAGTCCTGAGACTGGTTTGATGCAGCTCTCCATGCTACTCTATCCTGTGCAAGCTTCTTCATCTCTCAGTACCTACTGCATCCTACATCCTTCTGAATCTGCTTACTGTATTCATCTCTTGGTCTCCCTCTACGATTTTTACCCTCCACGAGCCCTCCAATACTAAATTGATCCCTTGATGCCTCAGAACATGTCCTACCAACCGATATCTTCTTCTGGTCAAATTGTGCCACAAATTGCTCTTCTCCCCAATCCTATTCAATACTTCCTCATTAGTTATTTGATCTACCCATCTAATCTTCAGCATTCTTCTGTAGCACCACATTTCAAAAGCTTCTATTCTCTTCTTGTCCAAACTATTTATCATCCATGTTTCACTTAAATACATGGCTACACTCCATACAAATACTTTCAGAAATGACTTCCTGACACTTAAATCTATATTCGATGTTAAAAAATTTCTCTTCTTCAGAAACGCTTTCCTTGCCATTACCAGTCTACATTTTATATCCTCTCTACTTCGACCATCATCAGTTACTTTTCTCCCCAAATAGCAACACTCTTTTACTACTTTAAGAGTCTCATTTCCTAATCTAATTCCCTCGGCATCACCCGACTTGATTCGACTACGTTCCATTATCCTCGTTTTGCTTTTGTTTATGTTCATCTTATATCCTCCTTTCAAGACACTGTCCATTCCATTCAACTGCTCTTCCAAGTCCTTTGCTGTCTTTGACAGAATTACAATGTCATCGAAGAACTTCAAAGTTTTTATTTCTTCTCCCTGGATTTTAATACCTACTCGAAATTTTTCTTTTGTTTCCTTCACTGCTTGCTCAATATACAGATTGAATAACATCGGGGGCAGGCAGCAATGCTGTCTTACTCCCTTCCCAACAACTGCTTCCCTTTCGTGCCCTTCGACTCTTGTAACTGCCATCTGGTTTCTGTACAAATTGTAAATAGCTTTTCGCTCCCTGTATTTTACCCCTGCCACCTTCAGAATTTCAAATAGAGTATTCCAGTCAACACTGTCAAAAGCTTTCTCTAAGTCTACAAATGCTAGAAACATAGGTTTGCCTTTTCTTAATCTAGCTTCTAAGATAAGTCGTATTGTCAGTATTGCCTCACGTGTTTCAATATTTGTACGGAATCCAAACTGATCTTCCCCAAAGTCCGCTTATACCAGTTTTTCCATTCACCTGTAAAGAATTTGTGTTAGTATTTTGCAGCTGTGGCTTATTAAACTGGTAACTCGGTAATTTTCACACCTGCAACACCTGCTTTCCTTGGTATTGGAATTATTATATTCTTCTTGAAGTCTGAGGGTATTTCGCCTTTCTCATACATCTTGCTCACCAGATGGTAGAGTTTTGTCAGGACTGGCTCTCCCAAGGCCGTCAGTAGTTCCAATGGAATCTTGTCTACTCCGGGGGCCTTGTTTCGACTCAGGTCTTTCAGTGCTCTGTCAAACTCTTCACGCAGTATCGTATCTCCCATTTCATCTTCATCTACATCCTCTACCATTTCCATAATATTGTCCTCAAGTACATCACCCTTGTATAGGCCCTCTATATACTCCTTCCACCTTTCTGCTTCCCCTTCTTTGCTTAGAACTGGGTTTCCATATGAACTCTTGATATTCATACAAGTGGTTCTCTTTTCTCCAAAGGTCTCCTTAATTTTCCTGTAGGCTGTATCTATCTTACCCCTAGTGAGAAAAGCCTCTACATCCTTACATTTGTCCTCTAGCCATCCCTGCTTAGGCATTTAGCACTTCCTGTCGATCTCATTTTTGAGACGTCTGTATTCCTTTTTGCCTGCTTCATTTACTGCACTTTTATGTTTTCTCCTTTCATCAATGAAATTAAATATTTCTTCTGTTACCCAAGGATTTCTACTAGCCCTCGTCTTTTTACCTACTTGATCCTCTGCTGCCTTCACTACTTCATTCCTCAAAGCTACCCATTCTTCTTCTACTGTATTTCTTTCCCCTGTTTCTGTCAATTGTTCCCTTATCCTCTCCCTGAAACTCTGTACAACTTCTGGTTCTTTCAGTTTATCCAGGTCCCATCTCCTTAAATTCTCACCTTTTTGCAGTTTCTTCAGTTTTAATCTACAGTTCATAACCAATACATTGTGGTCAGAGTCCACACCTGCCCCTGGAAATGTCTTAAAATTTAAAACCTGGTTTCTAAATCTCTGTCTTACCATTATATAATCTATCTGATACCTTTTAGTATCTCCAGTGTTCTTCCATGTATACAACCTCCTTTCATGATTCTGAAACCAAGTGTTAGCTATGATTAAGTTGTGCTCTGTGCAAAATTCTACCAGGCGGCTTCCTCTTTCATTTCTTACCCCCAACCCATATTCACCTACTATGTTTCCTTCTCGCCTTTTTCCAACTCTCGAATTCCAGTCACCCATGACCATTAAATTTTCATCTCCCTTCACTATCTGAATAATTTCTTTTATTTCATCATACATTTCTTCAATTTCTTCGTCATCTGCAGAGCTAGTTGGCATATAAACTTGTACTACTGTAGTAGGTGTGGGCTTCGTATCTATCTTGGCCACAATAATGCGTTCACTATGCTGTTTGTAGTAGCTTACCCGTATTCCTATTTTCCTATTCATTATCAAACCTACTCCTGCATTACCCCTATTTGATTTTGTGTTTATAACCCTGTATTCACCTGATCAGAAGTCTTGTTCCTCCTGCCACCAAACTTCACTAATTCCCACTATATCTAACTTTAACCTATCCATTTCCCTTTTTAAATTTTCTAACCTACCTGCCCGATTAAGGGATCTGACATTCCACGCTCCGATCCGTAGAACGCCAGCTTTCTTTCTCCTGATAACGGCATCCTCTTGAGTAGTCCCGGCCGGAAATCTGAATGGGGGACTATTTTACCTCCGGAATATTTTACCCAAGAGGACGCCATCATCATTTAATCATACAGTAAAGCTACAAGCCCTGGGGAAAAATTACGGCTGTAGTTTCCCCTCGCTTTCAGCTGTTCACAGTACCAGCATAGCAGGGCCGTTTTGGTTCTTGTTACAAGGCCAGATCAGTCAATCACCCAGACTGTTGCCCTTGCAACTACTGAAAAGGCTGCTGCCCCTCTTCAGGAACCACGCATTTGTCTGGCCTCTCAACAGATACCCCTCCGTTGTAGTTGCACCTATGGTACGGCTATCTGTATCGCTGAGGCACGCAAGCCTCCCCACCAATGGCAAGATCCAACTAATAATTAAGGCAAGCGATGTGTCATTTAAAGAGAATACTATTCAGAAGAGTGATTACATAAAATGCCTAAAAAGTCTCAGGAGCTCGAAACATTATTTATTCCATTCACAAGTTGAGAAAGATACAAAACTAAGCAAGATCACTCCGAAGTAATTGAGTCTGAGCCTATAACTAATGAGAATAATGACATTCTAGACGTATTTTACCCGGTCGAGCACAAATGCTCAGAAGATCGTGAAGAAATTTGGAACAAATAAGGATGAATGATTACAAGTCCTATTATTTTACAGACACACAAAATACAGAACCATTGTCATTACAAGAAGCTTTACAAAGCAAAGCTATGCACAAATGGCTTCAGGCAATTACAGAAGAGCTGCAGTCATATGCCAGAAATCAAACACAGGAGAAGGCACTTTTACCCTCAGATTAAAAGCCAACAGATACAAAACAGATTTTCAAAACTAAAAAGTACCTCCAAGGGCACATTTTTACACACAAAGTACAGCTGGTAGTTCAACAACATGCACAAACAAAGGTTGTAGGATTATGTTCATAGCCTACAGTTCTGTAAATAATTGTTCTCTGCGTTAACTTGATTTTCTTATCAAAACACATTACATTTTGAAATGCACAGGCTAAGAGATCTAAGAGTTTAGTTGCTTTGCTGTTGGAGTGCAATATTTGACCTGTAACAAAAAGGATGTTTCCAAATAATAATTTTTGACCAAAAATACTGTGTTCTATGATTAATTGTACAAGAGGACCAACAACTGGTGACCCTGGCATGATCTAAACATGAAACAAATGTGATGGCAGATAGAGGGAACAGTAATATCCCAGACAGTGATACGAAAACTAAAATGGACAAAGCTAGCACGAACCTTTCTCCGTTCTGGACTGAAAAGCACGACATATGGTTTTGTCTGGTTGGGTCACAATTTAAAATGACAGGAATACAGACTGAAGCAACCAGATTCAAATATCTGTTAGAACAGTTAGAACCCTGATTTGTCGAAAATATAAGAAACCTCGTGAACAGTGACAAACGCAACAATTATTTAGCTAAAGAAAGACTGTTAATGACTTTTTTAAGGAAAGTGAGGTGCACCAAATTAAGAAATCCATTAGCCAATTAGAAATTGGTGATATGAAACCCAGCCAACTGCTTCGGAAAATTAAAAGCTATGGAGAAACAAACATTTCAGAAAAATTTTAAAGACTCTCTAGCTAGTCAAACTTCCTGGTAGCATTTGAAATATTTCAATAATCTATGATATAAACATAGACAAACCAGCAAAAATGCCTGATTGGATGATGGAAATGTGAAGCACTCGTGACTTCAATCATTCCAACAGAAGTGTCCCCTCCAATATGCGATTCTTTTATATCAGAGAAAGATCTTCTCATAAGAATGAAAGAGCTAGACATTTAAGCCCAAAAATCCAGTTTAAGGGAGCGACAGTATCAATCGTGATGATGATCTCATAGCAGATGCCACAGCAAGCTGAGATAAAATCGTTTTTGTTATGGCTCAAAATGCAGACCCAAGAAGTATACCCAACCTTGCCAATGGAATAGTGAGGGAAACTCCAGTCGGCACACACAACAGTGGCTCAGTGTTCTGCCACAACGATTATACCAGGCTGCCAATATTGATTGTTTGCGAGAGTAAAACTTAAAGGTTGTTTTTTTCTGGTTGACAGAGATGCTTAGGTTTCCGTTACACCAGCGTGTCTCAAGGATAAGGTTCAGGAAGCAGACTACAAACTTCATGCTGCACATGGATCTGAGATTAAAACTTATGAATGAAAGCTATTGAATATTGAATCTTGACTTAGGTTTAAAACACAGTTTTGAGTGGCCTTTCATTGCAGCTAACACAACAAAAATTACAATTGACACACAGTTTCTTTATCAGTTTGGCTTACTGACAGGACTGGAAAAAAAAAAAAAAAAAAAAAAAAAAAAAAAAAAAAAAAAAAAAAAATAGTTGACAGCAGTACTTAGTTATATGTGGCTGCACTACAATGTGCAGTTGATTTGTCCGATTGTCAGTTCACTCCATGCTAACTGTAAATACTCTGAACAACTTCAAAAAAAATTCCTAACCTAACAAAACCCTCCATTATGCCGGGAGAAATTAAGCACGATGTTAAACATTATGTCGCAACCAGCAGAGGCCAACCCGTGTACTCAAAACACCTGCAGCTGAGATCGATGTAAACTAAAGTTGACTAAACAAGAATTCCGCTTCCTAATGAAACATATCATAATTCATCCATCAAAATCCCAGTGGGCTACTCCACTGCCCATGGTAAAAAAGTCAGATGGCCAGTGATGTGTTTGTGGAGACTACAGGCATCTTAATGATCGGACCCTTCCCGAGTTCGAGTCTCGGTCTGGCACACAGTTTTAATCTGCCAGGAAGTTTCATTTAACTATTCTGTTTGAAAAATTTAACAAAATTGGTTTGAGGATTGTTGTTGTTGTTGTTGTTGTTGTTGTTGTCGTCTTCAGTCCTGAGACTGGTTTGATGCAGCTCTCCATGCTAGTCTATCCTGGGCAAGCTTCTTCATCTCCCAGTACTTACTACAATCTACATCCTTCTGAATCGGATTAGTGTATTCATCTCTTGGTCTCCCTCTACGATTTTTACCCTCCATGCTGCCCTCCAATGCTAAATTTGTGATCCCTTGATGCCTCAGAACATGTCCTACCAACCGGTCCCTTCTTGTCAAGTTGTGCCACAAACTCCTCTTCTCCCCAATTCTATTCAATACCTCCTCATTTGTTATGTGATCTACCCATCTAATCTTCAGCATTCTTCTGTAGCACCACATTTCAAAAGCTTCTATTCTCTTCTTGTCCAAACTAGTTATTGTCCATGTTTCACTTCCACACATGGCTACACTCCATACAAATACTTTCAGAAAAGACTTCCTGACATTTAAATCTATACTCGATGTTAACAAATTTCTCTTCTTCAGAAACACTTTCCTTGCCATTGCCAGTCTACATTTTATATCCTCTCTACTTCAACCATCATCAGTTATTTTGCTCCCCAAATAGCAAAACTCCTTTACTACTTTCAGTGTCTCATTTCCTAATCTAATTCCCTCAGCATAACACGACTTAATTCGACTACATTCCATTATCCTCGTTTTGCTTTTGTTGATGTTCATCTTATATCTTCCTTTCAAGACAGTGTCCATTCCATTCAACTGTTCTTCCAAGTCCTTTGCTGTCTTTGACAGAATTACAATGTCATCGGCAAACCTCAAAGTTTTTATTTCTTCTCGCTGGACTTTAATAGCCACTCAAAATTTTTCTTTTGTTTCCTTTACTGCTTGCTCAATATACAGATTGAATAACACCGGGGACAGGCTGCAACCCTGTCTCACTCCCTTCCCAACCACTGCTTCCCTTTCATGTCCTTAGACTCTTGTAACTGCCATGTGGTTTCTGTACAAATTGTAAATAGCCTTTCTCTCCCTGTATTTTACCCCTGCCACCTTCAGAATTTGAAAGAGTGTGTTCCAGTCAACATTGTCAAAAGCTTTCTCTAAGTCTACAAATGCTAGAGATGTAGGTTTGCCTTTCCTTAATCTATTTTCTAGGATAAGTCGTGGGGTCAGTATTGCCTCACGTGTTCCAACATTTTTGCGGAACCCAAACTGGTCTTCGCCGAGATCGGCTTCTACCAGTTTTTCCATTCGTCTGTAAAGAATGCGATTTAGTATTTTGCAGCTGTGACTTATTAAACTGATAGTTCGGTAATTTTCATATCTGTCAACACCTGCTTTCTTAGGGTTTGGAATTATTATATTCTTCTTGAAGTCTGAGGGTATTTTGCATGTCTCATACATCTTGCTCACCAGATGGTAGGGTTTTGTCAGGACTGGCTCTCCCAAGGCCGTCAGTAGTTCTAATGGAATGTTGTCTACTCCCGGGGCCTAGTTTCGACTCAGGTCTTTCAGTGCTCTGTCAAACTCTTCACGCAGTATTGTGTCTCCCATTTCAACTTCTTCTACATCCTCTTCCATTTCCATAATATTGTCCTCAAGTACATCACCCTTGTATAGACCCTCTATATACTCCTTCCACCTTTCTGCTTTCCCTTCTTTGCTTAGAACTGGGTTTCCATCTGAGCTCTTGATATTCATACAAGTGGCTCTCTTTTCTCCAAGGGTCTCTTTAATTTTCCTGTAGGCAGTATCTATCTTACCCCTCGTGAGATAAGCCTCTACATCCTTACATTTGTCCTCTAGCCATCCCTGCTTAGCCATTTTGCACTTCCTGTCGATCTCATTTTTGAGACGTTTGTATTCCCTTTTGCCTGCTTCATTTACTGAGTTTATATATTTTCTCCTTTCATCAATGAAATTAAATATTTCTTCTGTTACCCAAGGATTTCTATTAGCCCTCATCTTTTTACCTACTTGATCCTCTGCTGCCTTCACTATTTCATTCCTCAAAGCTGCCCATTCTTTTTCTACTGTATTTCTTTCCCTTATTCCTGTCAGTTGCTCCCTTATCCTTTCCCTGAAACTCTGTACAACCTCTGGTTTAGTCAGTTTATCCAGGTCCCATCCCCTTAAATACCCACCTTTTTGCAGTTTCTTCAGTTTTACTCTACAGTTCATAACCATTAGATTGTGGTCAGAGTCCACACCTGCCCCTGGAAATGGCTTACAATTTAAAACCTGGTTTCTAAATCTCTGTCTTACCATTATATAATCTATCTGATACCTTCTAGTGTCTCCAGGATTTTTCCATATATACAACCTTCTTTTATGATTATTGAACTAAGTGTTAGCTATAATTAAGTTGTGCTCTGTGCAAAATTCTACCAGGCGGCTTCCTCTTTCATTTCTCTCCCCCAATCCATATTCACCCACTATGTTTCCTTCTCTCCCTTTTTCTACTCTCGAATTCCAGTCACCCATGACTATTAAATTTTCGTCTCCCTTGACTACCTGAACAATTTCTTTTAACTCATCATACATTTCATCAATTTCTTCATCATCTGCAGAGCTAGTTGGCATGTAAACTTGTACTACTGTAGTAGGCAGGGGCTTCATGTGTATCTTGGCCACAATAATGCGTTCACTATGCTGTTTGTAGTAGCATAACCGTACTCCTATTTTTTTATTCATTATTAAACCTACTCCTGCATTACCCCTATTTGATTTTGTGTTTATAACCCTGTATTCACCTGATCAGAAGTCTTGTTCCTCCTGCCACCATACTTCACTAATTCCCACTATATCTAACTTCAACCTATCCATTTCCCTTTTTAAATTTTCTAACCTACCTGGCCGATTAAGGGATCTGACGTTCCACACTCCGATCCGTGGATCGCCAGTTTTCTTTCCTCTGATAACGACATCCTCTTGAGTAGTCCCCACTCAGAGATCCGAAGAGGACGTCATCATCATTTAACCATACAGTAAAGCTGCATGCCCTCAGGAAAAATTACGGCTGTAGTTTCCCCTTGCTTTCAGCCGTTCGCAGTACCAGCACAGCAAGGCCGTTTTGGTTAGTGTTGCAAGGCCAGATCAGTCAATCATCCAGACTGTTGCCCCTGCAACTACTGAAAAGGCTGCTGCCCCTCTTCAGGAACCACACGTTTGTCTGGCCTCTCAATAGATACCCCTCCATTGTGGTTGCACCTACGGTACGGCCATCCGTATCGCTGACAGAGCGTCAAGCTATTGACAACAATTACGTGAAGAATTTCAAGAAAAAACAACAAAAAACGCACACAGTGGACAGAAGCAGCAATAAAACAATCTGAGAAGTGTGAAATGGACCTTGCTAATGCAGCTCTTTTAACATTCCCAAATGTAAACAATGATCCTGCATTATTTGTAGATGCTTCAGATCTTGCATCCAGTGATGTGTTGCAACAGAAAGAAGAAGGAATATGGAAACCAAACAGTTTCTGTTTGAAAAAGTTCTCGCCATCCCAGAAGAAATATTAAATGTTCGATAGGAAACTTCTGAGCATGTACATGGCAATAAGGTATTTTAAGTACCTCCTTGAAGGATGTTCATTTTCATTGTATACTGACAATGTTCCTTTGACACAGGCTTTCAAACAAGAAAAGGGTAAAGCATCCTCTATGCAATTGTGTCACCTACAATTGCTATCACAATTTATGACAGCTATCAGACACATTTCTGGAAAAGAAAATAGTGTGATTGTCAATCTATCCACACTGGAAGAAATTGATTATGAGAAGAGAGCAGATGCTCAAGTGAGTAATGAAGAACTCTAGAAAGTTCACTCTTGTCATCATGGCTCACTGAAATTTAAACAGCATGAAACCCCTAGTGGAAGATTATTATGGTGTGATGTGCAACAAGTAACATCCATCCTTATATTCCTCAACAATTTAGATGTTCCATCTTCCAGTATTACTACAGTTTGTCATTTGCTGGTATTAACTCTTCTGTGATATTACTCAGGTGCAAATTTATATGGTCAAACATAAAATGAGATATCCACAACTGGGCGAAATCTTGCACAGCATGCCACAAAAACAAAGCGACTACACATATTAAATTTGCTATTAACCAGAATCCAAGCACAGAGGGACGATTTAAATTTGTACATATTGATCTAACTGACCCCCTGCCTCTCTCAGATGTATCATCCTACTGTTTAATATGCATTGATCAGTACAGTAATTAGACGTCACTCCATTGAAGATGTGCATGCACAAAGCACAGCACGAGCATTTCGTTACTCCTGGATCAAAAGATTTGGAGCATCTAATCAAATGGTAACTGACCAAGGAACACAGTTCCAATCAGAACTGTTCTATGCATTAGCTTAGACTTGTGGTTCTAAATGAACTCAGACTACGGTATACCACCCACAATAAAATTGGAAAATAGAGAGAGTCTATTGAAGATTGAAGACAGCCATCAGAGTATATTATAAAAATAAATGGAGTGACATAATACCAACACTTCTACTAGGACTGCAGTGCTGTATGAGAGAGTAAAATGGCTCAACAGCTGTGGAGATGCCATATGGCATGACTAACATTGGTGATTACATTGTAAGGCGGAAAACAGATTTCTCACTTACAAACATAGGAAACACCATTTGTTAGTAAAGATCTGTATAATACAACTCATATACTTAAGAGGAATGACAAAGTGAAAGCCAAACTAGAACCTCCCTACGAAGCTCCCCTATGAAGTCTTTGAGCAAAAAATATAGTATTTCACCCTAAAAATTAAGGATGTACCAATGAACACCTCACTTGACAGACTGAAATCTGACCACATTCATGTGAACTCTAACACTCGTGTTCTACAGGTAATCTAAACACCACTTCACCACTGAATGAGTTACCCACACCTCCAACAGCCTCATCAATGAGAATTACCCAAGTTACCCAATTTGGCTGAGTTGTGAAATTACCCAAAAGGGGGAGGGGAGGAGGGGGGGATGATTTAGGGTTATGTTTATGATTGTAAACTACAGTCCTGTAAATAATTGTTCTTTGTGTTAAATTTATTTTCTACTCAAAACAACTGAAATTTCGAAATGCATGGAGTAAGAGATCTAGAGTTCAGTTGTTTTGCTGCTGGAGCATGATATTGGTCCTGTAACAAAAAGGAAGTTTCCAAATAATAATTATGAATCCAAAATATTGAGTTTTTGTGGTTAATTGCACAAGAAGATCAACAAAGGGTATGAAGTATGAAAAGACATATGCCCCAGTAATCTGCTATGAATCATTAAGGTATCTGTTCACCATAACTATTAAATATCAATTGATGTAGCTGCAGCATTCCTACAATACAATCTGAAATGAGAAATTTATGCCAAAATCCAGCTCTAGAACTGTTTAAAAAACTATATCATGAGATTAAGCAAACAGTTTACAGGCAAAAACAGTGTAGCTGCACCTGGAATATTAAGTTAAATGAAGCACTCAAACTTGAAATTTACAAGTAGTAGAGAAGACCCACGTGCTTATCTGAAGAATGATGAAGATAACAGTAATTGTTGCAATTACTGGTGCTGGTATGTTCCTTTTCAGGAAAAAAAAAGCAACTCAAAGGGAAACTTAAACTGAAAGAGGTAGAAGTAGGTGTCGAATCGCTCGGGCTTCAGAGTCACAAAAGTAGATTATTGTGGATGGATTGATCTCATTACACAGCATGGTCAAAAATGGTCTGAAAAGCTTGTGGGTTGCACTGAGAGAGAATTGTTAAGAAAAAAATCTGATACATTGTGCCATTTCCAAGTTAATTAGTACTGAAATTAGCCAACGATGCCATTGTGCATGACAAACAGCCTACTAGGAATGTTGTCAGTAAATGTGTTCTTCATTTTGTTTCATAAAACTGAACAAGACAACAATTAAAAAAAAAAATCAGTCATTGGGTGGTAGTATGGACTGACCCCAGCCAAAGGCCGAGCAGTCTGGTGTGTTGTCATCTAGATTACAAGAACAACTGGTACTAATTGCATCTGGTGGACCACTTGAATCTGAGCACACATCAGTCTCATCAGCTAACTTCAATGCTAATTAACTCTGAAATTGCACACTGTACTGAATTTTTTTCCTAATAATTATTTCTCAGCGCAACCAATCCTGCAACACCCTTACAAGCTTTTTAGTCTCAGCTGACCAGCCTGTACAGACCAAAAATCCTACATAAATACAACATGAAGGATTGCATTCCAGTGTTGGCTCCTTGGACAACAATCAAGTGCCCATAAACGATATGAGTGCCAAGACAGAAGAAGAGAGCAGTTACAAGAAACGTTCCTTGCAGAGAAGCTGTAGGCAGCTTGAAGTATACACAAATGAGAACACAACCTAACCTCACATGTGCAATCACAGTTTTAAGTCACTTCCGCAATGATCCAGGCATGCCTTAGCAGGTAGTTAAAAGAAACTTGAGATGCATAAAAGTGACTAAGGACTTGAGAAGTTGCAGTTATCTAGGGAAGAAAACCATAATGTCACCAGGTACAGTCATGCAGATTGAGCAGCAGTGGAGGTAGATTAGGGTTTAAAGCCCCACTTACATTGAGGTCACTAGGGATGGAGCACAAGCTCACAATGGTTCAATTATGGAGAAGAAAATCGGCATTTGCTTTGACAGATTTGGGGAAATTGCAGAAAAGATACATCCAGATGGTCAGTTACAGATCTAAACTGTCCTCTTCTTGAATGTGAGTCCAGTGTGCTAACCACTGCGCCACCGTGCTCCGTAACATTAGTTTTGTGATGTCGCCAGCAGCCACAGATGGAACAGTAATTCAATAGGCCAGCTACTCTAGCCTTCTAGCAATGGTGTAATATAACAGAGTATTGCATGGAGTGCACTACTTGTTCTCTAACGGCAGGTGCAGATGTTTAATGGTTACAATGTGCTTGGCGCACAATACTGCTATCTCCCCTTGAGGTGGTTGACCGGAACCGTAACGACAAATGTCTGTCCTCACAACTGTTGCAGTCCAGCATTGTCAAATCTGAATGTCCTACTAATCTGTATATTATACGATTCAACCAGCAGACCATAATGTAGCTGCTTTCAAACTGTCGCACATGATTACGTGGCATCTCTATGTCATTAACATTAATCACTAAACTTCTGATGCTTCACACCCCTTATGCCTGGTAACGACACTATAGGCTTCAGCCTCTGGTTCTTTGGCTGATGTTTATTTGACGATTTTTATGGCATTCTGCTAACATGTGTGGCTGACATTGCCAAAGCTTCACCCTCCGTTGTTGGTGGTCGACTGGAGTTGATTTCACAGCCACATATTATATGTACCTGGCTCACTAACATCCAAGGGCTTTCCCATGGTCATTTGTTGGGGTTCTCCTCTTGCTACCTACAACGGTTGTTCGCTGCAGCACGGAAATCCATGGTGCGTTCACCATGAGGCATTCTTCTATCCTGTTGGAGCTATTTTCATTTTTGTGTATTTCTATAGCTTTTCTGTACATGTAGGTGTGACAGCTCTTCTTTCCAGCCAGAATGTCCGATTTCTTCACCTGCCCCAACTTGTAATGCTGCTTGCATTCTGTGGTCCTGGTGCTGATTGATTGTCCAGTCATTCCAACATAAACTCTTCCTCATATACATGGTATGTGGTATATTCGTGACATTGCAAATGGATCCCTTTTCTCCTTGTCGATCTGACACACACTTTGATCTTTGTCGGTCTATAAATAAATTTTATGTTGTGTTTGCACAATATACGACTGATTCCGCCTGTCACTCTGGGAATTCTATGGCAGAAAGTCCATAGCTGACATTTCTTTTTACGATGTCACTTCACCGAGTGTTTGACATTCTTACCCTCATTATGCAACTGGTGGAGTACATACTGCTCCTCAGAACACTTTCCAGGTGTTGGCTGCTCAGAACATTTTCCAGGTGTTGCATCACACGTATGGGATGTTGTGGCTCACATATTTATCGCGCTAGAGTCATGAGCATATTAATCACTCCTCTTTTCTGGCTCAGGTGTTGATTCGACAGTTTGTGCAGGTATCAGTTCCTGTGTGTGTGTTTTTGATACCTGCTGTGTTCTAGGTTTTCACAACCCCTTGCAACCAGCAAGGGTAGCTCTTTTCTACTTCTGTGGTAAATTTCGTGTTGCCATGGAGACTGTTGAAGTGCCTTAAGAAGTCACCGAGTTGTTCGTCACCATGGCTCCACACAACGAAGGTATCATTGATGTATCTGTACCACACCTTGGGTTTACAAGGTACCATGTTCAGTACCTGTGCTTTGAAACGGTTGATGAAGTTGGCCACCACTGAACTAAGAGGTCTATCCATGGCGACACCTTCCAGCTGTTTGTAACAGCTGTCAATCCATGTGAAACAGCTCGTGATGAGACACACATGAAAGAGCTTGGTGATGTCTTGCGGGAAAATGGAACCAATGTGCTCCAGAGAATCACTGAGTGGCATTTTGGAAAACAAAGAAATAACATCAAAGCTGATCAGGATGTTGTTTGGGCCAAATTTTAATTTCTTCTTCTTCTTCTCCTCAACGAAAATACCAAGTGCAGACCCGTCACAGCAGATCATACGGAATACAAACTGATTAATCAAGGCATCATCTCTCTCGGCAGATGTACAGAGGAGCCAGTGCAACACAGAGGGTCTACCACCTTTGCTGTATGGGTTACCAAAGATCCATAAGAATAATGTTCCACTAAGACTGGCTGTTAGCATTCCTGGCTCACAGAGTGTAAACTGGCAAAACACTTGCCCTCTATGCTCCAGCCGCACTTGGTGAAGACTCACACATACATAAAGGACTAAGGACATTACATTCAAAAGCTGAAGAAACGAACTTGGACCAAATGACATCCTGGCCAGCTTTGATGTTTTTTCTTTGTTTACCAAAGTGCCACTCGATGATTCTCTGGAGCATATCGGTTCCATTTTCCCCACAAGACACCACCATGCTCTTTCACGCGTGTCACCACAATGAATTTCATATGAAATGGCAACTTCCATGAACAGCTGGAAGGTGTCACCATGGGTTTAGTCCAGTGATGGCCAATTTCTTCATGGACTATTTCAAAGCACAGGCACTGGACTTTGCACGTTGTAAACAAAGGTGTGATACAGATACATCGATGATACCTTTGTTGTGTGGAGCCATAGTGACAAACAGCTCAGTGACTTCCAAAGGCACTTGACAGTCTCCATGCCAACACGAAATTTACCACGGAAGTAGAAAAGAACAAACAGCTACCATTTCTAGATGTGCTGGTCACAATGGATGGCGAAAACCTGGGACACAACGTGTATCAAATACCAACACACACGGACCGATACCAGCACAAACTGCCAAATTACCACACACGCCAGAAAGGAGGCATGATTAGCCAGAAAGGAGGCATGATTAATACACTCTTAAAGCATGCAAGACAAATACATCTCAGACATGAGATGCTTTCTGAGGAGCAATGAGTACTCCAACCGCTGTATAAGAAGTGTAACACAGTCAAACACTTGGTGAAGTGACACACTGGATAAAGAATTTTCGGGCACAGCCTTTCTGCTATACATTACTATAGAGACGGACAAATTGGCAGTATATTGTACAAACACACCAGAAAGCCTTTTTATAAACTGACAAAGAAGATCAAAGAGTGTCTCAGATTGGCAAAGGAGAAAAAGGACCCACTTGCAATGTCAGGAATTTATGCATACCAAAGTTTATGTTGGAATGACCGGACAATTAACCAACACCAGGACCACAGAACATAATCGGAATTGCTGGTTGAGGTTGGTGGAGAAATTGGCCATGGCAGAGCACACACTGTGTGAGGCTGACCACATAGTAAAATTCGCCGACACAAATGTTCTGGCTATAGAGAAAAGCAATCACACCTGCTTGTTCAGAGAAACTATAGATATACACAAACATGAGAACTGTTCAACATGAAAGAAGGAGAAAGTCTCTAAGTGAATGGATCCTGGATTCTCCTGCTGCAGTGAATGATTGTTGCAGGTAACAAGAAGAGACCTGCAATGGAAATAACCACTGAAAAGCCTTTGAACATTGGTGTACCAGGTACATATGATCTGCGGCTGTGAGCTCAACTCCAGTCCACTATAAGCAATGGAGGGTGAAGCTTTGATAATGCCAGCCACTTGTGCTGTCAAAACATCACAAAATTCATCAAACACGTGTCAGCCAAAGAACTCAAGGCAGAAGCAAACACGCAGTTTGTGAACAAATAGCTATGACAGCCTTAACAATTTTGAACATTATACACTAACAACACTAAAGCACTATGGTGGCTGTTCTGCTTATCACAAAGAATTGCAGTTCTAATCATTTTCATACCTGTCAATGTTGTGTACATTTACAAAGCTGAATATGTTTTCTGGGTTCCTCCCTTTTTTCCTTCAGACCATGTAGTTACCAAGAAACTTGTGTATATTTAAGTTCACAATACAGTGATGTCACCATCGGCACTAAATGATGGTTGCTGTGGGTCAACTGACACTACTGTCATTTGTTGTCAGCTTCATCCTATAACGCAATAAGGATATGGTCTGCAACATCTGTCCAAACAGAAATAGAACCTGACACTGACAATTATTTTGCGTCTAAATTAATAGTTCGAATGTGCATTGTGGTGACAGACTGACCTGTAATGTAGCCTAAATTCTAAGCCAGGATGAAAGGTTACAGTTTGGCTGTGAGTTGCCAGAGACAATGAATGTATCACGTTATCCCATATACGAAGCACTGTGCACTCTGTAGTTATATTTATGTCCCTGTTGAAAAACCTTATTTTAATACTATAGTCTGATATTTTCAAAGTTTCAATACATTTGGAAACATTAATAATGAGAATATTCCCACCCAAAATTCCCATACTCCTGCTCCAATACCACTACTAAGACAGATAAACATTGCTTCATTGTATGCAAAGTTGCCACACTTGTTCATAGCATTAATTGTCAAAGCTGGAAGATTGTGTAATATTTTTCAACACTTCCAGGCAAATTTGTCAAATTTATGTGACTGACTGCAAATACAGCTCTCTAACGACTTCACAGAGAAATAGCCCCCTTTGTTACCAAGCTTGTGTGGAAACTGGATGTAATCACATCCCAAGTAATTTGTCCTTTTTGTGTAGTTCTGATCTCCTTACATTTCTATTACATACAACAACAAAATAAAGAATTTGATATTTAGTACACTATTTTATGCCATTATCTGTGGTTAAGCTTTATCTTATTCTGTAACTCTTGTGACAGCCTCTCAGGAAACATGTTATACAGGCTATATAGGTAATAGACTTATGAACAAATGCCATAAGTTCATATCCAAACATCTACCACACAGAAGTCATGTTCAAAACTCCATGGATACTAGACAGATAACAGGCCCATAGAGTCAGGATGAAGATTTGGAAAGATAAAAACAAGAACACTAAAGGTAACAAAGGGCTGCAGACATCCTTTAAAGGGCCAAACAAAATAACTGACAATAAAAATAATTTCCTATTACTACTGAAACTTCTGCTCTTCATACAAATTTAATTTTATTCTATTTGTAATGTAATGGAATGATCTAAATGGTGTCTGGAAGTTTAAATGTCAAATAACATGGAAATTTAACGCCTTGGTCATGAGGCCCTCTTTGCGAGGCATATCAGTTTTTATGGGGAAAGTAATTCGGCCCCGAGTATATATTTATTTTCTAACTACATAGACTAACTAAAACCAATACAATTCACACAGCATAATGACTGTACTTATAAACAAATGTAATAGTCTGGTTTTGTATGGGGCTATACCTTTCAGAGTCTCTTTCAGTCGTGTTGCTGCCTTAATAATGATACTTGATGCTGTGTCTTGACCAACTCTTAAGGTTTCCTCTACGATCATTTCAGCCTCATCACCGAACCTTGTCTTTATTAACAGCAGATACCTAAAACACACACATTACTCCTTCTGCCAGATTTTTATTCATCGTTTTAATGTGTTGAACAAATTTACCTAGGATAACGAAGAAGTAATATAATTTTTTCTGGCTTCACTGTGTACTCAGCAACAGAAGCAACTTGGCTGGAGGAAAACGTTACAAAACCATATTGAATAAGGATCCGCAGGGCCTGCTTCACCTGTCAGCCAAGAAAACGATACTGATATAATGAAATCATGTTATTCATAACAAGCAGGACATGCTGTGTTGTAATTCTCACCTTCGGCGGAGGTAAACGTGTAGTAGCCACAATTAATCTGAGCGGTTTTGTACCCCATTTCATAAGATCGCACGCAACCTTTTCAACGATTTCCCCAAAATGCTCTAACAATAGAAGACAGCATAATTTTCCATATTTAGCAGACATCTTCGATATTCTCGATTACAGCGATGTTTAAGGAAACACGCACCTAGTTACACCTTTTCACTCACCCGCACACACACTACATAACCTCCACTAGAATGAAAACACCAAACAGTGCAAACATTGTAAGCGATGCAGAAACACACTAAATCTCTGACATTCAATAGAAGTGAGTCATAAATACACCAAACGTGCTTCTAGTTTCGTAACAATAAAATGTTGAAACTGAATCTTTTTATGAGATATGTCACTTAAATTGAAATCAATTTAACATTTTGATTTTGGTATGAATTTGAATGACAGCAAATTAAAGAAATATGACGTCATGTGTTCTTTAGTTAGGTGAAAGCATTTTTATGCAAAACTGGTAAAAGAATCGGTAATCTTCAGTTATAAAGTAACTGCGAGAGCGACGCGAGAGCATTTGCCTAAGTTATGTTGGCAAGGCAAATTGACATGTCTGAAAGTCTACCGCCTACCGCTGATCGCAGTGCCCTGTCATAGCAAGTGGGTGTAAGACACAATTTCCCAATGGCGACCTCCATAGTTTCACTGAAGTGCTTGCTTTAAGAACAGTTTTACACGAACTTTAGGCTAAGTGTGTGTTTGTGTTGCAGGAGCGTTTCTTATAGAGGTAAGTTCCGTATAGCCCGCTAAATTGTAGCATGAACTTTAGGTATAGTAAATACAGATCGAGACTTCATATATACAACACCGCACTACATAGTGGAAAAATAACCTCGTACGATAAATTTGACATGAGTATGCGGTAACTTCGTGTATTTTTGCGGGTCTTTGCTTGTACCATTGATAGGCAAATTACTTCTAGGGGAAAAAATGCTAGTTTGGGAATACGTTGTCTGTTAAACCAAAGCTGTTTGATACACATCTGTTGTTACTCCTCTGCTTGATCTCAGTTGTGTGTTTATAGCGAATCAAGACACCGTAGCCACAATGCCTGCAGTTAGAGGTGACGGTATGCGGGGGCTAGCCGTTTTCATCTCGGATATAAGAAACTGTAAGTATAGTAGTTTATTATTTCACCAATAGTACCAAAAAAATCTGTTGTACCTCCCCTCAAATTTATTTTACAGTTTTTCCTGTCAAATATGAAGGATGAATTTATCTAGGGAAGATTGTGGTGCATTGATCAAATATTTCATTGGTTTGGATACAAACAAGCCCTACTTTGCATTACTCTGTGAAACTCCAAATTTTTATTCAACCAAATTAAACTAAAGTTTCTGAGTATTGGTATCATTGTAGGAAGTAATTAAACAATTTTATAAATTCATGCATGTCAGCTGAAGTTCATTGATAGTTCTGAGATTGACAAATGTTTGTATATGACATTTAAGCATGTTCTACGTATGCATGATTATTACTTTGACTCGAAAAATGAGCAAATATGTTATTGTAGGAATCTTAGGCAATTAAATTAGAATGACCAGTCAGCTTTTACACCTGTCAGTGAATATCATTTTTATGTGCACATGGATTTAATTTCAGTATTTCTCTTGGAGTAGCCTTCGGTTGCTGCCTTTAGTATAACTGTTTGGAGTGTTGTGTTCATTAGAGAAAGATATCAGCTCAAATTGCAGAACACTATTTACAAAATGTGTTGGTCATGAGATCATCAGTATTATAGAAATTGTGCTGTTGCATATAGTAACATAAATGTTATGAAGCAGAAAGCCATAATGAATGGATTGTCAGCTGCATGATATTGTACAGAATGGTCCAGGAGTCTACATTGTGAGCTGCATTATATTGCACAGAATTTCCTACCTCAGTTATGCAGTAACTTTAGTTGTAGTTTTGTGGTGGTCATTCATCCAGGTGGATAATTTGTTCATGGCAATACACATGTAGATAACTGTCAGTGGTTGCAATGAATGTGGTATACAATTTTGTTCCTTTTGCTAGTGACCTCTGTATTTGATGAAAGTGATTGGACTGTAAAAAGTAGTGTTGGGCAGACGTATGGAACAGGTTTTGCATTTTGCTGCTTCAAATATGTGTCGTCCAGCAGGAGATGACAGTGGATGGGAAAGTAATAATGGAGTTGGTAAGCAGGAAATACTATTTTGGGTGGGATGGAATGAAATGTGAACAGCTGTTCATTTCAGGACATGGCAAGAAGTTTAGTCCTTAGCGAATATGATTCACCTATTTCATTACACAGTGCAGACTTTTTCACCGCTGAATTTCATTGCTGCCTGTTTTTGTTTTAAGGATGTTGGACATAATGCTCACACAACAAAAATCATAAAGGATCCCTTGTTTGTTCTCGGCAGTGTTGTGACGAAAAAGATGCCCCTTTGTGGCTGTTCAGTGCAGTGAAGTCCATATGTAGATAAGGCCCAGGAAATACCTGTATGGACAAGGCTGGGACAGTAGTTCCACTTTGCAAAGTTCTCGGTAAAACCTTCATCCTACTGAAAGTAGAACTCTTCACTATAAATACACGCTTCACAAGTGGTGGCCTGACTGTGTGGGTGTAAGTTACTGTGTGGCATCTGTTAGATGTGTTGGTAGTGACTTCTGACATTGATATGAAGAAGCCAAATCACAAAGGAAGGAAAAACAAGTGAGGATACGTAGGACTATGGTTAACATGAAGGGATTAAGCATCAAATGGGTGTTGATAGGGGAAGTTGTATAGCAACGAGACAGAAGGTCTTAGATGACTAGTGGGATATTGCTGTGTACTTAACTGGGTTTTCCATCAGTTTATATTTGTATGTTAATTTCCAATTTTTTCTAGTGCACAGGGAATACCAAGGATGATGACAATCTTCCATTGTTAGGAAGTATTACAATGACAGTATTTACCAGTCTCTACACATTTTAGTAGGTCCAGTAAATGTGGAAGTACCTTCAGCAAAACAATTCCATCAAGATGGTATGAAGTATATAATGTGTTCCAACATTATGAAGTTTCTAAAAGAAAATGGTCTGTTGACACACAACCAATAAGGATTCAGAAAATATCAGTCTTGTGAAACGAAAATGGCTCTACATTTGTGCGAACTAATGAGTACTACGGAAAGGGGATCTCAAGTTAATTGTTCGCCTGCTTAGCTGGGTGATAACATGCTAGCCTCCTGTGCAAGCGGACTCGGGTTTGATTCCCGGGCGGGTTGGAGATTTTCTCTGCTTGTGGACTGCTTGTTGTGTTATCATTTCACCACCACCACCCACAAGCAAGTCACCCAATGTGGTGTCGACTGAAATAAGACTTGCACTTAACGGCCGAACTCCTCTGGATGGGACCTCCCAGCCAACAATGCCATGCGCTCATTTCCAGTTTTTGTCAAGTTAACGCGAGTTCTTTACAGACAAATGGAAAAACTAGTAGAAGCCGACCTCGGGGAAGATCAGTTTGGATTCTGTAGAAATGTTGGAACACGTGAGGCAATACTGACCCTACGACTTAGAAGCTAAATTAAGGAAGTGCAAACCTACGTTTGTAGCATTTGTAGACTTAGAGAAAGCTTTTGACAATGTTGACTGGAATACTCTATTTGAAATTCTGAAGGTGGCAGGGGTAAAATACAGGGAGCGAAACGCTATTTACAATTTGTACAGAAACCAAATGGCGGTTATGAGTCGAGGGACATGAAAGGGAAGCAGTGGTTGGGAAGGGAGTGAGACAGGGCTGTAGTCTATCCCCGATGTTATTCAATCTGTATATTGAGCAAGCAGTAAAGGAAACAAAAGGAAAAATTCGGAGTAGGTATTAAAGTCCATGGAGAAGAAATAAAAACTTTGAGGTTCGCCGATGACATTGTAATTCTGTCAGAGGTGGCAAAGGACTTGGAAGAGCAGTTGAATGGAATGGATAGTGTCTTGAAAGGAGGATATAAGATGACCATCAACAAAAGCAAAACGAGGATAATAGAATGTAGTCGAATTAAATCTGGGGATGCTGAGGGAATTAGATTAGGAAATGAGACACTGAAAGTAGTAAAGGAGTTTTGCTATTTGGGGAACAAAATAACTGATGATGGTCGAAGTAGAGAGGATATAAAATGTAGACTGGCAATGGCAAGGAAAGCGTTTCTGAAGAAGAGAAATTTGTTAACATCAAGTATAGATTTAAGTGTCAGGAAGTCATTTCTGAAAGTATTTGTATGGAGTGTAGCCATGTATGGAAGTGAATCATGGATGATAAATAGTTTGGACAAGAAGGGAATAGAAGCTTTCGAAATGTGGTACTACAGAAGAATGCTGAAGATTAGATGGGTAGATCACATAACTAATGAGGAAGTATTGAATCGGATTGGGGAGAACAGAAGTTTGTGGCACAACTTGACCAGAAGAAGGGATCGGTTGCTAGGACATGTTCTGAGGCATCATGGGATCACCAATTTAGTATTGGAGGGCAGTGTGGAGGGTAAAAATCATAGAGGGAGACCAAGAGATGACTACACTAAACGAATTCAAAATTATGTAGGTTGCAGTAGGTACTGGGAGATGAAGCTTGCACAGGATAGAGTAGCATGGAGAGCTGCATCAAACCAGTTTCAGGACTGAAGACCACAACAACAATAATTCCAAATTTCTAGATTTCCAGAGGGTTTGTGACACTGCTAATCACAAGTGGCTCCTCATCAAATTGTTTGTCTATGGAGTATCATCCTAGTTGTGCGACTTAGAGATTTACTGTCAGAAAGATCGTAGTTGGTATTAATTGATGGGAAGTTATTGAGTAAAAACAACGTAATGCTTGTGGTTCCCCAAGAAAGTGTTGTCGGTGCCCTGCCGATCTTAATCCATATGCACTGTCTGACCAAAAAAGCGATGCACTCGGAAGACATGGTCGGATGTCATTGTAACGGTTACACATGAATGATTGATATGTAAATGAAAAGAGTTACAATTCTCTTTTACAGGTAGAATGATCATCAGATTTAGTTGTTCGTGTTTAATATTGTTACCAGGCCTGGTAGGGCAAACAAGGGGCCTCAACAGTGGCAGATCTTTAATGATCTCTGAAAGAAATGGAGATGGAGTGTCTTCATGTGAGAGTGTAATTAGCACCCACAGAATTTGAAAGAGGCCTTGTAGTGGGTCTCTCCAGCTGGACAAATTGTGTAATATCTCTGGTCCATTTGGTTGTGACAGTGGCCTGATGCTGGATGGAATGGGACTGTGAGGGTAGCTATACGTACCGTAGTTCTGGTCAATCATGTCTGACCACCACAAGTGAGAACTACTGTGTTGCACACTGTAACCCCCTCACATCTGTACCTGCTGTCTGACAACAAATAAGGCAGTGTTTGGAGTGGTGCTGTGACAGGGAACTATGAACTATTGCTGAATGATCCTGTATTGTGTTCAGCGATGACTTGCGGTTCTGTACTACCTATAATGACCACTGTCGTGGAGCATGGTGTTGACCTCTGGAGAGCCCCTTTCTTCCAATGTTTTTGAGAGGCCTAACACTATATTACTGCTGGTTTCAAATTGTAAGAGCTATCAGGTATGACATTAGGTTACAGCTAGTAGTGATTGAATAAATTCTGCTGGTACGATGATGCATCCATGGTACGTCCCAATGTCCTGCATCCTCACATGTTACCTCGTGCAACAGTATAGTGGTGACCTTTTTAATAGGATAATGCTTATTTACTTATGGAGCATGTGTGTATAAACTCTGTGATGTCGAGGTGGTGTCAAGCAAAGCAAGCTCCTCAGATCTGCCTGCAATAGAACTTCTATTGAACCAACTCGGATGTAAACTCTGTCCTAGTGCTAATATTAGGGATATCAAGGACTAATTATAACTGTTGTGAGCCATCTTGTTGCAGTGTAGGGTGCAATGGCTTTGACATGCTTTCCAACTGAGTCAGTGGATGCAATCAGGCTAGAGGAAATGCAATATCAAATTGATCAGTGGGTTCATACTGCTAAGTTCTTTTTAAATTTGACTTGATTTTGTAATCATTAAATAACATGCTCTCTTAACCAGTGAAGTTTCATGTTTCCTCCTGTCCTAATGGGTGCTTCAATTTTTTTTGTCAGTCATTGTAAATGTTTTAGTAGACAGCCTGGGGAGTCTCTTAGATGGATTGAATATGATGATAGTATTTAACATCTAGCAAAGTCATCAGCCAGTCGAAATTAATTGTAAAAGTAGATAAAATATCTGCATGATATGAAAAGTGACAATTGACTTTAAACAGTGTAACATGTGATCTCTTCTACATGATAACTAAATATTCTGTTAATTTCATTATATGATGAGCCCCACAGATTTGAAGGTGGTAAACTCAATTAAATACCAAGATATTACAATTACAAACCACTTAAATTGAACCACAACATAGGAAATGTTGTATGGTATTCAACTAAGGTCTGTTGTACTAACAGAACACTTCTGCTGGTGCAACAGATCTGCTGACAAGTCTGCCCACACTATCTTGTCTGTTATCTTTTTGAATATTGCTAAGTGATTTGGGCTCCTTACCATATGGGATTGATGAAGGATGTAGAAAAAGTTGAAAGAAGAGCAGTTCATTTTGTATTATTGTGGATATGATAAGCATGGTGGTGTGGAAAACAGCAAAACATTTTTTTTTCCTTTGTTACAAGATAATTTCATGAAATTTGAATGGCCATCTTTCTCCTACAAATGCCAGATTATTTTGTTAACTCCCTACATAAGGAAAAATGGCCATTGTACTAAACTAAGAAACATTGCAGTTTAAATGGGGAAAAAGATTAGGTGTTAATTAACTGATAGGCTAAATTCATTACACAACAATGGACGCATATATGAACTATCAAAATGATGACAATATTTAAGTGAACCATTGCTAAGTGACAGTCATTACTAAAAGAGAATGCTTAACTTGATTACCTACATTACTGTGAAAAGAACAAACCATAAATTACAGGTGTTATTCATTATTCACGAATATTATTACTGGTATCAGAGGAGACTACATCAGGAACATTCACTTTCTCTTTCCCCACCATCCTCGGTTTCTTTCCAGAGCACGTCATCTCCACTTCCATCCAGAATATTTGAAATACACCATCTCATGAATGATTTTATGATCATTATTGTTTAGATGCTTTTCCAAAAAGCTGAAACCTAGTGTACTTTAATGTGGAGGTGGGGTTGTTGTCGGAGTCAGTTCATGGTTTGGTTCGCAAGAAATTTTTGGTACTGTTTGTGAAAGTAATCTTTAAGAGGTTTACTTATACTAACGTCTAGGTGTTGTAACATGAAGTTATTCTTCCAGGAAGGCTGTTGATCTTTAGTTATGTCATTAGTGAGATGACCATTAAATGCATGAAGACAAAGCATTGATGGTAGTTTGGAAAGCCCATCAGGACAATGTGCTAAAGTCATCCATAAACTTTGTCATCCATCTTGTCGCTTGATTTTGAACAATGACATCATCAGGGAACAACTTTTCATTTTTAGGAGTGTTGGTTTTTTTTCCCCTCCCAAAGATTAATAAAGAGGAAGTTTGTACCCACTTACCATGATTGCCAACATTACAGTTATGCACAGATGTTTTGATGGTAGCTTCTTAAGTCCCCTTCTCATCAGTAGTGTAATTATGGAGCATATCAAACCAAATTGGCTTCTAATCAGTGTTGCCTGCTTGCTCCAGTGGAAAGTACTTCACTTTCTTGAAGTGTGATGATGTATCTCTGAAATTTTAGGCTTTTTCTCAAAATCCCGTGGAAACTTTTAGCGTACTGTTGTACGGTGTAGAGGTGAACCTGCCAGTTTCATAAGTGATCAATTCATCCGTGGTTTGCTTTAAACCCTTGCCTTAGTATATTAAGAACTACAGCAATCTCTGTTGCTTTGTTCTTATGGTGTCACTTGTTATAGAGTGCTCAGTGGTACTAGTAGCTGCAAATTTGTTTCTTTGTAAGCAAATGTTGTTCTCAGCTACAATGAATTCTCATTCTGCCTTCCTGTTAGCACACTTTAAAGTAGCATCATAAGATGTTCTTTTCTGCCTGCCCTCCATGTCGTGACTACGTGATGTGAATAACTACACAGTAATAGGGTAACAATAATGTAACAAGGTTGAGAAGTACAACAATACATTGTGATCTAAGGAACAGCATCTAAATTTCAGTGATGCTGGTGAATGATGGATTGAAGTTTGTACTCAAATGTAATGCACCATCAAATAATATGCACACCCCAGTTTTGAATACTGCAAATGGTGAAAAAGTGTCCATCAGATTAATGTAAATATGGTAGTTAAATGAATCTGGCAAATACTGTTAGCGTAGGTGTAAATTGGAGTAATTGTCCCAATGTAGATGAGAGCCTTCAGGATGAGCCTGAAATATCTGGATTATCAAGGGACCCTTCAGTTCTTTCAGAGGCCTAGTAAAAACATGAGAGAGAGTAACATTTTTTTCTGATAGATATGCTCCACATGTACTAATATTTCTTGGACTTATTTTCACTGACTGTATGAAGCTTGTTCTTCTTTTCAGGCAGTATTAAAAATAAAATATCACAGAGGAGTAGATCTGTTGTGGTTTCGATGTAGTGATGGTGCACTTTTACTTGTCCCTCTGTATTCCAGAATGTTTATACCCATTGCCAACCTCAGCTACACAACAGAATTGTGAATATAATGCTGGCAAGCGTGTGTTGTTGCATGCAGTGATTTTTAATATTCAAAAAAATGAGTGAAGAGGGTTTGCCTGGCCCTTCTAGCAACTCGCTCATTATATTTTTTGTTCTTTTTTACATTGTAAGTTTGTTGCCCTTCGAAAAGATGGGGTTGGTCTCAGCAGCCAATGCGCTACAAGCTGATTGAAAGCTTTCGCTCCCAGCATACTCTACTCAGGGGCCAAGTAAAAGTGTGTGGGTTGTGAAGGGCATGTTTTAACTAAAAAATGTCCATTGTGTCTTAATTCATCTATTTCAGCATAACATTGAACTGGTATTGCTTGTTCCAGCATTTAATCTAAATTAAAAACTGTATGGTGCAGAGATGTTACATTTAATTATTTATCAGTGATGAAACCAAGAAGATATTGGAGGTTTATGAACCTAAAGGTCTGTGTATTAGCTGTTACTGGCAGTGAAATGTAGTGTAAACACTGAAAGCTATAAAGTACTTCAATAGCATTGTACAGTTCAGTATGATATTCAGTCATTCAGGGATGAATTTTACAGTGACACAGGATCTGTTAGCTAAATACAGACAAATGTATGTTTGGGTGTGCTCTCGTGTTTGTGCGTGTGTGCACATCCACGAGTGCATGCGTGCACACGCACATGCCCAATATAAATGTATGGAAACTTTTGCATGGAATTAGAGCTCCAGTGTTCAAAGTAGACTGCACTGCTGTGTTACTTCGCATGGTTCATTAGAGATCTTACAGCATGTAATAGATGCATTACAGTTGGTATTTTCTCTAACTAAACATGAATAAGGAGAGACAGAGTGGCAAATATTTGTTAAATATCCCAAGTAGAGCTCTGTATAGTGGCTTGTAAAGTATTTGTGTAGGTTTATGTGTGCAAACTTACATTCTCAAAGGCAAAGTAGTAAAATTATAGGGCAGCAGAATGACATGAAGAAACCCTCTAATGTTCTTGTTTAGAGGGGAAATCCTTGGTTTGTCAGACAAGGCTGTGGGAAAAATCCTGTGATGTACTATCCAAACAGATTATCTTAGCATTCAGCTGAAGTGATTTAAACAAAGTTGGTTACATCTGATTGTAGTTGTCCAAATGGTTATTTGATCTGTGCTAGTCTCAATTGAAACCCTTATGTCAAATATTGGATATGTACCTTGCTAGATCAAAAACTTGAAAATTTAAAGAGGAAAAAGCTCATAAGCATTTCCTTTGTCACGTGCTTATCTTTCTAGAGCAAAAAGGAAAGTAAAACCTTTGTTGTCCTGGTTTAAATAATCCAAGGGCCGCCAAGTATTTCAGAAAGAATGTGAAAAACTGGGTCATACAGGATGGAAATTAAACTTGTACTTCAGGATACTTTGTAGACTGCAAGTCAAACCCTGTTTGACAGGAAAGTTTAATCATAGTTGCAGGACAAATAAGGAGAAGGTCCATGTGTATTGAATGGTATGAAGAAATCCTCAGCATAACCCATGACTGTGAATCTTGTTATTGGTGGTGGTAGCTGGATTAATCAGTTCAGTACAAAAACTGTCTGTCGATAATGTGGATCTGTCTTCATGGGCATTCAGTAAAGAAAGGGAGGGAAAATGAATAAAAGTGGTTGTGTTGCAACTTTGCCTCAGGAAGGGTAATGAACTGTCAGTGTTACATGATTAACAAAACATAGAAATTCTTTAAAAGCAGCAGTGAAGGAGAAGACTGTGGGGACCATACTGCAAATTACAGTGTGCTGTTACTTGCAGTTAATAACAGCAAAACATTGTTTGCGAATTATAGAAATTCAGTAGATGAACTTAAAAATACTTAAACTAATTATCACATTACTGTAACCATGGCTGTAGTAATATCTCAACAGAAAACAGTGGGTCACAGTAACAATACAACAATAATGGCTAAATTCGAAATAACTTTAGGTCTCTCAATGTTCAGTACTTCACCTACTCCTGTATTTGGATTGCAGAAATGACAAATGTGGGACATATGACAACTCTAAAAAAACTAATATGTTAGGGGAGGACAGACATATGCTCATAAAAAGGTGCAAATGCATCCATAACAACACAACCCAGGACAGTAATAAACAGGCTTAAAACTCTCTAAAATTTTCTTGGGTACCCAGCTGCAGCAAGTGGTTAAAAGCCATGAGATTTTGACCAAACACTCTCAGGCCATTGTCAACTGGATGACTGCTGGTATACCCCTTCATACTCCAGCTGGCAGCTGTAAAGACACTAGTGCTCACATCACCATGTGTACATCCATTGACTCTGCGTTTGCTGCCCCTTCTGGGTGGCTCACAACTCTTACACTGTGTACGTGCTTGGCTATCATGGGCCCCACCAACCTTTGCAGCATTGTTTAGCGTTCTGTGCTGTAAGCCTCTATATGTCCACTATCCCTTTTCCCCTCACCTTTCCTTCAGATGGCCTTCCTGGGGTAGGTCCCGCTTGGATTTGGTACAAGATTTAGGACTCTGCTTTTCCATTTCACTTCCCTTTGCTCTGTATGTCTTTTCATTAATAAATACATGGTGCCCCCATTGTGGGGTTTGACGTTCCACCAATTCTCCAAATTTTTCAGAGGTACAGATTGTGCAGGGAAGGTTGCCCAATGTGGTGTCTGTTCCATCTTTGTGCCTTTCCACCTTAATATCCTTACTTTCCAGCAAGGTAATATATCTGAAACTAAGCACTCGGTAGTCTGCCCAAAACCCAACATGGTACCTTTCCTGTTGTGGGGGATGGGGAACTGGGATTGTAAAGTACCTGCACGGTAGTAGCCACCTGATGGCGTGGGGATAGCACTGTTGGTACACAAGCTGATATCTCCCTATTTATGTCAAGGAGTATGTGCCTGACATGACTGGGGCACAAGGCTCTGAGCAGCAGGTAGCTGTTGCCGAGACAGCCGTGGGAAGAGCCCCAATTGGAGTGGCTGGCCCTATCTCAGATGACTCGCATATGAAGCAGGTGAAGCTCTCTCCCACTGCTGGTCACATGGCCCCAGCAGTCTCTTCAGACCCCCCTGCGGGTCTGGGGGTTAGAATAGGCCCGAGGTATTCCTGCCTGTCATACGAGGTGACTAAAAGAAGTTTCGCACATTTCAGCCTTCATGTGATGGTTCCCTGTAGGGTTTGAACTCCATTCTTCAAAATTTTCCCAAAGAGCAAGCCAATTGGGGAAGGATGCTTTACAAGGTGCATTGTGTCCATCGTGCTTTGAGATCTTTAGCTCACTTTCTCATCACATTGCAGTCCTGCCCATTCTCCATGCCATCAGGGGGCTCAGCGTTTAGTTGCTGGGTACGGGCTTGGCGACCCCGGGGTCTCTGAGCTGGGGTCTGAGATGCACCACCAGTCGTCAATACCGTACGCTCTGAGCGTGCTTAAATGACCATCGTAAGGCGCGACAGTGGAATGTTGTATGGTACAGAGCCTGGGGATCTTGGCTTAACGGCCTGAGGAGATGCATGGCTGTTGAGGTAGAACAGTTGCTAGCGGGCAACCTCTGGGGAACCTACTGCCCCCGGTTGTATTAGGCTTACCCAGGCAAGTGGGGCTCTGTCTGGGTAGACATTCCTTTCCCTAGCTGCTCGTGGGACCACCATGAGAAGAAATATGAATAGTGGGCAAGCACGAGTCTCTAAGAAAGGAAAGTTCAATGCTTTAAATTATGACCCCCAATCATTCCCTTCTCGCCCACACCAGGGGAGGAATGGCAGTCTAAATTACCTGACGAGACGTATTCTCCTCGTTTTTTGGTTTGCAGCTGAACAGATGGGGACTCATTTCTGACCGCAGAGCATCAGTTTTTTGTGGAAAATTTAGAGGACAAGTTTGGAGAAGTTGAAGGATGTCTAAATTGAGGTCTGGAGCAGTCCTCATACAGACAGCATCCCCAGCACAGTCACGGGCATTGCTTGCTTGTGACAAGCTCGGTGATGCTGCAGTCTCCATTGCGCCTTATTAGGGCTTCAATATGGTTCAGGGACTTTTCATCGTGTCCTGTTGTTGCAATCTGACGACAAGCTCCGTGCAAATCTGGAACGCCGCAGTGTCCACTTTGTGCGATGTGTCTTCAGGGGACCTAAAGATAGTAGGATCGCCACTGGGAATTCATCTTGGCTTTCAAGGGTGACACCCTGCCCGAGAAGGTCAAGTGATGATACATCGATGTGATGTTAAGCCTTACATCCCTCCTCCCATGCTCTGCTTTAAGTGCTGGAGGTTTGGGCATATGTCATATAGATGTGACGCCAACCCTACCTGTCGGGACTGTAGACGTGCCTCCCACCCCAATGTCCCGTGTTCGCCACCTCCTGTTTGTGTCTACTGCAAACAGAAACATTCACCTTGCTCGCCAGACTGCACGGTTTATCAAAAAGAATGGAAGATTATGGAGTGTAAGACCTTGGGCAGGCTCACTTACACAGAGGCTAAACACAAGTATGATCGACTTCACCCTGTGCGCATGTCATCGCCATATGCAGCAACTTCGATGTCGCCATCTCTGGCGATGAGCCCCCAAGCTCAGCCGCTTTTTGTGGGCCCTCTAGCTCGGCTGTCTATCTTACACCCCCCCCCCCCCCCCCCCGCCCTCCAGCCCCCCGCGCGGTAGTTAAAAGGAACACCCTCTTCCTTTGCTCGCCTGTTTTCAACATCAGGAGGAACAACCCCTCCTTTGGGGACTTCAGTCCCCGCCTCTGCGCCGGAGAAGTGCCCGCTTGGTTACTGCCCCTCCAGATGTCAGCCAGTGGCTGAAAAAACCACCACCTGAGGGCCGTAGGGCTTCCAGGTCTTCGTTGGTCCATGAGACTGGGGTGGAAAAGCCCACCCACCCTGATAAATCGAAGGACAAACTGGACCCTACCAAAAAGAAGAAAAAGCAAAAGGAGAAAGACATAGAGACAGAAAAGGAGTTCACCACTGCACCTGAAGATGATGATAGCATCTAGCGTCCACTCAGGAGCTAGATGTTGCCTGACCCGCGGCTCCTATGGAAGTTGATCAAGCTACTTCGCAATTCGTGGCGGCGAGCGCTTCTAAGGCTTGACCTATCACACACCCCCCCCCCCTCCCCCCACCGAGGTTCTTTCATATCTTCACAGTTGGATACCATTATCCTTCAGCGAAATTGCTATGGTTTTTTCCATCACCTTGCTGAGTTGAAACAGCTTTTGTGCCGCTTCCCTGCCACTTGTCTGGCCCTTCAGGAAACCTGGTTTCCTGTTCGGTGGACCCCCTTTCTCTGTGGATACCGGGGTTACTATAAGAACCGCGTAGAGTATGACAGGGTGTCTGGTGGTGTCTTCGTTTATGTTCTTGCCACTGTTCCTAGTACCCCAGTGCCACTTCACACAGCTCTCGAGGCTGTGGCTGTTAGAATCTGGGCAGAAATGGAGCTTGCCATCTGTTCACTCTACCTTCCCCTGGATGAGGTTGTCCCTCTTGCTGACCTAGCTGCCTTGTTTGCCCAGCTCCCTCCCCCCCCCCCCTCCCCATTCCTCCTTTTGGAGGACTTTAATGCCCACCACCCTTTCTGGGGTGGGGCCCAGATCTCGGGCAAGGGTAGGAACATTGAGGCTCTCTTGGCACAGCAGGGCATTTGCCTCTTGACACTGGTGCTCCCACATATTTTAGCTTGACTCATGGCACATACTCGGCCATTGACCTCTCTTAGTAGCCCGGGTCTTCTTCCATACCCCAGTTGGAGGTTCCATGACTACCTCTGTGATAGCGACCACTTTCCTGTCCTGGTTTCTCTTCTTCAATCCCAACCCCCCTGACCAGCTGCCACAATGGTCTCTTCATGGAACTGAATGGGCAGCCTTCACCTCAGCTACTATGGCCATTGCTCCGCTTCCTGGTAACATTGATTTGGCAGTGGACGAGGTCAATATGGCAAATGTTTCTGCTGCTGAGGCAACTGTCCCCTGTCGTTAAAGTACCCTAAGGCGTAAGTCAGTCCCTTGGTGGACACCAGAGATTGCAGAAGCTATCTGGGATGGCCGGCGAGCCCTGCAACTACACCGGCGTCATCCTTCCCTTAGAGAACCTGGTTGCCTTTAAAGGGCTGCGGGCCTGGGCTCGGTGGTTAATCCGGCGGAGCATACAGGCCTGCTGGGAACGATATGTTGCCACCATAGGTTCTCACACCTCCCCATCTCAGGTGTGGTCCTGGGTTTGGTGCATTTTTGGCTTTCGCGCTCATGCGTCTGTCCCTTGCCTTCCTCTTCGGGGTATACTCTGTACTGAACCAATCGCCATCGCCGAACTTCTGGCAGAGTACTTCACTTGTAGTTAAGTGATAGCAGGCTGCAGCGCAGAATTCAACGCCATTAAGGAGCAGGTTGAGCATACGCAGTTGCATTTCGCATGCACTGTTGGAACGATACAATGTCCCGTTTAGTGAGTGGGAGTTCTTCAGTGCCATTACAGCTTGCCCCGATACCTCTCCAGGTCCAGACCGAATTCACAACCAGTTTCTTCGCCGTCTCTCGGCGCACTGTCAGGGTGAATTCCTCACTCTGTTTAACCGCATCTGGACGGAGGGTGTTTTCCCAACTCGTTGGCAGGATAGTGTTACCATCCTGACGCTGAAACCTGTTGCAGATCCGCTGCTAGTTGATAACTATCTCCCTATCAGCCTTGCCAATGTTATGTGCAAACTCCTGGAACGGATGGTGAGTCGGCGACTCGTGGATCCTCAAAGCTCGGGGCCTCCTGGCCCAGCAATAGGCAGTCTTCCATCAGGGCCACTCAGCGATCGACAATTTAGTCTCGCTAGAGTCGGCTATTCGTATTAGCTTTTACTCGGTGAGAACATCTAGTTGCGGTTCTATTTGATCTTCGGAAGGTGTACGATACCACCTGGCACCATCATAGCCTTGCTACACTGCACGGTATTCAAGGTGCTATTTTTGCTCTCACAGTGTGTGGTCATTCAGCGACGTTTGTGTGGACCGTGGGCCACATCGGCATTCCAGGAAATGAATGTGTCGATTGTTTGGCCAAGCAGGCCACCACTTCACCACCCCTGGAGCTTGGTCTCATGGAAAGAGATCTCTGGTTCGCCCTACATCGCAAACTCCGCGATGTCTCGAGCTCTGAATGGTCTGTCTTGAACACACCAAATAAGCTCCACATGGTAAAGTCGTCCACGGCCATATGGAACTCATGCTTGAGGAGCATGTGTAGGGATTCAGTTGTTCTGTGCCGTCTCCAAATTAGACATAGGCGGTTGACTCACAGCTATCTCCTTCAATGTGAGAACCTGTCTGTGTCACTGTGATGCAGGGCTGACAGTGGTCCATATTCTGATGGACTGCTCCCTTTTAGCCCCCTTGCGCAGACCTTTAATTTACCAGCAGCACTTCCTTTAATTCTAGGTGGCAATGCCTCTATAGCTGACTCAGTTTTATGTTTTATCCATGCAGCTGGGTTTTATCACTCGCTCTAGTGTGGACGCTCTTGCATGATTTCTCAGGCTACATCCACTCCAGCGACTTTTCATTGTGATGTGGATACCAAAATAGTGTCTTTTATGGTAACAAGTTGTGTTGGTACCTCTATCAACGGTTCCAGCTGGAGGTTCTTCATTTGTAGTTGAGTGGTTGACCTTTTATCTGATCAATCAACCACTGTAGTCTGTTTTACTGTAGTCTACTCTTTGCTTTGCTGCTTTTAAGTGTCCTCTATTTTGTATAATTGTGGTGTTCATTTTAGCTCTGTACCCCTTGGTGTTCCCTCCCTCTGGGTGCAGACGTTACGCTTTTACTGTCTAGGCCTTTTACAAGTATGTCTGACTGGAACAGGGGATTGATGACCTCGTTGTTTAGCCCCCATCAAACCAACCAACCAACCAACCATTCTCCATCTCTTGGGCGAGAACACCTTCCTGGGTGCGTTTTCCACCATACACTATCCAGTGTCAATTTTTGCATCAATGATGACCATGGACTTACTTGCAACTGATATCCAGCACTGTAGTCAGTCCATTGTGGTGGGGCCACCATGTACACTGTTGGTTGTAGCCCCCTGACCACACAGGGATTGCTCTGCTGATGCCTGCACTCCCAGCATATGCCAAGGGGTAGATTCCCATCCCTCTGCGGCATTGGGACTCCTGGTAATGCCCATCCTGCCAGATAGCCTTTGCTGCGGCTGGGTGGCGCCTTTGGGGAGGGCCCCTGGTCGGAGTGGGTGGCATCAGGGTTGATTACACATGATGAAGCAGTCCATCATCTCTTGCTGGTGGTGAAACACCAGCAGTCTCTAAGCGATCATGGGCTCAATTCAATGTGCAGAAGTATGACCCCAAATCGTTCCCCTTCCTGGCCACACCATGGGAGGACTGTCAGGTCAAAGATGGCAGCGGATCTTATTCGCCCTGGTACCTTGTATGTTAGAGCTGATGGGGAATCTTTCACGACGATGAAGCCTCAGGGGCTTGTTGAGCACTTAGAGGGCAAATTCAGGGAGGTGGAGGGCTTGCCCAAAATGAGATCTGGGTCAGTCTTGATCAAAATAGCATCCTCTGTCCAGTCACGGGAGTTACATGGTTGTGACAAGCTGGGGGATATTTCTGTAACCATCACGCACCATAAGAACTTAAATAAGGCCCATGGTATCATAATTCAGAGACCTTCTTTTGCAGTCCAACGATAAGCTGCGCGCCAATTTAGAGTGCCGAAGTCTACATTTCATCCGGCGTGTCCACTGAGGTCTGAAGGATAACCAGATTGCCATCGGTGCCTTCATCTTGGCCTTCGAGGGTGATACATTGCCTGAGCAGGTCAAGGTGATCGTCTACCAGTGTGATGAAAAGCCCTGTAGCCCTCCCCTGATACGGTGCTTTAAGTGCTGGAAGTTTGGCCGTATGTCTTCCCAGTGTACTTCCAGTGTCACATGATGAGATTGCGGATGCCCATTTCATCCCAATACTCTTATGTGCCCCGCCTCCCACCTGTGTGAACTGCAGAGAGCACCATTCGCCTTGCTTGCCTGACTGCAGGATTCTCCAGAAAGAAAGGAAAATCATGGCATACAAGACCCTGGACAGACTGACCTTCACTGAGACTAAGAGAAAATTTGAATGCCTGCATCCTGTGCGTATGACATCGTCTTACGCCGCTGCTACAACAGTTCTGGCACCATCAGCTCTGCCAACCCAGGTCACCTCTGAGCCGGAAGACTACACGTGCCCCCTTGATGGTGGGGGCATTTCCCTCCACATTGATCCTGCATCACCTACTTCGGGAGCAACATCTCCCCCCCCCCTCCCCCCAAACCATCGGGCACATCTGTCCCCGCTTCTCTCGCTAGTAAGGGGTCCCTTGGGTCACTCCCCCTTCCCAGGTTTCTTCTAGAGGGAAAGACAACACCTGTTAGTGGCTGAAGAGCCCGAAAGCTTCAGTGATGTCTTGATTGTCTTTACTCCTGGAGCTTCGACAATGGCTTTCACTTTTCCACTGACAAAACCATCTGTATGAATTTCTGACAACGCAATTTGTTTCTCTCACTCTCTCTAAATCTTTGACTTACTGCCCTTGCATTCGTTGGAAGTACATGCTCAATAGGAATTTCTTGGTCCTCCCATGTGTCTTACCTGACAGTCCATTGTAAGCGGTTCCTCAGTGTCCTATATGTTCTCAATGGTACTTCCTTGGGTGCCGAGCGAACCACCCTCCACCATTTGTGGCAGTCTGTTGTCCATTTGAAACTAGTCTATGGTTGCTTTGTTTCTGTCTGCAAGTCTAACCATCTTACACCATCTCAACACTATCCACCATTGTGGCATTCCATTTGGCTATGGTTGCATTTTGCACTAGCTTGGTTGAGAATGTGTATGCCAAAACTGCTGAACTACCACTGTCCTACCGCCATGACTTTCTTCTCAGTAGGTATGAATGCCATTTGTCTGTCATTCTTGCCACGCATCCTATGCCTCCTTTGATGATTTCTTTGATCGCCAGTATGGGATGTGTCCCTCTTCTGTTACCTCCTGGAGTCTGCTTTTGCCACCAGCTATGGGAGCTTAACTTCACATTACCTGCACCTTTCTTGGTGGGTGTGAACCCTTCACCACCTTGGCTTAACTTCTTAAGGGCACTACTTCAGCCTCTATCGCCTTCAGTTTCACAGCCTTCACATGGAACTTCTCAATGGTATCTTTGTATACACTGATGGCTCTTGGAATGACTGTGGGATCAGATGTGCCTTCATCATTCGCACTTGTTTCTTTTAATATTGGCTTCAGCACACTGCTCAGTATTTTCAGCAAAGCTCTTCGCCCTGTATCGGGCCACGAGTACATCCGGCAACAGACTTTTCATTGTGTCCTCTGCTCAGACTCGCTCAGTGTCCTTCAAAGTCTGTGTGCTGTACAGTGCCCATCCCTTAGTTCAGTGGGTCCAGGAAAACTGTCACTTGCTCACTCTTGAAGGAGACAGTGTGATGTTTCTGTGGGTTCCTGGTCATGTCAGTCTGCCAGGAAACGAGGCTGCTGATGCTGCTGCCAAGGCTGCAGTCTTTGTACCTCAGCCCGCGAGTTCCTATATTCCCTCCAGTGATCTTTGTGTTGCTGTCAGTCAGGAGGTGGTGTCCCTTTGGCATCGCCAATGGCCCTCGCTTCACGGGAATAAGCTCCCAGTGGCTTGGATGACCTGCTCTCAGCCCTCCCTCTGGGAGGTCATTTTAAGTAGGTTGCATATTGGGCATGACCTTTTTAGCCAGTCATTTGAGAAGTGGTACTACCCCACCACTTTGTACACATTGTGCTCAAGTTTTAACTGTGTGCCACTTCCTTCAGACTACCTATTTTTTAACCATTTACGGTCCCGCTTGGGTTTGCCACCTGAGTTAGTGGCCATCTTAGCAAATGACGTGCGGGCTCTCGACCTCGGTTTACTTTATCAGCAAAAGCACTATGGCGAAGGCCATTTAATTTTTATTTTTGGACCTCCATTTCTGTATGGCGCCTTTTTCTAAAGCCCATTTTCCACGTGCCTGTTTTTAGCTGTCTTCTATTATGTCAGTTGGGACTGACATTTTGTAACTTCTGTCTTTGTGTTCCATAGTTTTGACTTGGTTGCATATGACGCCAGTTGGTCTTTGTGCACTAAAGCAAAACAAATCCAAAACCAAATCTCTCAACCATTGGCAACAGGCGACCCTGGGGTGTAACCTGCCGCCTTGGTCTCTTCACGCTCTCACAATGTATCAACATCATGATTCTCCAGTGGCATTTTAATGGTTTTTTTCCACCACCTGGCTGAGCTATTACATCTCTTAAGCCCTCCCATGCTTTCTGGATTGCCCTTCAGGAATCGTGATTTCCAGCAACATTGACTCCTGGCTACAAGGGGTATTTTAACAATCGTGCCAATTATGGTACGGTGTCAGATGGAGTATGCACGTATGTTCTGAACTCTGTAGATCACAAAGAAACTTGTGCCTCTTGATACAGCTTCGGAGACTGTTGCTGCTCCGGTAAAGGCATTTCAGGATTTGACCATATGTAATGTTTGTTTCCCTCCTGATGGTGAAGTGCTTCGGAATGTATTGCCTGCATTGATTTCTCAGCTCTCCCCATGTTTTCTTGATTTTGGACAACTTCAATGTCCATAACACTGTGTGGTTGAACCATGATCACTGGCAATGGTAAAGACATCAAAAACTTGCTGGGAGATTTTGACTCCTGTCTTTTGAATTTATTGATCTTCCTATTTGCAGCCATGGTCTTCTCCCATCCATCCACTGGATGGACCACTATGACCTGTTCGGTAGTGACCACTTCCCAGTCTTCCTGTCCCTCCCTCAGCATCTCTTCCCTGGGCTCCCATGTAGATGGGCTTTCCATAATGCTGACTGGGACGCTTCCAGCTGATGTCAGTGATCACCTATTCTTTGGGAAAGCTTGTCAGAAGGTAGTACCTTGGTAGACCTCGGAAATGGCTGTCATTAGAGAACATAGGCTGACACTCAAATACCATAAGCAGCAACAGACAATTAAGCACTCACAGTTAAATAGTTCTGTGCCGTGGTCCACCATTTAATGAAACAGTGGCAGCAAGAATGCTGGGAATAGTAAGTTTCAACCATTGGGCCACGTATGCTCCTTCACAGGTTTGAGCGAAGATCAGACACGTGTGAATACCGGTCCTCTACAAGTGTATTTGGTATTTCCTTGAATGGTGCTGTTTTCACTGATCCAGTTGCCATAACTGAACATTTTGATTGACCTTATGTTCGAGCCTCTGCATTTGAGAACTATACTATGTGATGAAAAGTATCTGAACGCCTGGCTGAAAATTGTGCCTTCCATCGGTAATGCTGGAATGCAGCATGGTGTTGGTCCACCTGTAGCCTTGAAGACAGCTTCCACTCTCGCAGGCATACGTTCAGTCAGGTGCCAGAAGGTTTCTTGGGAATGGCAGCCCATTCTTCAGAGTGCTGCACTGAGGAGAGGTATCGATGTTGGTTGGCGAGGCCTGGCATGAAGTCGGCATACCAAAACATCCCAAAAATGTTGTGTAGGATTCAGGTCAATTCTGTGCAGGCCAGTCCATAACAGGGATGTTGTTATTGGGTAACTGCTCCGCCACAGGCCATGCACTATGAACAGCTGCTCGATCGTGTTGAAAGATGCAGTCTCCAACCCCGAATTGTGCTTCAACAGTGGAAAGCAAGGTGTGCTGAAACTTTCTGTTCCGTGATAGTGTCATGTAAAACAACGGGTGCAAGCCCCCTCCATAAAAACAAGACCACACGATAACACCACCACCTCTGAATTTTACTGTTGCCACTACACATGCTGGCAGATGACGTTCACTGGGCATTCACCATACCCACACCCTGGCATCAAATCGCCACATTGTGTACCGTGATTCGTCACTCCACACAACGTTTTTCCACTGTTCAATCATCCAATGTTTGCATTTCTTACTCCGCAAGCCACCTGACGGTGTGGTGTGTGGCGGAGGGTACCCTGAGTACCTGTATTGGTTCTCCCTTCTGTTCCAGTCTCGTATTGTACGTGGAAAGAAGGATTGTCGGTATGCTTCTTCTCTGATTTTATCCTCATGGTCTCTTCGCGAGATATATGTAGGAGGGAGCAATATACTGCTTGACTCTTCAGTGAAGGTATGTTCTCGAAACTTTAACAAAAGCCCGTAGCAAGCTACTGAGCATCTCTCTTGCAGAGTTTTCCACTGGATCTATCATCTCCACAACGCTTTCGCGATTACTAAATGATCCTGTAACGAAGTGTGCTGCTCTCCGTTGGATCTTCTTTATCTCTTCTATCAACCCTATCTGATACGGATTCCACACTGCTGAGCAGTATTCAAGCAGTGGGCGAACAAGCATACTGTACCCTACTTCCTTTGTTTTCGGATTGCATTTCCTTAGGATTCTTCCAATGAATCTGTCTGGCATCTGCTTTACTGACGATCAACTTTACATGATGATTAAATTTTAAATCACTCCTAATGCGTACTCCCAGTTAATTTATGGAATTAAATGCTTCCAGTTGCTGACATGCTATTTTGTAGCTAAATGATAAGGGATCTATCTTTCTATGTATTCGCAGCACATTACACTTGTCTACATTGAGATTCAATTGCCATTCCCTGCACCATGCGTCAATTTGCTGCAGATCCTCCTGTGTGGTGGTCTAGATAGATGCCTGCCTATTACACATTACGACCCTCTTCAAATGTCGGCTCTCTTGTCAGTCAACAGACAAAGTCGGTCTGTACACTTTTGTGCTGTACGTGTCCCACATCAGCAACAGTGGGCCTAGGGATTTTTAGGGAGCGTGGAAATCTTGCTTACTGGCGTATGACACAAGTGACACCCAATCACCTAACCACGTTGAAGTCTGTGAGTTTCACATAGTGCCCTATTCTGCTCTCTCACGATGTCTAATTACTACTAAGGTCGCTGATGTGGAGTACCTGCAGTAGGTGGCAGCACAATGCACCTAATATGAAAAACGTATGTTTTTGGGGATGTCTGGATAATTTTGATCACATAGTGTATCGACCTGCCTTTCGTGGACTTAAACAGCAGATTGAATGATTGCACTTATCTTTCTCTACACACCAGCTGGAGCCTTATAATGCTCCATTCAGTAAGTGAAATTCTTCTGTGTCTTAGCCCTTCTAGTGGATTGTCAGTGTCATTGCTCCAAACTCCCACGTCCCCTCCTGTTGACTCTTGTCAGGGGGCAATCACCTACACCCCCATGGTTTGTACCTCAACCTCAGATCTGTGTAGTTTATCCTTTGGACTGAAAGATTCAATTGACCTCATTGTGTTTCACCACCTGTTCCTGACTGGCCTCGATGCGTTTCATTTTCGGAACTGGTGTCACTAATGGCTAAACAGTAGATGGATGAACCAGTTCTAGATACACACACTCAAGGTGCAGTGAACTGCTCTCATTGTTGAATGAATGCAATGTCTTCACTGCTGAATTGGTGGCTATCAAAGGAATCCTTGCCCATGCTCAATCTTGCATCAGCAAGATGCTTCTAATCTGCGGCAACTTCCTAAGCAGCCTTCAGGCTGTAGACCAGTGCTACTCTCATCACCAAGTAGTCACAAGTATCCAGGGTCATCTTTCCGACCCATCTCAAGCTGGATGTCCAGTCATCTTCGTTCGGATCCCTGGACTTGTTGGGATCTCAGGAAATAAACATGCTGACCTCTTGCAAAGTTTGCTACCAGGATGCCAATTTTGGAGATTGGGGTCCCCGAAGTGAATCTTTGATCGACATTAAACCAACAATTGTTGGCTGTTGGGAATTCTGAATAGTTCCTAATGCAATCCGCGAACAAACTGACGACAATAAAGGTTGAGGACCCGCCTTACTGCTGATGTGATGGCCCCCTGATTGTTGCCCACTTCATGTTAGACTGCCGAAATTTGGCCACTTTGCGGTGATATCTTAAACTTCCTGATATGCTATCTCTGATGCTGGCACACGACGCCAAAGCAGCTGATGCAGTTCTAAATTTCACCTGCGACTGTACTTTCTACTCGTCTGTGAGATGGAGAACTTTGGCCTCATTGGCCGCATGGTGGTATGGTAATTCACCCCTCTCCTGCTCTGGCCCAGGGGTCCCATGGCAGCCCTTGCTCGTTGATCTGGCCTGGCTCCTACCCTTCCCACCTTTTTATTCTCCTTGTTCTTTTGTGTTTGCAATTTTTAATGTTTTTATCATTCCTAAAATTGTATCACCTTGTCTATGTTGCTCATTCCCTTGGAGTAACAGAAGGTGAGGTGGTGCTGGTGGAATGCAAAGGGTGCCTCTCCAACCACATATCTTGCACTGGGAACATCCGGGTGCGCACTGGGCGGGGTGGCTTGCCCACCTTCTCCTCTCACTCCCCTCCTACTTCTCCTTGATTTTGTCTGTCTCATTGTAACTTGCTTACAAGTGGGCTTCCTAGGATTTGCCTTCTGTATCCTTCTTCTCAGGAACTCCTGGTTTGATACATGTAGAATGAATGGACTGATGACCACCTCACAGTTTCTTTCCTTTAACTCAACCAACCAACCAACCACTTGCTGCACCTGCTCCATCACGGTCGCTGAATTTCATGCTATGCTGAGTTGCAGGCTACTGTCTCTTATTATGGGAATTTGTTGGCGATTTTTATTTCAATGGCTTCTTTAATCACACAGTCTCAGTTGTCATTAGTGCAAGCCACAACAAATGTTGCCTCTCATTCATCAGGTTTGATGTGGTGACTGTTTTTCAGAGCATGCTCAGTTAAAGCATACTTCTTGTTGTAACAGGCAATAAAACCTCTTTATGTTCCTTCCCGTGTTTTTCTACAGTGCACACGGTCTGCCCAATGTAAAATTGGCTAAACTCGGAAAATACATTTTAAGGTACCAGGTGTTCTGAGATGTGCCACATATTTAACTGGTCTCAGTAATTTTCAGATTTTTGTTGGAAGGCTGATGAGCAATATGATTTTTGTCTGTTTCCAGCAGATGGCTTATGTTGCACTACACATAGCTGCCAAATGGAAAAAAGTGTTTCTTTTCGTGCCCTTTGTTGCTGGTCTTATTTTGTGTCCTTGCTTGAAATCACTTAATTTGTTTTGTAAATGTTGTAGCTGTTTATGAAAACGTTGTAGAGGTGGCTCAGCCCGTGGAGCAGGTTATCAGCATCTGATGTCGTTCTTGTATGATGTATCAGTGTTTGTAACATATTGTGTTTCTGTGCCAGGTGATGATGGCTGATGGTACTGAAATAGGTTAGTGTGCATAGGTTTGTGTAGACACTGTGGCTGAGGCACCCATTTTGTTTGGAGCAGATGCAGATGTAGAGGAATGACAATGTGTCATTTTCATGTTTCCATAGTGAAATGGATTTTACTGTTAATGTCGTTCCCCGAGATGTTCCAAGATGTTTTAGTTTTTCACACCAAACTTAATTCTTATTGTCTGTTTATATAAGCTCATTACATGCACATTCCCCAGTACAAATATTATTTAATTGGATAGATAAAAAGCTACTCACCAAGCAGTGGCAGAAAACACACACAAAAGTATGTTGATTGGTGAGCTTTCGGAGCCGTGTCTCCTTGAGGCAGAAGAGTTGAAGGAGAAGGAATAAGTGTGAAGGAAAAGACTGGAGAGATCTAGAAAAAGGGTAGATTTTGGGTAAGTCACCCAGAACTGCCAGTCAGAGGAGACTTACCGAATGGGCCGAGAAGAAAAGACTGACTTCTGGTACCTGTAAGGAATTTTGACTTTGCTTGAATTACATAAGAAGTTGCATTGATGTGAGTCACTATTTAATATTGTCAATTGTTAATAAGAAACTAAAAATAAATGTGTGAATTTAATTTGGGCAGTGTTTGGTTTCACAGTCGTGGTAATTAAAATAATTAGATATATTTCAGTGTAAATTTTGGCTTGTATATCTTGTGTGAATTGCTTTCAGTTCAAAATATTTTATTAAATGACTTTTGTGGTCTGTATAGATTAGACTTCAGATTATATGCAAGTTTATCATCTTCCTAATAAATATGTTGTGCATTTTAAAGCCTTGTGCGAAATCCCATTACGCAATAGTTAGCTAATACAAAAAAGAAATCAAAGTAGTTGGAAAATGTCTTGAATGGGAAAATTGTATCATTTACAGTACCTTTGTCAATGCAGGCCAATACACTGAGTCACTTTCTTAACGAGATTTATAACAACAATGATAATCTGATATTTTGCAGTGAGTTGGACAACATGAGATGTTCTGCCTGTAGAGTATCTGTATTGATAAACTAAAAATGACAGATAATATATGCTGACTGAGGAAATAACACACTCTGTACAAACTGATAATGGATACTACACAATTGTAAGCACTTATTCACCGGATGAAGACATGGCAGAAGAAACTGAGGGACATTATGAATGACTCCAGAAATGCCTGTCCAAATCGTACAAAATATTGTGATTTTGGAAGGTAACATAATGCAATAAAAGGGAAAGAATCTATTGATAAACAAGTAGGCGTGTAAAGACATAATCATCTGTCATTCCTAATATTCTGTTGGTTGGAAGAGCAACCAATACAAACAGCTAAAAAATTATTTGCTTTAGTCTAGTCACACTTCTATTTTGTCAAGTGATTACTGGTTTCAGGTCATGTGTGATCATCAGGCCACCCCATGATGTGCAGTCATCAGGCTGGCTTACCTGAGTAGCTGTGTCATATACTCACTGCTGGGATAAGCAAGATTGATGACTGTACCAGACTGGCCTGAGGATTGTGCTTGGTATCGAAACTGGTAGTTATGACAAAATAGAAGTGTCAGTAGACTAAGTCAAGTAAACTTTTCAGTCATTAGATGAAATTGTGGGGGATTACCAAGCTGGCTTTCAGAGGAACAGATAAACTATAGACCAAATATTCACACTGCGTCAAATTTTGGAAAATAAATGAGAATACAATAAACCAGTTCATAATCTTTTCACAGGTTTTACAAAAGCATATGATTCAGTATTGCAGTCAAAATTGTACAGAATTCTTTTGGAACTTGGAATACCAAAGAAGTATGTTAGACTTATAGAAGCGAGTTTGAAAAATACAAAAGGTAGAGTATGCATGGGGAAATTAGTCAGAAGAATTTGTAATAAAGAACGGGCTTAAGCAGGGAGATGTCCTGTCTCCACTACTTTTTTTATTTAGTCGTAGAATATATTGTACGAATGGCAGCAGATAATTCAGAGGGTGTGGAGGTAAATGGAAATATTAAGATATTAGGGTATGCATATGATCTAAACATCATTAGTGATAGGAAAGAATCTGTAACAGCAAATGCGAATGCGTTAATCAAGGCTAGTGAAGATGCAGGTCTAAGGATAAGTGAAGACAAAACTAAATACCTGGTTACTACTAGAATGCCAACAGCAGTAGACCAGGAAATGTTAAGAGTTGGAGAGATGCAGTTTGAAAAAGTAAACACATTTAAGTATCTAGGCACGGACATCACTTCGAGAAACGAAATTGAATCCAAACTGAAAAAGAGATTATGGACAGGAAATGCATGCTACTTCTCACTGAATAGATTACTTTCATCACAGATATTGTCTAGGAATTTAAGGATAAGAATATACAAAACGTTTATTCTACCAGTTATGCTGTATGGGTATGAGACTTGGTCTTCTAATATTCCGGGTATGCAGCCGGATCCCGTCGACATTCTGCCACGATATTTCGGCCCAGAGATGTCCGGCCATCATCAGGTGAGTACACAACTACTGAAGAGCCCAGGTGCAGTCGCGGTATCTATGCCGATTCTCGCGCACGTATTGAGATGCGCGGCATAGCCAAGTTGTACGTGCTGCCCTCGGTGGTGAAAGTAAAAGATCATCTAGTCATTGAGTATCGAATGACGCTGTCTATTCCGCTGTGAATGTATAATTTTAATGACAGGATTCCAATTTTTATCCAGTTGAAAGCCGTTGTCACGATTTATATGATTATCGGCAAGACGTATTTCCACTGATTCCTTGATTCCGTAAACTCGATGTCCTTCGCTTCCTTACCCACTCCTCTTGGGGTGTGGACTGTTCCCTCCTTCTCCATCTTTATCGTGCTCTAGTTCTGTTCCGCTTGGACTATGGTTGTCAAGTTTATGGTTCAGTTGCTCCTTCCACACTGCACATACTGGATCTAGTCCACCATTGTGGTATCTGTTTGGCCACTGGTGCCTTCCCTACTAGCCCTGTTGATAGTCTCCTGGTTGAAGCTGGGATCCCCCCCCCCTTTCTGTTCGGCGGTCCCAGCTTCTGGTGTCTTATGCACTCGCTATTCGTTCCTCTCCCACTCATTCTTCGTATTCTAACCTGTTCATGGACATCGCCCACCCAATCCCCGCCCTCGGGCGGGCTCACCGGTTGGGCTCCGCCTTGCGTCTCTTTGCTTTGATTTTCAGCTTCCTTCTTTGTCCTGTCCTCCTCACTCCCTCCCCTCCACCTCCTATTGGTTAGTTCCTCAGCCTTGAATTTGGATGGATCTCCACCGAGGTCCGAATGATTCCATCCCCCCGATGGTGTTCTGTTCCTTTTTTTCCGCCAAATTTTATGGGAGTTTCGGGATGCTTTTGTTTTCTACACTGATGGCTCTAAATCTGCTGATCATGTGGGGTATGCCTTCATGTCCTCTGTTGGAACGGAAAATCAACTGCTGCCGGTGTGTTTACTGCGGAATTGATGGCTATTTCCCAGGCCCTTACATTTATTAAGCAGTCCCAACACAACTGCGTTTTGTTATGTACGGACTCAATGAGTGGCCTTTCTTGCTATTGACCGGTGTTTTTCGCACCATCCATTGGTCTCTGCCATCCATGACCATCTCGCTGATATTCACCGTGCTGCTTGTTCCATTGACTTCCTTTGGGTCCCTGGCCATGTGGGTATCCCGGGTAATGAGCTCGCTGATCGTTTGGCTGGGGGAGCAGTCACTTACCTCTCCATTTTCTGTAACCCCTTCTGCAGCGGATTTACGGCTTCACATCAAATCCCACTTTGCACAGTCATGGGCCAACTCTTGGGGGGAGCTACTCCCCTGTCTAATAAACTTCGTGCGATTAAGGTGACACCAGGCCCACGGCGTTCTTCCTTTTGCCTCTCCCGAAAGGACTCGGCCACACTGTCGTCTCCGCATTGGACATACCAGGCTGACCCATGGTTTTCTTTTGCATGATGAGCCACCCCCACTTTGTGGTTGTGGAGCCTTCCAGTCAGTAGCCCACATTTTGGTTGAATGCCACCTTCTTTTGGCTCTGCGTGCTAAGTACAAACTCCCCCACACTTTACCTTTGATGTTGACTGACAATTCCCAGATGGTCTCTCTGGCTCTCGGTTTCCTCCGGGAAAGTGGTTTGTATTCTCAGTTTTAAGGCTTTTAATCTCTCTCTGGTGTTGGGCAGGGCGGTGAGTGTTTAGGTATTTCCCGCTGTAAGCTGTGTTTGGAGATTCGCGACTCACCTCCCTGACCGAGATCCTCTTTTCTTCCCCTTTTACTCTGTTTTTACCCCCCCCCTTTTTTTTTAAAAAAAAGGATTGGTTAGGCACATTTTCCCATACGTACTTCTACATTCTAGCGGTTGCACCTTTTAAGTCACAGGTGGTCTCACCTATGCTGCTGCTTCAGCGGAGCATTGGGTTCATTTTCTTGCTGTCTTCCCTCATTTTGTTTTTACCATTGACAACATGACTGCCCTTCTATGTTTTTAACCTTTTCCCTTTTAGTGTTCTGACTTTCCTGAGATGTCACACCAGTGGAATGGATCACATTTGAAACAAGGGACTGTTTGGTCCCTTAAACCCCACACAACCACAGCCATCTTTGTGCTAGATTGTTATTTTATGGGCCCCAAGTCATGTGGGTATCCCAGGAAATGAACTGGCCAGCCGTATGGCTAAAGAAGCAGTTACTTGCTGCCTGTCTTCTCACCCTTCCTCTCACACGGTACATTTGCTTAGGCGATACTAGGTGTGGATCTGTAGGTGCAACTGCCTCTGTTCACTGACATCTAACATCATCTGGTGGGCTACTGCACGCTCTAATAAACTCTACACTGTCTGTGCTGTGTGGCAATCCCACTTATGTTTCTCCCACAAAGAATCCACTTCTTGTATGTCGCATCTCTACAGGTCAGTCCAGATTGACCCATAGTTTTATTTTATGTAACAAGCTGCCTCCCTCCTGCACCCCCCCCCCCCCCCCCAACACACACACACACACACACACACACACACACACACACACAAATTGTGGTTGTGGAGCCTTGCAGAGCGTTGGTCATATCCTGGTAGAATGCTGTCTCCTCTTTGTTCAGGGTGGTAAGTGTGGTCATCTAAATTTTCTGGCTCTCAGTTTGGTGGACAGATAGGGGTAATTGAAATGGTTCTATATTTTCTCCATAGCAGCACTTTTTCTCAGATACAATCTGTTGAACAACCTCCATGATGGGTGCAGGGGTGAATGTGGCTTGTGGCATCTCTTGCCAGATGCTGGTTCTGGGGAGCTCTCCACTGTCTCTCTCACGACTGCTGTACCTGCCATCCCTGCTTTCCTCTGTTGTAATTGTTTTTATGTGGTTTCTCTCTTTTTCAGATGTGCTGTCTTTTTGTTTTAGGAGTAGCGTTCTGGTGTTCAGTGAGTGCTGGATTAGGAATGGAATGATGTGATCTGAAAGGCCCACCCTCTTCCTGTACAGAGCCCCTGGGGATGCCCATGTGAAGCCTTACCTATCTCTGTCATTGTTTATTATTGGCAGTCCATTTGATATCTATTACATTTTTTAGGTTTTCCCTTTTACTATTCCAAATCTCTCGTCTAGATGATGTTCATTACTGTGTAACTGTCTTCACCATTAATCAAGAAGGCGGGGGTCGGGTGTGGGTGGGGTTTTTCTCGGCACAGCTGAGCCACGGGAGACCAGTTGTCTGCTTAAACCTACGTACCAGTCACGTTTGTGTACTTCTACCTCCCCATAAATCATTTAACAGTTCTGGCATTGGTATTGCCTTCAATGACTCTCTTTTAACACTCCTCTTTTCTCATCCAAGCACATTTCTGATGGCCATCACTATCTCCAGATGAATGAAACGTTGACCAAGGAGCTGATGACCTCGTTGTTGAGTCCTTCCCCGCCCCCATCACCAATCAGCCATCAAGAGATGTTTCATAAGAAGAATAGTGCGTGATGTACTTGGAAAGCTGGAGGCTGCACATAAATTAATGAAACATCTTAGAAAATAGTATCCAAACTAAATTTAATATTTAGAGAAGAATGAATTAAACATCTAAGTCTCCATTCATAATCCACAAATCTTTACATGGTGTATGGTGGAGGATACTTTGGACCACCACCAGCTGCTTATTTCCTGTTCCACTTGCAAATGGAGTGAAAAGATAATCCTGTACAAGCCCTAATTTCTCTTCTTATCTTTGTGGCCATTAAAGAAAATGTACTTCAGTAATAATAGAATAGTTCTGCAGTAAAAACATTCAAAAAGAGTTTCGTAAAAAGAATGTAGTCTTAGCGATTCCTGTTTGTATTCGTGCAGCATCTCCATAATACTTTCATGTTGATCACCCTACTGGTAACAAATGTAGCAGCACGTCTTTGAAGTTCTTTGATGTCTTCCTGTAATCCAGCCCAGGGGTGCAGGTCCCAAACACTCAAGCAGTACACAAGAATGTGTCTTACAAGTGTTCTATGTGCATTCTGCTTTATAGATGAGCTGTGCTGCCCTTAAATTCTCCCATTAAACTGAAATAGAACATTCACTTTGGGTACTACAGTCTTTACATGCTTGTTCTGTTTCTCATTGCTTTGCAGCGTTACAACTAGATATTTAAACAACATATTTGTCACAGTATACCACCAGTACAATATTTGAACATTACAAGATTGTTTTTCCTACTCATCTGTATTAACTTAATTTTTCTACCTTTAGAGCAAACTGCCATTCATTACACCAATAGAAATTCAGTCATCCTGTATCCTCCTACGTTTCTATCCATCCATATGTTGCCAAGATTGTTAGCTGCAGAAGTTTAACTGGGAAGCCTATACTCATCTTCCGTACTGTCGTTATGTCTTTTTCTGATGCTGTATCAAAAGCTGGGGCTTAGGCTGACTGATAATACTTTATTCCTTCAGGATTGGTGATGGTCATCTGAGAGTGCAGTATCTTCGAGGAGATTGGAAATTCTGTTGCCATTTCTGAAATGTCATGGAGCCACATTCTTCAGTCAGAACATTTCATGTGCACACACTTTCCTCATTACACAACACATTCTCGAACATACTCAACTCACATAGCAAACACCATTATTAGAACTGTCTCAAGTAAGTGTTAAAACAGATGGGACGATGTTTGGCTCGTGTGCATTATGTAAAACATTTCTTGACCAATTTTAGACATCCAGAAGTTGTCATAACAAGCCTTACGTTACGCAAGACTCACACTGATAGCCTCTGCATGACTGCAAAGGACTGCTGTGGGAAACTGTATTGAGATTGTTGCGCAAGGTGATCTGTTCATAGGTAAATGACACTGTGCCTATGGTAATATATAATGTACAAAAGGGGTAATATACAATGTACAAAATGTGAAATCTCCAAGTAAAAACTTCATTTATGTTTGGACAGGATTTTCATTTTTTTCTCTTCCACCAATTTACTTACTGCAGGAAATCCTTGCAATAAAATACTAACCGTGCTTCAGTGTTAACATGAAGAGAGAACTATTTTTGTAAGAAGGTAATGCAATTTGAATTTTGTTTCAAAAAATACGAAAAGTTACTTAGTGTTACTTTTCACGTGCTATGCGATAAATAACAAAGTTTGAGGCTTCTTTTACATATACCACTCAGAGTTAGTGTTTCGAACAGTAAATTGAATACCACCATGTCTCTTTCAGGGTATCAGTCTTCTAATTGGAACAGTATTATTTGCTTCTTCTTTGCAAACCATTCCATGTATCTGTGCTTGCTAATGTGATAAACTGGTTTACACATTGTTTCTAGCACCTGAGCAATGTGAACATTTAACAGCATTCAGTGCAGCTGTTAGTATTTGTGTCCTGACACAATAATATCCTTCCTTTCTTGGCAGTTTCCCAATCTCCTTTTTCAAAAACTGCTCCAGTTAGTTGGTGAGTTATACCTTATGGTATCACACAGAAATTCAGGGCATCAGCTACTCGTGTGAACTGGAATCCTGGTGTGGTGGTTATTACAGTCAAAACTGGTTACTTCAAGTAGTGAAAAAGAAACTGTTTGGATTGTTAAATTTTATTTTTAATGGAATGGCTGTCACCTGATACCCCCTACTGAAGACGTCCCTGCCAAGCCCATATACCTTCAACTCAAAGGGACCATTCCCATACCCAGTGGTCTGTCAAACGTGGCTTGATATGGGAATGCTTGGGGGGGAGGGGGCTTGTAAACTCTGTGTATATCAGAGATTACTATTAGGCATGATGATGAAATGTTGCATGCCACAGGGAGGGGATGTTGATTTATCTGTCTTGATAATGAAGTTTTGTGTTCATTTGACACTCTGGCAGATAACCTTTCATTTGATTTAGGCTAATTTGCCCTCTACAATTTTTTATAGTGTCCAGTAATCTAGTTGTTCAGTTTATCAGCCATCTGGGTAGCGATCAGATAAATTTTTAAAGATTCATTGAGTTTAGTCTGTCTTGTCGACCCATTTCTAAACAGTTTTTGTGTAAAACCCTGATTGGCCAGATATTTGTCAACAACTTTCCACATACATCCATGTTATAATTTCATGAATGTGTGGTATTTTGACCTTCACAGAAAATGAAATGGGTAGATACTTCTGTCTACACTTACTTTCTTCATCACTCTTTCCCCCTACACCAATTTTTGTGAACTGTGATAGGAAATGATCTGTAATAATGTGAATGGAATAAAATGAACAAAAACGTGAATGGTTTCTGCGAAGGGTGGACACGTGTAAGAGGGAAATGCTGACGTAATCGGCATTCGGCGCTGTCAACAGAAACAACAACGCTTGGCTTCACCATGCAATTCTGACACTACCAAGCAGTTAAAGCACTAAAAGTGCTAGGTCGTTGTTCTTGGCAGGAGTGATAAAAAGGAAGTCTACATGAAGTGTTCCGGACAAATCGGATATATGACGAAACCGAACGAGCGACCCATCAAACACCTTTCATTGTGCCACTTCCGGCTAACACCTGTAATTACATGTAAGTGGGATGGGCAAGCTGCTAGCTTGTTGATGTACAGAAAATCTAATAATAAATCAGTAGTTAAATATACAGCTCTAAAACTGGCAGTATATTTACAAATTGAAGCCGATATTTTTATGGGCAGGTACGTCGATATTTTTTCTGTCGATACATTCATACTTTATCGATGTATCGAGTGCAGTTTATGGTATTTTCTAAATAGCTGTGTTCCGGGTTTTTGACATTTTAAAAATATGAAGTCCTAGAACAGACAACGTGCTCTGAGGTGTTTATGCATCCAGTCCTCCTGTGCGCTATATGTGGATACGACGGGAAGTCATAATAAACAGTATAGTGGAAAGTATCCACTCCCAAAGACACCAATGGTTTGCAGGAATACAGCTATGTAAATAACGTGACATGTTGTATAATGTAGTTTGTACGAAAAGTGTAATGTAGTTCAATAATGTATGCTTCAGGCTTGTGTACTACGCTTAGACAGTCGCGTCGGGGATCATTGTCTAATTGTACTCCTGTGAACGGAAGCACGCTGATAAGGACAGCATGTATATATAGGCTGTGAGGACAGAATTAGGGATAGCAAATTAGTTTGGATGCTTCACCGCCATAGGTGCCTTATGCCTGCACGGTGTTGCTTGTGCAGAGGGCAGTTGGCTTTGTGAAAGCCACATACTGTCGCCATCGCCTCATCAACATACTCAACCCACACAACTTTATCAATTTGGTGGACTGGCACTACATATGCACATTGTAATTCCAACTGTAATATGAAAATAAACGCCCGCTCAGCTATTGTGGAGAGGCTGCAAGAGGGGGAGGGGGTGTCTTTACCGCCACCGCTTGTGATATGGATCTATTCTAAAGTTACATATCATTGCGGAATTCTTCTACACTTGTAGAAGTGATTTCCCATCATTCCATTTAACATCTAGCCAATTGCGGCCCTTACAGACTTTAGTTCCGGTGGCACGAAAGGTCTCGAAACTGACAATTCATTTACAAAAACAGGAATTTTAGATGCTTCTCCGTCGCTGCTGCTCCCTCCTCTTTGCCTCAACCTTGCTGGAAAAATCCGCGGGCGCTTATAGTTGCGTGTCAGTCAATTTGTTCGTATTGTAGTGAAAACACAGTAAGACACGTTAAAATCATTGAACATATTCAGTGCTTTTCTTATCAGTTACCGTATGAAATGTTAATTTTTGTAGTTCTTGTTTAAAATGTCATTGAACAGTCGCTTTTTCTGTCCCACCAATTGTGCTCAACTGGCCCTGTCGTTGGTATGCGCTGTGAAGATGTATGAAGCTGGTACGTGTTACGTAGTGAAACATATTTACTTAATGTTTTCAAGAAGTTCTACTAAAGAAATCTGCCGATCTGGGTCTGGCATTTAACGTGCACGTAAAAGGAAGAAAAACAGAACATTGCTAGTCTCCTTCTGGCGTGCCGAGAAAACGATTGTTACGAAAACGACGATTCCGTTGCATGCGTGGGGGAGTGGGTGACTTCGTGGATGCTACTGTTGCTCGTCCCCTTCTCAGTGCAGCAGCTGGAAGCTACTGTTTTCTAGAACTAGATTCCTCAAACTTCCATATGAAAGGACTTTATAGATTACCAGACTACTGACTGTAGGTTCTGGCCTGCGTGGCTCCATAATTTGTCTGTTCTGTGAAATCTCCACAGTACACTTTCGCGTTACACGCACCTCACACAGATAAAATAGCGGATAGTTTCTATAGGTTTTTTTTTCCAGGTCTTTCTCTCTCGTTAACTTCCGCTCTTTTGCCTAGTCCCTTGTGCCTTATGAAGCATGTTAAGGAGTTCTAACACCCCCCCCCCCCCCCACACACACACAGAACTTGAGGTTTCGTTGTCGGCCCTTACGACGTCATTGTCACGTAAGTAGCTTAATTGTCGCCAAGCGCAGAATCCAAGGACGGTGAGGAGCGCATCGTGTAGCTGCACGTCACACGCGTCGCTGAGGCAATGCCAGAGCTGCAGCAAAAATATACGCGATTGTACTCTACAGGGGAAGGAGACTCCAGTGGGATGACAAGAAACTTGGAGGCATAAACAGCTAAATGTGGTGTCGCACAAGCTAAATATGGCATTGCCTTTGCGTAATATAGAACCATAGTTCGACGATCCTTAATTTTCGCGCTGTTATACAAAGGATTTTTGTCACGGTTTTGATTCTGGGTTCCGCTTATGGTCAACTATGTATTCAGCTTTTGGAGGCTTGGATCAATTAATGGCTCACTGTGCTCACAACGGAAAACTGCTTACGATTCAAAGTCTATGACCGCACAGCGATCTCCCCTTCACCTCTTCGAAGGGCGCCTCAACCCGGTTGATTCGTGTTGAAATCCTCAGTGAGAGGATACACCCAATTACTGTGACGCTTCTGTCGGTGCCCCATATCCTACTAAAGTGCCTGAACTTTTTTTAGGAGAACACTGAAACTTGATAACTATTTGCTCTACTATTAGGCGATGAAGCCCAAGCGGCGTAACTAGTTTTTCATTCATTCGAGAGTTGTTTTTATACACTCAAAGCTTATCATGGTTTCATATTTTTCGCGCTTTCTATGAAGTGAACATTCAGGTAATATGCTGAAGTGGATGGCGGTAGTTGACCTCCCGACACAGACGAGACCCGTGGGCCGGCTGCTTAAGACCAGCATATGTACCTCATTGCAGTTGCTCACGCATGACCAAAAACGGAATCGTGTGAAGTGTTGCAAGGATGGTTTGTAGCTGTTCAGGAAGAATCCGCAGGACTTTAAGCGTCTTTTTGTCACTGTGATTGAAACATGGATACATTACTGTACCCCTGAGACCAAACAACAATCTAATCAATGGGCTACCATGGAGAATCCGCAACAAAAAAAGGCGAAGACCATTCCTTCAGCTGGAAAGGTTATGGCGACTGTCTTTTGGGATTCGCAAGGGATAATCCTCATCGACTATCTGGAATAGGGTAAAACGTACACTTGAATATTATTAATCGTTATTGGACAGTTTGAAAACCGAGCTGCAAGAAAAACGCCGGCGATTGGACCGCAAAAAAGTCAATTTCCATCACGACAGTGCACCAGCACACACCTCAGCAGTTGTGGTCGCAAAATTAATGGAAATAGGATTCAAACTCGTTTCTCATACCCCCTCTCCCATTCTAGTCCCTCGGACTACTATTTGTTCCCCAGTTTGCAGAAATGACTGGTGGGACAAATATTTTATTCAAATGAGGAGGAGATTGCAGCAACTAATAACTATTTTGCAGACTTGGACAGTTCCTATTGTTCAGAAGAGATCAATAAATTAGAACAGCGTTGGGCGAAGTGTAAAAGTCTAAAAGGAGACTATGTTGAAAATAAAAAAGTTTACCCCAAACACGTAAGTAGTTTTTATTTTTGCACGTACCTTTTCAAACGCACCTCGCAGTTTCTAGAGTGCTTCAGCCCATCAGTGCTCCGAGAAAATGTCTTTACTTCGAAACGACTGCTCGCAGTCCTTTAAAACTTCATACTCATGGACGATCTCATCATGCTTTATGAAACATTGTTGCTGTATGAAAGTAACTAACGGAGGAAGGTGGGTGCGGGTTAGTCACGAGATGTAAGACCCTTAAACTTACAAGCACATGCAGGTCTCCGATTATACTATGCAGATTCCGCCTTTTGGGATTCTAAAACGCGCTCACAGGAGAAAATAAAATATACGTTCATACAGTTGCGAATTTGCACAAAAATATTGCCAGAATGTGAGAGATCCTGGGAAACTTAGAGTGAGCATGAACTCGGCATATTCTAAAGTTCAAAGAATGCTGGCGTAATGTCAGTTTGGTACAATATGGCGAGGACTTAATGGTGATGCTTACGTATTATTTAGAGAGGTACTGTTAAAGCTCATGTTCACAGAAAGAAGTCTCTTGTGCTTCACAGAATCGATTTGACGTAAATTACTGTTTTACATTGTTTCACTTAAACTGCGTACACGCGCGCGCGCCGGTGAAACTTCTTTGCGCACTGCTTAAGTTTTATGTAGAAACACCAGAAACTAAATTTGAACGATAGTTCAAATACATTGATCGGGCTCATTGCTTTCTGTTCTCGTAAAATGTCTTTGATACATCTGGGTACACAAATCTTGGATGTGGTTCAGAAGTATTCACATCTATTTGGCTACTTTGCAACTCGACCTGTGAAATAGGAGTAACAGAACCACTGTAAGATTTCTTGGTTGTTCCACTCTCGAGAAACAAACACGTAAATTTTTCCGTGCGAGCTCTGAATTCTCTTATTTTATAGCAGTGGCCATTTCTCCCTTTGTAGGTGTGTGTCGACAAAATATTTTGGCATTATGGTTTTGACATTCGGAGGACAAAGTTAAATGACAAATTGTGAAAAGATTTCGTCCCAACATAAAAGCCTTTGTTTTGTTGCCACCCGAACAAAGTAATGGCGTAATTGTCAGACGGTAAGTGACTTGTAAGAACTGTTGGACGGAATGAGTAGTGTCTTGGCTGTTTTTTTTTTTTCTCCAACCAGACAGTGAGTACACGAAATATTAACACAAGCAGCAGCTGAAGATGATGATTGGGTCGGTCTTAGAAATATTGTACACCATCGAATCTGGAAGTACTCCACAATTTCTCACTATGTATGAGAATTGTATATTTCCTAATCTCCTCCTCCCCCTCTTTTTGTCCACTTCCTCCTCTTCCCTCCTGTGTGTGATCATCTCCTCCGCCCCCCCCCCACCCCGCCCTCTTTTTGACCACCTCATCTTCCCTCCTCTTACTGTTCATCTCGTCATTCCCTCCAATCTCTCTCCACCTCCTCGTCACTCCTCTCTGTGTGTTTCCCGTCTCGCTCTCTGACCATCTTCTTTTCCGCTCTCGCTGTGACCTTGAGCGTTATTCGTTATTCCGAGCGAAGGCACTTAAAATGAATGGGTAAATCGATTGGATCATTAATATAAGGGGCACAGGAGAGACCTCTCCAGCTGCCTCCCCCTGCAGGTCCGGCGGTTAGAATAGGTCCGAGGTATTGCTGCTTGTCGTAAGAGGCGACCAAAAGGAGTTTCACATGGTTGGGACTTCATGTGATGGTCCCCTGTAGGGTTTGACCTCCATTCTTCAAAATTTTCCCGAAGAGCGAGCCAATTGGGGTAAGGCGCTTTACATGGTGCATTGTGTCAAGGGTGCATTGTGATCTTAGTCTACTTTCTCGTCGTTGCATTTCAGTCCCGTTCATTCTCCATCTCTTGCGCGAGGACACCTTCCTGGGTGCGTTTTCCACCATGCAGTGTCGATTTCTACGTCGACGATGACTATGGACTTCTTTGCACCTGATATCCAGCACGGTAGCCAAGCCTTTGTGGCGGGGCCACCATGTACCTTGTTGGTTGTAGCCCCCTGACTACACAGGGATCGCTCTGCTGATACCTGCGCCATTAACTCCCCACAGATGCCCATCCCCCTGCGGCATAGGGACTCCCAGCAATGGCCATTTTGCGAGGTGACCTTTGCTGCAGCTGGATGGCGCCCTTGGATAGAGCCTCTGGTTGGAGTGGGTGGCATCAAGGTGGATGACACGCTATGAAGCATAGTTGATCATCTCTTGCGGGTGGCGTTCATGAGCTCAGTTCGATGCATGGAAGTAAGACCCCCAAATCGTTTTCCTCCCTGGCCACACCATGGGAAGCACGTCAGGCTAAGGATAGCAGAGGATCTTACTCGCCCCAGTTAAAGAGCTGATCAGGAATCTTTCATGACGACGAAGCCTCAGTTTTTTGTTGAGCATTTAGAGGACAAGTTTGGGGAGGTGAAGGGCTTGTCCAAAAAGCAGTTAGTCAGTGTTGATCAAAACAGCATCCTCTGCCCTGTTGGAGGAGTTACTTGGTTGTGATAAGCTGGGGATGTTCCTGTAACCATAACGCCCCATAACAGTTTAAATATGGTCCAGGGTATCATGTTTCACAGGGACCTCCTTTTGCAGTCTGGCGATGAGCTGCACGCCAGTTTAGAGCGGTGAGGTGTACATATCGTCTGGCGTGTCCACCAGGATCCAAGGGATGATCAGGTTGCCACCGGTGCTCCATCTTGGCCTTAGAGGGTGGTAATTGCCCGAGAAGGTCAAGGCGATGGTCTACTGCTGTGATGTGAAGCCCTATATCCCTCCTCCAATGCTTTAAGTGCTGGAAGTTAGGCCATATGTCTTCCCGATGTACTTCCAGCGTCGCATGTCGAGATTCTGGACGTCCTTCACATCCCAATACTCCGTGTGCCACGCCCCCCCCCCCCCCCATCTGTGTCAAATGTGGAGAGCACCATTCGCCTTGCTCGCCATATTGCAGGATTCTCCAGAAAGAAAGGAAAATCATGGAGTAAAAGACTCTGGACGGACTGACCTACACAGAAGCTAAGAGAAAATTTGAATGCCTGCGTCATGTGCGTATGACATCGTCGTATGCCACTGCTAGAACAGTTCTGGCACCGTCAGCTCCGCCAACCCAGGTTACCTCTCAGAGCCGGAAGACCACACTTGCCCTTGATGGTGGGGGCATTTTCCTCCCTATTGGTCTTGCACCACCTACCTCGGGAGCAACACCCCACCTCCCCCAACCATCGGGGACATCCGTCCCTACTTCTAAACTGGAGAAGCATAAAATCTTCTTCGGCTTCTCTCGCTAGGAAGAGGTCCCTTGGGTCACTTCCTTCCCAGGTTTCAGCTAGTGGGAAAGATGACACCTGCCAGTGGCTGAAGATCCCAAAACAGCTGGTCGTAGGGCTTCATGCTTATCCTCAGTCCCGGAGACTGAGCCAGTGAAGTCCTCCCAGTCAGGGAAACCCAAGGAGCAGTGAGAGAAATCCAAAAAGACGACCCCAAAGACCCACAAAATTGCGGTGGCACCCACACCATTGCTACCTACAAGCTCTGTGTGCGAGGATGGGATGGACATTCTGGTATCGGCTGAGGACGAAGATCTCGCCAGAGCCTCAGACACAGTGGATACAGACTGCTCAGGCAATAAGCCGGTGGCAGCAGGTGACTGAGGCATAAACTGCCTCAGAATGTTGCGTGCCTCCCCAGGTCTGACGATGACGTCATCTTCCAGTGGAATTGCGGCGGTTTTTTACACCGCCTAGCTGAGCTACAGCAACTGTTAAGCTTTACACCTCCTATCTGCATTTCCCTGCAGGAAACCTGGTTCCTGGCAAGGCGGACCCCTGCCCTCTGCGGATATAAGGGATATTACAGGAACTGTAGCGACAACAATCGACTGTCAGGTGGAGTTTGCGTTTATGCCACTACTTAGTTTGTAGTGGACATGTGCCCCTTCAAACCCCTCTTGAAGCTGTAGCCGTCAAAATGACGATGCAGGAAATAACTGTCTGCAATGTATATCTTCCTCCAGATTCTGCAGTACCTCTGAATGTATTAGCTGCACTGATTGAACGACTTTCTGAACCTTTGCTACGGGGATCTCCACAGCGACATAACCGGCACCCTTCCCAGGAGTACCTCATAGCCTTTAAACGGCTGCGTGCCCGCGTTCGCCAACTTATCAAATGAGGGAAGCAGGAGTGTTGGAGAGATACGTCTCGACCATTGAATGCCATACGTCACCCTCCCAAGGTATGCACAAAGATCGAACGTCTTTTCGGGTACCAGACTCCAACAGGTGTTCCCAGTGTTACCATAAACGGCGTGTTATCTACCGACGCAAACGCTATTGCCGAGCAGTTTGCTCGAGCCTCTGCATCGGAGAATTACCCCCCCCCCCCCCCCCCCCTCCATCCCCAGCCTTTCGCACATAAACGGCGGCTGGAAGGGAACTTCCTCTCATTCACTACACGCCACATTTATAACGTGGGAGCTCCTCAGTGCCCTTGCACGTTGCCCGAACACAGCTCCTGGGCTTGATCGGATCCACAGTCAGATGATTAAACATCTCTCATCTGACTACAAGAGACATCGTCTCGTCGTCTTCAACCGGATCTGCTGCGATGGCGTCTTTCCATCGCAATGGCGGTAGAGCACCCTCATTCTGGTGCTCAAACCCGGTAAAAACCCGCTTGATGTGGATAGCTATCGGCCCATCAGCCTCACCAACGTTGTTTGTAAGCTGCTGGAACGTACCGTGTGTCGGCAGTTGGGTTGGGTCCTGGGACCACGTGGCCTACTGGTTCCATGCCAGTGCGGCTTTTGCCAGGGTCACTCTACCACTGTTAATCTTGTGTCCCTTGAGTCTGCCATCCGAACAGCATTTTCCAGATGGCAACACCTAGTTGCCGTCTTTTTTGACTAATGTAAAGTTTATTACACGACCTGGCGACATATCCTTGCCACATTGTATGAGTGGGGTCTCTGGGGCCCGGCCCCGATTTTTATCCGAAACTTCCTGTCGCTCCATACTTTCCGTCTCCAAGTTGGTGCCTCCCATAATTATCCAGGAGAATAGAGTCCTGCACGGCTCTGTATTGAGTGTAACTTTATTTTTAGTGGACATTAACGATCTAGCAGCAGCTGTCGGGCCCTCCGGCTCACCTTCTCTGTATGGAAACGTCTTCTGCATTTCGTACTACTGCTCCAGTACTGGTGTTACTGAGCGTCGTCTACTGGGAGCCATCTGCAAGGTGCAGTCATGGGCTCTAGCCCACGTCTTCCAGCTTTCAGCCGCAAAGTCGTGTGTCGTGTACTTCTGTTGACACTGTACCATTCATCCGAAATCAGCACTGTACCTTAATGATGATCCTGTCACTGCAGTATCGATTCTTAGGACTGGTTTCCGACACTCGATTGACTTGGCTTCCTCATCTTTGTCAGCTTGAGCAGAAGTGCTGGCAGCACCTCAATGCCCTGCGTTGCCTGAGTAACACAGAATGGGGTGCAGATCGCTCTACGCTGCTGCGGCTCTACAAAGCTCTTGTCCAATCCCGAATTGATAATGGGAGTGTGGTTTATGGTTCGGCAGCGCCCTCGGCGTTGTGCACCACTGCGGGGCTCGACTAGTGACAGGAGCTTTTAGGAAGAGTGCGGTGACCGGCGTACTGGTGGAGGCTGGGGTCCCTCCATTGCAGATCAGGTGTAGACAACTGCTTGCCAGTTACCCGAATTACCGTCTTGTTTTCCCGCCCGCGGCAGTCCATCTCCCACATCGGCGGCACAGGTCGGGGCTGACGATCGCGGTCCGTTCACGTACGCCTCCATGGTGTACGTCTCGGCCGCAGCTTCGTCTGGACCTTTCACGTGGCCCTAAGGACTCCGTTAACCCTCCACTATTCTTGACGTGTTCCGGGGCTCTGAAGTGGTTTACACCGACGGCTCGATGGCTGATGGTCGCGTTGGCTTTGCCTACGTTCATGGCGGCCATACTGAACAGCATTCCTTACCTGATGACTGCTGTGTTTTCACTACATAGATGCCCTGTGCAGTCTTTCATGTGCTGACTCCTTGAGCAGTTGGAAAACTATCGACGAGTGCTAACCGCATTCTTTGGTAGCGTTCGTCCAGGAGTCCATATGTGCCCTGGAACGGTTCAGTCGTTCAGTGGTGTTCGTCTGGACCCCTGGTTACGTCGGTATCCCAGGAAATGAACAAGCTGACAAGCTGGCCAAATAGGCTACACGGAAACCCTGAAGACGGGCACCCCCCGCAACTGAACTGCGTTAGTTATTACGCCGCAAGGTTTTTCAACTTTGGGAGACGGAATGGCAAAGTCTCAGTACGCACAACAATCTGCGATCCATTAAGGGGACCACGAATGTGTGGAAGTCCTCGATGACGGCCTCTCGCAGGGACTCTGTGGTTCCTTGCCGGCTCCGCATTGGCCACGCTTGGGGAGGACCCACCTCAGTGTCGGTGCGGCGCCAGGTTGACAGTGGCCCATATTCTTCTGCTCGGTCCTCCTTTGGCTGCCCTGCGACTTTATCTTCAGTTGCCGGACTCGTTATCATTGATTTTAGCAGACGATACTTGGTCCGCTGATTTGGTTTTACGTTTCATCCATGAGGGTGGGTTTTATCATTCTATCTGAGCTTTAGCGCCTGTCCTTCGTCCCTCTCTGCCCTCCATCCTAGAGCTTTTAGTGTGAAGCTTTTAATGTGTTGCAGGGTGGTTGGCCTTTTTATTTTCGTGGTCGGCCAGCCACTGCAATCTGCTTGCTTGTTTTACTCTCATCTTACATATGTTGTTCTCTTGTCCTCTTTTGTTCCTTCTTTTGTTTGTTGCCTTTCCTTCGTTCTTGTGGTCTTTCCTTTCTATCCGTTTTGTGATATGTCTCGTCTGTTTTAATCTCACACTTGTAGCATTGTTTTATTAGGAACAAGGGACCGATGACCTCGTAGTCACTTTCCGCCTCTTTTAAACCAACCAATCTTCGGCTGCTGAATCTGTGATAACTTCAATGACAATATTTCCCGTAGTTTGGCTGTGAAAGCGTAGGATTGCCGAGTTTCGGATGATTCAGATTCCGTAGTAGTATTCTAATCATAACCCGATAAACCATGAATACAACGTACCCATTTCCTCTTAAAACTGATATGACGAAGAAAACGGCGCTCTTCCGTGTATATAGTTTTTGATCAAAATTATATATAGTGTGACTGAGCTGCCCGAACCGCTGTCAGTTTAAGCAACCCGCAATGTTCCTTCAGAAGCCACGCGCGAGACCTTCATATTCTCTCGCTCGCTATACACAAACTATTAGTCCTACAGAAAAAATGAATAGTACCTTTCTTGTAGGAAATTTAACGTAGTTAAATTTTGTGCTGGGATATGTTCTCGCTTGAGGTCAGTTTGTAATTAAAGAAAAACGTATGAAATAGACTTAAACGTTCTTACACCGCCATACTCATCCCTCATCATTTCGAATTTTAAGTATGTTGTTCGGGGCGCTCTGTCCGCCCACTGCACAAAAATAGTCTACTATACGAATATTCCCCACGTTTTACCTTTCTTGGCCTTCATTGACTGAACGTATTGCTACTGTGCTGCGAAGGGTTAAGCTTGGATCGAATTGTCAATGTAATTAGTTTTGGTGGAATGGCTACAAAAGTCATTTTCGTCTAATTACACTCAAGGGCACGTTTAAATTAATAATGCTGACGAAATAACCAATTATGATGGTGACGTAGTAGCCCAATCATTGGAGACCAAAGTAGATATAATATCGCGGTTAGTTTGTGTAGTTGGACACAGGGGGAAATGAGTGTGGAAGTGAAGGTACATTTGAAGATATCTTCTGAACGTTTTCCGTGAATAACTTGAAAACCGTGGCCTCCAGCGAAATATGTATCCCTTTCCTACAAACACTTCCTGTTCATTTTTTTCCGTAGGACTAAAACTTCGCGTTTAGCGAGTAAGAGAATACAAAGACCTTGTGTGTAGGTTCTTGAAGGCCACATAACATACTGTATACAGTATGATTCACAAAGGTATGCAAATGCTTCAGTATGTTGTTCTACAAGTAAAAGTAAAGAAAAAAGTTCATATAAACATAGGTCCGCAAATGCTTAGTTACGGAGTTACGGCTGATAATATTTTGCATGAAATTTGAACTTTGTTTTTTCCGGTTTAACACGAATTCACATGTGCTATGGTATTAATGAAAGCAGATTATCCGACACGTTCATACAGTTTGTTACATCATTTTTTCCTAAATCAAGTTCTCTAAAACGTATGTTGAAAACTCTGTGCAATTGCCTGGAATTTAAAGAAACAAATTGGGCCAGTAGTTAATTAAAAATTTTACGAATTAACTTCTTTGCTTCTCTCGATGGTCTGGAAACTAAAAGATACACGACTGGAACGTGTTTTATTAGATTCACCAGATCAATAACAAAATAAATGGAAATTATGCTTTCTTTTTAACCTCGTACTGTTTTGCGATGTCTTCATGTTAGCAAAGTTGCTAAATTTCAGGCAAGATATTTTATTAGCCGCAACTGATCATTTGCGGACATATGTCTACATGAACTCTTTTCTTTAGTTTTACTTGTAGAATAACGTATTAAAATATTTGCGTATCTTTGTAAATCACCCTATATATTGCACCACGGCAAGAACGACATTTAAAAATGCAATACTTAAAAAAATCCATTTAAGGAACTAGTTTTATTAAACTTTGACTGAAATAGTATAAGCTTCCTTCAAACTTTAGTTTCGTATTATTGGCTGCAAAATCCATTACATTTTTCGTGCACATTGGGACATTTCTCACTTGTTTTTAGTGACATATACTAAAAATATCCGTTTTCGACTTTTCACTTTACATAACACGTCGTGATATTATGTGTAAATATTTCATGCTTTCGTTTTTCTCACTACATATTTTATACAGCTCATTTACAGATGATACAAAATGTGAATATATTACCAAATAAGGAATAACAAGACTAAACTGTGTTTGATGAGTTCAGTTTCAACTTTTGTATGAAACTATGCAGAACAGTTTACATGCAAAAGAATTTTACATTTCTTACATTGTTCTGTTGAGTTCTTCTTGCACTGGCCCCATCTTTGTTCTTTGCCTAGTGGTACAATCAGATGATATTGTCAATCGTAGCGCACATCATTGAGCACCCGTTTATGTAGGCTTTTGGATTTCGCACTGGATGGGTAGGTGACTGTTGTGTTTGCTACTTTTGAAAGTAGCAGTTGACCACATAACTAGTGAAGCCAATGAGACAAGATTGGATTGCCTTTATGCTGTATCGTTTGCCTTTACAGCAACCAAGCATGGTTTATTGATGCATTCAGCAGGAAGGCAAAAAGTTGGTACTACCATTCCTTTGTTCCAAAATAAATCCTGTATTTTCATCAAGTCCTTCCACTCCTCCCATGTAAGTGTTGTTGCTAAAAAATGCAGCAGGAGTAATTGTATCAATAAACTTGCTCTCACTCCTACTGTATCGTTTGGATTGTCCAGTTGTTTGAACTCCTTTTGTTTGAGGTGATGGTAACAATTATGTTGTCATGGTAGCGAATCATTCAATCCAGATTTATTATCGGTTATTTGGTCATGTTTCTTTTGGCACTTTTTTATTTTATGAAAGTCTTGCAGAGGAACACCCTCTGTACAATTTGAGCGAATTGTTCCTGTGCCAATGGAGCCCTTTTCTTTTAGTGGATCCAAAAGTGGAAATTAAGTAAAGTTTCCAGCCACATATGGTTGAAGAGTTGCCAAAGGGGTCTCACTTTTGAATATCCTTCAGCTTTGGGTAAGTTATCACAGGCTTGTATATATTTCACCATTTTTTTTCAAGTCTTCTCCCTGACTTCGCTTTTGACACAGCTAGATTGCGAACTGGGCAGCTTGCTCCACTTCTGAAGTGCATCTTTGCACCTGCCATGGTCCGTTCGGATTTGTTTCAGCTCAGTTTAGAACTTGAAAGCATTGAAACAGGAAAAGAGCTTATCCACCTCAGATTGGTTGGAAGGATATACTAAATTTCTGCTAAATTGAAAAGTTTGAAAATGAAAACCCCTCAAAGTTTAAAATAGTACACTGCAAGAAATTGAAAGAAGAACGAAATAAAAGTTTGATGTATTCGTTTAGCCGTGAAAATGGTTTTCTTGTAGTACATACCGACGCTTTTCTAACCAAAATGTTTTACGATATTATGAATTTTCTGCCCGCCTGCCCTAGCACTCGGCTCAGCGGTTTGGTGTCGCATGTTTACTGGCTGCTCCTGGACGGCTGCCAGTTTTGCCCGCCCAATGAGCCCAGTGGACGTCGAAGCAACACGCGTCTGGCACCGTCTGTCAATCGATGCCACAGACTCCGTGGCTGGCTCGGGTAACCCTAACTGAAGTTAGCTTCTGAAAGCCCGCCATCGAAATGGCTGCATGCTTCATGGTTTCCTTATTTCACGTGTGTCTGACACGATAGTAAGGCTTAACCGTCCTGCCACAAGGCCGTAAGCAAGTAAAACAACTATTTCTATCCTTATAAATCAGGTTCATTTCGTTTACATATATAAATGGCCGTTAAAGAAACCATGTATAAAGCGCAAAACCATGTGTTTTGTTTATAAAATTACAAATTTTGTTAATTCGGAACGAACTTTGTTCTTTAAGAAAGGTTGTTTTTATTTGTATTTATTTAATCATATGCATGACGGACAAATAAATTTGTGTTCCCAACAAACACTTTTCTTGCACTTGGTGCGTAGGTGATTCACTCTTTAATTCTTCTTCCGTCCACAAAAGAAAAATTTTACTGGCCGTTGGAGTTAGTGATGGTGCATCTTCGGAATTTTTGTTCCTAGTATGTTGCAGATTTATTGTATGTTTTATTAATATGGTGTAACCAGTAAAGAAGAACGTTTCTTCAAAAGCTCGGCCCGACAGGTGTTGCTTTTATGTTCTTGTGGCATATTTAGCTTGTAGATTACATAGAAATTTACTTCGGTGTATGTAAAATGCCATAGCATTTTGCCGGACATATATCATCGAAAATAAGATACGTTTTAGCCTGATTTGGCCAATGTCACCAGTGGAATGCCTTGAAGATATGTCTATAGTTATATTTTTCTTCGGACAGAAAGAGAAAACATATTCGGATCATAAAATAAATTTTGAAGTACTCCTATTACAACCTTTGCGATTTACCATGGATGGAGAAAGCCGTTTGTTGCTCCTCCGGAGCGTACCGATTAAAGTGAGTTTCCTTTTACTTAATTTACGAGGGCTATCCACAAAGTACATTACGTTTTGGAATTAAAAATAAAGTATTGGAAAATCTTTTTATTTTATACAGATGAAAGCCACACTCAAATAATACTTTTCTACATAGTTGCCATTTAAATTAAGGCACTTATTATAGCGAAGGACGAGCTTGGAAATTCCTTCTCGTAAAATTCGGCCGCCTGCGCCTTCAACCGCGTGGTTACCTCTTCTTGTAGCGTCATCATAAAAACGCTGCATAGCCAACCACTTCTTCATTGCTGGGAATAAGTGGAAGTCGCTCGGTGCCAGGTCGGGACTATACGGCTCATGAGAAAACAACTCCCACTTAAAAGATTCGAGATCTTCACGAGTGGCATTTGCCGTGTGGGCCCGGGCGTTGTCGTGAATCAGCAAGATCTTTGAGCCGAACTTTCCCCTGCGCTTGTTTTGTATTGCTCTTCTGAGGTTGTGCAGAGTTTGGCAATACCTTTGAGAGTTTATTGTAGCGCCTCTTTCCAGGAAATCCACAAAAATCACACCTTTTCTGTCCCAAAAGACAGTCGCCATCACCTTCCTTGCCGACATTGTCTGCATGCATTTCTTGGGTTTTGTGGGGGAATTTGTGTGCCCCCACTGCATTGACAGCAATCTTGTCTCGCAGTTCACGTGCTTAACCCATGTTTCGTCACCAGTAACGATGCGATCGAGTAATGAGTCGCCATCTTTCTCGTAAGCGTCCAAAAATGTTAACACTGCAGCCATTCGCTGATTTTTGTGAATCTGTCAATATTTTTGGTATCCATCTTGCACAAAACTTGTGGTAACCAAGCTTTTTGGTAATGATTTCGTGCAACAAACTTCGTGAAATTTGTGGAAAACTCAGTGTTCAGTTATTGTGAAATTACGGTTTTCACGGACAGCGGCATCGACTTTTTCGACAAGTTCGGCAGTGACTATGCTGGGTCTTCCACTTCGCTCTTCGTCGTGAAAATTAGTTCATCCATTTTTAAATTTTATGACCCATTGACGCAATCCACCTCCAGTGATTATGTTGTCCCCATACACTTCACAAAGCTGCCTATAGATTTCTATCGGTGTACAGTTTTTTGCAGTCAGAAACCTAATTACAGCACGCACTTCACACTTAGCGGCATTTTCAATTAACGCTGACATTTCAAACTGTCACAGGATCTGAACGGAGTACAGCACGAACCTCTCACTAGCACGGCAGGATGGCGACTGAGCGGCGGAATGCCATGACACCAAGATGGCCGCGCTAGACCCGCCCCTAACGGACACAAACGAAAACATAATGTACTTTGTGGATAGCCCTCGTATTAACTAATTCACAAGAGGAGAACCAGTTGTCGGCTGTCACATTCCTTTTGGTTCCTTTCAGTAATACAGTTAACATGTAGAACATATTATGTTGGCGAGAGTAAGGTTATTTCGGGTTTATTCTGTCAACATAAGGAATCGGTCCAAAAAAATTAAACTTTCTCACATTACATATTGCGATGATCTTGAAGACCATATATATCTTTTTGGTGCAAAAACATACGATAAGGGTGTCTGTTTCTAAAGCCCAAAATGGTCTCATCAGCAGTGACATATTCTGGACTGTAGTATTCCGAACAATTTTGATTGAACAAATTCTAAAATTGCGGAAGGCGACAAATTTAACGCTTCCTCCCCTCCCCTCCCCTCCTCCCCCCAAAGATCCCATGCAGTTTCGTATCAGATCGTACTACACTCAGTAAAAATTAGTTTATTTTTTTTTGTCATTTTGCATCGAAACAAAAATGCGCGGTAAATGTGAGAAAACATGTTAGTTGCGGTCAGTACATAATATTTTAGGAGCCCAGACATGAACAACAGGTATATAACAGCTGTGATTTCTGTTGAATCTGTTCCACCGATGTACCATCGTGTTTACTTGTACTTCATTGCTTTATGGTCAATTTCTTCGTTGATGCGTTTCACCAGTACGTCAATCAATCCATCAGTGATAAATAGCGAAAATATTTCACTCTATTTGACAAGACCTTTTGCCCCTACCTTTAGTCCGCAGCTCGTGGTGGTGCGGTAGCGTTCTCGCTTCCCGCTCCCGGGGTGGATTCCCGGCGGGTTCAGGGATTTTCTCTGCCTCGTGATGACTGGGTGTTGTGTTATGTCCTTAGGTTAGTTAGGTTTAAGTAGTTCTGAGTTCTAGGGGACTCATAACCATAGATGTTAAGTCCCATAGTGCTCAGCCATTTGAACCATTTTGAACCCTACCCATGTCCTGGAAGACGAGTATTGTTTTTTCGTGGACTAGGTGAAAACATTCATAAAATAGGCTCATCTTACTAAATAGTTCAGAAATCTCGCCCAAATTATGTATTTACTCATGGAGAAAGTTTAATTTGCTGAAAAATCTGAAGTAGCGCCGTCAGAGGGTGAAGCGGTGTCTGCCACGTAATTATCATTTTGTAAAATTACATGGCTCGTTTCACTACACGAGTCGTCGACACGTTCGCATTCGTCATTTGTTTCTGCAGCCAGTTGCCGAAAGAGTTGACGAATTTCATCGTCCATACCAAACGGTTGATATTCTGCTACAGTAAACTGCAAAAGATGAATAATAAAGGAATAGCCCTTTAGGCTTTACCTACGTGATGATAATAGATAACGTAAATTACACGGTGGTGGTGTGCCCGACACAGGGGCGGAATGCGCCCTCGTAGTACCTAAATTGTGGGACACATTAAAGGTTGACTTAACTTTTCACGCTGCTGTGATGCGAGCTTCTACCTGACAGGGTAAGTAAAGGTTTGATCCCAACACTAGCGCTGTTTCCTGTGCAAACGAGACATGTCGGATCCGATACCGCATTATGATAGGAACGTTAAGTCTGTAATCTTTTGAAGAAACGTGAAGGTCGCGGTAGGCACTGTTGAGTGCTCGACGAGGTACTCGTTTACTAAGATTCCAAGTAAAGATATCGTGGAAGTCCTCCACTCGCCGACGGGTTTTCTGTCTGTGTTTCTGGTGACCAATCTGGTGTCGTAACTAGCTTTCTGGTGCGTTTGAGTGAAGAAGAGTACTCATCAGGATTTATCGTTCGTCTAGTTCGAGAAAGAACAGAGAACATTAGCAGCGTACGAAAGTCTCATTTACCTTCATCGGATGCAGTATTGGTTTCCATCGAGCTTTTTAGGTCCACATCAGCATCTGGCCACCCTCCAGATATTTATCACCATCATCCACGCATCAGGCGGTGAAAGCTCTTGGAACTTCTGCCTGTCTGGCCTTCACGTATTTCTTTACCCGTCGTAATGTTCTTAGACACACGGGATTGTACATGTATATCGTTTTCATCCACTTACATGTCATATGGAATGTACTCAGTTCCGGTCTTCATAAAGCAAACTCAACAATTGGCGATTGTCTGACATTTTGTAACTTCGTTAGGTTCACTTCGATGTGTAACCCAAATGTTACCGTAAAAAAACACATTGGTTGCTTGGCTATGTAAAATAGAGGTACCTTTGTGGGATAACATTTTCTGTGAGTGCAGGTGAAAATGAGTCTCCATGGAAACTAATCTAAAGTAGATGGTTTTACATTGCTGGTTCTTGACTCATTGGGTTCATCGGTTTGCCCTTGGAAATTAGTAAGATTTTTCCATTCGCATCCATTTTTGCTTCTAAAATGTCTTCTCTAGTGTGGTTTCCACTGAAACGCTGTGATGAGGGCACGTAGTGTGTGATTTATTTTGTTATTGCTGAATATGAGAAAAAGGGATAAGAATACGTTGTTTGCTGTATTCAACCTCTTCGGAAGAAAATTGTCCCTATCCGGCGAACGGATTGTCGGAAGTGTCTCATGCGTGGAGAGATTACTTTGCTATTAGACTGTGCGCTGTCGTCATTGTTGTAAGATAAGACTGCTCTACTTCGTCAGGGAATTACTGTTAACGAACGTGCCTTCCACTCTGAGAATTCGTATGGGGTGCCTCAGAGTCTATTAGCTACCTGGGCCAAAGAGGCAAACCAGCTTGCAGTTTGCGTGTTCTCTGCCGCAGAATGGTCACTTAGCACCATGTGCGACGGGTGGGAGAGTTGCGTCTCAGCGTGCCACCAGCTCCTTTGGCAACGTTCTAGGCTTGTTCGGCACTGTTGGTGGCTTGCCACCGCTGCCTGACGTCTTGAGTGAGTGTTGGATCGTTTGCCAGGTGTTGTACCGACTGCTTTGCCTGCACCCAGAAAAATAAAATTTCTGGCAATGATCTTCCAGAAAGTTCGTTTCAACGGTAGGCGCTGGAAATGTGTGGTCTTGCCTTCTTCAGACCCGTTAACTGCCTTACGTAAGCGGAGGCGGCGGCGACCACGTTGAGTGTGGGGCACAACAAAAAGCTCTCTAGCCCCCTTGATAAATCTGAGAAGGCATTGACATAAGTGAAGCATTGCCAGAGGTGAGCTACGATGAACTACAGAAAAACAATCATAAAACTGTTTACTGTAGAACTTCGAACTAATGGATTTTGTAATCTAGTATTCAACACTTTGACTGGTTGAAGAGCAGAATGAATGATAATTTAATCACGTAAAATGCGTAATATCCGTCTGTGAAAACCGTTCTTAGTTTGAGTGCCCTCCCTACAGCATTTAGACTACATTGCTCCTGTTTACATATAATACCGCGTATCATTTTATGTTGCATGCATGACCTCAGAATATGTTCAGTTGTTCGATCCTGCATGTTGGCAGTTTCTTGCCTCGAGCTATGCTGGCGTCTTGATAATCTTAATGTTTCTCAGGGAACTTGCTTTTTTATTATTATTAATGTGAACGAACGTAACTGCGGCAGATACCTCTCTAACGCTGTGACGCAATGTTCGCTCGTCTGCGGACACCTGACGCGAATTAGTTAATTCGTTTACCCACACACAGATAACACCAGCTCACTCAGTTGTCTACGATGAAAGATAAGTTCCTCTGAACTTGTGATCTTGATTATTATGCGTAAATTATTTATTGATAAGCTCCACAAATTTTATGAGTAGTAAATTTTTCGAAAAACTAGCTGAGTGTATTTAATAACTGTAAAAGCTACATACCTAAAATATTTTTATCATTGACTTCGGCTAACAGTAGGCATTCCTACAGTCTGCTACCAGGTTCTTTCCCTGTTCCAGTTTGGTATTCTGTAAAGAGCAGCATCTGATTTCGGTGTCGCCAACGCCAGCCAGTATAACCTTTCAGATTAATCATAATAATTGTCATGGCACTGATAACCTCGCCATTGGGCGCCCATGAGACCTAAAACACACACAAACACACACACACACACACACACACACACACACACACACACACACACACACACACACGGGAATTTGTGATATTATTGTAGCACTTTTCTGATTAACATTTGTCACTTGCTTGCCCTAAGAGCTACAGTGGACTTAACGCCCACCGCCAGTTGTAAGGTGTTGCGTAAAGTATAAACGTAAATTTAGATTCGCTATGGTCTCGAAAGGTTAAGAATGCGACAGCTTAATCGGCGAGGAAAGCAATGTTACTTCCAGATTATCTTCTTGTCTGCAATCCGAATAGTGATTAGACTCATCACTCAAATGCTCTCATGTGGAGCATCTTCATTTTTTCATAACTACTGCACCTCACATCCATATGAACCTGTTTGTTGTAATCTCATTCCTCCCCCACTGCTTTCCTTCATTAATCCTTGATGCCTCACAATGATTCGTACCAACCTAAAACTCTTTTTCGTCGTGTTTTATCATAAAGCACTTCTTTCTGATTCGATTCACTATCTTCATTAGTTAGCAGTTAATTACGTTAGTTACGTAAAACTACTGTAAGAACTCCTGCGTGCTGTTAGGCCCATCTACTGCCATTACACATTTCGAGCGACGAAACTGATTGGACTCTTGCAACCTACACACAAATTCAGGTTTTTATTCTACAGTTCGTCATGCTGCATGATACAAGGCACATGTGCTCATGTCATTTCATCACTTCTTATATTTTTAACGGTGTACGGAAGCAGGTTGTGTGTAATTTCGTGTCTGTCTTAAAGATTCCAAATTTCTGTGAGTGGCCTTAACGATTTTGAGTGCGCGCGCGTGTGCGTACCTTGGTAAGATGTTCTTGGACTCATAACAAAGGATTTTCACGGAATCATAAAGCAGCCCAACAGGTTTGTTTTCCTGCTTTGAAGAGAAAAACTTTTTCAGGAACGGCGTAGTTACCTTTCTGAATATACTCACATTACGCAGAAAAGACGTTACGTACGTCTGTTCAAAACTGGATCATGTGATTTCGCTTTACCTCCAGTACTCAGACGTGATAAATTTAAAGAATTTAAAATATTTTTCATACTTCTTCGATTAAATAAGCTTGCAAGCTATTGCATTAAATATTTCTTTTCTAAAAATTTGCATGTATTTGCAGTCATGTTACAGCTGAAGGTACGTAAGCTGACGATTTATGAGCATTGTGTATATGGCTAAGTGACAAGATGCGTGTAGAAAGTCCAGACGTAGTTGATACAACGTTTAAACATTAGATGTAAATCTTGCTTTGAGAACATTGAACGGTTAAGATGTGGGCTCTTGTATTCGTAGGCATGAGGGGTCGGCGGGGGCGGGGGTTATGTTATTTATATTTACTGTTAATATTTAAACAGTAAATATAAGTAGCGTAGTTATTACAGTAATTTTCTCGGAATACTTGACTACGGACTTAAGCGTAATCAGAAAAAAATCTTTGAATTTACCTACTCAGATCAACAACTTAGTTTATGGTGTCACATTATTTAACATCAGTAAGTTTGGAGTATGAGGGAACTAGGGTCGTCGAATTATACTGGAAAAAAGATGGTGTCCGCACTAGGTCTCAAAAGCGGAAGCCATTAGCAACTGCATTAAGGAAGACGCGGAGGCAGTCTTTGCGTTTGAGGTATTTCCATTATAGCCAGTGCCTCATATTCTGTCTCCCATTACGACCGCATTTCGTTAAATATTAAGATTACACACATGAATGCTCAGTACATGCACACAAAAGTGATTACTATTTGAATAAAATCTGCTGTGTGTGTCTTTTATTTCAGCAGTGAATAATAAATAAATTAGAGAATGTGAAGCCTATAGAACGAAGATACATCTTTGTTCCGTGTAAATAGATTTAGTGAAATGTTTCCATTTCGCTCGTTCCTCCACCTCCTCCTCCAACACCACCAGTTTGTGTCCACACAAGCAGGCTTGTGCCTTCGAACGTAACAATTTGCTCAGTCATCATAGTAAACTTGACAATTACATTTAGATAAAGGATTAGAATCGCTTTCAAAAAATTGATCCAGAGTATAGCTGGAGACGAAATTTAGCGATGATTTCGCCTGCTTGTCTAGATCCCTTGGCACTAAAAAGCCATTCAGCTCGTACGTAGAGGAGCTAGGTAGCCAGAATTGTGAAAATAGTGGTAAAGGAACTGGCAGAGCAGTGCCAGGAAAGCACTTCGGCTCATTGTTCTTTCAAAGCTGTTGTACTGTTAGGACTGAGGTTAACAAGAGTGAGAAAGAGCAGACGAATGGCATACGGAGGCTGCAGTAAATGTAAAACTAGGCTTCTTCAGTCATGATACAGATGAAGGTACGTTTATGAGCACTGCCGTTAGGATTCACTGACAAGATGGAAGCAACCCTGATGTACTTGAGACACCGTTCAAACATGCAATGAAAATATTACTTTTAGAACATTAAACGGCTGACGTATTCATAAGGATGAGAAAGGGGCCGCTGGAGATAATAAAATAGAACCTAGTTGTTACAGTAAATAGGACTCTCAAAGTAGTATATTTTAAACTGATCTCGTTCCTTAGTAAATTCCACGTCGCATAACAACTAGGTTTTTCATCCTAAGCTTGTTACATACATGAAGTTCCATACATACATAAGCGACGAATGCTCTTGCATTACGTGTACGCTGTCTGCTTAACTTTCCTTCCTTGTTACATCCGCTGCCATTTGGTGCAATGAGAGTATTCTGATCTGCCACAATATGTACCCAGGGACGCCCAGTGATGCTACGTTTGACTTAGATACGGAAGTCCAGTGCGTCCCCCTCCCCCCCCCCCCCCCCCCCGCCCACTTCGCGCGAAACTAAATTGTCGCCAACTTACCACTGTTCAATAGACGTAGCCCCAGTTCGTTTCTTCTCCGTCGGTCGCGAGGGCTAACGCGTGTGCAATAAACGGAGCATAATTGAGAGACAAGTGAGTTGGTTTAATTGCCAAGCATAATGAGTATCGTAAAATGTTAGGCTGCCAACTGCTTTAATTTGTCCAATCGTAAATGTAGTGAAACTGCTTATAGAGCTAGTCTGTCGTTAATATTTGTAACAAGATTCCCGGTCATTAGTTGCCGAGAACCGCAAAATCCATGAAAATGCTTCCCACTATTTTGGGATCCAACATTGATTCGCGCGTTGCCATCTTGAAAACAGATTAGAGGCTACATTGGATTAACACATCACACAAGTACGTCGTCCGAAGAAATTTTTCAACAAACTGTTCCGTCTTTACACGAGATCAGATTGTATTGTAGACTAGTAGTGAGCTATCTTAGCTGACCCCTCAGGGCGCACTTGTAATTGGTCCATCCTTTCCCTCAATAAGCACTAACAGTCACAAATATTTGGAATTCAGCATTTCCTGATTAACTGAATGCCAACAAGTTCTCAATGCAAGACTCGGTCGGAACTATATGATATTTAAAATGTAGTATTAATATATATTTGCTTCTTGAACACGTCCCGTAACAAAACATCATATACTGTGAATTACATCTGTGTTACATTTTAAGACAATGTGGGTAGGGATGTGGCATAAACTCCACAGCTTGATGAGTAGTCCTCGCTAAGGACGTAGAGTGCTACGAAAGGAATTTCGCTGGATCTGACGCTGACGCTGGAATGACGAGCCTGTCCTTGGCTCGAGGTGATGCAGTATAGACATACATATGTCGTTCCTGCAGTTCCTGTAGGGGAGAGAAATATTAAGTAAGTCTAGTCGAATGGTCCAGTCTGGTTTTACCTGAAAAAGAGAAAAACACACACTGTTGAGGGATTAGTAAAAACTTAATCCCTCAGCAGGTCAGGCCAACGCGTGGTTGGCCTGTGATGTGGTTGTTGGCCCAGTCCACGGATGAGCCGGTTGCGGGAGTGTTCCGTCCTCTCGTAGAACTTCCTGGCGATGGCGCGGAACCTTTCTCGAAGAGGCAGGATTCCGGTGTCCTCGTGGAGTTGGCGCGTCGAAAAGCGCCTCGGAAGATGCATAGCAGTCTTCAGGGCGCGGTTCTGGATCTGCACTCATATCAGTATTTATAGGCACTGCGTCTAGCAGCTACCAGTGGGGAAACGTGGTAATTTCTATCGTTTAGACCAGGGCTCTGTCTGGTTGCACACGTAATGTCGAATCTTGGATAAAGTAATCTACAAAATCAGATCTGCCGCCTGATGATCCCAGTAATATAGATGACGATCTAAATGCACGTGACTTCAAAGGGGATAGTGAGATAGAAAGGGTGGGGGGGGGGGGGGGGGGGAGGAGGAACGCGGACACACACTCACACTCACTCTCTCTCTCTCTCTCTCTCTCTCTCTCTCTCTCTCTCTCTCTCTCTCTCTCTCTCCTCTCTCTCTCTCTCTCTGCCTCTGCTCCAATCTCTACCCCCACTGTGAATCTCAGCCGCTAAGCATGCGCACAGGGCGGACATATTAACGCGTCAGTTAGCCGCGAACATCGAGAAACGAGAAGGTTGTGCGGGGGAGCAAGCGCCGCATCCCTGTCGCAGGGCTGGCAGCCTATACCGTGATTCCTGCTTCTGCAAAAGTAGGGCTCTCGCGTGATAAAAGGGTCGCCGAGACCTTCTAGAGACCTACCAGCCTTACTTCAACAACGTGATGGGCAAGGATTAGTCTCTTCAGTCATTTCAAAATTAGAAAGCAAAACACAGTGAAGCGGAGTACATAGAACAGTGTGTAACGCTACGGTGCCTTTGATTACTAGGCACATTGACAAAAATATGGAAAGATGACGAGAAATGCATGCTTGAATGTACTAGACCTCGAACGGCGCCTTTGAAATGTCTTTAGTACGTTTCAGGTGTCGGTCCTGGAAGGACAGTGTTCTGTGAAGTTGAGTATTCTATGGCGGGGCTAAGTGAATTCCAGTGTGGTCAAGTTGCTGGTGCCCGTTTGTTGGGTGCTTCCATAACTGTGGCAGCTGAAGTATTTGGTTTTTCAAGAGGTACGGTAATGAAGATTTATACCACGTACTTGGAAAGCAGGAAAACGTCATCCGCCGACTCAATGCGGAGGAAAGTGTATGTTGCTTCATCCTAACTGGCGGTCTTTGAAGAGTGTTTTGACGTAAAATACGGATCTCCATAAGCAGGAAATTGCAGAGTGAGCTGGAATTAAACGACCACTCATCACTGATGCAAATCCAGTTGGAGAAAAACGTAGTAGCAAGTCCGTAAGTCGGTAAGACCTTGACTATGGAGCAATGGAATAATATTTAGTTGGATGAGCCACGTTTCACAGAGTTTGTAAATTCTGGTAGAAGTTTACGTACCTGGAATGAAATGTGAGTAGTGGAGCAACCTTGGTTTTGGGCTGTTAGTGCGGGTTGCCTACACCAAGGGCAGGTATGGCTCCTTTGATTGACAGGTACTAAACTTATTATTCTGTTAAGTACTTCTCCATGTCCAACCAGGCACTATTGTTCCCCCCATCCCCATCCCCGTCCCCTCTCACTGCTACAGGTACACTTTCAGATCTGAGTTACTGGAATAGCCGCTCGCCCCCCCCCCCCCCCCCCTTTACTCTCATATCAATTTGATGCGTACTTAATTGGCCGGCCGGGTTGGCTGAGCAGTTCTAGGCGCTTCAGTCTGGAACTGTGCGTCCGCTAAGGTCGCGGGTTCGAATCCTGCCTCGGGCATGGATGTGTGTGATGTCTTTAGGTTAGTTAGGTTTAAATAGTTCTAAGTTCTAGGGGACTCGTGACCTCAGATGTTAAGTCCCATAATGCTCAGAGCCATATCAACAGTTTTTGAGTACTTAATTAAATTCATCAATTAATTAAGCACTCTGATGGGAAAGTGCCACGCTCTCTGAAATTCATCAATTAATTAAGCGCTCTGATGGGAAAGTGCCACGCTCTCTGGCGGGAAGTTCAAATTCTGCCAGGACAATACAACCTCTACTAACCTAAGAAAATTGTGCGAAAAATGCCACATTAGCTATGTTTTCTAAGTCATCCGATCGCCATCTCTTCCTAGGAATTGGTGACAAAAACACTCAGTTGATTTGGCATTTGGAGGGAATCCGATTGTAGTGTATGGAATATTGTTCGAACAATTTAGACATTGTGTGGAATATTGTTCATTTAAACAGTTTAGTGGATTCAAGGCAGTGTATGGAATATATGGAAATTGGTGGAGACTAAGGAACTCAGAACAGGAAATTCGAGGTTAGACTGTTTATTTATAGAAAATTAAGTTGGGGGGGGGGGTGGGGGGGTTCGATTTCTCATCATTCTACACTGTTTGGAAACATGTAGGTCCTGCAAGAAGCAATTACATGGGGCAAAATGCTGCATAACCTAATGTTTGGCACTGTGCCCTGGGTGTCTTAACCTAATGTTTGGTCCCTTGTCAGCACCTATTGTTGCGTTAACTGGTTTTCCATGTTACCCCCCATTTCCTTAAACTACTGTACCGCCTTTGATACCAAATTAAGTAATCAGTTGTCCCCGCACCATTTTCTGGTACACTTCTCGAATTTCACATGCTTTTCAACCCCATTTCTGACGCATTTTTGTTTCTTATCCATCCCCTTAAACTATTGTACTGCGTTTTACGTAAAAATTATGGAAATTAACGTAGTGTTCTGCACATAACCTACTGTTCTGCTCCATGTCACCCACTCACGCACTCCCTCCCATTAACTACTTTACCGCTAACATAACATTTATATAAAAATTTATGCAAATTAATTATGTCGGTATTCTTTGGATGTATGGGGTAGTTTTTCTTAATTCGCAGCATCTTATTGGTCAGTGGAATTGATGGAATTTAGGTTAAACAAAATATTGCTAATAACACATCCCGCCACTCGATGCCAGACACCGCTGACGCCCCCCCCCCCCCCCCCCCCCCCGGGCCCTGAGACACCATGGGATGTAAGCCAGCGTGAGCCATCGCATTCACACCACTGCATGTGAAACGTGGTTCCATTTTCGTGTATACTGGTAGAATTCCCCGGGTGTTATACTGACGTCACAGAACTGCAACGCGCGCTGACGCTGGTCCCATAACGATGACGCGCTTCTCAGAATAGCACAGGGTGCATTGTTTCTAGCGATCATGCCATTGTTTTGCGCAGACGAGACTTTCAGCAATAAAATTATTTTGCACAGATCGCTAAATAGCACTGACAGTTAAACCCTTTAAGAGTTGTCTACAGATCATCAAATACATACAAGACTCAAAAGAATATTGGAAGCTAGGAACATGTTTACCAGTGTAACTACAATTAAATATTAAGATTGCTGCTACAGTCTGACACCGATCGATGTACAGGCAATGTCTCCTCTTTCCAGCCGTGGTTCTGGAACGAATCGCAGTATCTATAGCCAACTCTCTGTCATTGCGTAGTGTCCCAGAAATATTTAAAGTGCGCTTTTGTAGGAGTTTTCGTGACCTCTCTGCTTTTATGCACGGAAATTCTTGCTCTTACAGAACCTGTTCAGAAAAACTTATCCCGTCAGCGAAGACCTTTACGAGAACGCGAAACAAATCGAGGAAATATATACTCACACTCGTGAATACCCATGTAGGTGATGTAGCAGATTCCAAATCATCCATAAATTTTATAAAATAAACTAAGGTGTTTCTCATGTCTAGATAACCGGCAAACGTGTCATCCGCCTGCTAGACGCGCACACCACAATCGATCTTCTCTCAACTAAACACAGATGGAAAATGTGAAGGGAAAGTAAACCAAACAATTTACATGTGAGGGAATAATGGCCCCATCGCACACACATGTCCATACTGAATCTCATCAAATTTCCACGCGATCACGAAAGCTATCCAACACGTACTAACTATTAGTATCGCTATTCGGTTATATAGTCAAACTGAAAGGAAGCCTACTTGTGCAACAAGAAATAGTATAAAAGACAACACGGTTAATTCATATACATTCCTGCACCCCAACAGGTATCTCCATTCGGAGGACTTATACTGTTAACAAGAAACTTGAATCATCCCCGCACTGGTCACCAGCACTGCACACCAAGCACGCACAGGTAGAACCATCACCCTAGGAAACTCGTCACATACACACTTCATCCCTGTACTTGCAACTAAATGTTAAAATTGAGGTCTCAGCTGAACATTCGACAATGAGAGTAAAGTATCGGAATTACACCCTGTTGACGGCTATGGCTCTGGAAATAGAAATATCTGTACCATTCCTATGACTTGACATATTCCTCACTTTGCTATCACAGTACTCAATGTCAAATCCATACCTTCCTTAGGACACAGTCATTCCCTTTTGCACATGTCCGAACACACACACACTTTTATAAGCCTGATCCTCAAGACAAGTGTATCATGCATCCCGTACTACTACTACTACTACTACTACTAAGTATAATACTTCATCAATAACTGATCGCTGTTGATACAAAATAATACTGACCGAAAATCAACGATGGGTGGACATGTCTCATAAGTGTTTCTTGCGAATGCTGCCACTGTGTCTTAGGAAGTCAAGCGTAATCTGCCAGATGTTAAACAACGCGACTGTAACAACTACTGTATGTTACTGTCACAAGCGGTCTTGGTTCTACAGTTGCACGCAAGTATCCATGTTAAAAGCTATACTGGGTCAATAAATCGAGGTATGGCATTACCCCTGAATGTGGTCCTGACAAATACTGAGACGGTTACCGTAGGAGTGTATGGTATCAGACCGACACGTCTCCGACGGTGCAACCTCGTGATAAAATTACCGCATTTTGAAAGTGCTTCGGCTGAGAAGCGTGGTATGAAACTGGTATTTGCAACTCACTCTCGCCGCCGCTGCTATATATTTCTCCAGTATTTGTAACGCATTCTGTCTCGATGCAAGGTCAGAGGGTCGGTGATATATCCACTGGGCTATAGGCATTGGTTGACTGAGGACAGAAACGAAGCCTGTTGCTGCAACGTGAAATAGAAAAAGACAGTATGCGAACTGGGGAAAGGATGTGGATTTTGAAACTGCACTATGGTGCTTCTCCAAACTACATACAAATACTTCAGATCCATGTCCATTCACATCTATCTCCCCAATGTGCTATCTTCGTTATCCTGTACCATCCATCAGAGAAAAACTAACATGTATAAAAGCTCAACTAACTTAATGCGATAGATAATTAAACAAGATTTTTACTGCCTCTTCCTCCTCCCACATATAGAAAACAAATACAGATATCACATGCGTGCAAGAATTGACCGCATGTGACGATCCTATTAAATATAGAGGTATTGATCAACTGCACGGACCAGTTTAAAGTTCCATCACCTGTACTGTAAGAGGATGACTATATCCCACAGACCATACTGTAAGCCACAAGAGACACTCCCTGTTTGAAGCACTGTCTACTTGCGGTTATTAATGGTAAACCTGTTGGTCATCAGAGGGCTTCCATCTCATGTGTGATGAAGCATGACACATCCCTCTAAACAAACTTTAGATTTATGTGACGTACCCCATCCCCTCTGCCGCATCTTGGGTGTAAAATCGAGACTTCAGCATCATAACTAAGTCAGCGATAGGTGCTTGTGAGGCAGTGCAATCCCCGTGTACATATTTGCCTGCAAGGTGTGCTGTTTACGGAGTTAGTAACGGAATGACTTAATTTTCACATGTCGGATGCTGCTGCTGTGTGTTCATCTGTTTCCTTGTAAGAGGTATTCGCCATTACTAACCATCATTTTATATAAGGCTGATGTAGGAATAGTGTAATTTCCTAACTATGATCGGACGTGAACAGTGGGCGCTATACATCTCCGGAAAGCTATATTGTACTCATATCACTCAGAGCCGATGATTTAACGAAGCAGTTTTTCTGTTTTGATAACATAGTTCATTGTAGAGAAACTGAGGAGGATGGATATCATGCACTTGAAATGTATTTTTCACAATGGAATATTAACAATGCTACATTCCATACGACTGATAGGTCGGAAACGCAGGCGATCTAACATGATAGCCCGTTTTAAGTGCGGAACATTGTAGCTTTAGGAGTGCATGTATTTACATTCTCTTACCAATACCTTCCAGGTACCGATCCTAGACTCTAGAACAATACTTTAGAGTATGCTCTGTGACTCTCATATGAAGAGGGGAAGGAGAGAGAGAGAGAGAGAGAGAGAGAGAGAGAGAGAGAGAGAGAGAGAGAGAGAGAGAGAGAGATCGATAAAATTAAGCATTGTGCTCGAGCTGTTAGAAATATTTAGAGCTATGTCTGGTATACTTTCATTTACGTGTTTGAGAAGTAACATTGAATGGCAGTACTGCACTGCCACCTATCCACATTAGCAATTATACTCGCTAAGTGCAGAAGGGGTGGTTTAGCTAAGATACTGAAATTGGAAAACATGCTGTCGCATCGTTGGTCAGTGTTGAAATAACTGTAAAATTGCCAAAATTGTTCACACTATTACATGTGATGCTTATTATTAGAGTACATTGTTGGTCCCATACGTCTACTGGCACGTTGTTGGTTACGACGTAATGGTTGACTGACAGCCCTTGTTTGAGTTGGAGGAGTAGTTTTGTGGGGGCTGGCACCTTCTGAGGATGGGTAGCACCGAAACAGTGATTTCCTACACGGTTGCAGTATTAGCAATCAGTCTAAACGGAACGCAGAGCCATCAGCTATTCGGTCAATGTGACAGATGAATTTAAATGTAGTTTGCAAACCCACGCCAACGCCATAAAACTCATCCCGTTTCCTTATGTTGTAAATTACTTACTTAAAATCATCCAGTGTGTGCGGTGTGTTCCGGTAAAAGCTTAATACTATGGTTTACATAGTGCGACCCCCCAAGAACCATGGACCTTGCCGTTGGTGGGGAGGTTTGAGTGTCTCAGCGATACAGATAGCCGTAACGTTGGTGCAACCACAACGGAGGGGTATCTGTTGAGAGGCCAGACAAACGTGTGGTTCCTGAAGAGGGGCAGCAGCTTTTCAGTAGTTGCATGGGCAACAGTCTGGATGATTGACTGATCTGGCCTTGTAACACTAGCCAAAACGGCCTTGCTGTGCTGGTACTGCGAACGGCTGAAAGCAAGGGGAAACTACAGCCGTAATTTTTCCCGAGGGCATGCAGCTTTACTGTATGGTTGAATGATTGTGTCGTCCTCTTGGGTAAAATATTCCGGAGGTAAAATAGCCCCCCATTCGGATCTCCGGGCGGGGACTACTCAAGAGGACGTCATCAGGAGAAAGAAAACTGGCGTTCTACGGATCGGAGCGTGGAATGTCAGATCCCTTAATCGGGCAGGTAAGTTAGAAATTTTTAAAAAAGGAAATGGATAGGTGAAAGTTAGAAATAGTAGGAATTAGTGAAGTTCGGTGGCAGAAGGAACAAGACTTTTGGTCAGGTGAGTACAGGGTTATAAATTCAAAAAAAAAATGAAAAAAAAAATAGGAGTGCGGATAAGCTACTACAAACAGCATAGTGAACGCCTTATTGTGGCCAAGATAGACTCGAAGCCCACGCCTACTACAGTAGTAGAAGTTTATAAGCCAACTAGCTCTTCAGATGACGAAGAAATTGAAGAAATGTATGATGAAATAAAAGAAATTATTCAGATAGTGAAGGGAGATGAAAATTTAATAGTCATGGGTGACTGGAATTCGGTAGTAGGAAAAGGGAGAGAAGGAAACGTATTAGGTGAATATGGATTGGTGCTAAGAAATGAAAGAGGAAGCCGTCTCGTAGGGTTTTGCACAGAGCACAACTTATTCATAGCTAACACTTAGTTCAAGAATCATAAAAGAATGTTGTATACATGGAAGAATCCTGGAGATACTGGCAGGTTTCAGATAGATTATATAATGGTAAGACCTAGATTTAGGAACCAGATTTTAAATTGTAAGACATTTACAGGGGCAGATATGGTCTCTTACCACAATCTATTGGTTATGAACTGTACATTAAAACTGAAGAAATTGCAAAAAGGTGGAAATTTAAGGATATGGGACCTGGATAAACTGGCTAAACCAGAGGTTGTACAGTGTTTCAGGGAGAGCATAAGGGAACAATTGATAGGAGTGGGGTAAAGAAATACAGTAGAAGAAGAATGGGTCGCTTTGAGAAGTAGTGAAGGTAGCAGAGGATCAAGTAGGTAAAACACAAGGGATGGTAGAAGTCCTTGGGTAACAGAAGAAATGTTGAATTTAATTGATGAAAGGAGAAAATATAAAAATGCAGTAAATGAAGCAGGCAAAAAGAAATACAAACGTCTAAAAAATGAGTTCGACAGGAAGTGCACTATGGCTAAGCAGGGATGGCTAGAGGACAAATGTAAGGATGTAGAGGCTTGTCTCACTAGGGGTAAGATAGATACTGCCTACAGGAAAATTAAAGAGACCCTTGGAGAAAAGAGAGCCACTTGTATGAATATCAAGAGCTCAGATGGAAACCCAGTTCTAAGCAAAGAAGGGAAAGCAGAAAAGTGGAAGAAGTATATACAGGGTCTATACAAGGGCGATGTACTTGAGGACAATATTATGGAAATGGAAGACGATGTAGATGAAGATGAAATGGGAGACATGATACTTCGTGAAGAGTTTGACAGAGCAGTGAAAGACCTGAGTCGAAACAAGGCCCCGGGAGTAGACAACATTCCATTAGAACTACTGACGGCCTTGGGAGAGCCAGGCCTAACAAAACTCTACCATGTGGTGAGCAAGATGTATGAGACAGGCGAAATACCCTCAGACTTAAAGCAGAATATAATAATTCCAATCCCAAAGAAGGCAGGTGCTGACGGGTGTGAAAATTACCGAACTATCAGTTTAATATGTCACGGATGCAAAACACTAACGCGAGTTCTTTACAGACGAATGGAAAAACTGGTAGAAGCCGACCTGAGTGAAGATCAGTTAGGATTCCGTGAAATATTGGAACACGTGAGGCAATACTGAACCTACGACTTCTCTTAGAACCTAGAATAAGGAAAGGCAAACCTGCATTTCTAGCGTTTGTAGACTTAGAGAAAGCTTTTGACAATGTTGACTGGAATACTCTATTTGAAATTCTGAAGGTGGCAGGGGTAAAATACAGGGAGCGAAAGGTTATTTACAATTTGTACAGAAACCAGATGGTAGTAATAAGAGTCGAGGGGCATGAAAGGGAAGCCGTGGTTGGAGTGAGACAGGGTTGTAGCCTCTCCCCGATGTTATTTAATCTGTATACTGAGCAAGCAGTGAAGGAAACAAGAGAAAAATTTCGAATAGGTATTAAAATCCAGGGAGAAGAAATAAAAACTTTGAGGTTCTTCGATGACATTGTAATTCTGTCAAAGACAGCAAAGGACTTGGAAGAGCAGTTGAATGGAATGGACAGTGTCTTGAAAGGAGGATATAAGATGAACATAAACAAAAGCAAAACGAGGATAATGGAACGTATTCGAATCAAGTCGGGTGATGCCGAGGGAATTAGATCAGGAAATGAGACACTTGAAGTACTAAAAGAGTGTTGCTATTTGGGGAGAAAAGTAACTGATGATGGTCGAAGTAGAGAGGATATAAAATGTAGACTGGCCATGGCAAGGAAAGCGTTTCTGAAGAATAGAAATTTAACATAGAGTATAGGTTTAAGTGTCAGGAAGTCGTTAGTGGGTGTATTTGTATGGAGTGTAGCCATGTATGGAAGTGAGACATGGACGATAAATAGTTTGGACAAGAAGAGAATAGAAGCTTTCGAAATGTAGTAGAATGCTGAAGATTAGATGGGTAGATAAAGTAACTAATGAGGTACTGAACAGAATTGCGTATAAGTGGAATTTGTCGCACAGCTTGACTAGAAGAAGGGACTGGTTGGTAGAATATGTTCCGAGGCATCAAGGGATCACCAATTTAGTATTGGAGGGCAGTGTGGAGTGTAAAAATCGTAGAGGGAGAGAAAGAGATGAATACACTAAGCTGATTCATAAGGATGTAGGTTGTAGTAAGTACTGGGAGGTGAAGCTTGCAAGGATAGTTTAGCATGGAGAGCTGCATCAAACCAGTCTCACGACTGAAGACAACAACAACAACAACATAGTGCGACGACTAGAGGTAGCCCAATTGACTTATCTTCCCTCCAGAATTCAAACTTCCCGCCATGGGGGAGGCTTAGCAGGGGATGTGTGGCACTTTCCAGCCACGTTGGGTAGCGGTACTCATTCATCAGCTGACATTGCGGCATACATCTTAAATGACGTCAGTTGCGTCACAGCGCGACGTCTTGGATTACGGCACTTTGGGGAGATGTCCTTGTGGTCTGCGAGAGGCAGTAGATCAGAGTGTCTTAATGTCGGTTTAGAACCTGACACAGACCTCGAAGTCGTGGCAGAAAAAGAAACTGTAGGGCAGTGTACAAAGCCTGTTAGAAAATAAAGTTTCAAATAACGACATAGGGTCCCAGGGAGCTTCTCTTGCGACTTAGTCTGTGGGATACGGTCATCATGCTACAGTACGGGTGATGAAACCTTAAACTGGTATGTGGAGTTAATGAATACCAGTATATCTAACAGGATCGTCACGTGATCGCTGCCTGCACCCATGAGGTATTTGTTTTCGATATGTGGGAGGAGGGAGATGCAGTAAAAATCTTGTCTAGTTATCTATCGTGTAAAGTTAATTGAGCTTTATACATCTTAATTTTTCTCTGATGGATGGTGCAGGATAGCGAAGATAGCCTATTGTGGAGATAGATGTGAATGGACATGGATCTGTAGTATTTGTATGTAGTTTGGAGAAGCACCACAGTGCAGTAGGAAAATTTAAGTCCTTTCCCCAGTCTACGTACTGTCTTTTATAGTACTTCGTGATGCAGGAGCAGGCTTCGTTTCCGTCCAATGGTCAAATCACAGTAACTCAGCTTTGCGTGTTTCTAAACGGATTGCAGGAGGCAGTGGATATAGTTTCCCCTGATCCCTACTCAGTTCCGACTTACACTGGAACTATCACGTGCGCAAAGGTGTAGGGATGGTAGCGTAGAGTCTGAGGAGGCATTTGGTGGATCCATAGGGGCTACCTAAAACGAGGTGGTAGTTTTACTGTAGCAGATAGATTAGAGAAAGGTGACATTTCGAGATATGATTCACTAGTGGCTGTAATCATTTTCCATAGGATGCAATGCAGTCATGCGCTTGAATGGAAAGAATTGACTCCAAATCCTAGACAGCATTTCTAGCGGATAGCGTGGCATTAGGAAACTGAAAAGCTTGAGCACATTTCTTACGATCTCTATCGTCAAACCCTCTACGACTGTTTGTGATCGTTCTCAATCAATCGTTGCCTACAACCCAGTAGATGTATCACAGACCCTCTGACATTGTATCGCGACAGAATGCGTAACAGACTGTAGCTCCTAGAACCGCTCGCCCACTCCAGCCGGCTAACTGGTCGTAAGAAGGGCCGTTATTCGTATACTAGTATCCACGTTGCAGCAACATATCAGTATGGACTGGGGGAAAGTAGATCATGACGAACGGCGTCCTCGTAGCGGCTCTGAAATGTTGAACCATCTGCAGTCGTAAAGCGACTTCGATTGTCTTCTCCACGCTCAGAAGATGTACCTTCAAAACACTGCTGGCTTTCCCGTAGAGAAACTGCAGTTGGTTACAGTGGCTGTATGCACAAGTGAGATAATGGGGATGTTAATGTTACTTATTTGCAGCTAGAACCGCACAAGCATTGACTTTTATACTAGCTCATATCATCTAATATAAATTTTTAATCTTTTAATGAATACAGAAATATGCTGCCATGCGGTAACTTATTACTCAGTCCCTGGTCTATACATTACAAATTGTCGATAAAGGAATCTATCTTTTTAATAATTGTATATAATTGAGAGAAAAAAGGTTTATGTAGTTTACTTAAAAAAATTAAAATCTTACACCATAAAGTTTTTGAGTAGTGCCTTGTATTTCGGATAATTCCTTTTAAGTGAAAACAACAGCCTCAGATTGGTTGCCAGTCCATCATTTACGGGATCCTACCGATAACCTTAGAAACAAAGGAGAGTGATTGCTAATTGTTTGTAAAATACCTCTGAAGTTTTTTGTTAGAGCGCTATATCGAAATCTGATTTATTGTATAGACAATACGACCACTGCTATCATCTCCAACCCGATTGACAAACGGGCAAAAACTGTATAATCTGGGATATAAAATATGTGGTACTGGAAGATATTATAGACCACAAAAGCGCTTTGAATCCTCCAAACGACCTGTGTATTACTTCAGTACTCGGGGCAAATGCCCGACCGTCAAATTACGCATTCAGGCAACTGATTTTCATACTGGAAATTCTTGAATGAAAAATGTAAACGTTTGCGGTAGGCGATACCAAGTGACGTTGGAAGATTGGTAGAAATAACGTGGAGATAAATCGGGAACCGACGTCGGAACACGAAAAGTAGTGGCGTCGGAGAATGGGGATTGCAGGAGAATGGGCAGGACAAGCGAATGCCCGCCGTGTAGTGCTTCCTGTCGCCGATGTAGTGCGGTTTGCAGTCGCCGCATGAAAATAACTCGTTAATGTAGCCGGTACAAGTAGTAACGTTATGCAACGTGGTAAACAGCACATTCTGTGAACAGTCTCAGCGTTAATTCTGCACTGATAACTTCGCTTTGTTGCCCTGCAAGCGGAGCTCCGTAGTTGAATGTGGCCATCTGCGCTTGTGCTAAGAAAGCCACCGTATGCGCATGGCAGAGGGAAGGTAGTTAATCTTCATAATTTGTCTCGGCTCCTGTCCCATTTACAAGCGGTACGCGAGGTAACTTAAAACTTTTCGTGTGCATGCCTGACATCTCTCTCTCTCTCTCTCTCTCTCTCTCTCTCTCTCTCTCTCTCTCTCTCTCCCTCCCCCTCCCCCCCTCCCCTCCCGCTCCCTGCCCCGCTCCCCACTCCGCGGCCTCCCTTTCGATTAAAAACACAAAGTGAAAAGATAGCGGCTTAGCAGGAAGGGCGTTGATGCCAATAAAGTTCTGCTTTTGTTTTACTGATACATGATGCTTAGTAACATAACTAAAACACAGACTACATGGCGAACTACTTGTACGACATTGCATAGCTGAATACTGTACAGTCGTAATATCCAATTTTTCCGTCTATTGATCACCACCACAAGTTAAGTCAAAATCGAAGAGGTTACCGCAAGAAAATCTTAACTCTCAATTTAGTGAGGATTAGACGGATCACGTTTTTTTGTTTCCGAATTAATCAGCTACTGTTCATTATGATTTACATATGCACCTTACAAAGAAATCTACCGTATAAATTGTTTTTTCCCGTCGGTATTTACGTTTTTCTCTTCGAGTTTGACCGAACGTACAAAAGGCAGTATCCCAGAATGCGCTGAACTGTGTGAGCACGTTCTTTCGTTGACCTCGATGCTGTACAAGAAGTCGGCTGCTCCGTGTCAGACGGTTACGAAATGGGCCACGGAGTTGAAACGCGGACGAGCTCGTCTTGATAGTCGAGTCACATAAGAGCGCTCCAACTCCAACCGCAGATGAAGTAGGAGAAATTGCCCAATATCGCTCCGGACCCTATTTTAAGGTGCCTGTTAAAACACGGCCCTTTTAACAAGCTCTGTTTCATAATTCGTCCTACGTGTTGTGACGTGGAAATTTGAATTATCGTTAACTCCCACCGCGTTGGACTGTCCCTTATTGAAATTGACAATTTTTACTACTTCATCAGAATTGTCACAATAGCCACGTGCTGACAACGTAATTTTTTTTTCCCGCGCACTACACTGATTTTGCGGATGGTAAGGCAGAAGTTCTCTATGCGTTCTCTGCTTTTCAGCAAGGAGTTCGCTAATTCATCCTCGCAATACGATTACCGTCTATAAGTCACAGGGTGTTGGACCGTTGTAGACACAGACCAAAGGGTCGAGCGAAGGACAATGAATCAAGCAAATAATTTCAATAGACGTTGGTCCGGAACCCAATGGATTCCCAGATACGGCCACATTTCCTTTCTGGCAGACTTACTGGTCATGTGCAACTCCATTTCCTGCAACACAAGTCAATCGACTACTTCTGTGATGATCGACGTTGTGAAAGGATGCATGCATATGTGGTAATTTCTTGATGGTGCATGGGCACGCTTTCATGTAGCTGTTCCGTAATAAGTCGTACGAATCTGCGACGTAGAATGGTAATGGTCGTGGCCTTCCAGGTCCCCTACTTGAACCTGTTGATTTTTTTTGTGGCTGTTTTTGTCGTACACTGGGAAAGCTTTGTGGATGGTCTTCAGCGCATTCGGACACACCTGGGATTTTTCAGAAGTGTACGGCCGTCGAGGAGGAGACTTGCTGAAGTCTGCCTTTAAATGAACAGTTGCCATTTGGGCAAACTTAAATATCTCGTGAAAGTGTGAAATATTGCACACATGAATAGGATGCAGTACCATAAGGTATTTATCCACTGCTGGATAAACAATTCCTGTCGATCTTTTCCAAGCATTACGGTATTCTGGTGTAAATTTCCACCCACATCGGTTCCGCGTGTCTTTTTCTGTATTTCTTTCTTTGTTCTTTCTTTGTTCCTTCTGTTTTCCCGAATGCCTACTCACCTTGCTTTGTGTCGACTCGGACTTCTTAGCTCTTCAAATCTGGGAAATATTTTCCTTGATCCATCTGCCATGCATCTTCCTTTTCTATTTTACTAAGGAGTTGGTTACCCTTTCGAGTTCAGCTAAAGTAGTCAGACTTACGGTAGGAGTGACTAACTGCGTGTTTTACTTGGCATTCTCCTATCTCCTTTTCCGCGTGTGCCTTGAGAAAAGCTTCGCCCGGTATTTGGGACATCTTAAATCAAATGCGGAATCCTAAAGGGATACTGTGGCCTCAGCATGAAGACATACAAATACCGAACGAGGTGGCGCAGTGCTTAGTACACTGGACTCTCATTCTGGAGGACGAAGGTTAAAACCTGTGTCCGGCAGGTTTTCCATGATTCCCTAAATCGCTTCAGGCAAATGCCGGGATGTTTTCTCTGAAAGAGGACGTCCAGCTTCCTTCCCTAATCCGATGGGGCCGATGACCTCGCTGTTTGGTCCCCTCCCCCGAATCAAACCAACAAAACACATGCAAAGCTTTACCAGACAAAGTCCCTGTAGCTATCATTAACCGGGATTTTTTAAAATAAAATATCACCCTGGACTTGAACGGGCAATGGGGTCTCTGAGACTTTCCCGGCCCGCGAAGTGTTCTTCAAATACCAGGTTAGTGTTGGCTATTGAACCGTTTGCATCATTATGGCTCATTGTTAAACGTTGTCTTGTAAAGGAATGCAAATCTAGTCTGACGGAAGTTAGGACTCAAATCTCTGTTGTACAGTAATAATCGTATGCTTCTTTGCAACAAGTCAGTTCTATTAAATGAGGTTCCATCTTCTGTGTCGATTGATAGGTTACCGAAAATCTTCCAATATCTTCATGGTTTCCTTCATTTTTAAGGCACTGTTGTCGGAATAGGTGTTACAAATAAGCTATGCGCCGCTTTTGAAATGCCCCAAATTAATACTGCATACATAGACATATTGCAGGCGCAAGTTTTAAGTAAATCACGTAGGCAGAATATAGGTGCGCGGAAAATAGTTGCGAAAGATTGCCCAATATTGCAAAATAGAAACACTTTTTCCGAAAGCACTGTTTATATTTGGAACAAGTTCTAAGTTGCGGGGGTCACAATGTTTGTGATTCTCGTCATGAGCTACATTTCTTCTTGCTTTAGGATTATCATAGCTTCTTCCGTGCAGTGTGTGGGATATATTGGCTGAAATTCCAGATTTCCTTAGCTCCAATAACTTGTTGCTGCACAATATGTGATATCAAAGGAAAAGAGAGCTGGACTGAAATACATTTCGTATTGCAGAGTCCCACTGTGAAGAGTCTGACAGATAATATCGAAGTGAATTTTCAACAGTTAGGTTTGTTGGAAAAATGAGAATTCTGTGGGGTTACCGCGTGCATCAACTGTTTCTATAAGCTCCCTGTAACAAATGTAGTCGGTAACTAGATTTCTAACCGATCGCGGAGTCTGTCACCTAAAAGATGCTAACTGACTGACCTGAGCGATGGAGGGGAATGATCTAGTAACAGGGTCAATCCAAATGAAGTGGTACAGTAAAAATTATGGTAGTTGCTTTGAATAGTTAGCAAAAATATGAATATCTCCGCACTGGATTAAGTTACAACATTGCAATTGACATGATTGTTTTAAGAAAGGTGTCCTCTAAATCACTGTCTATTACACAAAATATCCCAAATTCAAATATAACCAGTCAAAATGACCTCCAAAGTTTGGTATCCAAATTTTCAAAAATCCCCTTTTAGGCCCAAAAATAACAAACAAGGAGTGATTTTTGAGTGTCTATTTTTTTCTATATTTAGAGATCATACAATACTAGCCTCATATAGAGCAAGAACACTTCCAAATGCGTTCCAAATGCGTTCTTTTTTTTATTAAGTTTGGGGTCAGTTATCTAAGGTGGGACTGAATATAAAAATGTTTGTATGCACAGTTTATACACCTATATGATAGCAACGTACTGTAAAAATGTCAACATTGATATCTGACTGTGAACAAAGATATGAATTTTTGAAAATGAAGAGATAATTCACATTGGGTCCTTGAGCCAGCAGGGTGGTAAAAATGCACAAAAACATCGTTTTCCAAACTTACTCTTTAAACCTCTGCAAGCCACAACTGTCCATCATACACACATGCCACTATGTAATTCAACGTTAAAGACAGAGATGTAATTTTACTGACTTAATGATCCTCATAAATTTCAGTTTCTGATGTTACATTACAAGGAACTAAGTTTTCTGCAATGCCAAGGAATTTGTGGAAATACCTTGTTCCTTTTATTGCTATACAGTTTTCAAATCTGGTTTAAAGTGTTTTTCATATGCAGAACCTCTTCTTCTTTCTTGATCAGAAAATAGGTATTGCCTTTAATATTATCCTTGCAAAAGACATACATGTCCTGTACTGTGAGAATTAGGTCTGTGGTTTGTCTTTGTAGGCTGGCTTTACTTACTACACGTTTCGTTGTACCTCCTACTGTCACATGAATTTTTACCACGGCAAGATGCAAAAAAGTGTCTTTCAGCCACCAACCCAAATTCTACTTTGTGGTTGCACACATTTGAAAAATTCTTTTTGTTCTTACGTTGACTACAACTTCCATCTGAAAAGTATATCAGCTTCTCAACTTTCGGAAAATTTTCTTTTACATAATTTATTACATACTTTTGAAACACATGTACAGCCAAAGTGTTGCTGATCACGTTTCCCACCATCTTAGAACGCTCCCCGAACTGCCTTGTAGGCAGCAATCGGGGCCGTCAGACAGGCCTAAAAGGCGTAATCCGTGAGTGGTATTTACATTTGTATATGGCCGGGCTTTCATGGCGAACTTGTATTCGCCCGACGACGTGGAAGTCGCATGTATTGCGACTGAATTGCTTGTCTTGCAAAACACTAAGCAATTTTACAGAAGTGCGAAAGAAGTGCGAGAAACTAGCTTTGAATAGTTCAACATAGCAACATTCTCTTAAACCAGAACAACAAAAAATTGCAAAATAAATGTGTGTAATTTATCGTGTAATGCGCTCTTTTCTAAGTATTTCTCTGCTGTAATAACATTGGCAACCGATATAACACTTAAGCTGATTGGAAGCTTAAATGACTATGTACTGTGACAATTGTTGTAACAAAATTAAACTTGTGCGCTAGCTAGACATATGACCTGATGTTTGTCAGTTCAGATCGCTACATCGGCACTGCTACATTGTCATAACACCATGATCATTTCCTCTGCTGTTGTGGACAACGTGGTATTTTGCGTTTCCTGATAATCAAAAACTTCATTTGTTCATGTGCATTTAACAACCCACTTCCTGATCTATTGTCCGTCACTTTTTTTTTAAAATTCGTTCAGCGTGAAATGAGAGCTCTGCAGGAACTGGCGTGTATTGCACAACACCGTCCGTACACGGTACAAATTATAGGAGAAGCGTAAACATTTGTAAACTCTGCAATCTCCAATATAGTGCCCAAATTCAAGCCTTGGTGTCCGAGCGGTTCTAGGCGCTACAGTCTGGAACCGCGCGACAGCTACGGTCTCAGGTTCGAATCATGCCTCGGGCATGGATGTGTGTGATGTCGTTAGGTTAGTTAGGTTTAATTACGTCTGAGTTTTAGGGGACTAATGACCTCAGAAGTCAAGTCCCATAGTGCTCAGAGCCATTTGATCCATACTGCCAAAATCGTAAATACCGATCCGAAATGGTCAGTATTACTGCACAATACTCATTATGGTGCAGTAAATATTGGCATTAAAATTTGAACAATACACATTTGGTACCGTTAACAAAGCAAACATTCTTTAATAGCACGACTGACATGGCATTATCGCTGAATAGCGAACTGACAGGCTTGTTGTGGTAGAAGTTGGGCCTGTGTAGGGAGGAGACTGTACTGTTCTAACCCCGCAATACATTCAAATAGTCCCTGCCGCTCCATTCTTCACACACAATTTCCACGGCAGGCCCCATTGTTCGTGCAAATTTCCTCCTAAGCGTCTATTAGGAAGTACCTTTTTTGTTCTTTTGTCCATGATACAGTATCATATAATACCAAACTCCAGGCTAAACATTCCAGAACTATTTCTTAGATCCATTGAAATTCGATCCACCTGATAAATGTCAGAGGCACGCCAGCTCCTCCTCCTCCTCCTGCTACTGCTAAATGTTAGACAAGATACGAAGATCTATCAGAGACGTCTAGATTCTCTGCCGGGTAGGGGATTCTCTCTGCTCGGGGATTGGGTGTTTGTGTTGACCTCATCATTTCATCTTCATTCGTGAAGGTGGCGAGATTGGACTAAGGAAAGATTGGGACTTTGTACGGGCGCTGATAACCGCACAGTTGAGCGTCCTACAAACCAAACGCCATTATCAAAGACGTCAGTAATCGCTCGTATATCCTCCGAATATTTTTGACGAGAACATACAAATTAAAACCTCCAGTCAAATTAACCCACGCTGTTGACCATTAAAACTTAAATATTACGAAGGCGGCATGCAACTAACGTCAAACTGGCAAGAGTGCGCTACATGTGTAGATACGCAGATTATGAGCATTTTAGCACAATGGCATAAAGTAATTAAAAGTGGTTAAAAGTAATTCCATCTCAATTCTGTATGTAAGGAAACGTTACGGAGCGAGTTTATCATTCAAGATGGTGATGGGCTTTGTCTGGGAAGGAGAAAGTCGAACAGCACTTACCAAAATTAAAGTGGCAGGATCGTGGCCTATCGAAATGGTGGTTTATCATTCCACGATAGAGCGGCTTAGTTTGGTCGGGATACCGCGAGTGTCACGCGAAACGGGAAGCGATGGGTTCAGTAGGGCCATACTCAAAGCCATTCAGACTCTGTCGCTCCATGCGCTTAGTGCCCGATAGGTCAACACAGCTGTGTAATGTCGTACAGACGCGTCACGTGCGTAGAGTCAAGAAATAGGTTTTTCTGCGGAAAGACAACCACCCACATGGAAAGTGCGGCGACATAGGGGCACCACGAACTGAAGCTTCCCTTGACGCAGCATGAGAGTCGCACCCACGAAAACACTGGCCCCAGTAGTGACAACACGTCTTTCCAGACGAGTCAAGGTTCTGCGTACGGTATTGCGATGGAAGCTGTGTGGAGACTAGGAGGAGACTGTCAGCGGATCGCATTGGTTTTCGTCGTTAGGTCCCAGCATTTGACGTAACAATACGGGTTGCCACTGGGTACCCATGAGCACCATCTTTTTCGCAGAGCTGGTAATTTGGATAGCAGCCACTAAGTTCGTGACGCGTTACAGCTTTACCCTATCTTGGAGGTGTCCGTGAAGCTCAACAAAATCACGTAGGACCTTCTGTTGCCTATGCTGTCCTTACCTACCTCGATACGGAGTGAGTTAGACTATTGCTCTGGGTACCATGTTCTCAAGATATCTCGCCACTGTGATTGATAAACTGATTTGAAGCGCAGAGAATGATGCGCCTCTAGCGAGCATTAAAGCTCGGTTTGCTGGATTGGGTCAATTGTTTTCTGGCAGAGGTGACAGCTTATTCCATTATAAGTAACATCCCGTTTATCCCTAAACACCCCCCCCCCCCCCCCTCTCTCCTCAGGGGGCTCTTTGGCGGATTCGAGCTCGGCTACCAGGACGCCCCAGGCTTTGCAGCATCTTTTCCCTTCCGTGGTGCATGTCTGTTCTCCTGCCATTCCTTTTCCCCTCCCTTGGGGAACATCTCTAGGATGTTTTTGGAAATGTGTTCTGCTTATTCAGTGACCGATATCAGAACAGCCTCTCCGCTGTCTTTCATCCCTTCTTTTTTTTCGTTCCCCATCTACTCTCCTTCATCCGCTTCGGCATTTGAGGTTCTCTTTTTTTTTTATTCTCTTCTTCGTCTTCTTCCCTTCTTCTTCCCTGAGCGCTCCTGAAGGCCAGCCCTTCGCGTCTACAGCATAACAGGTGATTAGGTAACACGTAATTCCCAGCCCCAGGTCGACATGTAGGGTTCGCACGTACCCCGGGTACAGGCCAGGCGAGGGGAGTGATTGCCTGAGCTGCTACCTTCCCAAATTGCTGATCGGTCCCTCTGTCAGATGTTCGGGAAGTGTCATCTGAGGTGTGAAGTCACTTAATGCAGGTGCAGCCCCGTGTGAAGGGGCCTCCCCAGTTGGAAGGAGCATGCCATTGGAGACACTGGCAATCATATGAAATTTTCTCGCAATGAGCTGATGATCTTCACAATCAACATCTACGAAACGTAAACGTGATGAGGCTAACAATTCTAAGACTATTCCAGCTGCACCACAGTTCCTCGTGGTTTCACATACTTCGCAACGGTTAATCCGTTTATTATTCAGAAAGGTGTTGATGCATTTGCCGGCCCTGTGAAGTACTGCTCTTGTTTACGCAATAACACTTCGTATTTGGAGACAACTTCTGATTATCAGGCATAACAACTGCTGTTCATGTTGAGGCCCATCTACTGCTGAATTCATTCCGTGGTGTTATTTACAGTAGTCTGTTTGATGGTCCGACCAAGGCAGAAATCCAAACATAGCTCTCTGATCAGGGTGACATAGCCATCTATCGGGTGAGGAGGGGGGGGGGGGGGAGAAGCAGATGCCTCCTTAGTGCCCACACACACTCGGTTTCTCACTTTTGACATAGTGGTTCTTCTGTCAAAGGTCAAAGCAGGTCAGACCATATACTCCGAAACTGATGGTCTGCTACCAGTGTCATCGTTACACATTTGAGAGTCCTGTCGACACCCAGCCAAATGTGTAACCTGTGGTTGGGATGCTCAAAAGGGTGATTGGCCGCCTCCTCCTCTACGCTGCATCAACTGCAATGGTGATCATGCCTCCCCCTCCCGCGATTGTCCCGCTTATCTCGATAAGCGGGCTGTCCAGGTGATCCGGATGAAGGAAAAAGTTCCTTAGCCAGATGCTCGCAAGTTGTTGGCTAGCCGGTAATCCTGCGTTCTACAATCTGGCACCTACAGTACTGTTCTTGATAAATCTCGCCCCATGAAGGACATGGCCATGGCCATGCAGGCATGCATCCTCAAATTTAGCGCTGTGGTTATGTACTCGCCCAGAGTCATTGTAGCGTCCGTGCAATAGGCCAGAGAACTTTCGCCTCATGGGAGAAGTCACCAGCTACACAGCCGGCAGTTTGGGAAGGACAGATTGAATATTCCCATGAAGATTTTATACTTTCCTCTAGCCAACCAACAAATGAAGCTTCCTCCGATAACTGGAAAGGCTCGAAGAAGTCAACTTCTCCTGTACCAACTCGAAGATCCTCTTTGACGGTGTCGCCAAGTGATACCATCACACAGCTGTCCTCCGTGTCGACGGTAGGGACAACCAACCGTTTTTCTGGGTTGGACTCGACAGGCCAACAGCACAAGCATGCCGATGCTCGTGTAGACCTCATGGAGCAAGGTCCTCCTGACTATACTTTTTATCAGTGAATCTCTTAAGGCTGGCATTCGGCAGCCACCAAAGTGATACCTTTTCAGTTATTTGTAATGGCTCTCCTCCAGTGTAACGTTCGCAGCCTTCGATACAACAAAGAGGATTTATGGTTCCTCTTAGCATTGCACTGCCCACTTGTTCTCTGTCTTCAGGAAACGAAACTGCGTCCTCATGACTTCGAGCTCTTGTATTTCTTCCTGGTCTGTTTTCACCCCCCCCCCCCCCCCACCACTGACGTCGGCATTCCATCTCATGGGGGAGTCATGCTGCTCGTCCAAGAGGACTTTCATGGTCAACACACATCCCTGGACTACCCACCTTCAAGCTGTTGCAGTTCGCCTTTTCCTTTCTCACTTGACCTTTAACCTTGGTACCGTTTACATCCCTCCATCGGCCGATGTTACCAGGGCAGACTTCGTCCAGTTTGCACACACAAACGGCATCTTACTAAGGCTGATGGGAGGCTTTACCCCTCCCTGGCGACTTCCGACGAACATCATTTCCCCAGTTGTGACGACCAGGTGGAATATTGTACCAACATTATCCTTACTTCTTGAAAGACATCATAGTCGCCGTTGACTGTATAAAATATTTATTATTACGATTGCAATTTCGCCCTTATGGCCATTTTCAAGTAACACTGCAAAAGTTACACTCTGTCAGAATATATGAATATAAGACTATCTGCCAAAAGCCAATGCACGCTCGCGAAAACACCGTTAACCATAAAAGCATTCTTGTTGTTCTGAAAGGGAGCACTCTCTAAGCACAGATGGGGAAAGCAGAACAATTACACATACATACAGTATTCGAAGCACTGTCTTACAGAAGAGGAAAAAAATTGGCCGGAATTTTCGGTATCCTACAGCTACAGGTCTGGGATATGTCCTAATGCCAGAGTGGCGGATGAGTGACAGCATCCCCGCCAGAGATGGATGGTCTGCTTCAGCTTGTCTTTTAACACTCGCTTTCTCAAAACTTTCCGTACACACCTTGTCGCCATCTTGTTCGAGTCAGTTTGTAGACGCTCCTATGTCCCGACACAATGGATGTCTTGTGGATGAATACAGCAGTATGATTGTATTTTGTACAGATCACCATATTGCATCGACAATTATTCCCTGTAATGGGAAAGACTCTTACTCAATTACACTGCTCTCCCAGTGAGGACAGGAGAATGAATATCGGAGCGCGAAACATATCTCCAACCCTGCAATACATCACTACGTACCGTGTCGATGTAGTAAGCATACATTTCCTATCCTGCACCACACAGAATCATCCGTACATATACTGTTAAGACAGACAGCACAATATATACTCCTCGCAGCACTGGATGTTTCTGTGCGAGGTCGGCTTTCATCGACCCCCGACAGGTGACCACAGCGCTCTCAGTGGACTGAAGTCACTCTCAGAACTGTTAAACATTAAGACACGTTTCCCCTCGGCACAAACGCGTTACTGTTTCTGATCCGGACATGCTTGCTTGCTTGCTTGCTTGCTTGCTTTTTCACACACACACATACCCAGGCTCGGGGATTAAAAGAACACAAGATTTTCGCATTGTTAGCCATCATATTATACCATTTTCGCGGTACTTCCCGATATCAAGCACACAGCATTATCCTACCGATCACTCACGCAACATAATTTCGAAGATATAGACTGGAAATTATTTCACTACAAACCCCAAAACTTCAGCTAGGTTCGGGCGCGCTGTAAATCACTGACTAACTAGAACTTGTCACGTCTGCAAAAACATGTACGCAGAAGCTCGAGAAAATTAGAGAAGACTGATATTTCCACTCGGGAATACTGATGCTGGTGATATAGCAGATTCCAGATCACTATAATTTAAAAGGTCAACTAAGGTGTTTCTCAGGTCTAGATTTCCAGTAAACGTGTCTTCCATATGTTAGATGCGCATACCACAATCGGCTTTCCCTTAACTAAACATGAGAGGTGTTGGAGAAGTCCGTGCAAGAAATAAAAACTACTTACGTATTTGGGATAAACTTCTTTTTATTTTTCGACATAGTCCCCATTTATACTTGTACACGTTGTCCAACGCTGTTCTAATTCGTTGATCCCTTCTGAATGATAGGCATTGTCCAAGTCTGCAAAATAGCTATTAGTTACTGCAATTAACTCCTCATTTGAATAAAATCTTTGTCCAACCAGCCATTTCTTCAAATAGTAGTCCGAGGGAGCCAAATCTGGTGAATGGGGGAGGGGGGGACGGGCGGATGAGAAACGAGTTGGAATCCTATTTCCATTAATTTTGCACCATAGCTGCTGAGGTGGGTGCTGGTGCATTGTCATGATGGAAAAGGACTTTTTACCGGTCCAATAACAATGAATAATATGCACCTGCAATAGCTTTACCCTTTTCTAGATAGTTGATGAGGACTATCCCATGCGAATCTCAAAAGACAATTGCCATAACCTTTCCTGCCGAAGGAATGGTCTTCGCCAATTTTTAGTGCAGATTCTCCCGTTTTAACCTACTGTTTAGATTGTTGCTTCGTCTCAGCAGTATAGTAACGTATCCATGTTTCATGCACAATGACAAAACAACACTTTAAGTCTTACGGATTCTTCCTGAACAGCTGCAAACCATCCTTGGAACACTTCACACGATTCCGTTTTTGGACAAGTGTGAGCAAACGCAGAACCCTTCTTGCGGATAGCTTTCTAATGTCCAAATGTTTATGCAAAATATTATGTACCCATTCAGTCGACATGCCCACAGCACTAGCAATCTCACGCACCTTAAACTCTTCAGTCAACCAGCACCATATCAAGGACTCTATCAATGATTCCTGGCGTCGTAACCTCCACAGTGCGTCCAGAACGTTCAGCATCACTTGTGGCCATATGGCCACTCCGAAAGTTTTGAAACCACTTATAAACCGTTCTGATCGAAGGTACAGAGTGACCATAATGTTTCAAGCTTCTCTTTAGTCTCGTGAGGCGTTTTGCCTTTCATAAAGTAATGTTTAATCACCACACGAAATTCTTTTTCGTCCATTTTTTGACTCTTACTCGACTCCTTGATTCACACGAATGTGAAACACAAAGAAATAGACAAATGTGGCTGAAACTTCGTGTGCATTCTTTCCAAAGATGCTACTAACTAAACATGACTTCGATACACGCCGGTGGAGCCATCTTTTGGACTTTCAAACGCCTCTCGTAAAGGCGCGAAATGTGCAGAAGCAGTGAACCAAACAATTTACATGGGAGGGAATGATGGTCCAGCACTAATGCACCTCCATATTCAATCTCAGATTTCCACATGATCATGAAAGCTATCCAACACATACTAAGTATTAGTTCGCTATTCGGTTGTCTAGAGGACAACATGTTAATTCATCTACATGCCTACACTCCCAACAGGCCTCTCCTTTCTGACAGCTCCTACTATTAAAGGGAAACGTGAATCACCCCCGCAGAGGTCACTGGCGTTCCTTTTCTATCACAGTACTAGACGGCAAATCCATACTTTCCTTAGGAATTGACAGTCATTTCCTTTGCATATGTCGGAATACAAACACACACTTTATAAGCCTGATGCTAAGGCAAACATATCACGCACCCCCTACTACTGAGTATAATACTTCGCCAATAATTGATTACCTACAATACAGAATAATACTGAGAGCAAATCAGCTATGGGTGTACATGCCTCATAAGTTTTTCTTGTGAGTGATACCACTGTGTGTTAAAAGGAGAGCCGCAATTGTCTTATGTCTAAAAAAAACCCGACCGTGACAACTACTGTATGTTACTGTCACAAGCGGTCTGGTTCTACAGAGGCACCCGAGTAGCCTTGTTAAACGTATACCAGCATTATAAATCCACGTATGGCATTAGCTACGAATGACATGGTTTTTCCATCCATAGAAATACTGAGACAGTGATCCAGACAAATACTGAGACAGTGATCGCCAGAGTGTGTATTATCACCCCAGCAGTGCACTTACACATAGCCCACGATGCAACTTCGTGATAAAATCGCTGAATTTTGAAAGTGATTTGGCTAAGGAGCGTGGTACGAAACATATCTGCAACCCCCTCATACCACTGCCACTAGATATTTCTCCAGTATTTGTAATGAAGAAGGTAGAGCTTGCAGATGCTGCAAGTAAGATGGGGCTGGACGTTTTAGCTGTCAGTGACATTCGGGTAAGGGGTGAGAAAGAAAAGGAAATGGGAGAATAAAAGGTCTACCTGTCAGGAGCCAAAGAAGGAGTAGCACAATGGAGTGTAGGGCTTTACATCAGGAAAGAAATGGAACCCAGCGTAGTTGCAATAAGGTATGTAAATGAACGACTGATGTGGATAGATTTGACAGTGTCTAGCAAGAAAATTAGGAATGTGTCAGTATATTCGCATTGTGAAAGGACAGATCAAGATAAGATGGGTAGTTTTCATGAGGCACTCAGTGATGTAGTTGTTAGAGTAAAGGACAAGGACAGTGTTCTGCTCATGGGTGATTTTAATGCCAGGATTGGAAATCGAACAGAAGGGTATGAAAAGGTTATGGGTAAGTTTAGAGACGATTTGGAGGCCAACAGGAACGGGAAACAAATCTTGGATTTCTGTGCCAGTATGGGCTTAGTAATCACAAACTCCTTTTTTAAACATACGAACATTCGCCGGTATACTTGGGAAGACAGGGGAACCAGATCTGTCATTGACTATATAACAGATCAGGAATTCAGGAAGGCTGTGAGGGACACACGTGTATTCAGGGGGTTCTTTGATTACGCTGATCATTATTTAATTTGCAGTGAAATTGGGATTGTGAGGCCGAAAGTGCAGGTGGTCAGGTCCATATGTAGGAGGATAATAGTGAAGAAACGTCAGGATAAGGAAATCAGGCACAAGTACATAACAGCGATCTCAGAAAGGTACCAGTTAGTTCAATGTAGTCAATTACAGTCACTGGAAAAGGAATGGACAAGGTACAGGGACACAGTACTAGAAGTGGCTAAAGAATGTCTTGGAACAGTAGTATGTAAAAGTAGGATGAAGCAAACAGCTTGGTGGATTGACACAGTCAAGGCAGCCTGTAAAAGGAAAAAGAAGTATCAAAAATGGCTACATATTAGAACTCAGCTAGACAGAGAAAGTTATGTTGAAGAAAGAAACAAACCCAAGCAGATAATTCCAGCATCCAAGAAGAAATCTGGGGAAGATTTTGGAAACAGGTTGGAGACTATGGGTCAAGCTGCTGGAAAATCATTCTGGAGTGTAATTAGCAGTCTTCGAAAGAGAGTAAGAAGGAAATGACAAGTATTTTGGACAGGTCAGGAAAACTGCTGGTGAATCCTGTGGATGCCTTGGGCAGATGGAGGGAATATTTTGAAGAGTTGCTCAATGTAGGTGAAAATACGATCAGCAGTGTTTCAGATTTCGAGGTAGAATGGGGTAGGAATGATGATGGAAATAGGATCACATTTGAGGAAGTGGAGAAAATGGTCAATAGATTGCAGTGCTATAAAGCAGCTGGGGTGGATGAAATTAAGTCAGAACTCATAAAATACAGTGGAATGTCAGGTCTTAAATGGCTACTCAGAATAATTGAAATGCCCTGGGAGTCGGGACAGGTTCCATCAGACTGGACAAAAGCAGTAATCACACCAATCTTTAAACATGGAAACAAAAAAGATTGTAACAACTACAGACGTATCTCTTTAATCAGCGTTGTGGGTAAAATCTTCTCAGGTATTGTTGAAAGGAAAGTGGGAGTATTAGTTGAGGACCAATTGGATGAAAATCAGCGTGGGTTTAGGCCTCTTAGAGGTTGTCAGGACCAGATCTTCAGCTTACGGCAAATAATGGAGAAGTATTAAGAGTGGAACAGGGGACTGTTTCTATGCTTTGTAGATCTAGAAAAGGCATATGACCGGGTTCCTAGGAGGAAGTTACTATCTGTCCTACGAGATTATGGAATAGGAGGCAAACTTTTGCAAGCAATTAAAGGTCTTTACATGGATAGTCAGGCAGCAGTTAGAGTTGACTGTAAATTGAGTTCATGGTTCAGAGTAGTTTCAGGGGTAAGACAAGGCTGCAACCTGTCTCCACTGTTTTTCATATTATTTATGGATCATATGTTGAAAAAAATAGACTGGCTGGGTGAGATTAAGATATGTGAACACAAAATAAGCAGTCTCGCATATGCGGATGACTTAGTTGTGATGGCAGATACGATTGAAAGTTTGCAAAGAAATATTTCAGAGCTAGATCAGAAATGTAAGGCCTATGGTATGAAGATTAGCATCTCCAAAACGAAAGTAATGTCAGTGGAAAAGAAATCTAAACGGATTGAGTGCCAAATAGGAGGAACAAAGTTAGAACAGGTGGATGGTTTCAAGTACTTAGGATGCATATTCTCACAGGATGGCAACATAGTGAAAGAACTGGAAGCGAGGTGTAGCAAAGCTAATGCAGTGAGCGCTCAGCTACGATCTACTCTCTTCTGCAAGAAGGAAGTCAGTACCAAGATTAAGTTATCTGTGCACCGTTCAATCTTTCGACCAACTTTGTTGTATGGGAGCGAAAGCTGGGTGGATTCAGGTTACCTTATCAACAAGGGTGAGGTTACGGATATGAAAGTAGCAAGGATGACTGCAGGTACTAGTAGATGGGAACAATGGCAGGAGGGTGTCCACAATGAGGAAATCAAAGAAAGACTGTGAATGAACTCTACAGATGTAGCAGTCAGGATAAACATGCTTAGATGGTGGGGTCATGTTACACGCATGGGAGAAGCAAGGTTACCCAAGAGACTCATGGGTTCAGCAGTAGAGGGTTGGAGGAGTCGGGGCAGACCAAGGAGAAGGTACCTGGATTCGGTTAAGAACGATTTTGAAGTAATAGGTTTAATATCAGAAGAGGCACCAATGTTAGCACTGAATGGGGGATCATGGAGGAATTTTATAAGGTGGCTATAATCCAGACTGAACGCTGAAAGGCATAATGAGTCTTAGATGATGATCGTAATGAATTCTGTCTCGATGTCGTATCATACTCCTGGCACTCTCATATCTCGAAAACGAGCCACCTTTCTCGAACCTATCTGCTACAGTAAAATTCCAACGTCGTTTTAGGCACCCCCTATGTATCTTGCAACTACTCTTCAGACTCTGCGCTACCACCCCTACTGCTTTGCACGTGCGATTGTTCCAATGTTAGTCAGAACTGAGTAGAAGTTGGCAACCCGTGTGGAAACAAGCGAAGCTGAGTTACTGCCATAGAACTGTATTTGGATCATTCAATGGAAACAACGCCTGATCCTGCAATATGAGGTAGTACAAAAGACAATATGGGAGCTGGGGGAAGGACGTGGATTTTGCTACTGCATTGTGGTGTTTCTCCAAACTAAAAGCAGGTACTACAGATCCACTTCCCTCAGGATCCATTCACGTCTATCACCCCAACTTACGGTCTTCGTTATTTTAGTCCATCAGTCAGAGGAAAAATTATCAACAAAAGCTCAACTAACTTCATCCGATAGAGAACAAGATATTTGTAACGCATCTCTCTCCTCCCACATATTGAAACCATATACCGCATGCGTGCAGGTATCGAGCACTTGCGATGATCCTATTAGATATACTGGTATTGATCATCTGCACGGACCATTTTAAGGTTTCATCACCCGTACTGTAGCATGATGACCGTATCCCACTGACCATACAGTAAGCCGCAACAGATGATTCCTGTGACCCTGTGTCGTCGTTTGAAACATTGTTTTCTAACAGTCTTTGTACACTGCCCTACTTTTTCCCTTCTCTCTCTCTCTCTCTCTCTCTCTCTCTCTCTCTCTCTCTCTCTCTCTCTCTCTGTGTGTGTGTGTGTGTGTGTGTGTGTGTGTGTGTGTGTGTGTGTGTGTGTGTGTGTGTGTGTGTGTGTGTGTGTGCGCGCGCGCGCGCCACGACTTGTCAGGTTCGAAACTGACATTAAGACGCTCTCACCTACTGCGTCTCACAGACAGCAAGGACATCACCCCAAAGTACCGTTATCCAAGACGTCGCACTGTGATGGAATTGACGTCATACAAGATGACTGCCATGACATCAGCTGATGACGTGAGTACTGCTATCCAAGGTGGCTGGAAACTACCACACACCCCTGTCAAGCCTCCCCCATGGCGGGATTTGAATATTGGAGGGAAGATAAGTCAGTTTGGGTACCTCTACACGTCGCACTACGTAAACCAAATAAGCTGCTGTTACCAGAACACACCGCACACATTGGACGATTTTAAGTAAGTAATTTACAACATAAGGAAACGGGATGAGTTTTATGGCGTTGGCTTGGGTTTACAAACTACATTTAAATTCATCTGTCACATTGACCGAATAGCTGATGGCTCTGCGTTCCGTTTAGACTGATTGCTAATATTGCAACCGTGTAGGAAATCACTGTTTCGGTGCTACCCATCCTCAGAAGGTGCCAGCCCCCACAAAACTACTCCTCCAACTCAAACAAGGGCTGTCAGTCAACCATTACGTCGTAACCAACAACGTGCCAGTAGACGTATGGGACCAACAATGTACTCTAATAATAAGCATCACATTTAATAGTGTGAACAATTTTGGCAATTTTACAGTTATTTCAACACTGACCAACGATGCGACAGCATGTTTTCCAATTTCAGTATCTTAGCTAAACCACCCCTTCTGCACTTTACCAGTATGATTACGAACGTGGATAGATGACTGTGCAGTATGGCCATTCATTGTTAATTCTTGAACACATACACAAAGTTTACAGAAAACACACTACATATTTCTAACATATCGAGCATAATGATTAATTTACGATCACTCTCTGCGTATGGGAGTCACAGAGCATTCTCACTGTTCTAGGGTAAAATTAGAGTGTGAAAGACCCTCCTCACACTGTCATTGACCAACCCGACCTGCAGCACCGTCATCGATTTAAACTGCAACGGACTAGAATTAGGCCGCTCCAATCCACGTCTCGCGAATGAATGGAGCTTGCCGAGTCCTCTTGCGTCATCGCGCATGCGACCAGTGTTAGCGCGCCTTGGAGTTCTGTGACGCCAGTATAACACTCAAAGAATTCTAACCGTATACACGAAAATAGACCCACGTTTCAAGTGCAGCGGCATGGGAGCGGTGGCCTGTGCTGGCTGTGGCTCGCGGCGACAGTGGGGCGGCCATGGAGTGGCGGGATGTGTTCTTTACTAGCAATCTTTTGTTTAAACGTTATCCCATCGATTTCACCAAGCAGTAGGATGCTGTAAATTAAGAAAATCCACCCCATACTTGTGAAGAATACCAATTTAATTAATTTGCATAAATTTTTTATATAAACGTTGTGTTAGCGGTATAGTAGTTAATGGGAGGGAGTGCGTGAGTGGGTGACATGGAGCAGAAGAGCAGGTTATGTGCTGAACACTATGTTAATTTCCATAATTTTTATGTAAAACGCAGTACAATAGTTTAAGGGGGTGGGTGAGGAACAAGAATGTCAGAAATGGGGTTGAAAAGCTTGTGAAATTCGAAAAGTGTACCAGAAAATGGTGTGGGGACATAACTGATTACTTGGTATAAAAGGCGGAACAGTAGTTTAAGGAAATGGGGGTGACATGGAAAACCAGTTAACGGAACAATAGGTTAACTGCTGACAAGGGCCCCAACCAGAGCACAGTGCCAAACATTGTTATGCAGCATATTTACCCCATGTAATTGCTTCTTCCAAAGTCTTACATGTTTCAAACAGAGAAGACTGACAAGCAAGAGAAATTCACTCCCCCCCTCCCCCCCCCCCCCCAAAAACTGATTTTTTTATAAATAAACGGTATACCATTGAATTTCCTGTTCTGAGTTCCTTCTTCTCCACCAACACTGCCTTGAATCCTCTAAATTGTGTAAGTAAACAATATTCCACACAATGACTAAATTGTTTAAACAATATTCCTTACACCACAATCGATTACCCTTCCAAATGATCAACAGATTTTTTTTTTCAACCATTTCCTTGGAAGAGGTGGCGGTCGGATGACTTAGTTCAATGGAGGTGCCATTTTTCCCTGCCATTTACTTAGGTTAGTAGAGGGTTAGTAAGCAGTCAATCAAATTGTTAAGAGTGAGAGGGGGCCTATTCCAATAACTCAGACCTGAAAGTGTACATGTAGCAGCAATGGGGGGATGAGGTTGGGGGATGGTAAACAATAATTTAAGTGCCTGTCAATCAAAAGGAAATAGAGGGGACGTGGAAAAGCACTCAACAAAACAATAGGCTAAGTACCTGTCAATCAAAGGAGAACAATAGATTTGCCCCTGAGCGCATACCTGCCACTGATGTAGGCAACCTGCACTAACAAATGCACCTGTGTCCTTGTAGTTCTACTACTGATGTCGCCTTCTTTTTTATCGCCTTTAATCGTTTTATGGCCTGTCTTCCGCATGGAATCTCTGGCTCCCATTTAGTTGACTATATTGCCATCTGTTGCAGTTTTTCAGACTTGTCTCATTGAGTGGAGACTTCAGCTTTGACTAGGTAGTCTTGACACTTGGACTGTCGACAATGGCTTTCGTTATTCTACTGACAGAACCGTTGATATGATTTTCTGGCGACGCAGTTCGCTTGTTCCACCGTCATTGTGTGTCGATTGATTCACTGTAGTAACGAAACGTCCGAGAGTAGCGAATTGTCGTGGAAAAACTACTGGATCGTCACGAGTGAGGCAATCATTCTGTGAAAGAACAAAGCTAGAAAACGGAGTAGTTCATTGGAAGAAGTCTGCGCGGATGCGGATGTTAGCAGGTACACCTGCTCCGATGCGAATATCCGCAATAATTATTTCATCGTTAAATGTTGAAGGTAATAGGAATATTACGATTGTCGTTTATTTAAATTACATAGACATAAGATACAAATTGATCTCCTTTTCTCTTAAATATATGCATACTGCACAATACTTATTAAACTCAGAAATGTAGCGCATTAAACGACTCACCGTTGAAGTGAATTAAAGTAATTTTTATAAACAAACTACATGACTAATACTTAACAGTATCGAAGACCTAACCTGGATCAAGATTACGTTTGACTTCCCATTGTTGAAGAAATGCTCCAAGAAACTTCCACAGAAAATTGTACCTTACGGAATGTATCAATATTATGATAGTGTGTTACATTAAAATGGGGCCATGATCATCTCATACACTTAGTCTGTGGTGTATAGATTACGAGGGCAGACTTCGTCAAACGAAAATTCAGTCCTGCCTAAGCTTACCGTCTGAACTCTGCCGTAAAGAGTGGGATAAAGGGGTTGACAAAAGAAGCGGTTGCGGATGCGGATAAGCGACCTGGGTGACAACGAAAGCATTTCTCTTGCCGTGCAAATATGTAATTATTGGGGGGATAAGCATTACTCAGGAACAAATAAATACTGTGTTTGATCAAAATTATTGGGGCAATTAAGAGTTTTCAGAAATGGCATATGGGATGTTTTCAACCTTTGCCTTTATGGCAGTTTGACCTGTACTGGGGACACTTTCAGTGAGGTTTGTGAATGTCTGTGAGGGGCTGCAGTCAGAACTTCCTCAAGAGCCGAAACCAAAGAAAATAACGATGTTGGCTGCTGGGGTGTAGGCCTAAGTAGACTTTAGAGCACATTCCAAAGGTGTTCCATCGGCTTGAGGTCGGGATTCTGGAAGGCCAGCCCATTTAAAGTATTTAATTCTCCACAAAGTATTCCCTCGTAGATGCTTTTTTAATCACAGGGTACGTTGTCTCCGGAAACTCGCCAAACCCAAACTCCTCCATCGGATTTTTACGGCGTGTATCGTCATTCGTCACTCCAAATCATTAGTTTCCAGTCACTCACTGTCCCGTTACGTTGCTCCTGACATCACCTAAAGTGTCCTGTAGCACTGACTACAGAAATTAGTGGCGTCTGGGGAGCTGCCCGACCTTTTGTACGCGGTTGTTTTTAATCCCTACGCATAGTCGTTGTGCTAGCTGCACTGCTGTAGTCGTCATGGAACACACAGTGATTGCTTTAATTTCCTGCGATTTCTTTACATCCACTCTCCGTCGCTAGGTGTCTGTCTGGTCTCGGTTTAGCTATGTTCCTCCGCGTTTCCCCTTCACAATCACAGCAGGAACAGTTAGTCGACTTGGGCAGCTGTACTTCCCCACCACGATATTATTGCGTTTGACGTCCCGTGTATGTTACCCGTAACACGTTGTAATTTTAATATAATACAGTGGCGACTAAGGAAAACACATGGATCTGTGAATAATTTAGACAGTTATAGATGCACTGCAACGTGTTTCAGCATGTAGCCGTGAAATATCGTGATAAAAACTAGTGGTAAGCCAACCGAAGCTCCCTCGCTTCCAGGTGCAATAATACCGTGGTCGGCTAATAGGAGGATGGAAATGGCGCCGATCTGTTTCTAGGTGCGACCCAGTGAACTGCGCACGTTCGAAGTCCCTGTGCTCTGCTGACTGACGCACGCTGCTCCTCACCGAACTCCCCGCGTCCTTTTGTGCTGGCGGGTCCGCCTCTCGTCACATTTAGTCAGTTCCGCATTACGTAGGTGTCTCGGTATACTTGTGATCACGTAGTATACTAAATGTAATAGTCATGTGCTCCTGCTGAAACATTGCCACTTGTTCATAGAACGCTCCGTCGGACAGAGAATGGAGCGCGCAAGCACAAACGGCGCTGTTTTGTGCGCGGGCAGACAGGTGGGGTGACATCCGGCGGCGGTGGCGGCGTCGGAGGCTCCGGCCTTGGCTGGGCGGGACTGCAACCGCAGCCCATTGCTCACTTGCGAAGCCGCTGCACAGTGCAGCCCGTCTCGCGCCTGCTTACCACCTCGGGTCTGCCTCGCGCTGCCTGGCTGTTCAGTGGAGCTAATGCCGTAACGACAAGACAGCTCGTGCGCCACTAACCACATCTCGCAGTGCGAGGAGGTAGTTCTTCACTTTTCGATCCGGAAGCTCCTGTTCACGGATCGAGTGAGGTGGCGTAGTGTGTCGTAGTGCCAGCAGTGTCACACACCGTGTGGACGAATGGACGTTTCCAGTAGACCCCGTAAATGGCTTAGGTGTCTAATGAGCAGTCAAGAAACCTGAACCTTGCTGCATAATCTTTTACTTTTCCATTCTCCATCTAAAGCACCTCATACATAGCAAACGACAGAATCCGTGATTGGGTTGATTTGGGGAGAGGAGACAAAACTGCGAGGTCACCCGCCTCATCGGATTATGGAAGGATGGGGAAGGAGATCGGTCGTGCTCTTTCAAAGGAACTATCTCGACATTTGCCTGAAGCGATGTAGGGAAATCACGGTAAACCTAAATGACGGTGGCCGGACGCGGGATTGAACCGTCGTCCTCCCAGTGTGCTGACGACTGCGCCGCCTCGCTCGGTTAGTGATGTAGGGATATGAGTATAATAAATACCTCATGTTGAAACTGCCGGAGGTGCCCAATGTACTAAAAGGGTCCTTGTCTGTTAGGCATTTTAAACACGATCTGTTCTTACTGCTGTTTTTATCCCGTATGGCTAGTTAGTGCACATCTCCACGCTAGTCTACCCTGTGCAAGGTTACCTATCCCTGCGTAATTACTGCTTCCGACATGGATTTCATCTGATCTGCTATATTCAAGCCACCATCTCCTCCTTCAAATTCGACCTCCTCCCACCGCTGCTCCCCCGTCTTCCCTCCGTTACAAAATTGACGATTCCTTGATGTCTTAGTATATGCCCTATAGACAGGTACCTTCTTTTAGACAAGTTGTGCAGTAATTATTTTTTCTTTATTGGATTCTGTACCTCTCCATTTGTTATCCGATCTACCCAGCTGATCTTCAGCGTTCTTCTGTAGCGCCACATTTCGAAAGCTTCTATTCTCTTCTTGTCTAAACTGCTTATGTCTACGTTTTACTTTTACACAAATCTAACTTCAGAAAAGACTTTTGTAACACGTAATTTTGTATTATACATTAGCAAACTCTTCTTGTGCTTAGTGTTCATCAGTTATTGCGTTACCCAGGTACCAAAACTTCTACACTACTTCTAATATCTTATTTCCTAATCTCATTCCCTGAGCATCGCCTAATTTGATTGGATTACATTCCATTACCCTTATTTTCCCTTTTATGGTATTAATCATTCAATGAGGCGACAAGTCATGAGATACATTCTAATACAGTATCGGACGGTCTTGTGCCCGGCCTAGTGCAGTAACTCGACGTGGCATATACTTAGCGAGTCGTCGGAAGTCCTCTGCAGAAATATTGAGCCATGCTGCGTCTATAGCCAACCGTAATTGCGAAGGTGTTACCGGTGTCGGATTTTGTGACTGACCTCTCGATTCTGTCCCAAAAATGTTCGATGGGACCCATGTCGGTCGATCTGGGTGGCCAAATAATTCGCTCTAATTGTCCAGACGGTTTTTCAAAGTAGTCGCGAACAGTTGTGGGTCTGTGACATGGTGCCTTGCCATTCATAAAAATTCTGCCGTTGTTTGGGAACATGAAGCCCACGAATGGATGCATATGGTCTGCGGGAAACAGAACATAATTTCCAGTCAGTGATAGATTCAGTTCGATCAGAGGATGCAGTCCGTTTCGTGTAATCACAGCCTACACCGTTATGGAGTCGCCACTAGCTTGCACAGTGCCTTGTTGACAAGTTGGCTCGCTCGCGTCGGTCGTCTGCTGGCGTAGCCCATTTACGCCAAATTTCGCCGCACTGTCCTAACGGATACAGTCGGCGCTCGTCGCACAATGATCTCTGCGATTATTTCATGCAGTGTTGCTTGCCTGTCAACACTGATAGCTCTACACAAACGCCACTCCTCTGTGTCGTTAAATGAAGGCCGTCGGCCACGGTGTTTTCCTTGGTGAGACTAATGCCTGAAATGTGGTACTCTCGGGACGCTATTGACACAGCGGATCTCGGAATATTGAATTCCCCGAACGATTTCCGAAGTGGAATGCCCCACGCGTCTATCTCCAAGTACCACTATGTGCTCAAAGTCTGTTAATTCCCACCGTGAGGCCGTAATTACGTCGGAAACCTTTTCATATGAATCACCTGAGTACAAAAGACAGCTCCGCCAATGCTTCGCCCCCTTTTATACCTTGGGGACCCGGTACTACCTCCATCCGTATACTTTGAATGAATGTACACAGAGGTGGCAAGTCATGGGGTAACGACATGCATTTGCAGAGGTTCCAAACACAACTCCAGACGTATTGGATATCACTTTAATGAAGGACGCTGGCCGCGATACTCAATAAGCCTACCATTTCGACGAAAATTCGCTGTTAGCTCGGTGTGGTGTCTAGCCAGCCCCACGTGACTCAAAAAGATGTTGGTCCGACGGAACACCAGAACAGTGGACCATCATGGCGAAACTCATATCGCCACATGCCGATGAAACTATTTGCAAACGCTCTCAAACTGTCTACCAACATGTTGAACCTCGAAGAGGTACGATCAGCCACTTAAGAGACGCGAGACTGGCAGAACCGAATGTTTGGTATACTATAAGAACATGTCCATGATTACTCTTCTACTCTGCAAGATTAATGCTCCCTTCAATTGTTTGATTCCAGTGGCAATAAGTTTACGAACCAAAGCGTCCCTCAACAACCTTCCCAGAACTAAAGAATAAAGAACCTCTATGCTACCTAACCCGACATGATAAAGTGGAGATGACCTGAAGTGGTGGGACTTAAAGCCCCCCCCCCCCCCCCACACACACACACACACATATGCGTGCGCGCTCAAAGTAAATAACTTCCTATATTAAGTTCTCTGAGGTTGCAAATGACAAACTGTGAAAGAGAAACAGCTGTACAGAAAACGACAGCGACTAGTGTGATTTGCTGTGCTAATTGTCCACTTGCACACAGACATCAGAAGATATCTTGTTTGTGCGTGTGGTGCATTTCTATCTTTACCTCTTTTGGGTAACACACGATCTTTTATTTCTTCGCCTACTTCTTGTGTTACTTCTAATAGACTCAGTTCTGTATCTTGAAATGTTTGAAATGTCGCCTTCTCGGAGTAATAAAACTTACCTCGAACTGTAATAAGTTGATTACGATCTGCCCAAGAGTAACAACGCACATATAAAAAAATTGGTTCCAAATTTGTGAGTAGTTTTCTTATAAATTGAAATTCCTATATGCAAAGATAATAAAGAGCAATTTTCCTGTTACAAATGAAGTATAAAGCTCACTGATAACGCTGTAACTTCAGCGCAAAATGTCTAGGTAAAAAGAAGAAAAAATACTTGCTCAAGGCGGAGCCTTCATTGAAGGCCGCATGTTCGGTCAAGTTCATTTACAAAATGTAAAAAACATCTGTGCCATAAGAAATGATCGTTCGCTAAATTTCTCGTAACCGGTAGATTGCGACGGTGTAGCGGACAGGTGGGTTAGTGGGGTATACTGTTACTTTCCATAATATGAGGGACGTTCCATAAACAATGCGCAGGTTGGTATTACTGTGGATTGTTTGATGCAGCAACAACGAAAATTACGTCAGATGCAATTAGGAGCTTGAGGAAGAAGCGCGTGTTTCCGTTTTTTCGTTGTGGTACTCGAACATAAAATTGGCGCGAGTTAGAAATGGACCCTGGAGGGGTCTCTGGTATTGTAACCGTGGAAGACCGGAGATCGTTCATCAAGACCGAAACTTAACGCGGCAGAAATCCGACAGAAGTCCACAGTGTGTTACGAGAAGTTTTGTGGTGAGTTTACACTGGACTGAGTACAGTTTCCCGTTGGGTTAATAGTTTTCGGGAAGTCGTACGAGCATAGACGATAATCCAAGACCGGGAAGGCCACAACATCAGCAGATGAACGGAGTGTGAAACTTGCGGCAAATGCTCTTGAGAAAGATAGCATTTCTATTTGAGGAACTCTGTGGAGCTACGGGAGTTCCCCCAACATATGTATTCCGTATTCTGACAAATGATTTGAAGAAAATGAAAAAATTCTGCGAGATGGGTGATACATTGATGGACTACTGAGGAGAAGCAGAAGCGCCTGGATTATTGCAAGCTTTCTCAAACAGATTCCTCTGTGGTCAAGGTTTCTTGGGTCGAATGTCGCTATTGATGAATCGTGGATTAGAGACTTTGAAACGGAGGTGAAACCACTGTCCAATGAGTGGAGAGCCTCAGATTCTCCGCGTCTAAAAACATTTCGGCTCTCTCAATTATAGCTCATGCAATTTTTTTTTTTTTTCTTCTGTTATCCCCAAGGAATCATCATGACAGATCGTCCCATGCCGAGCGAAGGTCACAGCAGTGTGTTATCGTAACTTCGTCCAAAACGTACCCCGAAAAATAAACAAAACAAGGCATCGGTTGCTGGGCCACTCATTATCCACGACAATTCTTGCTTGCAATGGGCAATGTTGTAGACCAAAAACTACGCGAATACGGATGGGAAGTGCTGCCACATCCTCCCTACAGCCCGAGCAAGAGTCCAACCGACTCCGACTTGTTTCCGAAGTTGAAAAACACTATATGCGTGGACGACGTTATCTTTCTCCGGAAGAGCTTTCTACTACCGTTACCCGAACCATTTGACAAACAGAAGTGATGTCCTGGACGGAATAACAGAGCTTCGGAGACGTTCAAATTATGTCATAGAGATTCGAGGAAACTATATCGAAGGACTGTAAAGAGATATAGAAGGACTGTAAAGAGAGATTGCAAAAAAAAAAAGTGAAGAAATAGCGTACATTATTTGTGTGATGTCCGTCGTAATTGTGTTTAAAACGAAAAGTGGCGATGCGCACGGGAGTCGTGCCAGACGGACGGAAGCGGCAGTGGTCGCCGTTTCCTCCCCCGCGTCCGGTCGGAAGGGCAGCCGGCCCGCCGGGGCCCCGGTTTTGTGCCACTGGGCTCCGGACTGACTGGCGCCACGGCGAACGGCTCGCCTCTGCCGAGCTGCAACGCGGCCTTAGTGCGTATTGTTCGTCGGTGCACATTTGCTCCTTTTCAGACGTCACAAACTCCCATTCACGAGTCCGGCTTTAAAACCTTCAGCTCAAAGTGCGGTTTCTTAATCTGGCGACGGATCACCTGCGCTTAAAATATCTTACAGGTGCGCTACGTCGCAGGAAGATTGAAATTTCGTGAACGGGGCGGAAGGCATTTGAAATTTATTCCTAAGTGTAACGGTGCGTTGACGTCGCGGGCACCGTGTCTTAAATTTCTAGCATTTCTCCATCTGAATTGACTTTCGCGTAGGTTAAATGTTTACTACGGTGAGCAGACGATAATAATGATCGTCTACATGCTGTGTACTTCTCCGGTGATAACTGCACATTCTCTTAACATCGACCGAAGAGGCATGTCCTGCTCCAGGGTGTAGTGTGGCTTGTGTTCGCAAGATCCTCGCGGGAAATTGGTAGCGATAAAATTATCGATCGATAGACCAAACTCGGCGTATCGATTAATAACATTGACACACTAACAGCCTCGGCGATGACACTATTCTTATACATCATAAAATTTCCAAGTCGTACAACTGTAGGAAGTTCTGTACTGGAGAATAATACGGAGGACATAAAGCGACCGTAACGCTACAAATGAAGTGCAACTAACCCGTCACGGCTGTTACAGTCCGTCTGTAACTGAAGAGCGAGCAGCGCTTGTAGTGGGGGGAACGGTCTTTCCCGAAGAAAGGTAGAAGTGCTGAACAAGATGCCTAAGTAAAAGTTTCCCGTCTAGCACTACTGTGAGGGTGAGGGTACTTAAGTCGATTATGTTCGTTTTCATTTCTACCGTTATATTAGTTAAAACTTCTGTATTCCGTATTGGTTTAATGAATTCACTGGAAAACAAACTCTTGCCGGACGTCTGTGCACTGCATCGCAAATTGTTTAAAAGCCGCGCTGCAGGAAGGACGGTGTAACTTTGTGAAACAACCTGTATATGCTCCTTAAAACCTAGTGGGATAGAGAGAACGGGGGCTCTTCTGCTCACTCTCCGTTTGGGACTCGGATGTCGTATTTAGTCATGAAGTGAAAGAGGGCCTTCCCGTGCATAATTTATACCAATTGAGATCTATTTGGGGTGGAAAAATGCCGTAAACGGTTACACGAAGCGTTTTCAGATATTTTCGTTACCACGGTTGCTTCAGGGCTACAGACAAGACAGATAATACTCACGAATGCTGAAGTGGACCAGAAGTAAAGCATTGGCTGCTGTCGAAAATGTCTCCTTTGTTCGGAAATGAATTTTTCTATATTGAGTTTGAATCAAACGCTGTCTGCAAGAACCTAGAGAGTACCTCCATGTCTGTTCGGTTTGTTTTCTGTGACTACCGCACTCTTAAAAATCTACAACAGAAGCTGTGCGTTTGGATTTGAAGCTATGCTGGACAAATTTCATTTCGGCACATCGTAACAAACTGTTAAAACTAATGTAACACACAGGTATATGCAGTAATGCATCTCAATCTGTCAGTCAATATTTAACCGACAAGAGCAAGAATGTGGACAGTTAATGTTGCTTACGTCATTCTATATTCTAGGCAAGAGGAAACCTAGCATCAATCTCTCTTGACTGAGGTGTACACCTCCCTAAGCTCTTAAAATGGACGCATATGAAGTTCCCAAAAGCGGCATTGTTTACACGTCCATCAAAGGTTAAGGGAAGCGCGCAGTTTCGAAACTTTGCAGTCGACTTTTTCCTCTGCTTGAGCTGTTGCTGAACAATATCCACGTGTACCAATTAAGTGTCCACTACTGGATTTCAGAAGATGCACTCATGCATTCATTGTTATTGAAGTTTATCGTCTTTCGCTAGCCGCGACAGACGGCTAAAATATTCATTGCACAAGCGATAAGATATACATTGGGACCACAAACAGAAGCATTAGCCCATAGCTCAAAAAGACAAACTATCGACTAAACATTACCAGCGATGTTAATTAGCAAGACCATATACTGGGTCAGGGGCATACAAATGAGACTGTCCGAAAATACAGTCCTAGGCTAATAAATGCTGCAGAAGCGGCCGTGAAAATTGGTAAGTGTGCGCTGTACTGTTGGAGCGATTAGTAACATGTTCTAAGTTATCATCATCATTAGAGAATTTAAATACCTGGCCGCTGTCCATCGCAGCAGTAAGCGAAACATTAGTCGGAATTTATGCTCAGCTGTAACAACTAAAATTTCTTCTCGCCAAAGAACCAACACTGGTTCTAAACTCGTACTTCTTTATGATTCGAGAATCAACCGTGGGCCTAGTTTCATGTATTACAGGTACTGGCGCTCGCGTAACTATCATCGAGAGATCTAAATCTATGGTAAAAATAGCTTTTACTTCGATAGAAGCCCCAACAGTTCGTTGGATAAGGGCGTGAAAATGCTCCACACACTATTGACCAAAGTCGTCCCACGCTGCTTTTAAACCTAAATTTTATTTCCCCGATCCCTCATCTGCACTTCTTCTAAATTCTTGAGATTGAACGTATGAAATTGAATAACGAGTGTGTCATTCGTGCATTCTGGCGTGCTGTTTCATTGAAGCAACATTTTTAAATGAATTTTCTAATATTCCATTTTTAGTTTGTGCTTTGATTACAAGCTAAAGAATCAAATCTGACAAACCACTAAGAAGATACACAAACTCTTGACTCACTGCTTACTCACGTAGTACACACTACATAACGCTGCTTCTGAGCTGAAAAGTATTGTTAGTACTCCAGTCTTTCAGCAACAAAATGACCTTGAGCTATATGGAAGTATCCTTGCATTTGCGAGAGATTAAAGTCGCATGCATTGTTCTTCACAACTACGACAAACTAATTTATTTCCTTTTTAGCGACATTACTACAAATTGGGCGGTAACTGTCTGTACTTCCAAAAAAGTAGAAGCTGAAAACGTAGAAGTATCATGAGAATTAGACTAGTTTCTATAAAGGCAATAAACTGTAGATTCTGAAAAGCCATCTTCAAGAAAGTGTGACCGAGCCGTGTTTCAGATCGATAAGTTCTGTTGGTACGCTTTTTTCCCGCCATGTTTTCATGCCTGTCTTAGCTAAATAATTATACAGAGTAACGGATAAACTGTCATTTGTATCCAGAACCACCATAAAATTTCAAATGGGAATGTTACGGCTATGCTATTTGCGGCAAACAGAATGTGAAGAGCTCGCGCTTTCCTGATTACGCTGCACTCCTGTAGACGACTGCGTAACAAGCTGACCCCAAGCTTCGTACGTTACCGCATTTAGCACTGTTGCAGGTATATAAATACACAGTAACAGCCAGTCAGCGCTTCCTGAAAGCGCAGAACTGTGATGGGTGCTTGGCATTACTCGTAAATGACGTTCTGTATCTGTGGACTCGAGGGAAGCACTTTGGGCGGCTGTTCAGGAATAGGACCCATGCAACCGAGTCATTTGGAATGAGTGCTCTGTCTCAATGATCTGGATATATCAGACCTCAGAGTACACAGCCAGGGGTGGAACAAATTGCCGCGTTGGCGTCTTCAGAGACCCAAAGACATTTAGCTTGACCCAGTGCAAGAAAACTTACACCCCAGATTAAGTTCCTACAACTATTTTCTTCAATTTGAAGTAGGTAAAACAGTTTGATCCTTGTTTTTACGATTGAAACCCAGGAAAAGTGTAGCCTTCGTTGTTTAGCCGTTTCCCGTGATAGTTTTCCAAGTGCGCCTTCCGGAACAGTTTACAAGTTGTGATGCCGGAGTGGATTTCCAGGCACCACAGTACAAAGTTTCTCGTCTGTTCTCTTCCAGCGCGCTACTACCGGTTCACCAGATTTATTCAGTGGAATAGTTGATTCAGCTCATTTGTAACTCCTTAAGGCGGCGTCAACGCCGTGGCAAGGTGGTGGTCTGTTGCTGGACACCTGGACACGTCGGCGGTACAGGCACAGGACATAGCCGACAAAGTAGACAAAGAAGCGAACGTCGATGTTCCATCTCCTTGCACGCAGTCATCTCATTATCTGAAAGACAAACCGTGCGTCAGTGGGACACTGAATGGTTGGAGGTGGCGTAAAACAAACTCCGGTCATCACACAGGTGTGATCGATTTGGCATCTTCACCGATGGAAGAAAGCGCTAGTCACAGCACAGTTCGCAGGTACAGTGTAACACAAGGTTTCCTCATCCACCAGTGTAAAGTTGGTGGTGTCCCACTTCCGGTTCAGCATTTTTTGGCTACATGTGACTTAAATACTGACATCAGGGTACCCCTCGGTGTGACTGGAGATCTGCCCACCATCCTTACTGACACTGACACCTGTGTTACATGGGTTCTGAAATTTTGTAATCTGTCGGGGAGCCGGACGGCAATGCATTATAAACTACTAAGCGTGTGGGAACAGCGTCTGTCCTCCCCCACGAGAAAGTCGTGCTGAGTTTTCGTCAGGGCATCGACCACCTTGATGATGAGCGTTCCGTATCCAAAATAATGATCGTAGTCATCCAAGGAATCCTACACTTCGCCCAGTATCTGAGTGGAGACTGGCGTGGGACTGCTTGCAGGTTATTATTGCTGACTTACTATTGGCAGGAAATATTCTGCGCAGTTAGCAAGAAATACGGTGATGACAGCGTAGATTACAGTACTGGAAGCTGGCATGAAAACCTAAAGTAGAGTCACATACCCGGTTCCGACCAGAACTAGTACTGGTCTTCTGGACTGTTCTTCGAAGTAAATCGCGACGTTTAAATAGCCACCAAGCTGTGTAGTTACATCAGCGAGAACTGGAGCATTTCCGTATGCAGTGTTATCACTGTCTCGCAGTATTCGCAAGTAACGGTTACAGTAAGCGTCACGCAACGTTTCTAGCTTCTCTGAACTCTTCCCAACATCAGTAATGTAATATTTCATCTGCGGATTTCATTGTTGGAGTATGGGCAGAAGCTTTCCGGAGAAAAAATTTATTTAGAAGGGAAATTAAAAGACGGGTAAATCGGTTTAATTAATTCAATTAAATATCCCTTTTCTGTTTACACTGGAGAATAAGTTTTTTGAACATAATCAGTGAACATGAATTTTGGTATAACTTAAAGCGTAACTACTGCTAGCCACTGTGCTTAGTGTCCATAACAGACAAGTGGTCTACCATGCAGTGTCGAACTCTGTGCTTAGGGGTGTTAAGTCTCGCGGGACACTGAAGTTAAGTGCCAGTAGTTCTTCTCATCACGGTTTTTCACCGTTGCGTAGACGATAGGGACAAGTATAGATCCCCAGCGGTGGGACAGACTTTTCGATACCATCTGTCAGGGACGGCCTCAAATTTTGCACACTTTCTGAGCTGCCGCACATGCTACGTGGTCACAGTGTGCACATTTACCACACGTACAAACTGGAGAATGGGACCGTCATCGTTCATTTAGTGTGTGCGCGTCTAATCACATATGTCGACGCTTAGCATTACCCACTAGCTGGGATACACAGCATCTGGGACACCATCGTGCTCTTTCCACAGTGTGCAATGAAATCATGTGAAAGTATCGTGTTATTCTGAAAGTATCGTGTTATTCCTTCGCCTTATCAACAAACGGAACGATTCTAAAACAAATAACAAAAGCAAATGGTGCAAAAATATGCCGGATTGGTTTTACACCCACGTTAGGTAGCTACGTACCCTTCATAGAAAGGATATCAAGCAGATTTCTCAATAATTAAAGCAAAATTTCTAAGCATGTACATGTACCGGTTTAATACCAATTTTTTTTCAGATAAGTGTTTGCGTATGTAACATGAAGCAGCATGAGGCACAGTTAAAAAATAAGATATTAAGTGAAAAAAAGAAAGAAAACTAAAAACACGATTATCATTGGTGATGAGAAAAGGTAAAGTTAATCTCGGGCACAAAAGCACGGCACACTTATAAACGCAAGCAATTAAGAATGTTTTGGTCACTGATACTCGATCAAAACGTTGATTTTTTTTTTCCTTTTTATTATGAAGAATAATCTCACATAATTAGATCCGAACGTGGACATAACTCTCGCAGCTTCGTGATGCTCGAATTTCTTGCTGTGGAAAGTTATCGCACTGCAAAGAACTTGTCTTGCAGCCGGGAATCGCACTGCAGGTCGATCAGTTCCATCTTTAGATGATTCGGAGATCAACGGATAATGGAAAAGGCCGTGCAAAGCAACGAATTATAGGAGACACACTCATAAGATCTAAAAGATGTGCTCGAAATCTGCTCCTTAATTTTTACAGTTATTGACACGTATTCTTGAAATCTAGCGCTTTCGTGGACTAAACAGAGGGTGTACTTTCGTGGACTAAACGGAGGGTGTTTGCAGAGAATAGTTAGCTCTGCCAAAGAGCAAGCTTCCTTTAAAAAGCATTTGTCAGAAATTAAATTGTGCTTCTGTCCTCCTGGCAGAACCGTCGTCGCTCATTTGCGATGCGTTCAGAGCCACAGCTGCCGCTGTTCCGGTGTGCCCACTGGCCGACACGTGCGCTCCTCTTTTGTCGCACTTGGGCAGCGTGTGTTGCATTTGGCCGGCCGTGATCTGTATAGTGATCAACAACGGAACGTAGTGGAAAAATTAGTGACGTTTAACGTGTCTTGAGTTTCGAAAACAGCGAGCTATACATCGAACGTGAAGGAAATCGGTTTTTGTTTTGACCAGTCTAAGCGCTGCTGAAAACTTAAGAACCGAGGGGCCAGTTTTCCCGTAATCCCCATGAAAACATGTTGTTCCTCGTAGCATCCGGAGACAATATTGTGCCTATCTCCTAACCACATCCTCGTGGGCTCTTAGTCTTCGTTCTTCACGTTCTCCACAGACTGCCTGTCGTAGAAAGCAATAAAATCAAAAGGCACTACGCTTCTAACCTGCCATAGTACACTTGCATGGCTGCTGATAGATGGCGGGTAAAACGAAACTGATCCAGAAAGGTATTTTATGGTGACCCAAAACGATTTTCATATAGTTACGGTGTTAGCTACATAACCTGTTTCGCACCATTTTGCAAAAGTTTTGCATTGCAGACTTCGCTGGACCACGAATTATGCTTCGGACAACGTTGGACAATGAACGCACCCATTTTTATTGTGAGAAACCTTTTGTAATGCATTCAAGTAGCCACTAAAGCTGTTTCTGTCTCACTGAAACGGAATGACACAGCGGACTATACGGGACAGAGTACGCGAGAGATGGGCATGTGCATATCTATCACAGCAGCCGAATGAGGCATCGAAATTGCGGTTTCCAACATTTTGTTTTTTAACAAGGGTTAGTTCCGCGTCAGTCTCAAATTTTACCGATTAGTTTTATTTTGGGCGCCCTGTACTTGATCTTTGGTTTATGAGAGTACGGTCTTCAACGGTTTTTAGTTTCCGATGGAGTGTAATCTCTTCTACAGTAGTGACATTAATGCTGGACACGGTGTGGAGTTTCATCGAATGTTGCGTTCACGTGTTTATTTTAATTGAAATACACAGTATAATTCACAACAAATGTTCATAAAACATGCTTCAAAATGGAAGTTTATATCTAAAAATTTAATTAAAAATTTTAAAAATTAAACGATATACAACTAAGCAATTTCTTAATGTTTTGTGGAATATCCTTTTATCACTGCTTCGTCATTCCCTAACATAGTCCACCAAATGTCGAATATCTTCTGGTTTGGCCACACTGAACCACGAACTCACGATAGCCTCTAGGAGCTCCCTCTTTTTACTAGGATTCCGTCGCGAAACCATTTTAAGCCTTGACTAAAAGTTCGCAATTGGGTTGACGTCGGGACTATTGTCACGCCAAGATAACACACGAATTTGGTCATGGAATAATCTCCTATTGATTTTCACTGTATGGCATAGTGTACTCTCTTGCTAATGGATGTACCTTCAAACAAATCGCGGGTAGAGGGCAGCAATTTAAACGTCCTGGATTTTTTTTTTTTGTTGCCCCGTGACACTGCCAGACGTGCAACGTCATAGCTCGCCACGAAGCCCCACGCAGTGACACTGGTGGGGTGCTGCATAGTGGCAGGGGTGCACTAAAGCAGCAAATCTTCGCCTGGTCGACGAAGACTCCATCACTTCCAGAGATCAAGATTTTAGTCTTGCCATTTGAGTGTAGCCCACCTGCTTGTTTCCATTGCTCAAGTAACTGCCCTTGCATTTCGTTCAGATGTGGATGGCATCGTCCTTGGTCTCGCTCGCAAACCATTTTCGCCAAATGTCAGTCTTAGGGTGCGATCCGAAACTTCAACGCGTGAAGTCTTAAAGATGACATTTATGCCATTTGTCGTACGCTGACGTTTTGCAGAGAAAGGCCCCAGATTGTACGATAGTCTTGAATAGTCAATATTGGTTTTCTGCCGGTTCTTTGAGCAGTTTTGATTCAGCCAGTTTCTTCATACCGGTTGCAAAGTTTCCTCTCGCGCAACTTTGTATCGCCTCCACCCGACCTTTTTGTTGTTTCTGTGTACGTATAACGTTCTTCATGGAGTGTTAACTGCCTTACTCCGTTTACTTGGTGACCAGCCACCACGATTCGCTACAGGAGACATAGTTTTCACTCACCCGTCTCAACTCCACTCGCTAAAGAAACGTCACACTTCAGCAACAATGTATTGTTGCCGCTAGTTCTAGAACAGTGATCAGAACGCTTTTTCTCACCGGATAAAATAATACACGCTTCCATTGATTCTGTCGGTGAAACAGTTTTGTAATCGTCAGTTAAGTCTATTCATTTTTAATAAAAAAAATATAACATCACATTCTCCAAAAGTGATACAATCAGTAAGACATAGCATAAAAACAATAGCATAATTTATTAATTTAGTGTACTAAAACGTACATACGTCTCGTGATGATAAAATGAACATTTCAACGAAGTGCCCAGAATTAAGTATACTGCTAATTCACGGAGCGAAGCAGTTGTCAGTGCGACAAAGCGGGGATACTGTCAGCGTATTTTTGACCTCAAATCGCATCTTCTGTCAAGATTCCACCGCTCTAGAGGCAGATTTTTATTAATTTCGGCACAATATCTCTCTTTCGGAAGCCATTTAACTACCCTCTGGCTCTGCAGTCTGCATGTATCATGCACTACGGTGACGTTATTAAGCATAATCCAGTTATACAGTATTCTGGTTCTAAGGTTTAGCGGCTAGAAGAGGAAAGGGGGAAGTTGGGAGTGGTACACGAAGTACGGTCCACCACACAATGTTGTCCGCGGAATACAGATTGTGAATAAGCAGTAGTTATTGTACCAGAGTAATTTATTGGTGCACAGAATAAGTCATTTGCGTCCATTTCGTGTACGCAGGAGAAGATTGTAGAAACCAGATAATCTCATTTTACTCCAATGGTCATTATATGAAATTTATCTTACTTAGTGTTGTTAATATATGTTGACTCACCGAGGGTTCTCAGAATTTTGAAAGCATTTTCGCAGTGCAAAGGTTCACTATGACTATCGTAGTGTAGTAGAACGTTTTTGTGACTTTCTCGGTTGAAGTAGGCTAATCCATGACGAATCGGTGAGCTCTTATTTCAAACTTCCACCGTCTCCTGTTAACATGACTTCATATGGCTCCTATGTAGATGATCAGTACTCAGAAACGAAGATTTCGTAACGAATCTCCTTCAAGGCTGAATTACGCGCTAACGATTCTTTCAATTGCTGTCTTTGGTATCTACTTTTTCGCGCGGCTAAATGTGAGGTCATTTCGTCTTAAATCGTTATGTGCAGGTAATCATACGCGGTCTCTAAGCTATCAGAAATATTGTCCAATATTTCCTGTTATACATTGCCGGCCGCGGTGGTCTCGCGGTTCTAGACGCGCAGTCCGGAACTGTGCGACTGCTACGGTCGCAGGTTCGAATCCTGCCTCGGGCATGGATGTGTGTGATGTCCTTAGGTTAGTTAGGTTTAAGTAGTTCTAAGGGACTAATGACCACAGCAGTTGAGTCCCATAGTGCTCAGAGCCATTTGAGCCAACCTGTTATACATTATTGTTGACGGCTGTGCAAAATATTGACGGATGTACTGAAATTATCATCTAAACTGGTTAAACTGTGTTGTCTACCGTTAGGGCTGTGTGTCTAAGTCAGCTCAATCCCGTTTGCCAAACTTTATTATGCACGACTTTTTCGTGTTCTGTTAACCGAACTTCTGATACGGATTCGATATCCACAGAATGCACTTTCATTTTAGAAATGCGGAAGATCGCATACCAACGGCCGTGCTGCAGTGAAAACAGGTTCCCGTCAGATAAATGACTTAAGCGCTATCGGGCTTGGCTAGAACGTGGGTGGGTGACCGTGGGTCTACCGAACGCTGTTGGCAGGCAGGGTGCAACCAGTCTTTGTGAGTCCAATTGAAAAGAGACTTTATCGAAGAGTAGCGACTTCGCTCACGAAAACTGACAATGGCTGGGAGAGAGAGATACGCCCACCACATGCCCCTCCATATCCATATCCACATCCAGTGACGCCTACCGGCAGAGGAGGACACGGCGAGTATGTCGGGACTGTTTTCTTCCGAGGTCTGTTCGGACGGAGTTCAGTGTAGATCAGCGATTGCCAGCATTACAGTGTGTAAAAGTATAGTAATTGCCAGAAGAAATCGGAGAAATGCGTCCGGAAACAGGTAAGCTTCAGTTAGAAAAAAAAAAACTAATTGTGCGAAGGCGGTGAATTATAAAAATAGTGTCTCGCAAGAACTATAGGTGAAACATATTGCAAACGTAAACCAAAATGGCGAGCGTCCGTCCTCATAAAATTCCGATAGTCGATTTGCTCGCTTATCGTCAAGTCACGTAGTAAATTTCCATGCGTCAGTCTCCCTGTCTTCTCAAACCACTCTTTCATCCGTCTACATTTCCTCTTTTCTTTCTGCGAGCGCACAGCCATCCCAGGGTCAAATAACAGCTTTCCTCCGTGTCCACCAGGTTTGCACCTTCCAAATTCGACATGGCGTTACTTGGCTTTGTGGGTCCAACCACCAGTATATTGCCCAGTATTGGTGGTAGTCGAGGGCCGCTTTAGTGTATCGAAACCCGACTAGCAGGAACTCTCGATGTGATGGGCAAGAGTATAAGAGGCGTGTAGTCCCCGCAGCGCGCGTGGTGTGCACGGTACAGCGCACGAGATGGCTGGAAGCTAATTAACTGCCGGCCGGCGATTGTGCGGGTAATCTGCAGTCGCGCCGCCGCCGCCGCCGCCGCTTCCTGCCCGCCTCGGATATCGCAAGAGGCTTCCGCCGCTGCTCCGTTGTCGAGGCTCCTCACTGCCGACGCCGGCACCGTCCCGCTCTCGCCGCTTTAACCCCTGGACTGTTGACGTGCGGTGCGAGCTTTGGCGGCGTGCCCCGGCCGGTGCATTGTCACGCCTCCGCCGCGCGCCAGGCGCTCTCGCCAATTCGCAGCTCCGTTTTTGCTCCGGGCTTTGCACAATGTTGTGTACGACTTCGTACACAGCGGTAATGAGGGGAGGGTTACAGAGCGGCGCGGCAGATGTCGTCGTAGGAAACCTGGACTGGAGCAGAAATGATTAGTGAAAAAGTTAACACAGTAGACACAAAATTTACTTTACTTTTCTTTCTCCAAGCGAACGAAGACTCATTACAGATAATGCAGCGAGAAATAATCCACCTCGTACTACCGCAACAGCGCTGAAGCGCTCTGAACTACAGCCCGAACGATGGTGTCGCAGCCGCTAGTAGGCCGTATCTGCGTACCTTGTGGCGCGCCATTGGTGAGTCAGTACGGAAAATGCTACTCCACCGTATACTCCTTACTTATACGAGACCATCGAAGTAGGTTTACTCATCTGTTTTGTGTGGACAAATATAGTTACATAATCATTTGTCGCTGGAATATATGACAACCATCCTGTGAACCAGTATTTATGTCGTCTTACAAAACTCACGAACGTTTAAATGTTGCACGTAACGCACTGAAAACTCGCTGTGAAATGACGGATGCCTCAGAGCACACATCGCTACGAGGGTGGGTTCAGTGAAAATATTAAATATTGTTCTAAAATTATACCAAGCAGTAGTACCACGTAACGACGTAATCTCCCTCACACTCAATAAAACTTCACCAGCATTTGCAAAGTGCCAGATTTCCCCCAGAAAAAATTATTTTGACAGCTTTACTACTGCTGCTGCTGCTGCTGCTGCTGTACCGCGTAGGTTTGCTCTTTATAAATACGAAACAGTTTGGAGAGCAGTTTGCTTTTATTGGTTGACCTAAAATAAGAAAATCTGTCGTGGATAGATCTGATGTGTACTGTGAACCCAGAACGCACGGACTTTACGTCTATGAATGTCGTTAACTGTTGCACAGGCTGTATGCGCTCTTTGTCATGTTGCATAAGAACGCCAGTTTAGAGCAGTCCACGTCGTTTCATTTGAGTGTGTTCTGCATTCTACACGTGCAGTTTATTACGAAAATTATAGATGTAAAGCACAGTATTGTACATGTTATAAAGGGTTAATACTGTAGAACGTTCACAGTACTGTGCTTTACAATCATAATTATGTTCTATCAAGAAGAGTCACAGTAACCAGATAAAATATTACGAAAATGGTTAGGGTATGCTGGTTCCTGCAGTAGTTTTATATTGGCCAAAGCACAGGAGAAACCGAATTTCTTAACTATTTTGGACCATAACTATTGAGGATGTTAGATCTAATTCAAAATCAGTCTAATTTAATGCACTAATTTCTTGTTGATGATGGGTAAGATTCTTAACACCAAAGAAGACAGAACAATCAGTTATGGAGCCAGTGAGACTACGTCTTAATTTGTCATTTGAATGTAGAGCAGATGATCCAGGTGTCGCGCGTCGTTGCTCTTGACAAGTCGTCGTTGCCTTTCTGCGACCGGTTATGAAGTGCCAAGTCTGTATCGGTGTGTTCTGAATGACTGCAATGAGCGCTTGTGTAGTGTAGTGTTGAATTTTTGTTGCGGATAAAAGGAAGCGCAGCCGCACAGGCGTGCATTAGATACCAACGCTACGGAGGAGGTAAGCAATAAATGGAGACCAGTAAGGGAAGAAGCCGCGATTTCAAAAGAGAAAGAGCAAGGACGATGCATATGTACCTACGGAAACGCTTTGAAATTGAAAAAACAGTGGCCTTAAAGCACAAACATTGAGTGCATCAACCCTGTTCACAAACTTTTACACCTTCCCTGTTCCACTTATTTATACATCCAAATGAAATTTTTGACGAAAAAATTGAGTCCAATGAAACAGTTCTGTTTTCGTGGCTGGCTGTTTTGAAACTTTTCCAGTTTGGCACCTCAGGGACTGAATCTGCTGACTGAAAACGGGTACGTTCAAACGCCACTTAAATTTTTTCGAAAAAATGTCCTTCACTGCATGCTTAGAATTTTCGTCTTGGCATCTTAGTGTGCCTCTATTTCTCGCTTCTATAAATACACTTCAGGGGTAATCGGGAGATCGGTTCCTGATCTACTCGACTGTTCTGTCTTGGCTTTTAAATTTTTTCGCGTAAATCCCTCTAACATATCGTTAGTACCCTCACATTACCTGAAGTAATGTCCTTCCTCATTCAGCATGGTATCTACAGGATAGTGTAACCCAACCCAAAATAAATACACTGGGTCCCTAAAGATTACATGAAAAGCAAAAGTTTCGTGGGCAGCCCATAATCAAGTGTCAGGTATTAAATTTATTTTGGACTCTGCTTTGACTGGTTGTCCTAATGACTTACTGTTACGATAAGTTAACATTGGAAAGCTTAGATACGACCGTAAATCAAGGGAAGAAACATCGCATATCATAACGATGGTTACTTCAACCAAATCTTCTGTTAGCTGTGGCATGGTAAAGCTGATTTTCATGCCGAGTAATATACTTACTGGCTTTCGAGATGATCTGTTGAACTACAAAACGGTCATCTCACTGTTCATAGTTTTTTAATTACAGCATGACCTAAAGCACCAAGAAGACCGTGTTGTTGACGTACCTAACATTATATGTCAAATTTAATTCTGACCAGTACTCATGTATAATAAAAAAAAGTACTCGCATGTTGAACGTTGTTCTCCCCCTAATGTATGAGAACGAAGCATAGATGTCTTAATGCTGCGAGCAAGGATGGTTTGCACTTCAAACTAACAATTGTGCTAAAAAATATATCAATGTGCTGGTTTATATGTCCTACGGAAATTACTTGCCCCTAGTGCAGAGATTGTTTTTTCTCTGTATGAGGGATTCACAATTTTAAGCAGATTCCAAATCGTCGGAGTGTGTCAGTGACTGGCGCAATTGATAATTCCCCGTGCTTTTACTGTTGACAGTTACCATAACTGCGAGATGCGGTGGGCGTTTTGTAAATTTGAGCTGCCTCCATCTTTTTGTGACCTTTATCCCTTAATGCCTGAATTTTTTTTTTTTTTTTTTTTTTTTGCGGCTAGCTATAGTAAGACAAAAGCTGATCACGTGTTTGTAAGATGAAGGCAAATACCGGAATTACTTATTTAACGGGAGTCGGATGGTTCCATCTCGGCCTTGTTAAATTATGACTTTAGGAACATTTTTCTCCCTAACCAGTTGACATGATTTTTTTGTTGTGTTCGTTATATCTTTACCTTCATTTTAAACTGGTAAGTCTTAAAAATAATAAAAACTTAAATTTAAAAATTTTTTAAAGTAGCCTTAAAAACGGCAATTTTTTACTTTAATTAGAATTTATGCCATAGTTCTTCAAAAGATATTCAAATTTGCTCTGTTTAAAACAACTAACAAATAAGGAACAATTTTTAAAAAATCATGTTACTACATTAATAGTAGCCAAGAAAAATGTTCCTAACCAATGAAAAAAGCAGTTGTCGGGGAAACGCAAATGACTATTAAACTATGATTTTTATTCTTACTTTATTACATTCCAGCTTCATATGAAGGTCTATCTGGTTCTTCTAGTTCTTCTAGTTCTTCCAACTGGTCCTCAATCTTTCTTCTTGCTTGCTGTGTTCCCTGGCGACACTTTTTCTGTTTCTGTGACAGCTTTGCCCGCTTTTTTAATTCAAAGTTCGTCGTCCTTTTTCAAAAATTTGACACAGTTCTTGCCTGGATATATCCCTAGATGACTCTAAATTTTACACTTTGCTAAATTTCCTTCATTGAAAATTGTAATAGCTTCGTACACTCCCAACTGAAATGTAGTCATCAAAATAAAAGTTGCTCTTGGTACCTTCGACCGTACAACATTGTTTAACGACTCTGACGGATGCAGGCGCTTACGCAAGAGGTCAGGATGAGCCAAGTCTCTAAATATGGGTCTTATTTGTTCCATGACAGCGAAAGGAAGATGTGTGTGGCCATAAGGCTCATTTTTCTCTTGGGCTTTTCGGAATTTGCACCAACTTGTCTCAACTTTGGGGCATAGCCCGTGTCCAGATGTGTCTTCGTTGGTAGTCGTCAAATGAAAAAAATTCTGCTCAGACCGTTGCCTTCACGTCCTTTAGTTTTTGTAGCATTCCTTATAGCTAGGTCATAATATAGTTGTATTTGATTTATAGCATCACCAGTAAGGTGGCCACGACCCCCGATGGTTTTGCCGTCGGAAAATTTTGGTTTCACAAGATTAATTTCGTGAAGCGACTACCCATCCGCTTATGGACGTGACCGCAACATTCCAATTTCTCAATTGAGAAGTTGGGACCATATGGTTTGGCCTCACAAGCCTTGAGGTAAGAAGTACTGTCTCCTAAATTTTGGCAGCGATTCTTGAAACATTTCCACAACTCCTTTGAGTTTCGTTCCTCCACTTACTCCAGAGTAGTTAGCTAGGCAATCAGCATCATGATTGTTGGTCATTCTGTTTTCGCATCTGCAATACTTGATAAAATTTTAACATCATTTACCTTGCCTGTGTTTTCTTCTATTGCAATAACACTTTCATTGAGTGAAGTGTGGCACCTACGTTGCCACGACCCGTCAAATATTGCTGTCAAGTCTCTGTTACCATCATTTTCACAGACATTTTCTTAAACAGTAGCCCTCATACTCTCCTCACAGACCTCTTTTGCAACATCTCGAAGCATCTTATTGTAATATTTGAAAGCTGGCGGGGTCGGAAAGTTCATTACACCGCAGAAAGTTCGCGCCGCTTCTTAACTTTTTCCAATACATCGGAATGCGTAGGCTAATCGAACATTCACTTCTGATTGTTTAGAGTCTGCTAAGCATGGAGAATTAGTAGTGAACTCTTCAAAAGAACAGTCATTGCACTTTATTACTATCGATACTTGTAAGCCTAGCCTGGCTCCAGTAGAGACAGTAAGGGATCCTTTACATTTTAAGCACACCGCAATTTGGCTAACTAGGCAACCTAAACTGTTGATATTAACAATATCATAGGAACCTTCTTCTTTTCCTTCTTCTTTCTTCTTCGCGGATGGATCACTTAGGACCACGCGTAATCAACATTTGTTGGCCTTCCTTTTCGCCCAGTATTCCTTCATAAACAACGAATGGGCTAGCTTTCGTTGCGTATACCACGCATCTGTTAGTTTTTCTCTCTCCTTCCTCAAAACCCCGTGTGTTTGTGATTTTTCTGATTTCATTTCTATCATCTAGATTTGGAGACCCTAATTCCTCAGGTCTCTTTCTGTCTGTTTGTACCAGTTCGGTCTTGCAGTTTTGTTCTTTAAAAATGTATGGATTTTGTGCGTTAACCTGTTTGAGTCCATTCTTTCTAAGTGCCCCATGAATTCGATTCTTCTCATGCGCATTGTGTCCGTTATTTTGGAGACATTTTTATATATTTCTACACTGGGTTTTGGATAATGCACCCCATTTTTAGTTCTTGGTCCTAAGGTTTTCCTCATTATCTTACGTTCTTTCACGTCTAATTCCTCTTTTAGTGTTCTGTGTTGAAGGTTTAGTGTCTCAGATGCGTAGAGAGCTTCAAGTCTAATTACTGTTGTATAGTGTCTTATTTTGCAGTTCCACGAGAGACTCTTTTTGTTGTAAAAGTTTTTTGTTAACTGAAACGCCGTCTCCTTTCCTTGGACTCTTGATTTGACAGATTTCTTTTCATTACAATTTTCTGCAATCCATTCACCTAAATATTTAAATTCTTTTACTCGAGAGATGTAGTTATTACCATTTTTGAGATCAGAAGGTGCATCTTTGATGTCAGTCATAAATTCTGTTTTTTCAAATTAAATTTGTATTCCTATTTTAGCTGCTTGTTCTTGTAATAATTCTAGCTGTTTCTGTGCATCGGTAATGTCTTGCGCGATCAGTGCCATGTCATCAGCAAATGCTAAACAGTCTAGTTGTACGCCCTTACGTCTTGGTCCCAGTCTGTGTGCTGGTGCACCTGCTTTCCTCCATTCTCCAACAACTTTTTCAAGAGCTCAACTGAAGAGCACTGGGGACAGTACATCCCCTTGTCGCACTCCTGTATCTATTTCAAATTCTGTGCTCAATTCTCCCATAAATTTGACTTTGGATTTGGTCTCCGTGAGTGTTTCTTGTATGATGTTTGTTGTCTTTTGATCTAGTCCAAATTCTGCTAATACTTCAAAAAGGGATTCTCGGTTTATACTGTCATATGCTTTTTTAAAGTCGACAAACGTGATGACAGAACTTTTGCTTGAAGTACTGTGTAAATATTTCATTGAGTTCTTCAAGTTAGGGATTTGTTCTACGCATGATCTACCTTTCCTGAGCCCACCTTGGTATTCGCCTAGTTTTGAATTCAGCTGAGGTTCTGCACGGTTTAGTAGGGCTTTAGACAGAATTTTGTATGTTATTGACAATAAAGAGATTCCACGATAGTTGTTGGGGTCTGTTTTACTTCTTTTTGTACAGAGGATGTATGATTGCAGTCTTCCAATCTGTCGGGATTTTTTCAGTTTTCCAGATTTCATGCATAATTTCTTTGAGTTTTGCAATAAGATTTTCTCCTGCATTTTTCCATAATTCTGCGATGATTTGGTCTTCTCCTGATGCTTTATTTTTCAGTGACTGAATTATCTCTTTAATCTCTTGTATAATTGGTGGCTTTGAGTCTGGGTTTCGTTGTGTACGATGGAACTCAAATTTTTCTGCAGGCTTTTCACAATTCAGCAATTTAGAAAAGTATTTTGCAATAATTTCACAGTTTTCAGTGTTGGTATGAGCAATTTCCCCATGGTCATTTTTCAATTGGAGTGATGGAGGAGAGTACTTCATTAATTTTTGTTTGAATACTCTGTAGAAATTTCGGGAATTGTTTTACTTGAAATCATTTTCTATGTCTTGCAATTTTGTGTCTTCGTGTTGTTTACGGACTGTTCGTATTGCTTTTGTGACTGTTTTCCTGGTATCTTGGAGATCTTCCAGGGTCTTTTGATTTTTGTTGCGCAACCAATTTTGCCGTGCCTGTTGTCTGAGATTCATCAGTTGCTCATACTCACCTGTCCACCACGGGTGTTTACGTGTCCTTGTTTGCGGTGCTACAGTTTCAGCTGCTTTTAAAAGTCCTGCTTGCTGTTGTTGCCACTTTTGTGGTTTTAAATTTTACGTGTGAATTTTCTTTTTTCTGGAATGACATCTAGTGAGAATTTTGCTGGGTAATGGTCGGAATCTAGGTCTAGTCCATTAAGGACTTTAAGCTTCATGATTTCTACTGTATTTACACGGTATATCATTACATGATCCAACTGATATTCACCTAGTAATGGATTAGGTGAGATCCAAGTTTTTGTTTTCGAGGCTCTTTTCTTGAAAAATGTTGATTTGAAAAATAGGTCATGGTTTTTGCAGATTTCAATGAGTCGCATGCCATTCCGGTTGGTCTGTGTATGCCCTGACCATTTACCTACCCAATATCGATATTTCTTTTCTTTACCGATTTGTGCATTGAAATCGCCCATAATGATTTTGACAGGGTTATTTGCGAATTTTTGGAGAACATTATCTAATTGGTTCCAGAATTCTTCTACTTTGTTTTTGTTATTGTTGTTAGTTGGTGCCTGTCCGTTGATTAGAGTGTATATCTTATTAGTTAATTTTGTCATCGTGGAGAGCCGTCCCGAGTAAGATTTGAAGGTCGCGACTGAATCAAGTATTGATATATCTACTATAAATCCCGTTCCAAATTTTGGACAATTTGCCATGGCTCGTTTTCCAGGTTTTCCTGTGTATCTCCTGTATCCTTCCGAATCACAGATTTTCATCTGTATATCATGATTCCTGAAATGCAATAATTTTGATTTTACGTTCTCTGGATTCGTCCAGGATGTTTTTTAGTTTTCATATTTTTAAGAGAATTTACATTAAATGCCATTAGCGAAATTCTAGATTTTGGTTTGATTTTGTTATTACGGGGTTTTGAGGTACTCCGATTTACCTCCATGCACACTTCTGTGGTCTTCCCAGAATCCGAATAGACCACTTGCGGTTTTTCAACCGTGGGATTTGACCCACTGGGATAATTTGTCTTTGAAGGTGCTGTATCCATGTTGATTTAATTGGGCTGGGTTTGTGACTGAAATTGAGATTTGTCTGGTTAAGCTCAGAGTTCCACTTCTGAGTTTTATAGATCAGCCGCCACTAATATGTGGAACAGACGCTGTAGGGTTACCGCCACTAACCTGTGGCACCGTCGTGCCCTTTGTCCAAATAACCTTGGACGATAGCTTTTATAGTAGCCCAAAAAGCAAGGTTGCCTCTTCCGCCAGTTCCGCCGTACCGATGATCTTCATCTCCGCCTTCACTGCCGTTGAGGTCTTCACCGTGTCCCTGGCAAGGGGTTCTCACGAGGTACTATCTCCCGGGCCAGGTGAACCAAGGTTTTTTATGAGGTGTTACTCCTCCCACGCCTCCTTTTTCAACCGGGCTTGGGACCGGCTATGGCGGAGTTCCTCTTCTTTTCCATATATCTCATATTTATCCATGTTCGAGTAAGCTTTTTAGAAGAGCAGATCGTTTTAGAAGCACAAGCAGCTTCAGTACTGGTACCAGGCCTGGGCTCACCTTCACAGTGAACTTCCACTTCAGATTCACCACGACGCAAAAACTGTTTTTGGTTACATCTCCTCTCACTGAACTCACGTTTTCTTTTCTTGTTTTGTATTCGCGGCATTTTTACATAATATAAACTTATTTGCTGAGATCTAAACACTGAAATACGAATATCGTAAACAAACTTCCAATCACCAGAAACAAAGAACTGAAAACAACGAAGTATACTGGCAGCTATTTTCATCATTGCTGCCAACAGTATTTCATCAGTGATACCAGCTACGCCTTCAAACACTTGTAATATAACAAGTAGGCAGTAGCGAATAAAAAGAAAGTTGAGTTCATGAAAAGTGTGTTGCAGGGTGTTACTAAATGCTTGTAAAACGGAAATCACTCAACTTAAATTAATAAATTTGGTATCAGTTTAACCCCGAATATATTCGTAACAAAAAAGTGCTAAAAATAAAAATCAAATTTTGAACGAAAGAACCATCCGACTCCCCTTAACAGGGCATGGCTCATTTTGATCCCCAATGCACGTACTATGTAGTGGCCTCATCATGGACGGGAGGTGAGGAACGCTCACCTTTTTTCAATAAATAATACTGTGCGATGTGTGACGTCGAGTCACAGAGAGACGGTCACAGTGGTGCGGGTTGGGGCGGGGTGGGAAGAGACTAACTAATCAGGTAATTCTTTAATGGTAGAACGGTTAACTTATAAATTGCATCAAGTAATCATATTGAACGAGAAGAGAAGGAATCATTAATGCAAGGAGCACAGCACCGGCTCTGCTGTCCAGTGGAATATGGTCTCCTGAGATCCAGTACTCACTGTTCCCCATTGCAGAGCGGCGAACGTTGGTCGAGCATCAGAGAAAGGGCACAGTACACTTGTTTCGAAAGTGAAGCTCGATGAAGAGTTTGTTAAGTTTGGTGGTTAGTATCGTTTCCAGTGATAAAAGTGGTCGCACTAAGAGGAAACGCAACAGCCAATTCTGCGAAAACCTTTTACATGACCATGCTGGCAGAAATTATCTTGGTAACTGCATAGGCTTGACGTGTCCATTCGTGTGGACATTACCTTTAAAGATGCAAAGACTCATTCGGTAAACAAAAGGAAAAAATGTCTTCCCTAGTGCAAGTGCTTGCCGGATTTGAATGCTTCCGAACCTTTGTGGTAAGTATAAGAAGACCAAAGGACGGGCCTATTTGGAGATACTTTCATCGAATCCAGTAGAGACTTAATCCAACGGATGCTTTGTCCCTAAGTGCCTCACGACGGGATCTTCTAATAAAATTGCATCCTCTGTGCTCCTGGGTAACTTCAGAAGTAGAAAAAATAGCGCTGCATGTATTCCAAGGTTTTCCGAGGACCATATAACGCTGACAGGCGGCAAGAGAATTGCATATATCAGTTGAACGAAGTGGCTAGGGTCTTGGAAAAAAGTTAGATGAGCACCAACAAAAGTAAAAAAAAAGATAATGGAATGTCGAATTAAATACGGCGATGCTGAGGGAACTACATTAGAAAACTAGACAACAAGGGATTTGCTATGTATGCATCAAAATAGTGACGATGGCTGAAATAGGACATAAAAAGCAAATGGCAATAGTAAACCAGCATTACTGAAAAAATCGTATTTGGTAGATATTTAATATCAATTTAAGTGTTAGGTCTTTTCTTCAAAGTATGTGTCTGTAGTGTAGCGTTTTGCGGAAATGAAACAGACGATTAAGATTGAAGACAATGAGAGAATTGAAAAGTGGTGCTACTGAAGAATGGTATAAATTAGAGGGGTAAAATTGATAACTGACGAGCATTTATTGGAACCAGCTGGGAAGAAAGGAATTCTATGGTACAACTTCACTGAAAGAAAGGACCGTCTGACAGGAAACATTTGACATACTCTCAAGGAATTGTCAATTTCATAATGGACGAATGCGCGAGGAGATAAAATTGTAGAGGAAAACGAAGGCTCGAGTACAGTTGACGTGTTAAAAGTAGATTTCAGTTACAGCAGTTACTAACAAAGAGACAAAAGGCTGAAATAGTATAGATTAGCTTGGAGAGTGGTACTAATCCGGTTACTTAGTTAAAGTTCGCAAGTGAAGGTAGGACTGCGTGCAATGCGGTAATACGTTAAAAAGTGAAATTTTGTGGGAGAACTGAGAAATCCTGGAATACGAAATGTATGGAAGACGTACGCTGGCGCATTCCCGATGGTAAGAGGGCAGAATCATCATTGCACGTGTATGATACCATGAGAAGCATGCTTAGTTTCTTTTTGAAAGTTTCAGTAAAGGTAGTTTTCCATAATTTCGAGCAAAGGGTGCGTGAACAGTTTTGATGGTCTCTCTCGAGTTATTAGAAACCGCCCTCGCTGTGCTGAGCGCAGTCGGCACGGGTCGTATTTCAGTGGAAAATGCTTCACTGATCTCAGAAGATAAGGCGGTTGCGTCAAAGAAGTGCGTCGGTGAGAGAAGGCTGGCCGCGTGGAGTAATGGGATGCCCGCTGGTAGGCGTAGCGTTCTGTGGGCGGAACGGCGTGGCACTGGGCAGAGGGTCAGCGGGTCGGGGCGCCTTATCTGCGCCGGGTCGTGTAAACAGCGCACACCACTGCCCGCCCGCAGAGGGCTCCGGCTTGCATTCTAGGGCGTCGAACGATCTGTTGACGTCCGTTGCTACCATTTCCACGACGGGTCTTCCCGCTGCAATTTATCGTTGCCCTTGCTGTTAGTATATCATTTACTTCGTTCAGTAGGCATTTAATTGCTTGTTTCATTGTAACCATACCGTTTTGCCAAGCTGATAACTTTCTGCTTGTTAGTCCAGTATGTGAATGAACGGGTATGGAAACGCTTATTCGCAATCCACTTGGTAAAGCATAACGATCTAGAATATCCAACTGAAATATTTCTTCTTGTGATCGTTGAAGTATAAAATTGTCGGCTTACGCCGTTAGTTTCACTTACCACACGACATACTTCTGTATATTCGTATATCCATAGATACGGCAGGAATAATCTTCATATTCATTGCATTAGAATATGAGATTGTACGGAGGCAGGATTTAATGTTTTTTTTTCCCTCCCGTGTTTCGTGAATCTGTCACGTATTGAGTAAAGAGATTGCTTGTTTTGGCGAGGTCGTAGTTTCCCGTGCATCCTTTGCACTCACACTGCGCGACTGTCACGCGATCGTTTCAGCGCCGCTAGATTTTGTATAGAGCTCTGCCGCGTATCAGAAAATCTGAGCCCGTTTGACTGCCAGTATAGTCTGTGGAGCCCTAGCGACCACACGAAGCAGTTTCACCGTGAAATTACACAAAAAACAAATTCAACCAATTCCGTAAAGGCCACGGTTAGACTATGGTTCCTAACGCGCTGCACTCCCATGCTACCGGTCGCCAAATGTAGGAACGTGTTACTGCTGGTTGGCGAGCTGATAAAACAGAGTTTCGCCTTAGACTCCGAACATAAGTTAATCGTTGTTTTGCGTTTCAACACTTAATGTAATGTATGATGAACCAAAATGTAAACGAGTTCCATTTGGCTTTTAATCGTTAATTACGTAAATATGTGAAGGTAACACCAATTTCGCTGTGGAAATCTGCTGACAGTTTTATACAGATCCCTCATTATTCAGAGATCATAATTACGTAATTACCGCTTCATCCTCGACTCCAATAAAAACCATCTCCGTTACATCCCTATCTTACAACGCTATATATGTCCACAGGAGATACAAAGGGGCAAAAAAGTAATCGTGCAACCGTACTTCCTGAAACATTTTTCACCTAATACTTCAAGAAGTAGCAAAAACTTCGCATCTGCATGATTACTTTGCAGTTCATAATTATATGCCTGGAAGAGAGCACATCGAAATAACCTTAAAGCTATTTATCGTTAAGCTCTTGAGCAGACCGCTGGGAAATGAACATTCAGATCTTTCCCCACGAGCTGTAATTTCTCTGATTTTGTTCTGCTTATTATTTCCCCTATGCAGGCGGTTGTCAAGAAAATATTTTCACACGCGGAGGAGAAAGTTTGTGATTGAAATTTCATGAGAAGGCCCTTTCGCAACGAAAATCACATTTGTTTCAATGGTTGCCACTCCAAATCGAACATAATATCCGTGGTATACTCTACTCTATTCCGCGATAATACGAAACGAGATGCTGCTCTTCGAACTTTTTGGGTGCCCTCCGTGAATCCTATCTCATGGGGATCGCGCAGCATGTACCAGTATCTGAATGAGGACGGACAAGCGTAGTTTAGGAACTCAATTGCATTATTTGGAGTCAATTGCCACTTTTCTCGCCATAAAGGTATCATATCTGAATCATTTTGCAATTGGTTTTGATTAGCTGATGACTTAACAAGGCGGTAAATGACAGCGTCATCTGCAAACAATCTGAGGGCGGCTCAGATTGTCTCCTAAATCATTTATGTAGATAAAGAGCAACAGAGGATCTACAACACTTTCTTGGGGACGGCCAGATAACGCTTGTTTTACTCGGTTTTTCGTAAGTTGCGATGAGCTGTGATCTTAGACAGGAAATCATGAGTCCAGTCACACAACTCAGATGATACTCTGTAGGCGCGCAATTTAATTAGAGGACACTTGTGAGGAACCCTGTCGAAAGCTTACTGGAAATCAAAAAAATGCAACAAACTTGACATCCCCTGTCCATAGCATTCATTGCTTTCTGGAAATAAAGAGGTGGTAGCGTTTCGGAAGAACGGTATTTCCTGAATACGTGTTGGCTGTTTCTCAGTAAACAGTTTTCTTCGAGGTAATTCATAATGTTGGAACACGTTCCAAATTCCTACAGCAAATTGATGTTGGTGATATGGGTCTGTAATTCAGCGAATTACTCCTGTTTCCTTTCATTTGCAACATTCCCTTCTTTAGGTACAGATATTTCGACGAGCGAGCTGTTTTATATAATTATTATCACCGTACTCAGAGAGGAACCCAACTGTTACACAATCTAGATCTTTCTTCCCTTTATTAAGTGATTCAAGCTGCCTCGCTAAGCCAATGATACATACGTCGAAGTTACATTGGCAGTTGCTCTTGATTGGAATTGTGGAATATTTACTTCGTCATCTTTGGTGAAGCAATTTCGGAAAGTCGTGTTTAGTACATCCGCTTTGGTGGCACTGTCGTCAGTAACATTCCCATTGCTGCCGCGCAGTGAATGTATTGATTGCCTTTTGCCACTGTTGTACTCTACATACGACCAGGATTTTCTGCCAAATTTCGAGACAAAGTTTCGTTGTGGAAACTATTAAAAGCATCTCGTATTGAAGTTTGCGTTAAATTTAGAGCGTCTGTAAAACTTCGCCAATCCTGGGGATTTTGCGTTGTTTTAAATGTGGCCTGCATTTTTCGTTGCTTCTGCAACAGATTGCTGACCTGTTTTGTATATCATAGGGGATTACTGCCAAATCATGTATTTATTTATTTTTGTTGTATATGTCTCTCAAATGCTGTCGATACTGTTTCTTTGAATTTAAACCACATGTAGCCTTCGCTTGTATACATAGTTAGGTTGGAAGGAATGGAGAAACTTAGTAAGACATCAGTCTGCTTTTTCAAATAAATATATTCTGCATTTTTTATGTTACAGTGTTGTCATGCTACAACGACCTCGTGGTCAGGAATCCCTATATCCGTCAGAATGCACCATATTTGCTCAAGATTATTTGTTGCTAGGTGATCCCGTAGCTTTTTGCAACCAGTTACACTTCGAATTGGCATCTGAACTAACTGTTATAAAGAATTTTTCGAAGAATCTATTCAGTACGATTTCAGAAGACGTTTTATGCCTGCCATCGTCTTATCTCATATCAGAACAAGCTGTTTTCAGGAAGAAAATTAAACCATTCCGTTAATATCTGAATCTGTAGGGACAATGTCGTAGAATTTAAAGCATTTATTTTGTCATTTTTAGCTATTTTTTATGATGGTAAAGAGAAGTCATGTAGTAATTTTACAGTTATTTGGCAAACTCAGTGATGCTGTATGTTTACAAAGTGGTTATAGCTAGTCAGCGCTATTGTTAAATAAAGTTCCAGATAATTTAGTTGTTTGTGTAATCTTCCGTTTATTTTTATCCTTCTCGCCCACGGCTTATGAGACATTCCAAGTAGCCTGAAGAGGATAAAACTGGTAGCTACAGCGTGCTGGAATCCAAGTTAACCCCTTTCTGCGTAGTGTAACATATGTCACGGATCAGCCTCATTGTTTTCTCCTGTTGGCAACGATGCCTGCGTTTGGATTGGCTACTGTTGTATGGATTTCAAATAAGGAGGCTTTGTTGTTCATGTTTAGGTAGGTTTCAGTCAGTTGCAAGCATTAAGTGGTCAGTGCTTAAAGTACGGAAGACTTCTCTGAGTGGGATTATGTCTTGGAATAAGAAGTATCATTTTTATCGCAAATTGTAATACAATTTGTTTAAATCATGGTTGGTTATAATGTTAAAAGTACTGAAATTTATGTTAATGGTTATCTACAGAATGCAATTCTTATTTTTGTGGCTCCAAATATAGTTTTAATTTTGTGTTGCATGTATGTCACACTAGGCAAAATAATGAAAATAATGATTCGTTCTCTTTAGAGGTCTGTCTCAATGAGATCCTGGCTATTCTTAAAGGGGAGGAAGAATATGCAACAGATATATTTATTGAACCTCCTGAAGCTAATGTGGATTCGGATGAAGATTCTGGGGAAAAAGATGGGGAGGAAACGTCGATAGTCTTGGACCAAGGCAACTCCAGGCTGGTGCAGAAGTGGTTTTAGCAATTACAAACAGGTTAGGTAGTGAAGCTGAGATTATTTTCTCTCCTGATGATAAACCAGATGAACAGGAGAAGTCACAGATCTTAAAAACTGTAATCAGAGATGGGGAAAAAATACGATCTGTTTAATGTTAGTTTTGTATTTTCTGAGAGTGATTATAGTAAATACAGAAACTTGTCTCCAGTTCAGTGCTTCGAATTATTTTGGAACAATGAAGTAATTGAATTTCTTTTCACTGAATCGACGAACTGCTCAGATCCAGAAATAACATATGAGGAGATAAAAGGTTTTCTAGGAATTCTTGTTCTTTCTAGCTATAATCCTTTACCTAGCAGACTGAGATTCTGGAATGGACATGAGAAGTGAAATGGTCCACAGCACGATGACAAGGGACAGGTTTGAAACAATTATGAGATTCCATCACTCGCGTGACAACACAAAGAGTGTCATCTCATACCTTCTAACACTATGTCCAAAAGGAATATGAGAGGAGATTTTGAACAAGCAAGGAAAGTGGAATAATCTTTGCCAGATGTCTAGGTAAATCTACAGTTAAAATTGCTTCCACAAGCCAGTCCAGTCAGCACCGTTGCCCGATACTCTAGACAAGAGAAGAAAAGAATACTTGTACCTCGACCTAGTGTAATTGGAGAATACAACAAAAATATGGGAGGAACTGACTGAACGGATGAAAATGTAGCGTTATATAGAATGATTGTCAGAGGAAAGAAATGGTGGCCAATTTTTTTTACATGTCTTCCAGATATACATAATGGGTGCCTTCTTCATAGAAAGACTGGTATAAATATGCCTCAGCTGCACTTCCGGCACTACAATGTAAATCACATGTTGTTGTTGTTTTGTTGTTGTTGTTGTCTTCAGTCCTGAGACTGGTTTGATGCAGCTCTCCATGCTACTCTATCCTGTGCAAGCTGCTTCATCTCCCAGTACCTACTGCAACCTACATCCTTCTGAATCTGCTTGGTGTACTCATCTCTCGGTCTCCCTCTACGATTTTTACCCTCCACGCTGCCCTCCAATGCTAAATTTGTGATCCCTTGATGCCTCAAAACATGTCCTACCAACCGATCCCTTCTTCTAGTCAAGTTGTGCCACAAACTTCTCTTCTCCCCAATCCTATTCAATACCTCCTCATTAGTTACGTGATCTATCCACCTTATCTTCAGTATTCTTCTGTAGCACCACATTTCGAAAGCTTCTATTCTCTTCTTGTCCAAACTAGTTATCGTCCATGTTTCACTTCCATACATGGCTACACTCCAAACAAATACTTTCAGAAAGGACTTCCTGATACATAAATCTATATTCGATGTTAACAAATTTCTCTTCTTCAGAAACGCTTTCCTTGCCATTGCCAGTCTACATTTTATATCCTCTCTACTTCGACCATCATCAGTTATTTTACTTCCTAAATAGCAAAACTCCTTTACTACTTCAAGTGTCTCATTTCCTAATCTAATTCCCTCAGCATCACCCGATTTAATTTGACTACATTCCATTATCCTCGTTTTGCTTTTGTTAATGTTCATCTTATATCCTCCTTTCAAGACACTGTCCATTCCGTTCAACTGCTCTTCCAAGTCCTTTGCCGTCTCTGGCAGAATTACAATGTCATCGGCGAACCTCAAAGTTTTTACTTCGTCTCCATGAATTTTAATACCTACTCCAAATTTTTCTTTTGTTTCCTTTACTGCTTGCTCAATATACAGATTGAATAACATCGGGGAGAGGCTACAACCCTGTCTCACTCCTTTCCCAACCACTGCTTCCCTTTCATGCCCCTCGACTCTTATTACTGCCATCTGGTTTCTGTACAAATTATAAATAGCCTTTCGCTCCCTGTATTTTACCCCTGCCACCTTTAGAATTTGAAAAAGAGTATTCCAGTCAACATTGTCAAAAGCTTTCTCTAAGTCTACAAATGCTAGAAACGTAGGTTTGCCTTTTCTTAATCTTTCTTCTAAGATAAGTCGTAAGGTCAGTATTGCCTCACGTGTTCCAACATTTCTACGGAATCCAAACTGATCTTCCCCGAGGTCTGCATCTATCAGTTTTTCCATTCGTCTGTAAAGAATTCGCGTTAGTATTTTGCAGCCGTGGCTTATTAAACTGATAGTTCGGTAATTTTCACATCTGTCAGCACCTGCTTTCTTTGGGATTGGAATTATTATATTCTTCTTGAAGTCTGAGGGTATTTCGCCTGTCTCATACATCTTGCTCACCAGCTGGTAGAGTTTTGTCATTACTGGCTCTCCCAAGGCCGTCAGTAGTTCTAATGGAATGTTGTCTACTCCGGGGGCCTTGTTTCGACTCAGGTCTTTCAGTGCTCTGTCAAACTCTTCACGCAGTATCGTATCTCCCATTTCGTCTTCATCTACATCCTCTTCTATTTCCATAATATTGTCCTCAAGTACATCGCTCTTGTATAAACCTTCTATATACTCCTTCCACCTTTTTGCCTTCCCTTCTTTGCTTAGAACTGGGCTGCCATCTGAGCTCTTGATATTCATACACGTGGTTCTCTTCTCTCCAAAGGTCTCTTTAATTTTCCTGTAGGCAATATCTATCTTACCCCTAGTGAGATAAGCTTCTACATCCTTACATTTGTCCTCTAGCCATCCCTGCTTAGCCATTTTGCACTTCCTGTCGATCTCATTTTTGAGACGTCTGAATTCCTTTTTGCCTGCTTCATTTACTGCATTCTTATATTTTCTCCTTTCATCAATTAAATTCAATATTTCTTCTGTTACCCAAGGATTTCTAGCAGCCCTCGTCTTTGTACCTACTTTATCCTCTGCTGCCTTCACTACTACATCCCTCAGAGCTACCCATTCTTCTTCTACTGTATTTCTTTCCCCTATTCCTGTCAATTGTTCCCTTATGCTCTCTCTGAAACTCTGTACAACCTCTGGTTCTTTCAGTTTATCCAGGTCCCATCTCCTTAATTTCCCACATTTTTGCAGTTTCTTCAGTTTTAATCTACAGGTCATAACCAATAGATTGTGGTCAGAGTCCACATCTGCCCCTGGAAATGTCTTACAACTTAAAACCTGGTTCCTAAATCTCTGTCTTACCATTATATAATCTATCTGATACCTTTTAGTATCTCCAGGGTTCTTCCACGTATACAACCTTCTTTCGTGATTCTTAAACCAAGTGTTAGCTATGATTAAGTTGTGCTCTGTGCAAAATTCTACTAGGCGGCTTCCTCTTTCATTTCTTAGCCCCAATCCATATTCACCCACTATGTTTCCTTCTCTCCCTTTTCCTACACTCGAATTCCAGTCAACCATTACTATTAAATTTTCGTCTCCCTTCACTATCTGAATAATTTCTTTTATTTCATCGTACATTTCTTCAATTTCTTCATCATCTGCAGAGCTAGTTGGCATATAAACTTGTACTACTGTAGTAGGTGTGGGCTTCGTATCTATCTTGGCCACAATAATGCGTTCACTATGCTGTTTGTAGTAGCTTACCCGCATTCCTATTTTCCTATTCATTATTAAACCTACTCCTGCATTACCCCTATTTGATTTTGTGTTTATAATCCTGTAGTCACCTGACCAGAAGTCTTGTTCCTCCTGCCACCGAACTTCACTAATTCCCACTATATCTAACTTTAACCTATCCATTTCCCTTTTTAAATTTTCTAACCTACCTGCCCGATTAAGGGATCTGACATTCCACGCTCCGATCCGTAGAACGCCAGTTTTCTTTCTCCTGATAACGACATCCTCCTGAGTAGTCCCCGCCCGGAGATCCGAATGGGGGACTATTTTACCTCCGGAATATTTTACCCAAGAGGATGCCATCATCATTTAATCATACAGTAAAGCTGCATGTCCTCGGGAAAAATTACGGCTGTAGTTTCCCCTTGCTTTCAGCCGTTCGCAGTACCAGCACAGCAAGGCCGTTTTGGTTAATGTTGCAAGGCCAGATCAGTCAATCATCCAGACTGTTGCCCCTGCAACTACTGAAAAGGCTGCTGCCCCTCTTCAGGAACCACACGTTTGTCTGGCCTCTCAACAGATACCCCTCCGTTGTGGTTGCACCTACGGTACGGCCATCTGTATCGCTGAGGCACGCAAGCCTCCCCACCAACGGCAAGGTCCATGGTTCATGGGGGGAGGGTAAATCACATACAGTGTATTATTTTACTTGTTGTCATGTATTCTGCCTAAAATGTATGTTCTGTCCAGCGTGACATATGTTACGCCCTGTCTTGTTTAATTTTCTTTGTTATTGTTGTATTGCTTTTATTTGATGACAATAAACACACAAATATCTAATTTGTAGATATCAGAAGAAACAAATAATTCAGGCGGAAATGGATTAATAGCAAGCAGGCATTTGAACGAAATCAGAAATCTGCAGGGTGGAGAAGGTATGCAGCAGGAGAGACCGTTAGAGAACGCTTTTGCCTTGTTGCCACGGCACTGACCGTCTGCATAACACCTGAAACGAGCAAGAAGTCTTGTCAACTTCGCCACTGTACTACCAACTCTGAATATTAAACAACAATAAAAAACCATAATCCAGTATGAATCTGAATCGTCTTAGTTAAGGGAGTTGACTAACAGTCGCTGTGTCACCGTTACATGGTGTACTAGGAAAACAGCGACCGGACATTATACCATAAGTACAGCTATAGGCGGTCACAACGAGAAAACATTAGAGGAGGAGTGAGGTACTGGAATACCGCGAGACAAACGCTTCATTGGTCCGCGCGAGGACAGAAGAAGCGAGCTGGCCCTGGATTACCAACACCTGATCTATGAAGACGACCCGGCGGGTAGAAGCAAGGCAACAGCCAATAACATAAGCCTCGTTTTACGCTGGCAGTGGGCGGTTTCCATCTGACACGTTAATATCTAGTTGGTTCAGAATTTCTGCTAGCGCCGCCGCAGCATGTAATGCAAGAAGCGGGTTCACATTGGATGAAACTCTGCTCCGAAGTACTGCGGAACACGTACAGCCGCTCGCTTGGGTTGCTCCACATGGCAACGTCCGTGGTGATGCACGGGCTGTTGTAAAGTTGTTTAAGGAGACAGTCTTGTGGGCATAGCACCAAAGGACAATTTGTGCTCGCAGGAAAGCAGTAAAGAAACCAGCGACTGGAAGGCGCTCGACAGGGAAGCGCGCACACAAACAGTACCCACAACGCCAATTTCACTGGTCATATATTTCCCATAAACGTTTGTCGCTGCTCCGAGGAGGAAATGGCCTAGGAATTCCCACCTCATCCTGCAAGCTAATAAAATGTAACAGATTTGTTCTTCATTACATCAACAGTGGAATCAACAAAGATACTTTTGCAACAATTATTAGGCCTTTCATCACGTTTTGAAGCAATTATACCTCTGCATTTTGAAGGCAAAATTAAAATTCCAGTGTTGATTTGTTGACTCTTCTACAGATTTTTGCACATCGTGATGTATAGAGACGGTCATTAAAGTTCTTATTGCTACTCGTGTTTTATAGCATTTGAATTTTCATACACATTCCAGTTGGTCATGGAGAATGTTACAATATTTCTGAGTTAAAACTTACTTTGGCTCTCGTGGGAAAATGAGCTCTATAGTCCAAACATTGAAAGACACTTCGTGCTGCGTCGTTCTTTGGACGGGAACAGTGGGCAATATTTTTATAGTCTTAATCAAAAGTAATCTTCAGAAACTTTCGCAAAAGTGATTCACAAAGAAGAGATGGGCTATTGTGAATTTGCATGTATGCTTGTGTGGTCATTTTATTCATGCTAGAGCGAGAAACCCGAAATAATGAAATGACGAAAATGTGGAAGTTATTTGGTTTGTTGAATTACGCCGCAACCATCCATGTAAAAAAATTTAATATCTTACTGAAATTTTTCCACCGTTTTAAAATCCATATTTACAGTTACACTAGTTTCGCAATCTTATCAGATGTTGCAGATTCAATAAATACGCCGCGGTGACATTCACTCCAAATGCTATAACGGTTAACTTCTTCGCTGGTTTCGCCGGTAATGTTGTACTGTCTGTACTGACTTTCACCCTGGAATTCTAAATTAGATAATTTAACAAGTGGTGCAGTGAAGTTTCGTCGTGCTCGTTACGTTACAATACGTAAGTAAAATGCGGCAGAATAGTCTGCAGCTAAGTGGAACATTGAAGTATTTCCACGCCTATAATACTAGTTCGTATTTTATTTGGACAACTTCGGCTGTTGTGCATTCATCATGTACACTAGCTTCAAAGTAATTAACTTCCTACTAACTCCGACAAACATGATCGTCTGCATTTGTACAGGGTATGAACCCTAGGTGAGTTAATGGTTGTGCGGCACACTATGGTTTCAAAGGTCTGATGTTTCGATCCCTAGTCAACCCTAGGATTTTGTTGTCGCTTATTATTACGTTCTCCTATAGCAATGTTTGTTAATGTTAAAACTGCCGAATTGCACCGCTGGCCAGAGTGCTTTCTAAACTCCAAATGCCCTTACAACTGGCTGCATAAGTAAGTTTGAAAGTCGGAGGAAGACAAAGGCATATCACCTTCTTTAAGAGCATGCCCAGTAAACGATTATGGTGTTCAAACGAACCTTAAGGTTAATCACAGGTTTACCTTTTATAATAACGTATGGTGTGACTGTGCCTTTTTATTTCTTTAGACTTTAGAGGATACCAGACGGCGCAGAAATGTTCCGTATTTGTCTTTACATCTGATTTCAACATATTCAATGAGCTTTACGTAGACGTAAAAGAAATCTCCATCCAGATCCTTTGTAGATTGACAGAAAATAAGTAGTAGTCTAGTAAACAAGCTAAGTGAAAATGTGTGCTGCTTGTTACATTCATGAAATACAAGCGATTGTACCTGCTTTTCTAAATGTAAAAAGTGGTGACTTAGAGACGCAGCATAAACACTTCATTCCGATAGAAAATACATCTCTAAATTTCGTCGTCAACCAGACATTTCGATATATTTATTAGTGGTCTATTATTTTGTAGGTTATAGCTTTGTCAGCGAGAATAGAGGCGTTATCGTACGAAGACTATCAACGTAAATTTTCATGTAATGATCGGTAACGCCGTTGTTGATGGTCACGTTGCTTAGACAACTAGCGATGTTCCATTACTGCCGCTCAGCAATCCTGGCAGCAACTTGTATTACTTTCTGAATAGAGATTATTTTCAATTTTTTTAACGATTAGTTATCACTATGATCATTTTCCAGGTAATTGTATTTTTCCCTGAGATATAATTTACAACTCCTTTCCTTTGAGAACATCAAAATAATCTACAGTTAACACTCTGTCGTAATATTTCAAGACCAGAAATACGCACTGATGCAGCTTTGCGGCGTATTTTATTTTTAGATTTGATTCTGGGTAGTCACTGTTTTTAGAATTAATTTTTCAGCAGACATAGAAAAAAATAATTTCAGGCTAAACGTCTTCCGTAAAATGCACCACACGAACACATTTTTATCTTCATTTGTAATAAATTTGTAGCACATGGCAATATACAAGTAACTGCCACTTACAAAAACTGTAAGTTAGCATGTATGTGAAAGCAATGGTGTTTGCCCAGGAACTGAATACAGCATTAAAAAATGTTCACCAATTTAGTTTATTTGCTATGAATAGTCACCGCAAATGATGTTGCGTAGCCTCGGGCTGCTGCTTGCGGTAGACGGCCGTCGTCCCTGTTACGTTCCTGCGGCGTAGAATTCCCGTGGCGTGCGAGGACAGCGGTCAGCTCCCCTCCGAAGAAAACGAACACTTCGCAATTACGTATACACACACAAAAGCCTGTAATACGCTTATACACTGAGCGACCTAATAGCCGAGTGTTCCTCTGTGACAGCGCCGCGTCGTGATATGGAAGCAATGAGGCGTTGGTAGGTCGGTGGAGGCAATCGGCACCACACCTGCATACAAGTCAGCTAATTCTCGTAAATTCCGGGCAGCGGGCGATGAGCTCTGACTCCACGTTCAATCACATTCCAAATGTGTTCGATCGGGTTCAGGTCTGGCGAGTTGGAGGACCAGCATATCAACTGCAACTCGCCACTGTGTTCTTCGAACCACTCCATCACACTCCTGCGCTCGTGACATGGCGCATTACCTTTCTGAAAAATTCCCCTGCAGTCGGGAACCAGTGTACGTTATTCGTTTGCCGTCACGGTGCCTTGCATGAGCTCCACTGGACCCATGGGTGCCCACATGAATGTTCCCAGAGCATATTGGAGCCACCGCCAGTTGTCCCTGTCCCGCAGTACAGGTGTCGAGGCGCCGTTCCCCCGGAAGGCGACAGATTCGCGCCCTCCCACAGGCATTATGAAGAAGGTACCGGGATTCAGCAGGCCATGCAACGCTGTATCGCTGCGCCAACAGCCAGTGCCGATGGTCACGTGCCCATTGTAGTCGTAGTTTGCGACGTTGTGGCACATGGGTTGGTCGTCTGCTGCAGAGGCCCATCGTTAAGTGTTCCGTACACTGTGTGTTCACACTTGTACTCTGCCTAGCGTTAAAGTCCGATGTTAAGTTCCGCCACAGAGGTCCTGCAGTTTCCGAAACGCTCGTGCTGAGCCTCCGGGCCATCATAGGCTGCCCTCGGTCAAACACTCGGACAGATCGCGTGCCCTTCCCATTCCGCACACGGACAGCACGCTCAGTGATTCTACATGCGCCGTTCGTGTGTGTAGCAGGCATTCCTCGAAGGGTGACGCTAGTGGGTTCATATCGATAGTATGTCGGTGGTCATAATGTTCTGGACGATCAGTGTGTACCCAGTGCTCTTGTTCAGACTCTGGGGGCTCGCACCGTGGTGTACCGACCACCAGGTTACTGGGCTGACATCAATGAAACTGCTTCCTATTTTCGAAGAGAATTCTGACAGAGGTATTGTGATGTGTAGAGAGAAATTACGGCAACGTAGAACACGCCCCCGTACGAATAATCTTAATCCGTCAGCAACACTTCTTTTCCCAATGGAGAAGATACTTTCAAAATGGCGACATGTTGTAGTCAACTGAGAGCAGTTGCTATAATGGTGATTGCTTAAATCTTGTCCTAATTTGAATTAAACACTATATAATGTAAATTATTCTCATTGTTCCAACCAGACGACACACGTTACGAGATTCTAGCTTTAGATATCTCCCGAAAATTTCCTCGAGCAACTTAGACAATTTTGTTACCGCACAGAAGTTTATACTAAGAGCTCACGTGTGAACTTCATACGCAAAAATGACAGAAATCGATTACCGTATCAAACATTTGCTACAAACGTCACGGAAAAGTGTTTGAAGATTTATTCCGTAGTTACTTTCGTCCAATTTCAAAACCAGTCGTAGACTTTCGTAAATCATCTCGAGAGGAGGTGGGTCTAAAAGTTGAAACTGAAGCTTTTAGTGCTGAAGCCATTTTTATTATGAAACCGTCTTATTCCTGGCGTCGCAATTTCATGGCAAATATTTATTTCAAATCTGAAGTGATATTGACTAAAATAAGAGATTTATCTCTGTGACCCTTACTTCCTTACACGCTGTCTTAATATTATTATTATTATTATTATTATTAAAAGAACGTATTGCTTATGAAAAGATGATTGTTTTTGGAGGTGAAAGTTAACTTTGTGTCCACTTTACTCAAACGTAACGATAAAGACGTCTTCATTGGCAAGAAAAATTATGTTAAGGCTTCTCTTCCTTGCCTAAGTCTCTCTCTCTCTCTGTGTCTCTGTGTCTCTGTGTCTCTGTGTGTGTGTGTGTGTGTGTGTGTGTGTGTGTGTGTGTGTGTGTGTAGGATTCTGACAAACAGCTACATAGACCCACCGCAGAAAAATTAGATACAGAGAACCTTAATTGTTTTGATTGGAAAAGGTGCAACATTAACTGGTCAGTCGTATAATGGCTAACAACCTACAGATCCTCTTAGCGCGCGAAACGGCTAACGTTATCGCAGAAATGACGCTCGACGAGATCCAAGTGGTTTAAGGCGAATTTGGTGCCAGGATATCAGTATGACTTAATCATCCTGCTCTTCAAACGCAGACGGTTCTTTAAGTGTAAAAATTTATATCCAGTTGGGAGTAAATAGATACATACTATAAACATCTACATATGTATGTATAAATGTTCCACGCGTCCACCTAACCACCGGACCGATTTCAACCATACTTGGTACACACAGCCCCACAGCGATTGCTCCCTGATAGCAGGGATAAGAACGACCTGCATGTCTTAGTTCAGGAGATGCGAAGTAAACAATGAAATTCGTGAAAAACAGCCCCATCATGCACGCCGTTCAGACTTACTACTGCGCACAACCGCCACATATGCCTCTAAATGTACGTACAAAATTATATCATTCCATGAGACAAACATCAGGGTTATATATGACGCCATACACACCGAGATGCGTGAAAAATACCGCATCATGTATTAAGTTTTAATACATGTACCCTTCAGTACGAAGAGACTCCTACGGTCCAACCCTCACCTTAAGGAAATCTCTGACACCGATCAGAGCTTTTGATAGCTTTAAACTGTAAAGCGCGAACGGCTGTAGGCGAGAATAATAGCCGTCCATAGAGCTTTTAAGAACCATTGCCATGGAGTAGTTAACATCATGTTGTAGACAGGGATGCAGCTGAGCCCATTGCACAAAAACTGTCCGCGATCGTCTCTCACAGTCTACCGCAGGGCTACACATAAGGTAGTAATAAACGAAAGGAAGACGTTCGTCTTGGTCACAGGTCAAATTTCAGTAGTAGTATCAGAGAAGTGACGGTTTGTCAGTCAGTAATTGATATTAACGAGAGATTCCTAGCTTTAAGATACACATGTAGGAGCTGCGACGACAGCACTACATCGCTGGTCTCACTTCAGCAATTTGAAATCAGTCCGATATTTCATGGGATCTCTTGCAGTTAACTTAAATGGCCTTCGAAGGTGTCTGAAGAATTTTTCGCACTTCTAAGCGTACTACGGTGTTAAATCCGTGTGTTGGTCTCTTTCGAATCGATATATGTGAGGAGAGAGGACTGTACTCTTCCCATAGTGCACGGTGCGGACCTACTGTACGTTTTATTCTAACACTACGCTGCTGCTCTCACATAGCACGGGCCTTAGCAGTAGCGCTCCTCCCGCCACAGTTCATTAACTGAACACACTGCTCTTAATGATACCGTTCTCAAATCATGACGACGCATTTATCTGGAAAAAACCTGGAAAATTTAAATCGGTCGTTCAAATCTTAATGTCAGTGGGAACTCTGGCTCCAGGTCCGTTTCCAGTGCGCGACTGAGACTGCGGCAGTGTGTGATGTTCGCGTGAGAACATTGTTCGCACAAAAGCAAAGGTGCCCTTTCAAATTTACAGAAACCTATAAATAACGATCCATATTTGAACATAGGTGTTTTGCCGAATTACATTGAGTATTGAAGGTTTCGGTTCCTTTTTGAATTACGTTAAATGCGAAGCAATGTCACGTGGCGTGAACTGTCTCCGGGTTGAAACTAGATGCGTCGTTTCTGTCAGTGTATTGATCCTACATTTCAATGACAACAACTCGAAGCTTGTTCCGCCGTGAAACATACGCTTGAAATTATGGAGCGGAATGGTAACGTACAACGTTAACAAAGGGCAGCAAGAGCTTGTAACTAAAACATTTGTCAATAAAACTGTAAATCGTAGCTGAACTTGGAATAAGAAGTGACGTGCCAGGTCAGATCTCATTTGGGGCCTTGAAAACTATTAAAATAAAACTTGCTATCACAAAACAAAAACTGGTTCAGAAATTTTTAAATTTCAGCCTGCAAACGTCAGTGGGAATCCTTTGGTGAAATAGTCGGCGCTTCGCATTTAAGCTCTTCAGTCGGCCCCCTCCCAGACACAAAACAAAGTTCGCAGTCGTACGCGTAAAGCAGAGATCTGTCCTAGAGACGGCATACAGCACACATAGTAAATTCGTCAGAAAGGTAGCTGGAAGCTTGTTTGTGGCAGGGAAGATGAAACTAAATTATGTACCGGCGGTTGCCGCAGCGTGGCACTGCGGAGGGTCTCGCTCATTTGACTCCGTGCAGTGGGGCGAGAAAGCTGACTGGGGCCCGTCCGCGTGCCCTAAAGCTGCCCCGTTGCATAATCCGCAACAGCGGCGCCTTGCCGTGCCGTGCCGTGCCGCGCCGCGCCGCGGTACACCGACTCCAGCCGAGACTTAACTTTCCCTGCCGCGCAGACGCTTCCATTCGTTGCAAATGGAACTGTATCTCAAGAGCCCAGATACTGTGCTCACGTCCATAGCGAGGTTGAATGCGGGCGCGTGTCGCGGTAGTGTGTGTTAAGCGGGTGGGAGACGAATGGGGAATCTTCGTAACAGCGGTACAGGCAGTAAATTCGAAATCCACTGTCGTACGGGACTGTGACAAGACAGATTATGGCCCGGCTCAAGCCACCGAGCATACTGGTAAAGGCGATGCTGGTCGCCTTTTAAGTCCTGCTTTCGTTGAGCATCAGTGAAAAGTAGTTAAAGGACGTGGAAACCACCAACCACCATTAGGTGACGTAGTGTTGAACGTACAAGCCTCATCGCGGAATTTTGAGGTCGAAGACTTGTCGACTCTGTAAAGACGGATAGATAGCGATCTCTGGCAGATAAGGACAGAGTACAGTTCTGGTGCAGGCATTAAGTTGGTTTTATTTGGGAGAGGGGACCAAACAGCGAGGTGATCGGTCTCATCAGATTAGGGGAGGATAGGGTAGAAATTCGGCCGTGCCCACCCATGGCGTTTGCCGGAAGCGATTTGGGGAAATCACTGAAAACCAAAATCGTAAATCAGGATTGCCGGACTTGGGTTTAAACCGTCGTCCTTCAGAATGGTAGTCAAGTGTGCTAACCACTGCGTCACCTCGCTCGGTCCAGGAACAGTTGTTTCGCAACACTGTTCAACTAACAGTGCTGAACATGGGATTCTGCGGCCGACAATCCCCTGTGTGTTTCCATGTTGACACAGTTATATAGATTACGACTGCCGTGGGCAAAGGATAATAGAGGTTTGACTGTGGATCAGTGGAAACGTGTCGCCTACTACTACTACTACTACTACTACTACTACTATGGTAGTAGGAGGGGGAAGTTGAAGAGTCAGAAAAAATTATATGCCTGTCCCCGATAGTTTCCCTGCTCGTTGAAGGCGAACGTTCCGTGTGGTTTTGCGAAACAGAAATGTTGAGGGGTATATCTTCGAATTATTCTTCCATGGCCCTATAGGAATTTCACGTGTTGTTGCGAAAATTTTCTTCGGTGGAATGCGGTTGTTCCTTCACGTATTTCCGCCGGCCTTTGTGGCCGAGCGGTTCTAGGCGCGTCAGTCCGGAACCGCGCTGCTGGTACGCTCGCAGGTTCGAATTCTGCCTCGGACAAGGATGTGTGTCCTGTCCTCAGGTTAGTTAGGTTTAAGTAGTTCTAAGTCTAGGGGACTGATGACCTCGGATGTTAAATCCCATAGTGCTCAGAGCCATTTGAACCTTCACGTATTTCTCACTTTGGCTAATGGCTTTCGTTTCCGGTGTAAGGAGGAATGGTCGCTCCTGCAATGTTCAGGGCTTGTGATGTGATCTTGTCACCACCATGACGGCTGAACTTGCAAGATAGAAGAGTTTTTTTCTCTTGTGAGATGCAGAATAATTATTTCAGTTCTGAGCCGTACATACGCGGTGTCAATGTGGACAAAATACTAAGTTATTTGGAAAGTGCGACTCTAAATAATTGTCTGAGTTGAATCTTAATGTGCTCTTTTTGCGATAGTATAAAAAATCAGATCTCAAGTTTCGCGAAGCATTCATTGAATTGTATTACGAGTTATGATAATCTTTGGTTGGGTTTTTGTCACTCTGCAAATGATAGAAATGTGGATTTGGAGGCAAGTAACCAAAACGAGCTAGACACAAAGGATATTCTAGGAAGTTTCTAAACAAGTGAAAGAGGTTAACTGCTTAAAAAAATTTAGCGAAGGGCGGTAGAAATGAGATGCTTTGCTCTCCCTTACAGACACCTTGGAATGGGAAGTACTGAGGAAAAGACATAGATCGACTGATGATCTTTCTTCAAAGATCTCAAAATGGGATCGATGAAATTCAGGGACTACAAGGAAATGCAGTACGAGGCAAAAGGTAGGCGATGTTTGCAACGCCATGACTTGGCCTTTAGGACATGACAGTAGTATAAGTACTTCCTTTTTCCCTGTAGTTTACCGCTGTTGTGAGATTGTGCTGGCGAATTTAAATATGTGCGTGATTCAGTTGCTAGGGACTAGCGCTTAACACGTCCGAAAACGTAAACGGCGTACTAAAAGATGGAGGGGAACATCTAAAATTCGACACTCATTTGTCACGGATTTAAGGCACGTAAACTCGATAGGCTGTAGCCATCAAATTTTACACGAAGATTTTTTTTTGACTACGAAGAGCTTTCCTTATGATAGGTATCTCATCAGTTAACGGTGGACGAAAAACTCATCTGAACGACTATTGCTAAGTAGCTTTCAGAATGCTTTTAACGCGATTCCAGCAAGTTTCTCTTGGCGTTACGATACAACGAATGATTCCATGTTCCATCATTACATGCTATCGATGGAACATTCGAAACAGTGGGTTGACATAAGATGAAATTGCAGCAGAGAAAGCACAAACAGTACCCTCTGCCGAGAGACAATGGAAAAACAAATACTATGAAACTTGGAAATAAGAGCAAAACAATAACCGAAATGAAGACAGTATCTTTATAAGCGCGCATGTCTGAAATCAAAATTTACCGCCGGCCGGCTGACATTGAATACCGCAATGCACCACCCTGTGCTTGGGTGCTCCTCGCCATACTGTGCTCCACAGGTCACTACTAGAGTCCGTACCACCTGTCAACGGCGGCCCTTACGTGTTAAACCAGTGTAACGGTTCTCGCATATAAGCTGAAACATAGAATTTGACTGATAGAATCAAAACTGTCGGAGCTCTAAAGTCCCTTAATATCAGTTCTGCTAATTTGGCTCGGGTGAACAGACCATAATGGGGTCCTAACATAAGAAAATAGCCTATTATTGGTAAAATGCTTGACTGGATCGAAAACACTCGCTACAAATTACGCAGCGCGTATTTTTTTTTTTTTGTCCGAATTTTCATAGCCAAATGAAGAGTGGAAAATGGATGAATGGGGCATTAAATGGACCAGCGAGGCGTCAGATTTCGAAAAAAATTAATTGAAAATTCTTGGCAGTTTAAATCTGTGCGTCGGACGAGGATTTGAACGTGGCACCTTTGTCTTTCCTGGGCAAATGGTCTACGGATCGAGCGTGACTCACGACCCGCCCAAACAACTTTACTTCCGCGAGTACCTCACGCCCTACATCACCTTGCGGGACTAGAACTCCTAAAAGTAAGGATTTGTTTGGAAGGTAGGAGACGAGGTATTGGCGGAAGTAAAATCTGTGAACGCTCGTTCGAAGCTGCGCTCTGGTAGCTGTTGGTAAAGCACTTGCCCACGGAAGACAAAGATCCCAGGTTCGAGTACCGATCCTACAGTTTTAATGCGCAAGGAATTTTCAACCCAGAGTACACTCTGCTTCAGACTGAAAATTCATCACGGAAAAGATTTAACTGCATAAAGTGATCAGGGTAATAAAGAAAAATTCATCAGATTTCCGCTGGTACTCCTTAAAGTAGTAAGTTGAACTATTGAACTTTCTTAATCGACACTTCTACATCTACATGACTACTATGCAATTCACATTTAAGTGCTTGGCAGAGGGTTCGTCGAACCACAATCATACTATCTCTCTACTATTCCACTCCCGAACAGCGAGCGGGAAAAACGAACACCTAAACCTTTCTGTTCGAGCTCTGATTTCTCTTATTTTATTTTGATGATCATTCCTACCTATGTAGGTTGGGCTCAACAAAATATTTTCGCATTCGGAAGAGAAAGTTGGTGACTGAAATTTCGTAAAAAGGTCTCGCCGCGACGAAAAACGTCTATGCTGTAATGACTTCCATCCCAACTCGTGTATCATATCTGCCACACTCTCTCCCCTATAACGCTTTAATACAAAACGAGCTGCCCTTCTTTGCACCCTCTCGATGTCCTCCGTCAATCCCACCTGGTAAGGATCCCACACCGTGCAGCAATATTCTAACAGAGGACGAACGAGTGTAGTGTAAGCTGTCTCTTTAGTGGACTTGTTGCATCTTCTAAGTGTCCTGCCAGTGAAACGCAACCTTTGGCTCGCCTTCCCGACAATATTATCTATGTGGTCCTTCCAACTGAAGTTGTTCGTAATTTTAACACCCAGGTACTTAGTTGAATTGACAGCCTTGAGAATTGTACTATTTATCGAGTAATCGAATTCCGACGGATTTCTTTTGGAAATCATGTGGATCATCTCACACTTTTCGTTATTTAGCGTCAACTGCCACCTGACACACCATACAGCAATCTTTTCTAAATCGCTTTGCAGCTGATACTGGTCTTCGGATGACCTTACTAGACGGTAAATTACAGCATCATCTGCGAACAGTCTAAGAGAACTGCTCAGATTGTCACCCAGGTCATTTATATAGATCAGTAACAGTAGAGGTCCCAGGACGCTTCCCTGGGGAACACCTGATATCACTTCAGTTTTACTCGATGATTTGCCGTCTATTACTACGAACTGCGACCTTCCTGACAGGAAATCACGAATCCAGTCGCACAACTGAGACGATACCCCATAGCTCCGCAGCTTGATTAGAAGTCGCTTGTGAGGAACGGTGTCAAAAGCTTTCCGGAAATCTAGAAATACGGAATCAACTTAAGATCCCCTGTCGATAGCGGCCATTACTTCGTGCGAATATAGAGCTAGCTGCGTTGCACAAGAGCGATGTTTTCTGAAGCCATGCTGATTACGTGTCAATAGATCGTTCCCTTCGAGGTGATTCACAATGTTTGAATACAGTATATGCTCCAAAACCCTACTGCAAACCGACGTCAATGATATAGGTCTGTAGTTAAATGGATTACTCCTACTACCCTTCTTGAACACTGGTGCGACCTGCGCAATTTCCCAATCTGTAAGTACAGATCTATCGGTGAGCGAGCGGTTGTATATGAGTGCTAAGTAGGGAGCTATAGTATCAGCGTAATCTGAAAGGAACCTAATCGGTATACAATCTGGACCTGAAGACTTGCCGTATCAAGCGATTTGAGTTGCTTCGCAACCCCTAAGGTATCTACTTCTAAGAAACTCATGCCAGCAGATGTTCGTGTTTCAAATTCTGGAATATTCCATTCGTCTTCCCTGGTGAAGGAATTTCGGAAAACTGCGTTCAATAACTCCGCTTTCATAAGCTTCCTGTTTATTATTACTAATTATTTCCTTTCTCAGACGTTATGTCTGGTTAAAAATGGTAAGTGATGCGGGTCTTGATCAAGAGTGACTTCCTTTTAACTGTACGCTATATGTTACATTGCATTTAGGAACTTTCGGGTAATTGAACAAGTATCAATAATTACAGATTTCTGTAGTGGTATTTATAAGTTTGGTTGTAGCTGTATTGCGTTGATGTACTGGTGGATATTGTGTGGCATGACTCCTGTAGTTGATAGTATAATCGGTATAATGTCAACTTTATCCTGATGCCATATGTCCTTGACTCCCTCAGTCAGTTGGATGTATCTTTCTATTTTTTTCTCCTGTTTTCTTCTGTATATTTGTTGTATTGGGCTTGAATATTTAAATTACTTGCGTTAACTTCTTTTTATTGGTGAGTATGATTTCAGGTTTGTTATGTGGTGTTGTTTTATCTGTTATAATGGTTCTGTTCCAGTATAATTTGTATTCATCATTCTCCAATACATTTTGTGGTGCATACTTGTATGTGGGAACATGTTGTTTCATTAGTTTGTTGTATGGCTAGTCGTTGATCTATTATTTTTGCTACATTGTCATGTCTTCTGGGTTATTCTCTATTTTCTAGTATTGTACATCCGCTTGTGGTGTGATCCACTGTTTCTGTTTGTTTGCAAAGTCTGCATTTGTTGTGGTATTGGCATCTTTAATAATATGCTTGCTGTAATACCTGGTGTTCATTGTTTGATCCTGTATTGCAATTATGAATCCTTCCGTCTCACTGTACATATTGCCTTTTCTTAGCCATGTGTTGGATGCGTCTTGATCTATGTGTGGCTCTGTTAGATGATACTGGTGCTTGCCATGTAGTGTTTTCTTTTTCCAATTTACATTCTTCGTATCTGTTGATGTTACGTGATCTAAAGGGTTGTAGAGGTGGTTGTGAAATTGTAGTGATGTAGCAGATGTATTAATTGCTTTGTGTATTTTGCTAGTTTCTACTCATTCTAGAAAGAATTTTCTTAAACTGTCTACCTGTCCATAATGTAGGTTTTTTATGGCAATAAATCCCCTTCCTCCTTTCTTTCTGCTTAATGTAAATCTTTCTGTTGCTGAATGTATTTGATGTATTTTATATTTGTGGCATTGTGATCGTGTAAGTGTATTGAGTGCTTCTAGGTCTGTGTTACTCCATTTCACTACTACAAATGAGTAGGTCAATATTGGTATAGCATAAGTATTTATAGCTTTTGTCTTGTTTCTTGCTGTAAATTCTGTTTTCAGTATTTGTGTTAGTCTTTGTCTATATTTTTCTTTTAGTTCTTTAATATTTGCATTATCTATTCCTATTTTTTGTCTATATCATAGATATTTATAAGCATCTGTTTTTTCCATCGCTTCTATGCAGTTGCTGTGGCTATCCAATAAGTAATCTTCTTGTTTAGTGTGTTTTCCCTTGACTATGCTATTTTTCTTAAATTTGTCTGTTCCAAAAGCCATATTTATATCATTGCTGAACACTTCTGTTATCTTTAGTAATTGGTTGAGTTGTTTATTTGTTGGTGCCAGTAGTTTTAGATCATTGATGTATAGCAAATGTGTGATTTTTGTATTGGTATGTTCAAGTAATATTGTATCCATAATTAGTATATTTAGCTTGTTGGATAGTGGGTTCAGAGCAAGGCAAAACCAGAAAGGACTTAATGAGTCTCGTTGGTATATTCCACGTTTAATCTGTATTGGCTGCGATGTGATATTATTTGAATTTGTTTGCATATTAAGTGCAGTTTTCCAATTTGCCATTACTATGTTTGGGACTGTATCAAATTAGGATCTACATTGTGTATTTCCAATATTTGTAGTAACCACGAGTGGGGTACACTATCAAAAGCTTTTTGGTAATCAATCTATGCGTAGTGTAGCGACCTTTGTTTAGTTTTAGCTTGATATGTCACCTCTGCCATGCTGGTTTCGTGGGTTTCTTCTGTGTGTTGGTTGGTTCTGATCTCTGCCTAGTGTGTATATTTAGTGTAGTGAGTGCTCCTATATAAATCGGTTGTTGTAACTCTTCCGTAGTTGTATTTTCATTTATTTTGTTGTGTATGATTGTGTTGATAGTTATTGTTGTTTCGACTTTTCGGTTATTTGGTGGTCTATGCAAGAATGGCCTAACGCCTGTATTTGTGTCTTTGTATTCTATACATGTCAGCTGAAATTTTTCTTCTATATCTAATGTGTCACTTCGTGTTCTATTTCTGCTTGTTCTGGTCGCTGTCTTAAGATTTCGTTTTCCTCTGATTGTTTAATTGATGCGTGTTATTGGTTTGTTTGCTCTGGGATGTTTGAGTCCATTACTCTATTTTCTTCTTCTAATTGCACATTATTTTGTTCCAGTATTTGTTGTACATGGTGTTTGATGTTTCCTAATTCTGATTGGGGTATCCTGTTGTTTTTATTATTACGCGGATCTGATGAGCTAGTCGGTTTTTCTGTTAAAAATTTTTAATTCTGGGTATCTGGTAATAAATGTTGTGTATACTTGTGATGTGTATCCAGTTGTTTGTTCCTAAGTTTGCTTGGTAATAACAGAACATGAGGTGTCGGTTAACTTCATCTGACCATCTCATCCTCTGTCTTCGTTTTCCTTCCAGAGTGGTTGCAGGTAGCAAAATACCCACAAAATACCTCAATTTTTATTTAAATGATTTTTCGCGTGGCTAGCAGTGTCGTTACCACTGTGGAGGGGATATAGGGTTCAAGCATCGTCCTCGACCATGACAGCGCTTGTCCGAGGCTTCTTTAGTTCTGTTCTGAACCAACTAATCACACTAAAATAGGGGGGGGGGGGGGTTAGCCTTAGTGGTTTGTTCTTTTCATCGCCTTTTACGACTGGCAGAACAAATCGGAGGCCTATTCTTTTCCCGGGCCTCCACGGGTATTATTATTATTATTATTATTATTATTATTATTATTACTGCGACGACGATGATAAATTACCGATTGATATTTAAATGTATTTCATGTGTTGTGAACAAAACATAAAAAATAAATATTTTTAGAATAAGGTGATCATTTTTCTTTTTTTTTTTTCAAATGTTTTGGCTTTAATAAGTAATAACATTGATAGCAGAAATGTTTGACGCGACTCTGCATAATGCTGGAATTCATGTACAGCAAATGAGGTGCCGATGGAGAATTTAAAGTATGTTGTTCAGCTTAGGATAAAAGAATTTTAAAGAGACCTAGTGAATATTTGTCTGGTGGATTATGTAGCTCGTGCAGTCTGCAGTTGTGTGGCTTTGACAAATTTATATAATCTATGCCAGAAGATGTGAAAAAGTTTTCAGTACTGAATCTTTCACATATTGGAAAATAGAATTCGTGTGGCGCAAAAAGTAATGTGCCCCCCACCCCCCACCCCCTTAAAAGTGCTATCAACATTGTTCTCGCTCACTGAAATGAAATTATTGGCCGGATGGTCCCATTTGACGTAGCTCGACCACCTAGTGCAAGTCATTGTTTGACGCCAGGCCAGCGACTTGCGAGTCGGTGGTAGTGATTGTATAAAACCCAGTCCCCTATTGGATAAAATCCGACACAACCTGCAATCGAACCCAGGACCTTGAGATTTAGAGGCAGCAACGCTAACAACTAGGCCACGAGCTGCAGACCTTGGTCGCTCACTTTTACTTTAAAATAGAGTAAATTGGAACCATAAATCAGAGTACTTCCAGTCGAACTACGGACTCTACTTAAAACGGTAGGGCTTGACATGTAGGTCATCTACGACAACGTTCTATATTGAAGATACGTGTCTTGGCTTTTTGCTAGACACGGCTAAGTTTTTAAATAAAAATCCTCAAGTTTTCGATAACGGAAAATCGTATTTCCAATGTTACACCGGCACACCGGAAGGTCGTGTAAAAAATATGTTTTTATGATTATAGTATGGTGTCCAAAGTTAATAATACTAGATTTATTAACCGTTTGGTGTTCCGATGCTGCAGCTTGGTTGCCCACCATTCAAGATATCTAGCAAGCGGGATTGGCTGTCGTTCGGTCGTGGCATTACACGACCAAACTGCTGGTCCGTGTTAGATTCTTAGTCGTCGCTTGTTTTCATTTGGTATATTTTCAGTGTATCCGATAATTCTGATAATAGGTACACATTTCTTTCCATGTTTTGAAGTAAAACATCGGGAGAGCTGATAATCACATAAGTAAATATAATGAATTGACAGTCATTCTCATCGTCATACATGACGCGCTAGATCAGAATTGCGTAGATAGTGTTCAACCGACCTGCTCTCCCTGCGGGTCCGGGGGTTAGAATAGGCCCGAGGTATTCCTGCCTGTCGTAAGAGACGACTAAAAGGAGTCCCTCCCCCTCAAGGGGGTAGTTAGCGCCTGCGGCCGGAGACGGACGGTTCCATGACCTATATTTGCGGTCATTTTGGTTTTTCACTTCTTCTGGTTTCTTCCTTCCTTTGGCTGGTTCCTTTCTTTGTTCTTCTCCATCTCACTGTCTTACTTACTCTTCTCCTTGCCTACTCCTCCTTGCCTTCTCTGGTCTCCACCTCGGCGTTTGAGACAGTCTGTCCTTTCTCTCCCTCTCTCCCTTATTTTTCCTCTTCTTCTTTCCTCCCTGTGAGTGCCTGAAGGCCGACCCACGTCATTGCACGCGTAGCTGGTGACGGGGTAACGCGTAATTCCTCGCCCTGGGCAGACAAGTAAGGCATGCATGCACCCCCTGGTAAAGGCCAGGCCCAGGGAGGGGTGATTGCCTGAGCTGACACCTTCTGACCATGCCGTTTGGTCACTCCGTCCGTTTCTCGGGAGGTGTGAACACCTAAGGTGGGAGTGCCCTCTGAGAGGGTCCCCACAAGGAAGGAGCGCGCCATCGGAGACGCTGGCAGTCACGGGGATTTCTCTGCAATGGATTTCTCTTCGTCTTCTTTTCTTCTTCTTCTCTCTCGACTTCTGCCCACAAACGGAAACTTGACCAGCCACCAGTGGCAAAAGTACTTCCGCCTGCCCCACAGTTCCTCGTAGTTTATCGATCTGAGGACAGAAAGGATTTTTCCTCTGTCAACCCTTTCGTTATCCAGAAAGGCGTAGATACCTTGGCGCACTACACCTCGGTGCGTTTTGACCTACCCCCTGTGGCAGGTATTCCGGCTCATTGAGGGGTTATTTTGCTGGTTCGGGATGATATCTACTATGATCGCATCACATTGCATACCGGCCTGTAGGCAGTTGCCGTCCGAATTACTCTCCCCATTTTTACATTTGTACCATTTACACTCCATTGTCTGCCATTACCAGGGCAGACATGATGCGAATTATTGCTCAGCTACCTGCACCATTTTTGTTAACTGGAGACTTCAATGCCCACCATCCCCTTTGGGGCTCTCCAGCATCCTGCCCCAGGGGCTCCCTGTTAGCAGACGTTTTCAACCAGCTCAATCTTGTCTGCCTCAATACTGGCGCCCCTACTTTCTTTCGGACACACCTCATGCCTATTCCCATTTAGACCTCTATATGTACTACCCAACTTGCACGCCGGTTTGAGTCGTATGCACTTTTTGATACATATTCGAGCGACCACTACCCGTGTGTTATCCACCTCCTGCAACATACCCCCTCTCCGTGCTCAACTAGTTTGAACATCTCCAAAGCAGACTGGGGGCTCTTCTCTTCCAGGGCAACCTTTCAGGATCAAACCTTCACAAGCTGCGATAGTCATGTCGCACATCTCATGGAAGTTATTCTCACTGCTGCTGAATATTCCATCCCTCACACTACTTCTGCTCCACGTCGCGTACCGATCCCCTGGTGGACCGCAGCATGTAGAGACGCTTTACGTGCTCGCCGACGTGCTATACTCACCTTTAAACGCCACCCTACAGTGGTGAATTGTCAATGATAAAAGATTACGTGCGCAGTGTCGTTGTATTATTAAAGAAAGCAAGGTGGGCTGCTTTCACAAGCACCTTCAACAGTTTTACTACTCCTTCTTCTGTTGTCTGGGATAGCCTGCACTACGGTCCACTCACCAGTTTCTGACTTCACGGTCGCGAATGACGTCCTTGTGGCCCCTGAGAATGTCTCCAATGCCTTCGGCCGCTTTTTTCGCAGAGGTTTTGAGCTCCGCTCATTACCACCCTGCCTTCCTCCCCCGAAGACAGGTAGAGGAGGCTATGCCATCTAACTTCCGCTCCTCGAATCGTGAAATTACAATGCCCCATTCACCATGCGGGAACTCGAAAATGCAATTGCCCGGTCACGGTCCTCCGCTCCAGGGCCTGATTCTATTCATATTTCGATGCTGAAGAACGTTTCTCCTTCGGGTAAAGGTTTCCTTCTTCGTACTTATAATCGCATCTGGATTGAGGGACATGTTCCCACATGCTGGCGTGAGTCTATTGTTGTACCGATTCCTAAGCCGGGGAAGGACAAGCACTTGCCTTCCAGTTATCGACCCATCTCGCTTACCAGCTGTGTCTGTAAGGTGATAGAGCGAATGGTTAACTCTCGGTTGGTTTGGCTGCTCGAATCTCGACGCCTACTTACCAATGTACAATGTGATTTCGTGGGCGCCGCTCTGCTGTTGACCATCTGGTTACCCTGTCGACGTTCATTATGAATAACTTCTTCGGGAAGCGCCCGACCGCGGCTGTGTTCTTTGATTTGGGGGAGGCCTACGACACCTGTTGGAGGGCGGGCATTCTCCGCACCATGCATACATGGGGCCTTCGCGGTCGCCTCCCCCTTTTTATGCGTTCCTTCTTAATGGATCGACAGTTCAGGGTACGTGTGGGTTCTGTCCTGTCAGACACCTTTCACCAGGAGAACTGGGTGCCACAGGGCTCAGTTTTGAGCGTCGCTCTCTTCGCCATAGCGATCAATCCAGTAATGGATTGCCTCCCAGCTGATGTATCAGGCTCTCTTTTCGTGGACGATTTTACCATCTATTGCAGCGCGCAGCGTACATGTTTCCTGGAACGCAGTCTTCAGCGTTCTCTTGACTGTCTTTACTCCTGGAGTGTCGCAAATGGCTTCCGTTTTTGTGCCGAGAAGACGGTCTGTATTAACTTCTGGCGCTACAAATAGTTTCTCCCACCGTCCTTACGACTCGGTCCTGTTGTTCTCCCATTCGTGGAGACAACAAAATTTTTAGCTCTTACATTTGACAGGAAACTTAGCTGGTCTCCACATGTCATATTTGGCTGCCCGTTGTACTCGTTCTCTAAATGTCCTCAGTGTTGTCAGTGGTATGTCGTGGGGAACGGATCGAACCGTCCTACTTCGCCTACATCGGTCGATCGTCCGCTCCAAGCTGGATTATGGGAGCTTCGTATACTCCTCTGCACGGCCGTCCATCTTACGCCTCCTCAACTCCATACAACATCGGGGTTTACGTCTTGCGATCGGAGCGTTTTATACTAGTCCCATCAAGAGTCTTCATGCTGAAGCCGGTGAATTGCCACTTACCTACCGGCGCGATATACTGCTTTGTCGGTATGCCTGTCGGCTACTGTCAATGCCCGACCACCCATCGTATCGTTCCTTTTTTGATGACTCTCTTGACCGTCAATACGGGTTATATGTCTCTGCCCTGCTACCCCCTGGAGTACGCTTTCGTCGCCTCCTTCAACACCTTGATTTTTCACTCCCTGCAACCTTCAGAGCGGCGAGAGCCAACGCCACCTTGGCTCCAGGCTCAGGTTCGCGTTCACCTTGACCTCAGCTCGCTCCCAAAGGAGGTTACCCCCGTTTTGGTACACCACTCCTGTTTTGTCGAACTTCGTTCGAAGTTCATTAATATGACCTTCATTTATACAGATGGCTCTAAGACCAATGACGGGGTCGGGTGTTTTTATTGTCGGGGCACAAAGTTTCAAATAGCGGCTACATGGCCATTATTCGGTCTTCACAGCTGAGCTCTTTGCCCTCTACCAGACTGTTCTTCACATCTGCCGTCACCGACATTCTGCTTATGTCATCTGCTCCGATTCTCTGAGCGCCATCCAGAGCCTCAGTGATCCGTATCCGGTTCACCCTTTCGTGCACCGGATCCAACGCTCTCTTCAGCAGCTGGTGGACGACGGTTCTTCGGTTAGCTTTATGTGGGTTCGTGGCCATGTCGGTATCCCTGGTAACCAAGCTGCAGATGCCGCGGCCAAGGCTGCGGTTCTCCAGCCTCGGACGGCTTCTTGTTGTGTCCCTTCATCAGATTGTGGCAGGGTCATTTGTCGGCGCATTTTATCGCTGTGGCATGCCGATTGGGCTGCACTTACGGACAACAAGCTTCGGGCCTTGAAACCTCTTCCCGCGACTTGGACGTACTCCTCACGTCCTTCTCGGCGGGAGGAGGTCGTTTTGGCCCGGCTACGAATTGGACGCTGCCGGTTCAGCCATCGCCATCTGTTGACGGCTGCGCCGGCGCCGTTCTGTCCATGTGGGCAATTGCTGACGGTCCGCCACATTTTAACGTCCTGTCCGGATTTTACTACACTGCGTCTTGATATTGGCCTGCCATGTACTCTGGATGCCATATTAGCGTTTTATCAACTTGACACACCTGTCTAAGGACGTTTGATTATGTTGTTTTTTTTCTTTAACCGATGCCTGTCAATACATCTTTTATAGTGTTGTCCATTTTAGTTGCTGTTTTAACCTAACTTAGTCAGGGTGCTAATGGCCATTGTAGTTGTGCGCCCTAAAACCACAAAAACACGAAAAACAATTCATCACACGGCTTCAAAAGCTTGCAACGTTAGAGCAGAGCGTTGAAAGATAGGACGGATCCTATCAAAATTCAAGCGTTGGTCCATGACTAATTGTCCACTCCGGTATTCAAAGATACCGGCTTATACACTTGATACGCATTCAAACTGATAAGATAGATCTGTTTTTAGCAACATGAATCTGATATTTTTTTTCCTTTCCACTGTTTGCGGGAAACATGTCAGTGCGGCGAGATTTTATTCGTGTTTTTCACAAGGTGCGAGAATTGTAGTTCTTGTCTTCTCTGATTGCTTCGGTTTACTGATTGCGAAAGCGCTCGCTCACGAATAGACTTACCATTAGGATTACATATTAATATACTTCAGGTGTATTTTTGTACTATGTATCACGTTGAAAATAACCGTCAGTACATTAGTTATACTTACTTGATTATTAATCACATCTCCCGATGTTGTACTTCAAAAGAGCAAAGAAAAATATTCCGATTATCAGTACATAATCGGTGCACCGAAAAAGTATCGAATGGAAAAAAGTGATTAAAACAGTTCGATAGTCTACTACAGCGTTTATCAAATTGTGTTCCGCGGAACACTGATGTTCCGTGGGAAGTCAACAACGCCTCCACGAAGAATTATGAACATGCTCTTTTTTCTCGAGATTGTGGCGATGCTAGTTATTTATTTTAAACTTTGTTAAACTTCGTTTCATTAATTTTGGTTTCAAATTAAACTAATCACTGAGTAAAACAAATTTATTTTTAAAAATTTGATTGACTTTCAAAATAAATGTGTTCCGTCAAAGTTCCAGCATCCTCAAAGTGTTAAGTCTGTGGAAAAGTTTGGGTGTCTCTGGTCTAATGTCCTGGCCTTTCAACCGCGGACCTCGCTCTGATAGACGCACTGAATGACGGTTACCCAAGCTATAGCGCGGAAAACAGTTAACTTCAGACCGCATGTTGTATTAATAATGTTCGTTTATAGACGATATTTCTGTGTATAGCACTATGTACAGCAAAGTTTAAGCAGGTTGTAAATCGTGGTTTGGAGGGCTATGTGCCTAGTAAGTGGATAAAGGGTGCAAAAGATCCACCAGTGATAAATAACGAAATTCGAAAGATGCCGAGGAAGCAGAGGCTATTGCACTCTGTTCAAAAGACAACGCACTAATGACAAGCAAAGATTTCTGGAGATTCGTGCTTATGTGGAAAGATCTATGTGCGAGGCTACAACTACTACCACCGTCACACCTTAGCAAAAGATCTGGTAAAGAATCCGAGAAAACTTTGGTCCTGTGTCAAATCACTAAGCAGGTATAATGCTTCCATTCAGTCCCTTGTGGACCATTGTGGTGCGGTAGTTAAAGATACTAACGCCGAAGTTTCAAGTTCACTTTCAATAAATCGCTCACACAGAAGTGCGAGCTATGGATGAAGGGCAACGGACAGATTCCATATTTCTAGATTTCCAGAAACCATTTGACACGGGGACCCATTACAAGTTGTTTACGAAGGTACGACCAAATGGACTAAGTTTACAGATCTGTGATTGGCTCGAAGACTTCTCAAGTAATGGAACCCAGTATGTTGTCCCCGACGGCGAGTGTTCATCAGAGACAAGGGTATCGTCAGGTGTGCCCCAAGGAAGAGTGATAAAACCGCTGTTGTTCTCTGAATACATAAGTAATTTGGCAGACGGGGTGGGCAGCAATTTGCGGTTGTTGGTTGATCGTGCTGTGGTGTGCGGTAAAGCTGAGAGACTGTAAGAAGATACAAGATGACTTAAACAAAATTTGTAGTTGGTGTGATGACTGACAGGTAGCTCTAAATGTGGAAAAATGTAAATTAATGCGGTTGAGTAGAGAGAACGAACCTGTAATGTTCGTACACAGTATTGCTAGCGTCCTGCTTGACACAGTCAAGTCGTTTATATATCTGGGCGTGACGCTGTCGCAAAGCGATGTGAAATTCAGCGTGCACGCGAGAGCTGTGGAGGGAAGGCGATTAGTCGACTTCCTTTTTATTGGAGAATTTTAGGAAAGAGTGGTTCACCTGTAGAGGAGACGGCATGTAGAGTGCTGGTGCTACCTGTTCTTCACTACTGCTGGAGTGTTTTGGAGCCATACCAGGTCTGATTGAAGGAAAACACCGAAGCAGTTCGGAGGTGGGCTGCTACATTTGTTACTTGTAGGTTCGAACAACAGTAAGTGTTACGTAGATGCTTCGCGATCCCAAGTGGGAATTTCTGGATGGAAGGCGACGTTCTTTTCGAAAAACGCTATTGACAAAATGTGGAGAACAGCCTTTGAAGCTATCAGGCGATTCTACTGCGCATAACGACCACGAATAGTATTAGGGCTAGTACAGAGGCATATCGACGGTCGTTTTACCCGCGGCTCTATTTGAAAGTGGAACAAGAAAGGAAATCAGTTACTCGGAGATTAAAGTACTCCTGTGTCTGTGTGTGTCTGTGTCTGTGTGTGTCTGTGTCTGTGTGTGTCTGTGTCTGTGTGTGTCTGTGTCTGTGTGTGTCTGTGTCTGTGTGTGTCTGTGTCTGTGTGTGTCTGTGTCTGTGTGTGTCTGTGTCTGTGTGTGTCTGTGTCTGTGTCTGTGTGTGTCTGTGTCTGTGTCTGTGTGTGTCTGTGTCTGTGTCTGTGTGTGTCTGTGTCTGTGTCTGTGTGTGTCTGTGTCTGTGTGTGTCTGTGTCTGTGTCTGTGTGTGTCTGTGTCTGTGTCTGTGTGTGTCTGTGTCTGTGTCTGTGTGTGTCTGTGTCTGTGTGTGTCTGTGTCTGTCTGTGTCTGTGTCTGTGTCTGTGTCTGTGTCTGTGTGTGTCTGTGTCTGTGTCTGTGTGTGTCTGTGTCTGTGTGTGTCTGTGTCTGTGTGTGTCTGTGTCTGTGTGTGTCTGTGTCTGTGTGTGTGTCTGTGTCTGTGTGTGTCTGTGTCTGTGTGTGTCTGTGTCTGTGTGTGTCTGTGTCTGTGTGTGTCTGTGTCTGTGTGTGTCTGTGTCTGTGTGTGTCTGTGTCTGTGTGTGTCTGTGTCTGTGTGTGTCTGTGTCTGTGTGTGTCTGTGTCTGTGTGTGTCTGTGTCTGTGTGTGTCTGTGTCTGTGTGTGTCTGTGTCTGTGTGTGTCTGTGTCTGTGTGTGTCTGTGTCTGTGTGTGTGTGTGTGTCTGTGTGTGTGTGTGTGTCTGTGTGTGTGTGTGTGTCTGTGTGTGTGTGTGTGTGTCTGTGTCTGTGTCTGTGTGTGTGTCTGTGTCTGTGTGTGTGTCTGTGTCTGTGTCTGTGTCTGTGTCTGTGTGTGTCTGTGTCTGTGTGTGTCTGTGTGTGTCTGTGTGTGTCTGTGTGTGTGTGTGTGTGTGTGTGTGTGTGTGTGTGTGTGTGTGTGTGTGTGTGTGTGTGTGTGTGTGTAATATTCAGTGTCCTTGCAAAATTGATCGAAATCAGTGCATCACATGTCAGATCCTCCTTGTTACTGCTCTTTCTAGGCAACTAATGTGTGATGGTTCCAATGATACGGTTATTTATGGTTTCAAACATTTAAACACTTGATTTTGCAAAGCAATGCTAATCATGTTTTTGATTCAGTGTTCAAATTGCTGTGATTGATTTCGCGCATCATTCGAAGGCACGGAAAGTGTTTCTCAAATCTGTTTTATTTCCTACTTATAGACAAAGAATTTGACGATTCTCTTTCAGAAAATGTTTATAGAAACAGATCCAGTATACAAAGTCTTACTGGGGCCCGAGTCTGACAGCAGATAGTGTTTTCGTCGAAGTTCGTACGATAGTAAAAATTATGCCGCTTCAGGCGCATTTTCATTCCTTTGAGACATCCGTTATAATCAAGATGTAAAGCTCTCTTGATTAAATAAAAACAAACTGTATTGCACTGTGATTATTTGAAATTTAATGTCACACAATTTCCAAACCATCGTTAATATACTTCCATCGTGCAAAAGGAAAACGGAACAATTTAACACTTCAGTGGCGATATATTCTTTCAACAGCAGCAGCAGCGACGACGACGACGACGATAACACACTGATTGTACTTCGTAATATCTTTTAAGTGAAATCATTTAATACCACAAGCTGACGATTTAGGGGGTAAAACAAATCCTCTTATGGCGCGCAACATCATCTGTAAACTATTTGCTGTACCGCCCATTGTTACTTCGTCACAACCGCTACGGTCCCAGGTGGGTGCATCTCGGTGTCGGTCGAAAATATGTACCCCCTCCCCGTTCATTGGCGCATCTTGTTGCAATATTGCACAGCACACAGACTACCCTCCATAGCGATGAGAGGCAACGAACAACCCCAATAGATACTAGGTCAAATTATGCGTGACTCCACGTCCCTGCTTAATTATATAATTACCGAGATGTGCATTGGTATGTGGCTGCCTTCACATTCTTCTGTATTAATACGCAGACATCTTACAATTATCGAGAATGATTGATTATGTTCCATTCTTCGTGCTGCGTTGCCCACCTCCGTCGCGCACCTCGGTGTTGGTGGGGAGGGGCGATTGTTTTATTCCTCGTAATTAACACCTGCAGGCTACACAGGTCATGTGGAGATTTCGTTCGACACAGCCATCCCATTAACAACCGAAAAGAAAGCGTGCAATTCTGTGTTACGTAATTCGTAGGTAGCGGCCACTACGAGGCACATCTATGTTTTGTATCTTAAAGAAAGCGGTTGAAAATACTGTGGTGTACACCAGTTCGCCGGGCCACTTCACCTACTGACAATCCTTCGTGCCAAAATGTTGAAGTATGTACATGGAACGAGCTTGAAATGGCCCTTAGAGGCACTTTGACTGTACAGTTATAAACAAGCCACAGTGTCCCCTTCATGATTGGGGGCACAGGTAACTGTACTTCCCGATTTCTTATGATCAACAGCGTATTCAAAAAGAGGTTTCAGATTCCAACATGCAGTGAAGTCAAATAGGTGTGCAAAGCTTTCTTTGCAATTTATTTGAAATGGAAATGCACGCATAATTAAGTCTACGTGCGGTTTCTCCGGTGGTGTATCGCCGGATAATAATCACTATTAGTAGCGTTCCTGCAGTGATGTAGACTCTGATGAAAGGTTAGAGTTTTTGACACACATCTCCAGTGTCTCAGTTGGAAGTGGAATGTTAGTCCAAGGCCGAGATCCGGGTAGTGTGTCCCTCACTCTCATATCGGCACGAAGCGTTAATGAGCGACAAATATTTGGAAATCAACCTTAGCCTATGTCCAAGGCAGCCACCGCTTCACCCTGCCCTCAGAAAATGGCAATCACGTATAGAAGATAGTGGTGACTATTTCAATCTCCATGACATGAGCTGTCTGATAAAATAGGACGAGTGCTGCCCAGATAACACCTCAGCTAGTTTTAATATCAGTAACATTTAGTAGTATCTCTTGCTTGGTTTCTTTCACGTTTGTGTGTAGCAACGTTCCGTCAGCCGAATCATCATTTTGAACAAATAAATATAGTAGGTGATACCTGGTGTTAGTGCTCTGGCTGCAGTTTCCGCGACAATCTGACTATGCCCGTGAAATCTAAATTCTTCTAATTGTTTTTACTCTACGCATTTTTCACTTAAACGCGTGCTGTGACTATTTAGCGAGAAATACGGTAATTCACAGAAGAGAATAGTGAGAAAAAAATGGTCAAATAGTTCGGTCAGCTTACAAGAGTGTTAAGTTCAGTTACCAACAAATTATCTCAGATGTTTCCGTAACTAACTGCTGCACTGTACCAGAATGGACAAGTGACACAAGTTTCCCGGAAACTGGGAGTCGTAGATCAACGTAAACTGCTGGAATTAAGCCTGAGAGGGTTGATAGAAGAAAAATTCCGCTAGGGAACATTCACCCCCCCCCCCCCAATTCTTTTCCTCTCTAGTGCTATGCCGCTAACGACTCTTTCTCTTCCTCCCTCCCTCCCTCGCGTCACTTTTGAAAAGTTTGTAATTGTTTTCAAGTTCAACAATGCCACGTACTAATAAAGATGTGCGTTTACCAACGATCCACATTTCGCCTATTGGAGCAAAGTGCTAGGAAGGAACGTGGCTTTCGCCGGATGGTGATCGATCATTTGTTTTCGTAAGTTCACGCTTTGCTGCTTAAATAAGCGCCTCTTACTTGGTCTCGTGTTAGATTCGTTGTTACTGACTCATATTCTTTGCGGAAGAAAATGTTCAGAGTCCCACTTGGCCTCTGGAAGCAGATGACGCGATTCAACAAATAAACAGTGATGTGGGCATGATAGCCACCGCAATGAGGATTGGACCAGGCTGTGAGCCACAAGATATTTCTTTACCGTGCCTTACGTGCGGGCTACCGGAACCGAATGGTTGCCTTCAGCAAATTCGTCAGTCTTACACGAAAAAGACGCGCAAATGAATGTCACATACGCCTACCTTCCGGATACATTCTCAAAGTACACATAACTGTTTAACACAATGGTTCTTAGAAACCATGAAATGTTGTTCGACAATTGACTCTATTACAAAGCTGCGAGCACTGTGTATGGGGAAAGTTACTTGTCCCCAAATCCATAAAACTAGAGCAGACTAATGTGGCCGCAAGCTTCTCTCGTGGAAGAACATTGACACGCGCGCTCGGTTCAATTAGAAAACGTGAAGTACTTCTTTCCGCTGAAATTTGATGCTTCTCGCGTCGCTACGGGCGAGTATTCGCTGTGCGTGCGTGCGTGCGTGCTCGCGCGAACGCGCGCACAAATTTTTTGCAGCTTTGTTAGTCCAAATTTACTTCCTCGTGGAAAGTGAACAGCACCACTAGGCGATAAGGATGACGTCATTTATATTCTCAGATTGCGTGCTCACCCATCCGATTCCTCGTGCTCTCGGAACCGGGCCAGCGCGATACGTAACGCTGAAATTCTCGGGACAGCCCATGTTGTCTGACTGTGGCTAGACACGGCAACAGTACTCCTATGTAAAATATTCAGTCCGTTAAATCCCCAGAAACTGTATGGTCTTACTGACATTAGTGATCTTCGTTGCAATGCTATAAAGCTGACGCTGAATCCAGTCATCTTTTCGTTAATTCGTTGGTGGTGTGATGCACGGCATTCCATTCATATATTACAGTACTCGTTGGAGTAATTTATAAGAAGTGTACATTGATGTATTCATAGACCCGTTTGGTCAAATGTTTGAGCAGAGTGAGAGCAATCTCTGTTAGTTACACAATCGTGTGTTTTCTTTTTTTCATAGTCAAACGAAGAAAGTGCATTGGGCAAATAGGGTATCAAATTGACAAACTTGATGTCTATTTTTGCAACAAACAAACAAAAAGCTTTAATCAGGGCAGTTCAGGAAAACTTTGTGGTTGAGGGGAAAATAGAAATCTTTAACGAACAGGTGTGCACTAAGAAAATGAAGTGCGAAAAAGTTCATATTTTCAAGGCGTAAGTATTTTGCGCATAAAAATTTGCGTTGGTGTGATGCTTAACTTTCAAAATGATTTCCTTCGAATCAAGCACTAAAGTCAGGGTATTTGGAGAACAGAAACCGCTAGGAAGGCAAATGAGTTGTCACGTTTTCTGGTATAAATTTGAAAATAAAATAATTACAAAAATTTCGATCAAATGTTTTGTGAAATAATTTGTCTAAAACTAAGAAATAAAATAGGCTAGAGAAACGTATGACGAGCCTTTGAATGATGCTCGAAATCATTTGCAGCAAATGAGGTATGTCAAATGTTTCCTTAATCTACTCGTTTTTTCTTTCTTATATTTAGACAGATAATTTCACAAAACATTATCACCTTTATTGTGCGTGGGAGACTTTTGGTGCTGTATGGCGATTTGCAGTCGCCTTCAGTTTGCAGTCTACGTCTGCATCCGTACTGTCGAGTTGGATCCCGTGTTCCAGTGCTAGGCAAATCTTTATTGTTCCAATCACACCTGGAACGTACGGAAAAGAATCCGTGCGCTTTCGAAAGGACTGTGACTTCTCTTGTATCGCCTTCACTGTCACTGCGCGAGGTGAATGTTAGCGGCAGCAGGGTGGTTCTGCGGTCGGTCGCAAATGCCGGTTCTCGAAACTTCAGTTGTGCTTCGCGAAAAGGACGTTTCCTTTCCTTCGGGGATTCCCATTTCAGTTCACGGAGCATTACGGTAACATTTGTGGTTTATCGAACCTACTCGTCTGAAATCAGAATTGCTACGAATTCTTCCTTTAATCCGACCTAGGGGAATCGCAAACCCAAGTGCGGTAATCAAGAATGGGTCGTACAACAGTCCCGTACGCGGCCTCCTTTATGTATAACTTACACGAATTCTCCCAATAAACCTTCCCTACTACGGATCATTTGTGTTACTTCCATTTCATATCGCTTTAGTGTTACACCCAAACATTAAGTCGACATGACTGTGAAACAGTACACCGCAACTTCCGTATCCGAGCATTACAGATTTGTTTTCCCTACACATTTTCATTACCTTGAATTTTTAAACATTGATAGGAAAATGCAATTATACGAAATAGAAATTGTATTAGTCACCCTGTATCTTCCTGCACCAACTGTCACTCACAGACGACACTACAGCGTGGCCAGCAAACTGTTGCTCATTGTTCCTCACTTTATCAGTTAGATCGTCCACGTATATGGAGAACAAGAGAGGTCTTACACTTACCTGGGCTGCTCTTGACGATACCTTTATCCGGACACCCCCAAAAACATAAGTTTTTCATATTAGGTGCATTGTGCTGCTAACTAATGCCAGGTACATATCGGAGACCTCAGTAGTCATTAGACACCGTCAAAGAGCAGAATGGGGCGCTCCGCGGAACTCAGACTTCGAACGACGTCAGGTGATTGGGTGTCACTTGTCACACGTCTGTACGCGAGATTTCCTCACTACTGAACATCCATAGGTCCACTGTTTGCAATGTGATAGTGAAGTGGGAATGTGAAGGGACACGTACAGCACAAAAGCGTACAGGCCGACCTCGTCTGTTGACTGACAGAGACCGGCGACAATTCAAGAGGGATGTAATGTGTAATGGGACTTCATGGTCGAGCGGTTGCTCATAACCCACACATCACGCCAAATGCCAAACGACGCCTCGCGTGGTGTAAGGAGCGTGAACATTGAACAGTGGATAAACGTTGTGTGGAGTGAGGAATCACGGTACACAATGTCGTGATCCGATGGCAGGATGTGGCTATGGCGAATACCCGGTGAACGTCATCTGCCAGCATGTGTAGTGCCAACAGTAAAATTCGGAGGCGGTGGCGTTATGGTGTGGTCGTATTTTTCATGGACTGGGCTTGTACCCCTTGTTGTTTTGCGTGGCACTACCACAACACAGGCCTACATTGAGGTTTTAAGCACCTTCTAGCTTCCCACTGTTGAAGAGCAATTCGGGGATGGCAATTGCTACTTTCAGCACGATCGAGCACCTGTTCATAGTGCACGGCCTGTGGCGGAGTGGCTACACGACAATAACATCTCTGTAACGGACTGGCCTGCACAGAGTCCTGACCTGAATCCTATACAACACCTTTGAGACGTTTTGGAACGCCGACTTTGTGCCAGGCCTCACCGACAGACATTGCAACCTCTTCTCAGTGGAGCACTCCGTGAAGAATGGGCTGCCATTCGCCAAGAAACCTTCCAGCACCTGATTGAACGTATGCCTCCTAGAGTGGAAGCAAGCATCAGGGCTAAGGGTGGGCCAACACCATATTGAATTCCAGCATTACCGTTGGAGGGCGTCACGAACTTGTAAGTCATTTTCAGCCCCGTGTGCGGATACTTTTGATCACATAGTTTATATCAGTACTTCGAAATGGGACACTGTATCAAACGCTTTCCGGGAATCTAGGCATATGGAATCAGCAATAACGGGCTACTCACTAAAGCATATTACTGCTTCGTGGCTTAAACCGTGTGCGCCTGCGCAAGAGTTAAATTTATAATCAGAGATTTTGAACGCAGTGCCGATTCAACGTTATTTTAAATTTGTATGTGTTGGCGGTCAGTGCCTCATCACACAAATGACCATCTCGTCCATAAAGAGGGTCTGCAAGAACATCGAAAGCAAACACGAGATTTGGTTTTTAATTTAGGGCTTTTGGGTAGTCTCTGATCTCCAGGTACTTAACGCCACATCATCTCCTACCCTTGCCGGCCAAATACTGGCATTCGAAATGTTTTTTCACCATCAGGATTCGAAATGGCTGCACGCGAGTCGAGCACGTCTTCTGTTGGGAGGGGTAGTTTAATCATGAAGGCGTACAGTAATTGAACCAAATTTGTTGGCCTTATCCGAGTGTACGTGGAGTTGAACGTAAGCCAGAATTTAATAGTGGACTGGAACTCGACCCCGGATCCCTGCCTTGTGCGGGTCCAAAGGCGTCTCGCAGAGAGACTCCAAGGTTACACTTACCGAGCGTTCCGCTCCATATCTATCACAAGTTGCTATGAGTTGAATGAAATGAAGTGACAGCGTCTGGAGTTGTTTAGTCGCCTGGTGCAAGTCTCTCTTCGACATCCATCGTCGATGAAGATTAGATGAAATAATACACACACCCAGTCTCCGAGGAAGAAAATCTCCACTCGAACCCGGCAACCTCGTGATCTGTTTTGTCTGAAATGGATCCATCGTGGTATTGTGTAAGAGTTGATTCGTTATATTCTTCGTCACAGGTCTTGAACTTGTAGAGTCACAAAACCTGTGAAAAAGTTACAAAGGAGAACCTCTGTTGCCAGGACACACAAGTAGTTGAAAAAGAAGAGGGTCGAAAGCTTATTGTGGCAGCTAGTATTTCGTAACAGTACTGTAAACATCAACAATCTATGAAACACTGTAGATTTTCGTTAAAATTTAATTTCGTAGACAGTATGTTAGCAATTTACGGAAGTGTGCCCAGAAAGTTGAGTTGGGTGGGAAGGGAACAGGGAGGCAACTCGTATTAGTTTCATGGAAAGGATACGCATGACGGAAATGGAGTACGTTTCCTTAAACTGTGCTCGTGTGTGATGAAAGCACTTTATAATAGCCCTTTATAAAACCTGTTTCGTTGTTTTTCCTTTTTTGAGTGGTGGCCTGCCTGCAGGTACATTGCTTCAAAGACAGCGTTAAAGGGCAATATCGAAGAGGTGTAAGCAGTGCAAACATTTTAAGAACTTCATCGTATACTAATGTAAAAGTTTACAAATCGACGTGTGTTTCCCAATTTGCATCCTCCCGATACGACGTATACCAATTAAGATAAAAAAAAAATATACCCCTGTTCTTCTGCGCCTTCGTCGTTTGAGTAAAGCCTCTCAGCTCCCTGGTCATTTTCGCGAAAGGGATCGTCAATCAATTTCAGAAAATAAGAACGGGACAAAATGATAAATGTGTAACGCTACTTTTAAAATCACGAAACGGTTTGCGTTTTTCCACAACAAAGAGAAGTGTGATATTACAGTATGTACCTACGACCTACTACCTTAGACGACGGGCGGGGTGGGGGCAGTGGAGGAGGGTACTCTGAAATTGATTAGAGTTTTTTTATTCATTACAGGATTCTCATACACTTCTGTAAGCGATAGATTTCGCGTGACTTCACTAAATCTCTCGTTTAGATAGTTGTAATATTATTGCGTAGGTGATTGTAATGAGACAATATTATGGCTCGTTTGTGTGGCCATCCTTCGCAGCAAGCCTATAAATACTTGTTTTGAAAATCAAACTGCCTTTTCCTGGCTTCTTGAAACTGACCAACTCTTTTATGTCACAGACGGCAATTAAGTCTTTCTAGGCCCCCCTCTCACCCTGGATAAATTTCTGCGGACGTCCACGCCTATTCACTGAGAGTGTATGTTGTGTGGGATTTCTACATATTACTTTGGTGTCAGATACAGCGATTACTTTCAGTATTAAGGTTTATTACTGTTTTACTTTGACTGGTAACATGAGAATAACCATCGTGAACAGAAATTATAACGCTCCTGGAAGCTTTCAAACCCATACTCATGTGGCTTTCCAGTTGCAGCGACTTAAGCGGCGAATTGCAAAATAGTTTAAAGATTTGAGCACAGATGCCTACGTATACAGTTCAGGCCTTCGTACAGCTGATACTGAATTTATACGTCTTTGTGGCGGGGCAGGTTGCCAGTAAGGTTTGCGAATACCTCCTTCATTTTTCCAGCATATTCATTACTTTAACACACAATGTTCGAACCAATGTGTGCGTATATATAAGCAAGGAAGATGGACAGTGTGTAGTACTTTTTATTATTCACAGTATAGTATATTGGATTTCAGCCACATTTGCACTTATAATCATTGCAAATCTTGGGGAGGGACAAATCAGTTAAGTTGAGATGTTTCGCCTAGTTTCATTCAATACGTCATATGGATAATGTTCTGGCGTAACTCATTTTTAAGAAAGAAAAATGTTTATTGCCGAAAACTGTACTGTAAGGATAAAATGCGGCGCTCGCTCACAATCATCTTGTAGACATTTATTCAAGCAGTTGGGCATTCTCACTAAAGCTTAGTATATTTATTCTCTCGCGGCGCCTGTTGTAAATAATCCTTTACAGTTGAAAAGGAACAATGATGTACATAATTACAATACGAGATAGAAAAAATGACATTCTTTACTTGACATTAAGGTTGTCTTTCGCAGAGAGAGAGTGCACAATGCTGTAACAAAAAATTTTGATCCCTTGCCAAGTGATGTAAAATTTGACAGACACCAAAATAAAATTTTAAAATAATGTCACAGAGTCTCTCCTTGACAACTCCTACTCTTTGAAATAATTTCTATCACTGAAATCTGTAATGGGTGGTGGGAAGGACTTAAAACATTTGTATTTTTTTCTTTGGCAAAAAACTTGGAAATGTTTAGAATGTAACCATATGTACAAAATTGCGATTTAAATGTAAAGACTTGTTCCACATCATTGCGCTCTATAGTGCAAAATGATCGCTGAAACATTGCACTAACCAACCAACTTACTAAACAACAACAACAACAACAATAGAAACTTACGATTATTTCCCGCTAATTGATGCCACAGTTTTTACGTCTCCATATAAGATGTTTTAAATGATTTTCGGTACCTGATGATGCTCGAAGATAGTCATCGTAATAAAGAAGTATTTTATTCTCAGCTCTTAGCGATGAACTGTGACTTTTCTTATTGTGGGGAACTACCTTCAATTTTTTCCCCGTTTGGGTAAGGGGAGGACGTAGCTGCCCACTCTCGCCCTCGCCGCCTCTTCCCCTCCCCTCCCCTCCCCGCCCTCGCAAGGTACACTTCAGTGCTTGTCGAGGGAGGGGGGGGAGCGAGAGAGAGAGAGAGAGAGAGAGAGAGAGAGAGAGAGAGAGAGCGGGGGGGGGGGGGGGGGGCGAATGTTCCAGTTGTGAGTCCAGCCACGGATGCTGTCAATGTCGAATAGTCATGATCGCCTGCTCTGGCCCAGGGGTTCCATGGCAGCCTTTGATCGGCGGTCTGACCTGGCCCCTACCCTTCCCACCTTTTTATTCTACTCGTTCTTTTATATTTGTCGTTTTTAATGTTTTATTGTTCCTAAAACTGTCATATGTGCTGCTACTTCACGGACAGTGAGGTGGTGCTGGTGGTATGCAGAGGGTGCGCCTGCCATCGCATCCGATACTCGAGGGACCTCAGACTTCATTCTGGGCATAGCTGCTCACCCGGCTTTACCCCTTCATTACCTTCCTTGTTCATCGTGATTTTATCTCTGCCCTATTGTGTCTTGCTTACAATCGGTTTTCCCAGTTTTTCCTTTTTGTATCCTTCTTTCGAGGATTATTTTTCCTCCAATACATGCAGGATGAAGGGACTGATGACCTCGCAGTTTGTTCCCTTTAATTCCAAGGACCAGCCAACGAGTAGCGGCGAGCACGTGGTGTAACAGGTGTCGGTAGTTGGGGGCAGACAGCGTAGCGCCACGCGGCAGAGGGCGGCCGCCGCCACGGCCCACGCGGGAACTGACGCCGTAAACAGACGCGTCATTAAGTCATTGAGCGTGGCCGCTCGCTCTTGATTGCCGCCGCTGTCTCCTTCCTGGCCGCCGCTCCGTGCGTCACCGCAGCCTCCAGAAATAGCTGCCGCCGCCGCGCGGCCGGGCTCTGAACCCGAAGATCTCAGTTTATAGATACTTCCTTGTTTCAGCCGCAGATTGTACTTGATCATTGAACTTTTTCCGTTTGCGTGAAAATTAAAGTACAGAACTTTAACATTACAGATCACGACGTCCCTGCTGTTAACCTTGCTTACTGCCGACGGCCCCATATTCTCTGAAGAGAACACTGACAAGTCTCAAGCGCGGATCCATGGGGAGACAACGGAATCGTCATGAACCTTCCTCCCCTCCAGCGCCCCCCCCCCCCCCCGCCCCACTTCCCCACCGTATAAATTTTGGTAGAAGCGTTTGTTATAGTGTACGTAAATATCCAAATTTCACAGCAGACTTTGAGTGTAAAGTAAAATGAAAAACTAGGAGTACCACATAGTGAGGAATGAAAGAACTTAGGAATTATATTTAACAAAGGTTTCCTTACAGTTGATCTTGTTGATAGGCTGGTGGCCTGATCAGTAACACTACAGCCAGAACAAGGCATTCATTCACTGGCTGACCAAACCAGTTATCAGCAAGAAATATGACAGGGTTAGTCAGACTGCAGATGGAACTGGCAAACTACATGAAGCTGAGTAAGGGAAGACAAAAATAGAGAGACTTCCAAGTAATTACAAGTAGAAAAAACTGAGTTTTACAATTTAGGGAGAACTGTTGAAACAAATGCCATTCCTTTCATTACTTGCTCATATGATCATAGTTTGTAGGCTAGTGTTTAAATTGATAGTGAAATACTGATAATGAATGCAAACTTAAGGTCATAGTTTACACCATATAAAATAATAAGATACATTTATTCCTGTATTTCTGGACGTAAGTTTTCAAAACTATATTTTTCTGAATGGTCATTCCTTGGGCTAATGCTAAAGGTTTATTGTTATTGTTATTATTATTATTACACACACAAATATTTTATGTGCATTGTGTTTATTTCGTGTGTGTGTGTGGGGGGGGGGGGGGGGGGGCGGGCGGCATGATGAAAGTGGTAGCGATTGCAAGTTATCTTTGGGAAGACACACACTGATGGTAGCTAATGTGACACCCTCCCTCCCCCTCCCTTTTCTGCCACAAAAAAGTAGCTTCACAGCTGCCCTAGCTAATACAAGACATAAGCAGCACCATGTCAGAATTGCAGCTTTCACAGGATTTGTCTATGACAATAAAAAAAATTACATAGAATATTGCTAATTTACCTCAATCCTTCGATGCTACATCCTATCGGCATACAGTGTGGCAAGACGCGCAGTCACTCAAAACTGTCTAGGGAAATGCAAAGCAACAACCAACGGTCACAAAGTAGTAAGCCTGATCGAGGCGTCTACACAAGAACCAAAACATTAATGGTTTTGCCTCTTGTGTGGTGCTACTGTTTTACTAATAGACATTTTACAACTGTAGGCTGTGCATCTGAAATGTGGCTGTCAACAAGGAAGTGCACAGCATTCAGTGCTTAGACAAACAAAACAAAATGAGACACACTAACCACAATCAACCAGCTAGATACTGATACGCTCTTATAACAATCGTTAGCGAGTGATTAAAGGTTGGACCCTCCCCAGATTTTGGCATACTGTTATATAAGCACTAGCAGACAAGCAATGCACATTAGATTTATAAGGCACACTGAAATAAAACCTCAGCTTAAAAGCCATGGGACTGAAGTCGTACAAAGAATCCAGAGATGGGAAGTAATAGTTACCGTGGTTAAACACCAGTTCGAAGCAGTTTTATTGTTATCCAGCAGCGGCAGAGTTCACCAATCAACAAGAAATTGTAACGCTTACAATCATAAGCATAAAAGAAAGGTACAATCTGTGTCATAAATAACTTACGGGTAAGAAGAAAGGAGGAAAGAACAAGACATGTCAGAAATGTAAAACTGCACCATAATTCAGGAAAGGTCACTGCAGCAATAATATCATGAAATTGGAAATTGTCACACCCAGAAATCGTACAAAGCTTTTGGATTAAAAACTTCAGCTAAGTTTATGTCTGCCTCACTGAAAGTAACAGTAACTTTCCTAAACAACCAAATCAGATGCAGGGCATAACATAATGTTCACAAGAGAAGGAAACTCAGCAGATCATACCTCCCAATAAATATGCGTGCATGAAAAGTGTTGACGTTGCATTTAACCAAGATAGTGTATTTATATCTGATGCAAATTAAAGCATGGAAAGCAAGTATGTTGTAATGACAAAGTTGCAAAGAATAATCACCACTGTTTTATGATCTTCGCCTATATGCATTTGTGGTGTTCCTGCAAATTTTCTAACGTTATTTGCCCTCCACCCTCCCCTCTCTCTCTCTCTCTCTCTCTCTCTCTCTCTCTCTCTCTCTCTCTCTCTCTCTCTCTCTCTCTCTCTCTCTCTCTCTCTCTCTTTCTCTTTCTGATCTCTTGGGATCCAGCAAAGAACTGTCTGGTCCTAATAACACAGCCTTTGTACAATGTGACAAGTGCTAATGAGTCACCTGTGCCTAGAGAATACTCTGTTTTTGTGGTACAAAGAATATCAAGATGGGAAGCAGTAGCTAAAGTGGTTAAACACCGGCTTGAAGCAGTTTTATTGTCAACCAGTGCAGAGCTCCCCAATCAACAATGAACAATAGGCCAGTGTTGTTATAAAAAAAAATAGCAATTTCTGTGTAGTATAACATTCCTGTAAACATCATACCTACTTAGTATCCCAGCGTAAATGAGTATTGTAGTTTCATTGTGATAATAAGGTATCAAATGAATTTAAGAGCTTTGGTGCTATATCCAGAAATCAGTAGACAGTCAGTCATTGAATATTTTCTGTGTTGTTGCCAAGTTGAATTTATGGTGGCAGTGGTAGGAATAGGTTTCTGCATCCAACTTTGGGTGGGGTCCATTTTGTGTCACTAAGCAGTTGTTTCACTGCAACCATCATAAACCACAAGCAGTCATGCCTCAAGTAGTTATTGTCCACCATGCTGATGAATGGCAGTGTAGCTTCCTGAGTAACATTTATATGCAGTGGATGTTTAATATTGTGTTAGGATTTCCCAGGATGCCTTTCAGTAGTATCAGTTACTGATGCAGAATTTCAATGTAAGTGGTTATCATATATTTTATCTGCATTTCTAAAATGCAAATCTCAATTTTCATTGAGATGAAATATTAGATAAAACAGTCCTTTTTTGGTGTGCAGCATTACTACATAACAGGTTCTGCACAATATGTGGTCTTCATCTTGTGATATGTTAACTCTGGATGTCCTAGGTTGCACAGCAATTAAGACAGGTTTTCCAAGCTTACGGTATCCCAAAAATATGGCTGTGGAAAGAGAGATTCTTGGTTACGCTAGTAAAAATGGCACTTCACTGTAAAGATTGCAATTGAAAATCTGTAATTTCTAAACTGACTCTACAATGTGCTATTCGTTGTGCCACCTTTGAAAACATTGTGTCAGTCACAGAAAACAATTTCTGAGCTTTGGGTCCTAAATCTGTTGATATCCTTGTTGTTGAACTATTCACTCACAGTGAAGATATTTTCAGAATGATTGCATTTAGTGGTTCAGTTTTTTTGAAGTGCATCTTGCAGCATCAGTATTGTTCATGTAATGTAAGATTCCTTTTATGATTTCTGTGTAATCATAACATAGTTGACATAGGTACATTAAGAACAGATCACTGTTTTAATATAATGTAACATTTGTGACATCCAGTCAGATAAGACTGCACAAAGCTCTGTTCTCTTACCTCACTTTGTCTGTTGTGTGATGACAAATTATATGTTTTATAACTCAACTGGTGAAATATTAAACAAGTAACAAAAAAGTTATTGAATAAAACCTCTAATATTCCAAACCACTTCACACCTAATACACTGACATCTGGGAGTAACTCTTCCAATACAGCAGTAACCTTATTAAAGAAATGGAGAAAAAAAGAATTGACTTTTACCAGGCTTTTCAGAGTTAAGGAAAAACTGAAAAGGCAAAAAATGCCATGTTTACAAGAGCAATTTTGCTAACACTGCATGGACTCAAGTGGTGTTGAATTGCTAGCGAAAGAATCATTTTCACAAAGCATTTTTCCACATAAGTTAACTGAAAACTACTCAGTAAATTGAATATCAATACAGTAATTTGTTGTTAATTAATTAGTTTACTTTTAACACTATTGGAAGTTCCCATAATTGTTATGTCAATTATTGTCTAATGTTACGTTTTACCTAATACTGTTTTTAATGTCTTGTTTGGAGTTCATACTGTTTCTTGTTATCAGTAGGGTGTTAAATCATGTTCTTCATTCTTTCTTCAGTATTGATACATTCATGTGTCTTACATAAATTATTTTTTGGTATTTTATAACAGTATGTGTATGTAAAATGAGACTTCGATGAGAACCAGTATATTAGGGTGATGGTTGTACATAGTACTTTTGCTAAGTTATGTATTTAACTCTCTTCACATAGCTATTTTTTCTTTATTTTGTTTCAGGTAAAAGCAAAGAAGCAGAAATCAAAAGAATAAACAAAGAATTGGCTAATATCAGGAGTAAATTTAAAGGTGATAAGACGTTAGATGGTTACCAGAAGAAGAAATATGTTTGTAAATTATTGTTTATATTCCTACTGGGTCATGATATTGACTTTGGCCATATGGAAGCAGTTAACCTGCTTTCATCCAACAAATACTCAGAAAAGCAAATTGTAAGTTATGATCTAATGTACGATGATGATGATGATGATGATGATGATGATGATGATGATGATGATGATGATGATCAGTGCTCCTAATTAAAATTTGTTATTTTAAGGGTTATCTCTTTATATCGGTCCTCGTAAACACCAACAGTGATCTCATCAAACTTATTATCCAGAGCATAAAAAATGATCTTTCATCAAGGTAAGAAACAAATATGAATGTCTAGCAAAATATGCACTTACTATAAACATAGTAATGTATGTAACATTTGTATTGCAGGAACCCAGTTCATGTTAGTCTAGCACTACAGTGCATAGCAAATATTGGAAGCAAAGAAATGGCTGAAGCATTTGGTCATGAGATACCAAAACTTCTCGTTTCAGGGTATGTGAAACAGCAATATACATTGTAACAAAAGCTAATTTTTAGGGATTGTTTAGTCCAATATTCTCTCTCTCTCTCTCTCTCTCTCTCTCTCTCTCTCTCTCTCTCTCTCTCTCTCTCTCTCTCTCTCTCTGTGTGTGTGTGTGTGTGTGTGCGTGTGTGTGTGTGTGTGTGTGTGTGTGTGTGTGTGTGTTAAATACATTGCAGCATAGTGATGCATGAAAAGTCTAAAGACTATTTAATGTAATTCATATGTCAGTATGATAGTCATCTCAATGATTAATATGCTATGTTTGAACAGTGGTAAATTTTTTTTTACTATTAAATTACTTAAATGATTATTGCACTATAAGTAATTTTTTTAAATTCTGAAGTAGATGTCTAAAACATGCTCGTAAAATTTTAAAGCTATTCCATGCCTGTTTGTTTTCAAAATTTTGCAAATGATACAGGAACCACTCCATATTCCTATTCTATCGGACATTTCTGTTGAAAAATAAAAAGAAATGCATTACTTTAAAAATTCATTGCTTTGAAATTCGCAGTGATAAGATTGCAAAAGTGAGATTGATCTCTGTTGGCATAACTCGACACATGTTTTCCTAATTTCAGAATTTTATGGTCACTGGAGAAGCATTTCAATTCGTAGCATTGTAATTGATACATAACAATCATTTTAGTTTGGATACACCCAATTGATATTCAGGTTGAAGACTCATAATGGCTTGTTGTGGAAACAGTATGCAGTCTTCATAAAAACACATTCTTCCATAACCAACAGATACTTACTATCTCTGTCTCCTTTTCTGCACCACTTTTTTGTGGATGAGTCTTATAAGAAAGCTAGCAAGTGGTAAACTTACTTTTTATATTTTTATTATAAATTTCCCTCATTCAAGTAAAGTATGTTAATAGTAGTTGGTTTGGGCTTGGTCAGTAATTGTCTACATCACTGGAGAATTTGCCTTCTCCTATCCAGCGGTGAAATTCTTGACTTTTCCTTATTCTTGATATTGAAATACTTTAATATGTGTATGTTTACCCAGAGATACTATGGATGTCGTCAAGCAGTCTGCCGCACTCTGCTTGCTGAGATTATTCCGCACATCACAAGAGATAATCCCAAGTGGAGAGTGGACATCAAGAATAATCCATCTTCTAAATGATCAGCACATGGGAGTTGTCACCGCAGCCACTAGTCTCATTGATGCTCTTGTCAAAAAGAATCCTGAAGAATACAAGGGTTGCATTAGCCTGGCTGTTTCAAGACTCAGTCGGGTATGAAAGCTCTATGGTTTTAAATGCTTCCTTACATTTCATGCAGCCGTATCCTTATGATCATTTGTACAATATAATTTTGGAATTGGACTGGTCACTGTTAATGTACAATAATAAATATCCTAAAAATAATGGTGAGTTGCACTTCCGTAATTGTTGGGAGATCTGATAAAGGATTTGTAAGGACTGAAAAAAGTATAAAAGTTGTCATATGAATGACCAGTATATAGTGTTTCCAGAAAAATATTGTGTTTTTGCTCAGATTGTGTCAGTGTCACGTGGATTGTCAGTGAGTCTGCCTTCAGTTGCTGCTGCAGATAAAGCATGTACCTGTTTGTATGTGAATAATGCGTATGAGGTACAAACAGAAGTGACTTATTTTCAATTACCTGTGTGGTTAATAATCCACTTTCATTTCTTGCATGTGTCCAGCATTCTAATAACTGTGTAGTATACAGCTTTGCCATTTTTCGTATGGATAGGGAGTGTCATCGCTGTGTTCAGATGAAAGCTGAATTGGTGACCCTTCAAGGACCAGGTGAGGTTGGCTATGGTCACACAGCTTGAGGCTGTCGTCATTAGGTGCCACGGGTGAGAGGGTGGGGGGGGGGGGGGGCAGATGTTGGGGATCCGGCGGGAGACATCCATCCATGTCCCATGTATTCCCTAATCAGTCGAGTACTAAGGGTGCCCCAGATACTGCTGCCAGCCAGAGTGGCCGAGCGGTTCTAGGCGCTACAGTCTGGAACCGTTCGACCGCTACCGTCGCAGGTTCGAATCCTGCCTCGGGCATGGATGTGTGTGATGTCCTTTGTCCTTAGGTTAGTTAGGCTTAAGTAGTTCTAAGTTCTAGGGGACTAATGACGTCATAAGTTAAGCCCCATAGTGCTCGGAGCCAATTGAACCAGATACTGCCTACACTGAAGCTGATACCTCATCCGTAGTAGAGTAGGAGGTCGCTGGAAGAGGAGGCAGGCAGTGAATGATGATTAAGGGGGGGGGGGGGGGGGGCAAAAGGACGGCCACCCTGGTTTGAGTGCTGTCTGTGGCTGATGAAATCCCCGAGCCTGATGAAATCACCCTCACTATTTCAGAGGCCTTTTGGAATAAGGTGTGCACTCGGTGCATACTGGGAGTAATCATTCATGGAAAGGATGCTTCCAGATGCCATGAAGAGCACAGGGTGCAGACATCTGCAGGTGGTGGCTCAGGTCAGAATTAACTATGTGTGTCACTTGATTGGAAGAGATTCTCTCTGGTTTCGGGCAGCTTGCTGAAGTGATAAAGATTGCCAGTCCTCCTTGTGAGATGAAGGTGGAGATTTCCATCTGTAGCATCATCGACAGAACAGGCTGTAGCCCTTTGGTACAGAACTGAGTGGAGGGTCTGAATCAGAGGCTCAGACAGGTATGAAGCGACTGTTTAAGCACCAGATGCTTTGACTTGCACCATAGGGTGGTGGGTATCTGGGTTCCGCTAAATAGGTGGATTTTTAGGTTAGAGGATGTCTGGAAACTACAGAAAGGGTGTCGGTCTAAAGGGAGCACGACAAACACAGGAAAGTAGACTTAGAAACAATCAGTATTGTAGTTGTAAATTGTAGTAGCTGTTTTGGAATAGAACCAAAGCTCCAAGTGCTAATAGAAAACACTGAAGCTCAAATCCTTACTGGTGTGGAAATAAGTTCATCTGAAATTTTTACTGAGGACCTAACAATTTTTGGAAAGGGTGCATTAAATACAGTTGGTGCTAGAATGTTTATTCCTGCCAGAACTAGTTTACCTGGTGGTAGATAGTTTCTGTGAGCTGGTACGGGTAGAGGTTATATTATAGTTGGTTTCTTTTTCCAACCCCCCCCCCCCCCCTCTCCGTCCTTTCCCCCCAACTAAGATGACACAGTTGCTGAACAATTCGGGAAAAGTAGGTACCGCACTTGAACAGTTAAGTCTACCCCCGATCTGTTTGTGAAAATACACATTTAAAGTCAGTGTTATGCATAAAACTCCTTCTGAAATGCCTGCTCAGAAAATTATTTTGTACAAGTATTTCAGGACTCCTTTGAAGCGTAAATGGTTCAGAAAACATAATTGACCTCTTAATACCAAATAATCCTTAGCAAATAGGGAGCGTCATGACAGGTAAAGTGATTAGTGACGACAAGATTATTGTAGTGAGACTGAATATCGTAACATCCAAACCCACCAAAAATAAATGCAAAACACATCTATTTTAAAAAAAGCAGATAAAAATTAGCTTCACAATCTCCTGAAAGACAGTCTTCACTTCTTCCAGTCTGAATCTGTAAGTGCAGACCAGATTTGGTACTGATATCTATTAGGAGATATACCAAATAAATTAATAAGAGATGGTACTGATCCTCCACAGAACACGAAAGAGACCAGAACACTATAGCAGTGGTAATGTTACTGATGACAGTGCTGCTAAAGCAACTACAAAAAACTGTTTTTCAAAATACTGTCACCAAATAAGACGAAATAAATATTCAGGAATTCGTACCAAGAACAACTGCAATATGAGTAACGTAGAAGTACAACTTTGCTTCTGGCATTTTTTCCCCAATACTTGAGGCTTTAATGAAACAAATTGGTTACACATGTATCTTTCCAAGTATTTTCCATCGCTGGCCACTACTTTCTTCCATCTTTCAGGCAGTGTACAAATACTGCTTCGAAAAAATTGTTCATCTTTTGAAGCGATCCACGAATTGATCCAATTTGTGACTTATTCATGAGATTGGAAGTGTTGGTCAGCCAGGCCATGTGCCATTGATCTAAGCAGGTGATAGTCAGAGGGAGTAATGTGTGGAGAATACAGCAGGTGGTGTAGGACTTGAGGTAGGACTTCCCATTTTAACATTTCCAAGTATATTTTGACATCACTTTATCGTGCCTCTCACTGTGTTGTGGCCAATTGTCTTTTAATGCTCTGCTCAAACACATTGTGTTTGATAACAAGCACCTATGATTGTTACACTTTGTTTTAACACCTCATAGTACATGACGCTGAGCTGGTCCCACCAAATGTAGAGCATGATCTTGGAGCTGTGAATATTTGGTTTGGCTGTTGACGTGTAAGTGTGGCCAGGATATCCCCATGATATTTTGTGTTTAGGTTTATTGTAATAACCCGTTTTTCATCCCCAGTCACAATGCGATGCAGAAATCCCTTCCATTTTTGCCTCTGAAGCAACTGTTAACAAACACCGTTAAACATCTCTTGGTTTCAGCTCACACGGGACCCAAGTTCCTTCTTTCTATATCATGCCCAAAGCCTTGAGACGTTTCGAAATGGCTTGCTGTGTCACTCCCACTAATCATGCCAAGTTTTCTTGAGTTTGATGCGAGTCTTCACTGGGCAATGTCTCCAATTCTGCATCTTCGAAAACATTCTCTCTTCCACCACTATGTCAGTCTAAGACTTCAAAATCACCATTCTTCAGTGTTGAAACCACTCAAGACACATTCTTTCACTAATAGCATCCTTACCAGACGTACTTGAGCATTCGATGAGGCTCAGCTGTCGTTTTCTCCATATTGAAACAAAACAGTAACTCCTCCTGCAAGTGACGAGAATTAGGCTCGTAAGCTGACATCTTCAATTGAGGACAACTCTATGATGCAGACACAAATCGACTAATGTTTGAATGAGGTCACGTTGACTGAGGTCCAAGCTAACTGCCTGACGTCTGCAGTCTGTTTCTTTCGACCGCTACTTACTGTTGTCACCACCTATCGGCAAATGGTGGAAGCAAAGTTGTGCACCTTGTAGATACCCTCGATGTAGCAAAGCAGCTTAAATCACTTCATAAAGGCAAGAGCTCTGGTCCTGACTACATACCGTTCAGGTTCCTCTGAGAATGCTTATACAGTATCTCTATATTTAGCAATCGAATACAACTAATAACACATTGAAAGATCAGTATATAAAGACTGAAAAGTGGCAAAAGTCTCACCAATACCCAAGAAAAGAAATAGGAGTAACCTGCTGAATTGTAGACCTAGGTCACTAACGCTAATTTGCAGTAAAATTGTGGAGTGTATACTGTGTTCGAACCTTATGAATTATTTCAAAGATAACAATTGATTGACAAACAGCCAACATGGATTGAGAAAATTTCATTCTTATGAAATGTAATTGACTGTTTATTCTCATTAAGTCTGTCATCTGGGGATGTCAAATTGATCCCATATTTATATTTCCAGAAGGCATTAGACACCATTCCTCATGAGTGACTTCCAATCAAATTGTGTGTATGTGGAGTATAGTCTAATTTGTGCAACCGGATTCGTAGTTTGTTGCCAGAAGTTTGTAGTAGTTGACAGAAATTCATAGAGTAAAAAACAGTAATATCTGACATTCCCAAAGGAATTGTTATAGTCCCTCTGCTGCTCCTGATCTACATAAGTGATTTAGGAGACATTTTAAGTAGCACTCATAGATTTTTTACAGATGATGCTGTCATGTACTGTCTTAAAAAAAGACTTCAGATGATCAAAAAAATTGCAAAAAAAATTGGACAAGATATCTGTATGGTGCGAAAAGTGGTAATTGACTCTAAATAACGCTACAGTCTGCAACCGTGTGACCGCTGCAGTCGCAGGTTCGAATCCTGCTTGGGGCATGGATGTGTGTGATGTCCTATGTCATTGGGTTAGTTAGGTTTGAGTAGTTCTAAGTTCTAGAGGACTGAAGACCTTAGAAGTTAAGTCCCATAGTGCTCAGAGCCATTTAAACCATTTGACTCTAAATAACGAAAAGTGCCAAGTCATCTACATGAATACCAAAAGGAACCCACTAAATTTCAGTTACATGATAAACTACACAAACTCAAATTCTGTACATTCAGCTAAATGCTTAGGGATTACCGTTACAAATACCTTAAGTTGGAACAATTGCATAGGTAATAGACAATGTTGTGGGTAAAGGAAACAAAAGACTACATTATTTTATCCATGTTGGATCTTGTGAACTCCACAGCCATTAATGATAGTTGGTGAATGATGCAATCAGCCAGAAATACTTACTGAATGTTTTATTTCATTGTCGTAACCAATTTTGGACTACCATGCCCACCTTCAGATGGCTAATCTTTTTCATTGCATAGATGTTTTGGTTAAAAGCATGTTGTCTGCTCCACACTGCACCATTAGCTTTTTTTTTAATTTGTGTGTGTGTGTGTGTGTGTGTGTGTGTGTGTGTGTGTGTGTGTGTGTGCGCGCGCGCGCACGCACGCAGTAGATGGTGGTTTGTTTTGTTATGATCCATGTTGTTTTCTAGCCTGATGTATATGTTCTTGAATTCCACCACAACAGGCATATTGTAAGACTGCAATTTATTAGCAGAGCACTGCTGAAATGCACAGGTCCACTAAAGAGACTGCTTACACTATGCTTTCCCACCTTCTTATGTAGTATTGTGGTGCGATGTGAGATCCACATTAGATAAGATCAGCGGAGGAAGTCAACAGTTCAAAGAGGGACAGCTTGCTTTGTGCTATTGTGGAATAGGGGGGAGAGAGCGCCAAGGATATGATATGAAGAATTTGGGTGGTAATCATTAAAACCAAGGTGTTTTTCATTGCAGCAGGATCTTCCCATGAAATTTCGAGCACAAACTTCCTCCTCACAATGTGAGAATGTTTTGTTGGCACTCGCTTACATACGGAGGAATAATAAAAATTGGAACTTATGCAGAAAGGTTTAAGTGTTCGTTTTTCCTCTGTGCTGGTAGTGAGTGGAGCAGTAGAGAAATAACTTGGAAGTTATTCAGTGAACACTTTGCCAAGCACTTAACTGTCTATTGGAGAGTAATCATGTAGATGTAACTGTAGAACAGGCAGTCAAGCTGTTTATACTTGTTTTCTGGCCTCAAGACAGTTCTTATTTTGGGAAGATAATTGCACAAATAAGAATTACAGTGAACCAAATCTGACTTTTAGCCTTCGTTCTCACTGATTTTCTTTGTGGGAAAGAAAATGGATAATTGGAAAGAGGGATGCAGGTGACTTCGCAGGCAGAGGCAAACATCTTCCTCAATTTTCAATCAAACACCAATTCATCATCCTTTGACAAATCAGATTTGACAGATAGTGATCCTTTCTCCACTAAGCAAAATTTACAACCAAAGGACAATGCACTCTTCACATAAATAAAAGAAACTTACCTTTATCATAATCAGCTTCATGGGAATTGTACTCACAACAAGGGCTTCCTCTTGATCAGATAATAAATTTTCAAAAGACCAGAAAATTGACATAAAGCATGAAACAAACTATAATTTCATACATTACATAGAAATGTTGTCTCCGAAGTTACGGAAGCAATGTTTATTTAGCTGGAAATTCCCAAAAATTTCATCAGACCTATACAAATGCTATCAAAAGGTGCTTTGGCAAAGGGCAAACCAAAGGATTGGAAGTAAATATTGTTTGAACATCCTCACTAATGGTCAGATTCAGCACCATCTGATTTTCACCAATTTATGCATTGAAACAAATTTATGGGTGAATAAAATATTTAGTCCAACAGATTTTTATGGCAGCTGTAGGTCAACTCGTATTTGGGAGTACAACAGTTCAAATCCATTTCTGGCCACACAGATGTAGGTTTTAACGTAAATGCCAAAATTGTTCCTTTGAAGTGACACAGCAGGTTACCTCCTTTACCTTTTCCTAGCTGGAGATGGTGCTTCATCAGTAATTACCTTGTTTAGCAAAACGATCAAAACTAATGCTCCTTCCTCCCATCCTTAAGGTTGGCAATACAGCTTGGTGCACTCACAACCCATTAGATGGCATTGTTCTCTTCATTTGTGACATGATTCAGTGTTGTCTGGTCACTTCACTTTGCAGTCTTGGGAAGTAAACATGATCTCACACATGATTATTCTATAAGTATGGGCCCAAAGGAAAACATCCTGCTATTGGCTATTTGAAAGTCAGTGTCGATGCTGAACTGCAGCTGAGGGGTGAGAAGCTCTACTGCACTGCCACAAACAAGGCTACTTACCACACACAATTTATTATTTTTTCATAGTTTGAAGCAATAACTTAACTGTTTAGGTCCCTTCAACTGCCGAGGAGTGCTATTTGTCGCACCCACTTGTCAAATGGTATGATAAACTATCACGTGCTACAGATTTTATCCATCCTATTCTGAAAAAAATATTGTAGGAGAGAAAGTGATTTATTTGATGATGATCCCAATGTGGTGGTACATTTTGCAGCACAATGTGCAACATAACATGCCAGATAGTTGAAGCCATCTGCTGAACATTAAATATCTTATCTTCAGTCACAGCAAATAGTGCAGCAGTATAACAACCAAAACATGTTCTGTGTCGCAGCTTCCCCGTCCAGCTTTGCCATCGCTCGAGATATACCAGCCAAATACCACAAACCAATGTCGATGATAAGAATTGCTGTTGTTAATCTTCCAGTCCTACAGATGAAATGTTAGACAGTGGAATCTCAGGAGCATTCTTCCATGGGAGCAACAAACACAAGTGATACTTCACTCCTCTCAGAGGAGTCTGTTGATTAAAATTACCTATACCTGTAATTTGAAAAACAATGTTTTGAGGCAATCCTCGTTTAGCTATCTTATTCAAATCTACTCAATACTGAGTGACGGGGGATCAAAATGAAAGACAAAGACTTAATCAGTGTTAACAGTCATTCCTGGAATGACAATAGTTGCATTTCTTTTGGCAAAAATACATCTAATTGAAGATCATTTCCTAGACCTGCTTGTTGGTTCCACAAGCTCTCACCAATGCCTTTTTGTCAGCTATTCTAGAAGAAATCAGTATGCCAAATGAGTCATTAACAAGCTGAAAGAATTCTGCCATATCCTGCTCTTCTCGCAACAGATGGCAAATTGCGTGCATAGTGGTATTCAAAAAGTTGCGCCCCCCCCCCCCCCCCCCCTGTGGGTCCACAGGTATTCCTGCCTGCAATACGAGATGATTAAAAGGAGTTTAACATGTTTCGACCTTTATGTGATGGTCCCCTTTGGGGTTTGATTCCATTCTTCAAAATTTTGCAGAAGAGCAAGCCAATTGGGGAAGGGTGCCTTACATGGTGCATTGTGTCTATTGTACATAGAGATCTTTAGCCCACTTTCTTGTCATCGCATTGCAGTCCTGCCCATTCTGCGTCTCTCGAGTGAGGACACCTTCCTGGGTGTGTTTTCCACCATGTACTATGCAGTGTCGATTCCTGCACCAGTGATGACCATGGACATCTTCGCACCTGATATCCAGCACGGTAGCCAGTCCGTTGTGGTGGGGCCACCATGTAACCTGTTGGTTGTACCCCCCTGACTACACAGGGATCGCTCTGCTGATGCCTGCGCCGTTAACTCCCCACGTATGCCAAGGGGTAGATGCCCATCCCCTTGGGGCATCGGTACTCCCAACAGTGGCCATCCTGCCAGGTGGCCAATTCAGCGGCTGGGTGGCACCCATGGAGAGGGCCCCTGGTCGTAGTGGTGGCATCAGGGTGGATGACACATGATGAAGCGTAGTCCATCATCTCTTGCTGGTGGTGAAACACTAGCAGTCTCTAAGCGATCACGAGCTCAATTCAGTGCGCAGAAGTACGACCCCAAATCGTTCCCCTTCCTGGCCACACCATGAGAGGAAAGTCAGGCCAAGGATGGCAGCAGGTCTTAATCGCTCTGGTACCTTGTATATTCGAGAGCTAATGGGGAATCTTTCATGATGATGAATCCTCATTTTTTTGTTGAGCATTTAGAGGACAAGTTCGGGGAGGTGAAGGGCTTGTCCAAAATGAGATCTGGGTCAGTCTTGATCAAAACAGCATCCTCTGCCCAGTCACGGGAGTTGGTTGTGACAAGCTGGGAGGATGTTTCTGTAATCATCACGCCCCATAAGAGCTTAAAAATGGTGCAGGGCATCATATTTCACAGAGACTTTCTTTTGCAGTCTGATTATGAGCTTCATGCCAATTTAGAGCGACGTGGTGTACATTTCATCTGGCGTGACCACCGGTGTCCGAAGGATAATCAGGTCGCCACCGGTGCCTTCATTTTGGCCTTAGAGGGAGATACATTGCCCGATACGGACAAGGTGATGGTCTACTGGTGTGATGTAAAGCCCTGTAGCCCTCCCCCAATGCGGTGCTTTAAGTGCTGGAATTTTGGCCATATGTCTTCCACCTGTACTTCCAGCATCACATGCTGAGATTGTGGACGCACATCACATCCCAATACTCCATGTGCCCCGCCCTCATCTGTGTCAACTGCAGAGAGTACTATTTGCCTTGCTCACCCGACTGCAGGATTCGCCAGAAAGGAAGGAAAATCATGGAATACAAGACCCTGGACTGACTGACCTACACTGAGGTTAAAAGAAAATTTGAATGCCTGCATCCTGTGCGTATGTAGTCGTCTTACGCCGCCGCTGTAATAATTCTGGCACCATCAGGTCACCTCTCAGAGCCAGAAGACTACACCTGCCCCCTTGATGCTGGGGGCATTTCCCTCCCTGTTACTCCTGCACCTCTACCTCGGGGAGAAACACCCTCACCCCCCCCTCCCACCCCTCCCAACCATCGAGAACATCCGTCCCCACTTCTAAGCCAGAGAGCCCCCTGCAGGTTCGGGGGTAAGAATAGGCCCGCAGAATTCCTGCCTGTCGTAAGAGGCGACTAAAAGGAGTCTCAACCTTTTCGGCCTTATATGATGGTCCCATTTTGGGTTTGACCTCCATCTTTCTTAATTGTTCCGAAGAGCGAGCCAATTGGGGAAGGGCGCCTTACATGGTGCACTGTATCTGTCATGCATTGAGACCTTTAGCCGGCTTTCTCGTCGTTGCAATGGTGTCCCGCTCGTTCTCCATCTCTTGGGCGAGGATACGTCCCTGGGTGTGATTACCATGCTGCACTGTGCAGTGTTGCTTTTCACTGCAACGATGACCTTATACATTTTTGCACCTAAGATCCAGCACGGTAGCCAGTCCGTTGTGGTGGGGCCGCAATGTACCCTGTTGGTTGTAGCCCCGTGACAACACAGGGATCGCTCTACTGATGCCTGCGCCATTTACTCCCCATGTATGCCAAGGAGTAGATACCCATCTCCCTGGGGCATCAGGACTCCCGGCAATAGCCATCCTGCCAGGTGGCTCTTGCTGTGGCTGGGTGGCGCCCATGGGGAGGGCCCTTGGTCGTAATAGGTGGCATCAGGGCGGATGTCCTGCAATGAAGCATGGTACATCATCTCTTGCTGGGGGCTAGCCACCAGCAGTCTCTAAGCGTTCAAGGGCTCATTTTAAAGCTAACGTTTATGAGCCCAAATTGTTCCCATCCCTGGCCACACTATGGGAGGAACGAAAGGCAATGAATGATAGTGCCATGTATTCGCCCAGGTATCTCGTCTGTACCAGAGCTGATGGGGAAGCCTTTGTATCCATGAAGCCTCAGTTCTTTGTAGAGCATTTGGAGGACAATTTTGGGGAGGTGCAGGGCTTGTCTAAAATGCGCTCTGGGTCAGTTTTGATAAAAACAGCATCCTCCGCTCAGTCACGCAGGTTGCTTGCTTGTGACAAGTTGGGGATGTTAACGTTACCATCACCCCACATAAGAGTTTAAACATGGTCCAGGGTGTTATTTTCCATAGGGACCTACTTCTGCAGTCTGATGAGCTGCGTGCCAACTTAGAGCGTAGAGGGGTTCATTTCGTCCGACGCGTTCATCGGGGTCCGATGGACAATCAGGTTGCTACCGGTGCCTTCATCTTGGCCTTCGAGGGTGATACATTACCGGAGAAGGCCAAGATGATGGTCTACCGTTGTGACGTCAAGCCCTATATCCCTCCCCCGATGCGGTGCTTTATATGCTGGAAGTTCGGCCATATGTCTTCCCGCTGTACTTCCAGCCTCACATGTCGAGATTGCAGACGCCCATCTCATCCCGATACTCCATGTGCTCCGCCTCCCATGTGTGTCAACTGTGGAGAGCCTTATTCACCTTGTCTGCCAGACTGCAGGATCTTACAGAAAGAACGCAAAATCATGGAATATAAGACCCTGGACCGAATGTCTTACACTGAGGCTAAGTGGAAATTTGAATGGCTACATCCCGTGTGCATGATGTCATATTATGCCTCCACTGTCACTCCTGCTCCAGCTCCTTTAGCTGCACCACAGACAGTTAGCTCTCAGCGTCAGAGGACCTCACCTGCCCCCCTTGACGATGGGGGCCCCCTTCTCTTGATGTTGCTCCCACACCGTCTACCTCGGAAGCAGCACCCACTAAACCACCGGGGACACCAGTCCCCACTTCTAAGCCGGAGAAGCGTAAGTCTTCTTCGGTTTCTCTTGCTCGGAAGAGATCCCTTGGGTCACTCCCTTCCCAGGTTCCTACCAGCGGCACAGCAGATGCCAACCAGTGGCTGAAGAAGCCACAGGTCGCTGGTCGTCGAGCTTCGCGATCATCTTCGGTTCCGGAGACTGACACCAATCAGCCCTCTCAACGACGGCAACCGAAGGAACAGCGAGAGAAAACAACATTGAAGCCCCGTAAGACCAAGGCACCTGCGGTGGCTCCTACTCACCCGCTACCTACAAGCTCTGCCTTCTCAGTCCCGTCACACTTTTCTCAGCCATGGACAACACCATCCTCCAGTGGAACTGCAGCGGTTTCTTCCACCATCTAGCTGAGCTCCGCCAACTTATCAGCCTTCACCCTTTCCTCTGCATTGCTCTGCAGGAAACTTGGTTTCCAGCAATGAGAACCCCCGCCCTCCGTGGCTATCGGGGTTATTATAAGAACCGGGCAGCTCATGAAAGGATGTCTGGTGGCGTCTGCATCTATGTCCTGAACTCTCTTCACAGCAAGTCTGTCCCTCTCCAAACACCTTTAGAGGCTGTTGCTGTTCGGGTGTGGACGCCACAGGCTGTTACCGACTGCAGTCTTTACCTTCCACCGGATGGTGATGTCTCGCAGCATGTCCTGGCTGCTCTGATAGCCCAATTGCCGCCACCTTTCTTCTTACTGGGCGACTTTAAAGCCCATAACCATCTGTGGGGTGGGTCAGTGGCAACAGGTCGATGTGCCATCGTTGAGCATTTATTGGCGCAGCTTGATCTCTCGATATTAAATGATGGTGCCTTGACACACTTCAGTGTGGCGCATGGCACATACTCCGACATTGACCTTTCGATCTGGAGCCCTAGCCTCTTCTCGTCTGTCCAATGGAGAGTGCATGATGACCTGTGTGGTAGTGACCACTTTCCGATCTTTCTGTCACTGCCACAGTGCCAGTCTTCTGGGCGCCCTAGCAGATGGGCTATGAATCGGGGTGACTGGGACTTGTTCTCCTCCATTGCCGCTATTGAGCCTCTCTCTAACGATGACATTGATGCAGTGGTTCAATCGGTCACCACCGGCATTGTTACTGCCGCCGAATCTGCTATTCCCCTTTCTTCTGGGTCCCCTCGGCGGCAGACTGCGCCTTGGTGGTCACCTGAGATCGCTGAAGCGATTAAAGCTCGTCAGCGGGCACTCCAGCGTCACAAGCGACATCCCTCAATCGACCACCTTATCGCCTTCAAACGGCTGCGTGTGCGAGCTAGCCGTGTTATCCGCCAACGCAAGCAGGAGTGCTGGGAGCTGTATGTGTCTCCCATTGGCCTCCATGTCATTCCATCGCAGGTCTGGGCCAAGATTCGACGCCTCTATGGCTATCGGACCCCTGTCAGTGTCCCTACGCGCTCACTGAATGCAGCGGTTTGTACTGGCTCTGACGTCATTGCAAACCACTTGGCAGTGCACTTTGCTCTGAATTCTGCTTCTGCCAACTACCCCTTGGGCTTCCGCTCCATTAAAGAGCGGATAGAACGTCGAAGTCTTTCTTTTCACACCCACCATCCTGAATTGTACAATGTTCCATTCAGTGAGTGGGAATTTCGCAGTGCCCTCGCTGCTTGTCCTGATACCGCTCCTGGGCCAGATAACATCCATTCTCAGTTGCTGAAACACCTTTCAGTGGACTGCCAGCGACGCCTCCTTGACCTTTACAACCGTATATGGGTCGAGGGTGAGTTTGTCGCAATGGTGGGAAAGTCTTGTTGTCCCCATTCTGAAACCAGGGAAGAACCCTTTGGAGGTGGAGAGCTACCGTCCCATTAGCCTCACCAACGTTCTTTGCAAGTTGCTTGAATGGATGGTGAGCCGGCACTTGAATTGGGTACCGGAGTCTCGGGGCCTTCTGGCTCCGTCTCAGGGTGGGTTCCGTAAAGGCCGCTCTGCTGCCGACAATCTGGTGAGCCTGGAGTTGGCCATCCGTACTGCCTTTGTCCACTCTCAGCATCTGGTTGCTGTCTTTTTCGACATGCGGAAGGCATGCGATACGACATGGCTTCGTCACATCCTTTCTACGCTTCATGGATGGGGTCTTCGGGGCCCTCTGCCGATCTATATCCGCAATTTTCTGTCATATCGTACCTTCCTCATGCACGTCGCGTCCTCATATAGTTCCTCCCAAGTCCAGGAGAACGGTTTGCCACAGGGTTCTATTCTAAGTGTCTGCCTGTTTATAATAGCCATTAACGGGCTCGCTGCGGCCGTTGGAAATTCTGTCTCCGCTTCCCTGTATGCTGACGACTTCTGCCTTTACTACAGCTCTATTGGCATTGCAGCTGCTGAACGGCAGCTACAGAGCACAATGCGCAAGGCGCAGTCTTGGGCTGTAGCACATGGTTTTCAGTTTTCGGCAGCCAAGACCTGCGTTATGCATTTCTGCCGGTGACGCACAATTCACCCGGAGCCACGGCTTTATCTTGACGGCGAGCTTCTTCCAGTGGTAGTCACATAGGTTTTTGGGGGTGGTTTTTGATGCCCGGTTGACTTGGTTGCCTCATATTAGGCAGCTTAAACAGGCCTGAGCTACACCAGGTGGGGCGCCGACCGATCTACTGTCCTACGGCTTTACCAGGTGTTAATCCAGTCCCGTCTGGACTATGGGAGTCTGGCTTATTGCTCAGCATCCCCATCTGCGTTGCGGGTGCTGGACCCAATACTACACCGCGGGATACGACTTGCCACTGGTGCCTTCCGGACCAGCCCTGTGGACAGCATACTAGTGGAGGCAGGTATCCCTCCCCTGCGGTTAAGACGCCAACGTTTGCTCGCCGCTTATACTGCTCACGTTTTTAGCTTGCCTGGGCATCCCAACTATCATCTCCTGTTCCCGCAATCAGTCGTCCATCTGTCAGAATGTCGGCCTCGGTCAGGTTGTACGATCGCGGTCAGAGTCAAATAGCTTCTTTCCGGGCTTAGGGTTCTCACTGTTCCACCTCCTTTCCGAGCCACATTGCGTACATCCCCATGGTGTGTTCCTCGCCCTTGCCTTCGGCTCGACTTGGCACTGGGCTCGAAGGACCTAGTCCCTCCAGAGGCCTTTTGCCGCCGCTTTTATTCCATCCTGGCCACGTATCAGGGCTCTGGCATTGTATAAACTGACGGTTCGATGGTTGCTGGTCGTGTTGGTTATGCGCTAACTCTATGGGACCATTCCGAACAACGCTCCTTGCCAGATGGCTGCAGCGTTTACACTGCTGAGCTGGTCGCCATCTTTCGAGCCCTAGAGTATATCCGCTCCTGCTCAGGTGAGTCCTTAGTTATCTGTAGCGATTCCCTGAGCGGTTTACGAGCTCTCGACCAGTGTTTCCCTGGTTCTCGTCTGATGATGGCTATCCAGGAGTCCCTGTGTACTCTTGAGCGTTGCCGCCGCTCTGTGGTCTTTGTGTGGACCCCAGGCCATGTTGGGATACCTGGCAATGAGAATGTTGACCGCCTGGCGAAAGAGGCCACCAATACACCATCTCTGGACATTGGCCTCCCGGAGACAGATTTGCGAGCGTTCCTATGCAGCAAAATTCTGGACCTTTGGGACACTGAATGGCGCGCCCTGCCTTCACGAAACAAACTTCGGGCCATCAAGGAGGCTACCGGTATGTGGCGCTCCTCCTTGCGGGCCTCTCGCAAGGAGTCTGTTGTCCTCTGCTGGCTGCGCATTGGGCACACATGGCTGACGCACGGCCACCTATTGCGACGTGAGGACCCACCTTTGTCGCTGCAGCTCCGTTTTGACAGTGGTCCACATTTTATTGGACTGTCCCCTTTTAGCTGTGCTCAGGCAGTCATTCGCACTGCCTGACACGCTCTCTGCGCTTTTAACAGATGACTCTGCTATGGCTGACTTAGTTTTACATTTTATCCAGTCAGGGGGGTTTTTATCGTTTAATCTGAGTGTTTGTGTTTCATTTCATTGCATTGTGTTGATTCTGGCCTTTGGCCTATGATTTTAAACTGAGTTTTTAATGTGTTCTCGGTGGTTGGCTTTTTCATTTTTTATCCCTATGGTCGGCCAACCACTGCCACACTCTGTGTTGTTTTACTTTGTTGTGTCTGTTCTTTGAGTATTTCTTGTCCTGTGTTGTCTGCTGTCGTTCCTGTTGTTCGTTTTTCTTCTCTTTAGGAGGTTTTAGTTTTTTTTGGAAAAAGGGACCGATGACCGTAGCAGTCTGGTCCCTTTAACCCCCCACAAACCAACCAATCTAAGCCAGAGAAACGTAAGTCATCTTCAGCTTCTCTCAGTAGGAATGGGTTCCTTGGGTCACTCCCTTCTCAGGTTTCTGCTAGTGGTAAAGAAGACAGCCATCGGTGGCTAAAGAGCTCAAAAGCAGCTGGTCGTAGGGCTTCATGCTCATCCTCAGTTCCCCAGACTGAGCCAGTGAAGTCCTCCCAGCCAGGGAAACCCAAGGAGCAGTGAGAGAAATCCAAGAAGAAAACCCCCCTAAGACCAAGGAAATTGCAGTGGCACCAACTGCCACTGCGGGTGTGGATGGTGTGGAGATTTTGGCATCTACCGAGGACTAGATATCGCCAGATCCTCACACACAATGGATATAGATTGCTCAGGCAATAAATCGGTGGCAGCAGGTGACCCTGAGGCGTAAACTGCCTCATTGAATGTTCCGTGGCTACCCAGTCTCACAATATCATCCTCCGGTGAAATTGCGGTGGTTTTTTCAACTGCCTGGCTGAGCTACGGCAACTGTTAAGCTTTACACCTGCTATCTGCATTTCCTGGTTCCCAGCAAAATGCGGACCCCTGCCCTCTGCATCTATAAGGAATATTACAGGAACTGTAGTGACTATAATCGACTATCAGGTTAAGTTTGCATTTATGTCCTAAACTGTCTGTAGTGAACATGTGCCCCTTCAAACCCCTCTTGAAGCTGTGGCTGTCGGAATGAGGACAATGCAGTAAATAACTGTCTGCAATGTTAATTTTCCTCCAATTGGTGCAGTACCCCTGAGTGTGTTAGCTGCACTGATTGATCAACTCCGTAAACCTTTCCTACTTTTGGGACATTTTAATGCCCATAACCTGTTGTGGGGTGGTACCACGCTTACTGGCAGAGGCACCGTTGTCAAAGCTTTACTGTCGCATTTCTACCTCTACCTCTTAAATATTGGGGCTGCCACACATTTCAGTGTGGCTCATGGTAGTTACTTGGCCATTGATTTATCAATTTGCAGCCGAGAACTTCACAGCACGTGACGACCTATGTGGTAGTGACCACTTCCCCATCTTCCTGTCACTGCCCCAGTGTCAGGCACACGGGCGCCTGACCAGATGGGCTTTGAACCAGGCGGATTGGGGAACTTTCACCTCTGCTGTCACCACTGAATCTCCTGGACATGGTAACATCAATGTGATGGTTGAGCAGGTGACTAGCACAATTGTTTCTGTATCAGAAAACGTGATTCCTCGCTTTTTTAGGGTTCCTGAAGAGTAAGGCAATCCCTTGGTGGTCTCCGGAAGTCGCTGATGCAATTAAGGAGCATCAGCAAGCTCTACAGCGGCATAAGTGACACAATTCCCTGGAGCACCTCATAGCCTTCAAATGGCTACGTTCTCGTGTTCGCTACCTTATTAAACAACAGAAGTGTTGGGAGAGATACGTCTCCTCCATTGGGTACCACACATCACCTTCCCAAGTAAGGGCAAAGATCAAACATCTTTTTGGGTACCAGGCACCAACAGCTGTCCCCGGTGTTACCATAAATGGTGAGCTATGTACCGAAGCAAACCCGATTGCCGAGCACTTTGCACGTGCATCTACATTGCAGAATTACCCCCCCCCCCCCCCCCAGCCTTTCTCACACTCAAACGGCGGCTGGAAGGGAACATCCTTTCATTCTCTACATGCTGCAGTGAATCCTATAATGCCCCATTTACAGAGTGGGAGCTCATCAGTGCCCTTGCACATTGCCCCGACACAGCTCCTGCACCTGATTGGATCCACAGCCAGATGATTAAGCATCTCTCATGGTGACTACAAGTGACATCTTCTTGTCACCTTCAACCGGCTCTGTTGTGATGATGTGCTTCCTTCGCAGTGGCAGTAGAGCACCACCATTCCGGTGCTCAAACCCGGTAAAAATCCGCTTGATGTGGATAGCTATCAGCCCATCAGCCTCACCAATGTTCTTTGTTGGGTTGGGTCCTGGAGTCACGTGGCTTGCTGGCTCAGTGTCAGGGTGACATACGCCAGGGTTGCTCTACCACTGATAATCTTGTGTCCATTGAGTCTGCCATCAGAACAGTCTTTTCCAGACAACACTTGATTACCATCTTTTCTGATTAATGTAAAGCATACGACACGACTTGGTGACATCATATCCTTACCACATTGTATGAGTGGGGTCTCCGGGGACCACTCCTGATTTTTATCCAAAACTTCCTGTTGCTCCGTACTTTCTGTGCTCAAGTTGGTGACTCCCATAGTTCGATCCATATCCAGGAGAATGGAGTCCCACAGGGCTCAATATTGAGTGTGTCTCTGCTTTTAGTGGCCATTAATGGTCTAGTAGCAGCTGTTGAGGCCCTCAGGTCTCACCTTCTCTGTATGCAAATGACTTCTGCATTTAGTACTGTTGCTCCAGTACTGTTCTTGCTGAGCAGCACCTCCAGGGAGCCATCCACAAGGCGCAGTCATGGACTGTAGCCCACGGCTTCCAGTTTTCAGCCGCAAAGTTGTGTGTCGTGCACTTCTGTCGGTGTCGTACCATTCATCCGGAACCCGTATTTTACCTTCATGACGATCCACTCACTGTAGTGGAGACATATCAATTCCTAGGACTGGTTTGCGATACTCGATTGACTTGGCTCCTTCATCTTCGTTAGTGTTAGCAGAATAGCTGGGAGCACCTCAATGCCCTCCGTTGCCTGAGCAACACCAATTGGGGTGCAGATTGCTGTAAGCTGCTGCAGCTCTACAGAGCCGTTTTCCAATCCCAAATCGACTATGGGAGTGTGGTTTATGGTTCAGCAACACCTTCAGCATTGCATTTACTCAACCCTTTGTACCACTGCGGGGTGTGATTAGCGACAGGAGCTTTTAGGAAGAGTCTGGTGACCAGCATCTTGGTGGAGTCTGGTGACCAGCATATTGGTGGAGGCTGGTGTCCCTCCCCTGCAGATCAGAAATGCGCAACTGCGCATCAGTTACACAGCACACATTCATAGTTCCCCTGAGCATCCGAATTACTGTCTCCTTTTCCCACCCATGGCAGTTCATCTCTCACATCGGTGGCTCAGATCGGGGCTAACGATATGCGGTTCGCGTGCGGTCCATTTTCTCCAAGCTGAAGCCCTTCCGTTTACCACCTCTACTTGCGGTCTGTTCATTTATGCCTCCATGGTGTACGCCTCAGCTGCAGCTTCGTCTGGACCTTTTGCATGGCTCTAAAGACTCCGTTAACTCCGCCACTCTGTACTGTCACTTTCTCTTAATTCTTGACATGTTCCGGGGCTCTGAAGCGGTCTACTCCAATGGCTCAATGGCTGATGGTTACCTAGGCTTCGCATATGTTCATGGAGGACATATTGAGCAGCACTGCTTGCCAGTCGGCTGCAGTGTTTTCACTGCAGAGCTGATGGCCATATCTCGTGCTCTTGAGTACATCCGCTCATGCCCTGGCGAGTCATTTCTCTTATGTACTGACTCAGTGGGGAGCCTACAAACTATCGACCGGTGCTACCCTCTCCACCCTCTGGTAGCGTCCATTCAGGGGTCCATGTTTGCCCTGGAACAGTCCCACTGTTCCGTGGTGAGGACACATTGGAATCGCAGGCAACGATCTTGTGGACAGGGTGGCCAAACAGGTGACGTAGAAACCGCTTCTGGTGATAGGCAACTCCGAAGCTGACCTGCATTCTGTCTTACACTGCAGGGTTTTCCGGCTTTGTGAGGTGGAATGGCATAATAGCATACACAGCAAACTGAGTGTCATTAAGGACTCTATGAATGTGTGGAAGTCTTCCATGCGGGCCTCTCGCAGGGAATCAGTTCCCTGCTGGCTTTGCATTGGCCACACGTGGCTAACGCATGGTTACTTACTCCGTAGCGAGGCTCCACTGTGTCACTGTGGCTCTCAAATAACAGTAGTCCACCTCTTGCTGGACTGCCCACTTTTAGCCACTCTGTGGCAGACTTTTAACTTTTACAGCACCCTGCCTTTGGTGTTGGATGACGATGCCTCAACAGCAGCTTTAGTTTTGTGTTTTATCCATGAGAGTGAGTTTTATACTTCTGTGTAGGTTTTAGCGCATGTCCTTTGTCCCTCTGTGTCCTCTACCCTAGTGCTTTTAGGGTGGATGTTTTAATGTGTTGCAGAGTGGCTGGCTTTCCCTTTTTATTCTCGTGGTTGGCCAGCCGCTGTAATCTGCTTTCATGTTTTACTCTCTTCTGTTTCTAGTTTCTCTCTGTTTTCTTGTCCTCTTTTGTTCCTTTTAGTGTTTGTTGCCTTCCCTTTGTTCTTGAGGCTTTTCCTTTCTCTCCGTTTTGTGTTCTATGTTTCGTCCGTTTTCTTCTCGCACTTGTGGCATTGTTTTATTAGGAACAAGGGACCAATGACCTCGTAGTTTGGTCCCTTCTCCCCCCTTTAAACCAACCAACCATAAAAAAGTTGCGACGTTAGATTTACCTTTTGGTGTGATCTACCATTAACATCGCAGTGGGACTGTGGTAGTTTGGAGCACATTTTAATTTCTGCATTATCTAGTGATAGCAGCTCCTTGATTATAGCCTCTGTAGTTACTTTTTCATTGGAGACCTTATGGTAGGGTCAGCAAACTGGTAGTGAAGCAATTTTTGCAAATGGAGACATTTGCAAATACCCACAGTACTTTTGCCAGGTTCTGCAGGTGTAAGTAACATAAGCTAATGTGATCAATGTGCAGTTGATTCGAGACATACAGATTTTTGTGCTCAATATTAAAAATGACTCTAATAAGGCAGGGACCTATATTATGAAGCATGAAAAGCATTTAGTTTAGCAATGCTGCTGTCAACTGAATACCAGCCATAAAATACCTGCTGTTTCCATCCTGAGCAAAGTCTCTCTCTCTCTCTCTCTCTCTCTCTCTCTCTCTCTCTCTCTCTCTCTCTCTCTCAGCTTTCACACTGTAAGAGCCACACATAAACACTGAAACCATCAGCAGAACAAATAATTTCTCACTCAATCTCTGCATTAAATTTGAGGTCCCTCTCCCCCGCCACTGCGCCCACTCGTTTTGTGCCCATGAATGCATTTCTTGTGGTCTGAAGGTGTAATATTCTATTATGATTTGGTGTTTACCAGTGGATTGAACAATCGAAAAGTGGCCAAACAAGTGTGAAGGAGAAGGAAAGAGCATGGTGTCCACTGATAGCCACTGCTGCTGGCAACATTGAAGTAGCCCCTGACCTAATTTTGAATGATCACACAGTGAATGTTGAAAAATAGGCAAACAAACTCACATTAGCAAGAGCACAGACACAATAATTTGAGAAACTGTCAGCGCTTACAGGACTATTGGACTAATAAAGACGAAATGTTATTAAACAAATCATCACTGCTGATGAATATTGATTGTTCACTGTGAAATGTTAGAGCATGGATTAGCAACACCCAGGTTCCAAAGGTGAAGCTTGGAATTCGAAATTGAATGCTCGGGCCTGTTATCAAATGGCATTCATTTTGCATTACGGTATGCATCCATATATCACCACCAATTCTGCTCACAGTTAAGAATATGTATGTCAAGGTATTGGAGCACCCTACATCTAATACCGAATGCACTGTCGAATTCCCTACTGCTTGGTCCATCTACAGGTGATTTAAGAGGCCATGCATAAACCCCCAGTGAAGAAATGAAATAAGTAGTGTATTCGTGGTTTGCTGCTCAACCAAAATCCATTTTTATAAGGGTATTGGAAAGCTTGTGCAACAGTTTACTGTGAAGTTTTTGCAAGTTTGTATATCCTTCTATTGTTCATAATATAGCATAATTTGCTGTCAAGTAGCTCATTCAACCATATTGCCAATGGAATACTTTCACTGTGCACTGAAAAGTAAGGTGACTGTTTAAAATTTATGATTGTAAATTTTGTACTTTTTGTATAAAAATCATAAAAATATTGTGTAGATACTGTTTAACTTATAGAAATAATGTTGATTGTGGTTTACCATATAAGGAAATATTTCTGATGACACGACATTTTATTATGCTAGCAATCTGACTGAAACTCTAAACTTCATGGAAGATAGAAACTGTATGCCGTACCGCAACTCGATCTCAGACCTCTGCCTGCATTGGCAAGTGTTTTTCTGACTGAGATATTAATCATGACTCGCAACCCACATTCACAGCTTTATTTCAGCCAGTACCTCGTCTCCTACCTTCCAAATTCACAAAACTTATCTCGTGTACCTTGTGGGAATAGATATTGTGGATGCATTGCATGCTTTAGCCACACCCTGTAAACACGCTATCAGTTTTTCAAGGAATGCTAGTCTTGCAAGGTACATTGTGGATGTCTATGATGTTTGAGGTGCTAAGGGATCAGGTACTGGTGATCTGTGAGTCATGCTTAGATAACTCTGTCAGCTGAGCACTTGCCCCCAAAAGGCACGGGTCCCTGCTAGAGAACTCAAGTCCATCACACAGTTTTAATTTGTCAATTAGTTTCAGTTCAGCACACACTCTGTTCTCAGAATGAATTTTCACCCTGCACCAGTCTGACTTTGCTAAGCATACAGCACAGGTCTATCACTCTGGAATTTCTTTGTGCCATAGTACAAATGAGTTCCATCCATTTTCATTACATTTTAATGCGGGCTATGTTCTTTCACTGAATAATAGTGAAATGCTCCAAGTTCCAAATTAAAATTCTTGCATGATTTGAGTCACATTTTTACAAAATGTGTCCGTTCTTTTTGTTTCATTCCTGTAGCAATATTGTGGTTTGTCTGATTATCTGTTGCATAATTTGTCTTCTTCTGTAATATGTTATTGTTGTTCTTCACTTTAGCCTACCCTTTAGTCATTGCAACCCTTCTGAAATTATGGTGAGTCCTGTTTTTCTGTTTTCTTCTGTTTAGTTTCTCCATGCTGCCTTATTTTGTTGATCATTTTCTTAAGATGGTCTAAACTCTCTAACATATTGGCCTGATAGCAACAGATAATCATTATTATTTCAGCAAAAAATAAAAACAGATGCACAAGTCCTGACCTTCCATATCTTTGAGGGGAAATTAATTTGTAAAATGTAGCATTTACAGTTTCCAATTCCAGAGCATACATAGAATATTATGGATCAATCTGTGTTACTAGCACACTAAATTTTCTCTCACATATCATTGGGGCTCAAAAGTAAAGAAAGAAAGAAAGAAAAAGAGAAAAAAGAAAAAAAAGATGCCTAAAATTTTGGTTTCAGAAAATTTCTAAAATTTGTGAATTATCTGCCTTACCATCACATTTTCTATCTTCTTTTCCTTTGGAGGATGATTATAGTTCCTGTCATCATTATTTAAAAATTTGTAATCAGTCAAAGAACTAAAGTAAATACGAAAATAAATCTTGAAGATGGGTAATTCTTTTAATACGTATTACTCTCTTAGAGATAAATCAATTAGACACGTACCAGAAATGCTTTACATAACAATGTTAATGAGTGGTTACCTAGGCCAAATATTCTTCAGTGTGGCAGGTGTCCCCAAAGTGTTGAACTTCAGTAGTCGTGTTTCTTTTTCCCACTTGCTCCTCAATTCTTCCCAAATTTGTTCATATGCTCACTGTGTTCTCTCTTGTCTTCGCCTGACCATTTATTTCCTGATGCCTTTCCTGCATGTTTTTTTAAGCGTGTGTGTTTTATAACAATTAGGATGTGGTGACCATTAGAACAGCAATTACAATTAATGGTTAATTGCAAAACAATGCAAATGATCAAACAAAGGCAGCTGGTACTGACTGACGACAACCAGCACCTTGACTGTCTATAGGAATTAACATTAGTTCAGAAAATTTTCTGCTACTATTAAATGTACTCATATTTTATGCCACCATTTCCCATTCTGGAAGTTAGCCTGAAACAGTATAGATCATGGTTTCTCTTTCAGATTGTTACTGCAAGCTATACTGACCTGCAAGATTACACATACTACTTTGTTCCTGCTCCCTGGCTGTCGGTCAAGTTGCTTAGGTTACTACAGAATTACCCTCCTCCAGGTGAGATTATTGTAAAAAAATACTTTGTATGATAGTATGAGTAAGGTAAGTTCATATTTGGTGGCCATCATTGTTCAGAGAAGCTTCACATAGCACGCAATGATCATAACACAGGTTTGTTCACAGGATTTTCTGTATAATTTGTGACAGAGACAACACAGTCATCATGTTTAGTCAGAGAATGATTACTGACTGAATTGCATTGATTCACTGTGAGTACTGGGCTATCTGTACAGTTGTGCGTAGCAAACAATAATGCCTAAATGTGAATAGCAGTCATTAGGCAATGTGGTATAAAACCAGAAAGAATCCATACACTTCCATTCACAATACTTCTACTGTGGCAGAAGATTGGTGGTCATAAATGGAAAGAACACTGTAGTAAAGCTGTGGGAGTGTTCAGAAAATGTCGTTCACAAACCATGTAAATCTGTTGTATGTTAACAGACATGCCAGCCACCACAATTAATGTTTGACTGAGCTAATTGTCTTTCAATAGATGCTAAAAATCTTTAGCATGAAACAGCAATAAAAGTAAACTGCTCATAATAGACAATACAGTATTTTACGACCGTACCTTCTACATACTGGGTGTTTCATAATGAGTAGTGGAGTTTTAAGGCTTTTTAGCATTTATTACATTAAGGTTAAAATTAGACATAATACATCAAATTAAAGAGCATGTCAAAAAAAATTTCTCAAATGTTCAATACAAAAATCATTCATCAAATGCCACACATCACGTCTGTAAGAGTTTGAGAAAAACTTGGATTAGTGTGTTGTAATAAACGCTGCAATCCTACTCCTAAGTCGGGTAGATCAGCTGGTGACGGAGCCACATGCATGATTCTTTATGAATCCCCAAAGGTGAAACTCGTTTGTCATCAGATTGATTGAATATAGACACCATGTGAAACAAGTGCCATCATTCAGACTCAGGAGTCCAATCCCGGGGTCAGTCGTCGCCTAACCATTTGCGTATGCCAGAGGGGCAGTGCATCATCTTGCTACCAAATAAAGTTATGTTGTTCAGCTTCTTCCGTTTGCAGGAGGAGCCATGGTTCTAACACACCAAGATAAATATGGAACAAAAATATTCAGTTTAGAGAAGCCTCGTTGCAGCTGTACCATATCATTGAGAGTTGCTGCTGCCTTGCCCCCCCCCCCCCCCCCCCTCCCCATCCTCCCCCCTCCCCCCCCCCCCCAACACACACACACACACACACACACACACACACACACACACACACACTCACTCTCTCTCCACTTAGGAGACATGTCAAGGCTACATGATCCAGAAAATATCTGTAATGCAGCAACATTCAATTTGCAAAGCTGGCATGTAATCATAGCCTGTTGGCTTTAGAACTTGAAACAGCAGCAGACAATAAGGGAGTAGTTGTAATCATCATCTTAAGTACTCACCCAGATGAGACATGCATTGCCAATTCCAGACTACCCTTCTGATCTGATTTCTTGGGCCATGTGTGAACAACTCCCTCACTCATTCTTCTCGTTCTTCAATCACTATTGGTCTTCATGCACTCTCCTTTTGCGAAGATAGCAAGCACAATGGTATACAAAGAAAATTGTCAGTTTCTCTTTCATTTGATGCATTATTTAGAAATCTAAGTTGACTGTGATAAACCCTACAAAGCCTTAAAACCTGATATTAATTTTGAAACACCCAGTGTTTTGTAAAGTTCCTCTGGTTTGCTGGGTGTTAAGTGAGTTTCAACTGTGCGGATATACCTACATTCCTAAAGTGACTGAATATACCTACATTCCTACAATTGAGAAATTGCTATATTGTTTATGAATATACTAATTATAATGTTTCATTATAGCAAGTGTGATATCAAGCCTTAGTGGAGCATTTAAAACTGATTTTTGTTTTTGAGTAAAAGAAGAGTTCCAGTATTATTAAAGTAAGAGTTTGCAATGTTATCTTTGTGACACATGGGGGCTTTTGCTGGAAGTTGAGAATAATGGCTTGCTGTCAGGATGTCCTGGACCACCACCTCAGGACGGGTGAGCAGTGTCTTGGCGAGTGGGTGCCTGTCAGATGCTCGACGGGCATTAGTAAAACAACATTAGAGAACCAGTCATTTGTTGTTCAACAATAGAAATGGTGCAGTGGCATCCCAGACTGTCCACAGAACAAGGCAGAAGAATGGACACCGTGCCCAGAATGCGCTGACAGCATTGTGCAGTCCGTGTGGATGTTGCTGTTACAATGGGCAGCACAAGGATGCCGAGGTGGAAAGAGGGCTCTGGTCACCAGCTAAGCTGCCGGTGCCCCCAAGTGCAGTTTGCAGAGTGGCCAGCAGCAGTGGAATGTGCCCACAGGAGCAAGAGTGGGTAGCAGACACAGCATGCCTCCACATTGATAGAAATGCTGCTGCGGGTTTGGGTCCATAAGGTAGGCTACCAAGTGGCCTGCTGATTGAAGGTGCCTAAATCATTTTCATTGGACTCTGCATGGATAGTGGTGCTGTGGCTAACAGTATCAAAGTCCCCAGGGTAGGACTCAATGTTCCATGGAAGGGTGTACACATCTCGAAGCAGATGGTAGACCAATGTAGGTCCCTCCAACCAGGCTGGTAATCTGGAGGACAAAACAAGCGGTATTTACTAGAAGCGATCTGTATACAAGACAAACCAGTGTTTATTATGTTACAGAAACAGTTTGTCTGCCCCCAACTCATAGTATTACTGTGGACTGAATGTGAGGAAATCAGGCCATCCAAGTTGTAGCTGCTCCATCTTTTTGCTTTATCCATGATTTGCACCTCGGACTGTTCAAGTTGGTTATGGGGTGAGGTAACAAGCTCACGGTCACCCATAATACTGCTATATTATCAGACTCCTCATGTTGGAATTATACTCGACAGTTATAGTTTACCCCCCCCCCCCCCCCCCCTTTGCTCCACTTTTTCTTCGGCCATGAAGGTGTCTGAATTTTTACTTTGCTGCACCAAATATATTATTTCGCAAGAAGTGCTCCCCTCTCCTGGGAATAACCCAGCTTAGGGTTTGCTCGAGGTCTCTCTCGCAAGGCTCAACATACACACACACACAACTCAACAATTACCTACAATGCTTTTGGTTTCATTCTTATCCTAGTACAGCTTGATGGATGTGTAATCAGTTACGCTCTTAATCCTAACAAATTATTTTCTATATCCAGTCCACTGAACCCTTACTGCCCCAGGAACATCTCCCCTCAAAATCATTGCTTACACACAAGTAAAATCATTTTTCCATGTCACAAATTCAAACATCCTATCTCATGATAATTACCAATTCCACTCATTCCTCCTCATCTAACTTATCTTTACTTGCTACTGATTATCCAGTTAACTGGTTTCTGGTGTACTAGCAGTTTGAAGGATGGGGGTGAGGTGGGTGGTGTAAAAGTGTATTTGCTTGCAGTTAGATGTAGGCTACACTAAATGCAATCAGAACCAATACATGTAACATAATGGTGTTGCTTTTCATGATGTTGCTGTCTGCACTGGAACATTCGTTCCACTGTAATCCATCCCATTTGTGACGTGGATGAATCTAGGAAGTCTGGTTTCAGGGTATCATTTGAAAAAGTTAGATGTTTCTGGGTTAGCAACACATCTAGTTGCTTTTCAAGCCAATACAACATATGGTGTGTCAGATTTATGGCAGTTTTAATAGTAACCAGAATGTCATATCTGTCTTTTCATACAAACTGATTAGACTCCTGGTATTCCATCCTCATTGTGGCCTTAAGCTTTCCATGCCTGTTACAGTTTACTGTTGTCTGCCCCCAGTAGCTGAGTGGTCAACGCGACAGAATGTTTATCCTAAGGGCCCGGGTTCGATTCCCAGCTGGGTCGGAGATTTTCTCTGCTCAGGGACTGGGTGTTCTGTTGTCCTAATCATCATCATTTCATCCCTATAGACACTCAAGTTGCCGAAGTGGCATCAAATCGAAAGAACGGTCTACCTGACGGGAGGCCCTAGTCACATGAAGTTCACATTCACAGTTTACTGTTAGTATTTCTAGACAAAATACTGAGCGAACCCAGTTAAGCCCTACTTTCTGAAAATGGGGGCACTTCACTGTGACATTACATTCGGCTACTTCAGTCTTACCCAAAACAGTTGTACTCAACACATGCATGCAAAATAGTTTGATCGACCTTAGTCAGGCAGACCCTAATTCATATTCTCTCTCTCTCTCTCTCTCTCTCTCTCTCTCTCTCTCTCTCTCTCTCTCTCTCTCTCGTATATATAAAACACACACATTATAGCACTTCCGCTGACATCAGTACATACGTCTCCTTTCATTCCAAAACTGGCAACATTTCTTGTGTGTTTACCTGAACCAATTATTCTATAGCTTTCCTCTACAGTGGGAAGGAATATACAGTAAAGCATTAGTTCCACTCATTCTTACTCGCCACTGGGAACTGCACCAACATACACTATGTGATCAAATGTATTGGGACACCCCCAAAACATACATTTAGGTGCATTGTGCTGCCACCTACTGCCATGGCGAATGCCCAGTGAACGTCATCTGCCAGCTTGTGTAGTGCCAACAGTAAAATTTGGAGGCGGTGTTGTTGTGGTGTAGTAGTATTTTTTGTGGAGTGGGCTTGCACCCCCTTGTTGTTGTTGTTGTTGCTGTTGTTGTTGTTGGGTTTTTTTTGCAGTGCAGGCCTACATTGATGATATAAGCACCTTCTTGCTTCCTGCTGTTTAAGAGCTATTCGGGGATGGCAATTGCATCTTTCAGTATGATTGAGCACCTGTTCATAATGCGTGGTCTGTGGCAGAGTGGTTACACAACAACATTCCTGTAATGGACAGGCCTGCACAGTGTCCTGACCCGAATCCTATAGAACACCTTTGGGACGCAGATTTCATGCCAGGCTTCACCGACCGACATCACAACCTCTCCTCAGTGCAGAACTCGTGAAGAATGGGGTGCCATTCCCCAAGAAACCCTCTGGCACCTGATAGAACATATGCCTGTAAGAGTGGAATTTGTCATCAAGGCTAAGGGTGGACCAACACCATCTTGAATTCCACTATTACCGATTGAGGGTGCCACGAACTTGTAAGTAATTTTCAGCCAGGTGTCTATATACTTTTGATTACACTGTGTATGTAGTTCCACGTCATTCATTTTAATTCCAACTGTTGATATGTGGTAGAAAAAGAACAAACTTCATTATGTTGGTTTCACTATGTGCTGCAACTATGCTGTTAACATGCTGTGCTTTCCATAATCTGACTAGGAACTGCTGTGGTATCAACCATATAGGACTTACTTGTCTGTGCTTCACGCAACATTGCTACTCCAATCCTAGCTTCACTCAAACTGTCTGCCAGTGAGTGTAGCTACTTTCCTGCAGCCATTCTTTCACTTATTCTGCATTCCACCCAAGTTGTCATTCATTGTTTCCGTAGGATTCATTATGTCGTTCTAGTTCCACAATCAATTCTTGAACTACACTGGTGTTATTTGACAGATTGTCCTTTAGATTCATCAGCTGTGTGGTATGCCATTTCAGAGTTGTGCAATTAGCCTTTGCTACTGCTTGCGCTTGTTCCAATATGCTGTTAAACTCCTGACCATCATCGGTGTCTACTCTACCAAACACTGTTTTTGGTAACTTCCCACCTGCATCCAGCCATCCCCTTTTCTTCCGTATCAGCAACTGTGGTATCAAGTCCGCTAAGTGACGTACCTGCTCACTCAACTTCTCATGTGAAAAGCATATCCCACGATGTTTTCCTTAAACTTGTGTTCACACCCCCTGCTGTCCCCTTTCTGTGCAAATGTTTCCTACAATCTTCATATCTCACATTGCTCTTCCCACATTTTATAGGTCAACTGTAACATCAACTTGACTATTTAGCATGATGTCTGTCTGACTTGAAAATAACACGCATATTTAAAGTGGCTACTTTCGTATGCATCCACTACTTCTTCCCGGAAAAGGTGTAGACTTATCAGAATTAAGGCACTCATTCTGGATGGATGCTCTTGGAGTTACAACAGGTGGGAGAATGGAATTTGCATCACTAACCCACCCCCCATTTAAAAAAAAGTATATGTGCTGCTTGGCAATGCCTCATGTCCTGTCCTTACAATCTATACAGACACTGTTTAAAACTCCCAGAAAACAATGATACTTACTAATAACAAAAAAATTGTAACATACCCCAAATACCTCAAAACAGTGAAAAACTACCTCACACGGTATCCTAAAAATACTTAAAGTTACATCCTTACTTACAGGCACAGTCTAAGTGCATAAGGTATGCTGTGATCATTTTCTGCTATTTTTCTTTCTCCTACTTTTTAAAATCCCATATTGACGATGTTACTGGGGCAGGCTTCAAATCTTCAGCCCTTTTATATTACTTAATGTGCCCCATGTGCACAATGGAAGTTTTCTTTGTTACCTGCAACTTGATTTCACAGGTGATGTCATCTCTGACCTAATAATGTCCTTGGTATTGGGACTGAAACTTTATTATTTTACAGTAAGATGCATCAGGATTCACCAGCAAATCCTGTTCCTGTTCCTGATTCTGTGCTGAGGTAATTTACTAACATGCTATACTGTCTATTCCTGTCACTAAAGTGCCTTGGTATTCATCTTCTGCCACACATCCCACAACATCTTTGCAAGTGTCTTCACTGAACCCCTGTTTTCTCTGAGCTAAGGTGTAGCTGTATAAAAGGTGAAGGCATCACCTACCATATGGTGAGAACCCAATGCTGTTGTGTACTTCCGAGTTGTATTCCGCTCAGCATACAGGACATGTACATCACAATTGTTGTAATGTCTGTTTACATAACAATTCAGCAGTTTGATAATCAGATGGTGAACATGCCCTCTTCTTCCAATAGACTGAGGATGAAAAGGACTAATTCCAAATTTCTGAATGTGTTGCTAATGGCATAAGTGTTTCATCAGATCAGACATGAAATTAGTGCCCTGACCTGTGATTACAATGTTCCGAATGCTGAACTTCAGTAGTTAGTTAGTGACAGAACTGTCCGAGTTTCAATGTCACTGAAGCAAGCTGCAAATTGATATTCACCTACCTCAGATCGGCGTCTGCTCAGTGTCCCTTCACTCTGCAACATAGATACTTACAAGGTGATGAAAAATCAGCATTGATTAAAACAGCACCTAATATCTAAAACTACTGAGGCCGCATAAATCTCGTTATGATCTTCATTGAAATTTTGGAAACCTGGTGAAAGTACGTTTTATTTTCTTTGCTTAAACATGTCATCAGCCCACATTCAGAACGCAAAACTGCTAGTATAGGTTCCCAGTTTGTCACACACAAAGCAGCCAGGATTCCCCTAAGTCCATTCTGAGAATAATCGCGCAAATATACAGTCACTTTCTACACATAACATCGATTTCTTACATAAGTCATTCAGTGGATTTCTTTCACAAAGTTTGCTCGCCAAATATATTCTGTAGTAGAACACAGAACATCGCCACGTGGAATTTTCTAAGTCCAACAAGTCACACGCTTATATCTCCCGAGCAAAATATCCCACAACTCTCAGACTTGTACAAAATATTCATAGCAACAAAAGCTACCACATAAATCCATCTGAACACGAAGGACCGAACATTTCTTCATTTTACACATTTTATGGATGGACACATTTAACATGACCTTCACGTCTCAAAAGCTAGTCTACGACTCTGTCAATGCTGTTGTTCATAGCGCATATACTACTTGGGAGAGTGCGGGAGAGACTTCACTCTGATTAGTTGATCAAATGAACAGCCAATCAGATCAATCTCTCAAGATCATATTCGCACCTAAACTGTTATGAGCCAATCACGACATCAGATTCATTGCCGTCACTTCAACAAGCAAATTATTACTATAATGTTTATTAATTGAAACTAAATGTAAAAGTAATCTTCAGATAACTTAAGGAAAACATTACTCTACAAATAACTGTTCTGGCTGACATCTTACAAAAACAAGTACTCTTGGACAAGTCATCAGCAATGTGGGTACAAACATCTTTCCCATGCTATGATTATGTAATGCATTACATAAAATTAGTCTTAAAATTTAACGTATGTACCTCGTACAAACTCTCACTCACTCTCATTTACTCCCACTATCACAAAAGACACAAATAAATATTGTGTCTGAGTTTTATATTACGAAAATGAAAATTAAAGTTTTAATATAAAAATCTCAATAAAGTCTGCACACTGATAGTTCTGTTTATGTTTTCAAATAATACCAAAAGATAAACTATTTTAGTTTGTAACTGAATTTAATTCTCTGTGTTGGTTTTTGGTATTTTAGGTAATTTTCTCTAATTTTCTTTAATTTTGAAAATACTCCAGCCAGAAAGTGGAGATTTTGCAGCCAGCTTCTTTTTAATAACAACACGCTACATATTAAGTTTTATCAAACTTGAATAATATTTAGTATCTAAATAAGTGATTCTTAAGATCTTGAAGATTCTGTTACTGGACCTGACTCACGTAGCACTTCCCACGGCCGTGCTAGCGACAAGTGCGGGTGAATCACGCTGAGATACAAGCAGCTGTCACCACCAACGGCTCCAAAGCTACGAGGTGTTATTTCAAAGGAAAAACACTTACTCTTGCATCACAAAATAGTTGGCATACAGCGTCCAGCTCGGTCTCAACCTTGGGCTTTCTCTGTCTTGTATCAGGTTCATTACAATTTTTGTACTTGTAAAATACAATATGTCTCAGTCCATTCTCCAACTTTACCTCCTGACCTAACACTCATGTTAATTATAGTCAACAGTTATGTCTTCGAGCTTGCTTCTCAAATTCAAAAGTTAAAAGCAAAACTCTTTAAAAAAAAAACTTTTCGAGGTTTTTAAAATTTGGATAAAAATTTTACTCAAAAATCTTTTTCAGACAACTGATATTCATTATTTATCCATCATTTCTTTACATTTAGCATCAATAAATTCAGTGAAAAATGAATTAACTGTTTCTCAAAACTTCAACAGTACCCAAAATTGGCACTATTACTGAAATCTTTTTTCAAAATCTGTCAGTGATTAAGCAGGTTGCTGTTACAGAATTGGCTGATTACAAATTTGCTCTTTCTTAACCCCCTTTCAGAAAAAAGTTACTGCTGGACTTTACACAAATAATCTAGTATACACAAAAAATACATCATTAAAAATGCTACAAAATTATTTAAAGTTCTTATGGAGAATTTTGAAACTAACTCCAGCCAACTTCTGTGGCTCTTCACCTCAATATTCTAGAAAAGATACAAAACGTCCTTATTGAAAAAACAGTAAGCATGACATGCCAACACTCTGTGGCTCTCCAACACATCTCATACACTATATTCGAGAATAATATACCTCACTAACATTATTAAATAAACTTGGAAGTCCACCTCTCTGGTTCTCAAGAGACATAAAGTACAAATTTCTTTTTTCTCATTAGGCAGACAATCCTCTCTTGCATCTGACACATTACTTTTACAACATCTTTACATGTCACAAAAGCTTCAAAAAGACTCTTGTCATATTACTGTATCGTCACATTAAAGCATACTTCTCATTCTGGTTAGCCCTTTTAGTTTCTACTGGGACACTAGCTCTCTGTATGCTTTGTACTACTCAAGTACACTATTTACTGATAGGGAAGTAGGAAAGAAGATAGCTAAAGTTCTGGATGTTGAAGAGGAAGGTCGACATCACGAAAAGAGAGAGAAGTAGTATTGTCAACAACTTGGGATGCCTGGTGATTGTCAACCACTTGATAATGCAAAGAATGTGTACCCCCTGAGGCCTCTTAGTTACTGCTATTTATATTTCCTTCAGTATGTATTTCTTTAAATAAAGTATGTTTTTGATTCACAATTGCTTAAATAATTTTATTTCAACAGGACCAACTTCTTTCCCTTCTCCATCATCATCAATCTCTTCATTGTTTACTGTGGTTCTGCAAAAGAATATTGCCAAGTCTTTGGCAATGGACTCTTTTTCTCCAACAAAAGGAATGGATATAGTTTCCCCTCGTAAATTTATTACCGCCTCATTTTTTTCGAAATGTAATCTTCATTTGTATTTCTGTAAAAAGTCGGCACCTACCAGCATCTCAACACCAAGTCCTTTAATAATCAAAATGTTGTGTTCCAACTGAACACCATCTATGGTAATGGGTATCATTAACTCTTGCTTCACTACCTTTTTGATTCTACCAGTGGCCACAATAGTGTTTAACCCACTTACTGGCATCATCACAACTGCTTCACTTTCCGGGAGAGCATTCACAAGTTTCTGTGACACTGCACAAATTACAGAACCACTGTCATTTAAACAAGTAATGATATTAAATACAATGACTTCAATGATAGGTTGTTTAGGATTTATTTTTAGACAGTTTCAGGTTTTTTCAGTAAATTGTGCATCACCTCTCATCTGTCAAAACCTACCTCTCCTGTGGAAATTAACTGTACACTTACGGGATCCTTTTTCACCTTACTTCTTCTTCTTCTTCTTCTTCTTCTACTACTACTACTACTACTACTACTACTACTACTACTGTTGCTGCTGCTGCTGCTACTACTAGCCTCTTTCACTAAATCACTGTTCTGCAACCCTACCCAAGGTGTCGACAGAATTATCTATATTTCCTTCCTCCTCTTCTTCTTCCTCTTCTTCTTCCTCTCTTGATTCCTCCTCCTCACTTTCTGAAATAACTCAATTTACTTTATTCAAAATCTCCTCAACACTGTCATCCTCTTCCTCCTGCATTTCCATAGTATTAATTCCACAGTCTCCAGGTAGCGTCTCATTTGTTCTGTGGTGCTGATCCACCCCCACCTCCTGATCTACGTATTTACGTTCTGAAGTAAGTTCCTCTTTAAAATGGTTTTGCTGATATCTGTCTGAAGTTTCACTCCACAAAATGCTACCTCCTTTTCTAAAGAAACAAATTGTGTAGCAGTGTCACTCTCCTTAGCCCTCATATTTTCGCTAATATTATTTTCAAAATACTGTTCAGTAGGTGCCTTCTTTACAAAGGACGTCCCTAGAAGATTTAATGTAGATAGTTGCAGTCTGTAAACGCTAGCATCATCGCAGACTATAAAGTTTTCCTGCCATGTAACGTTATTGCCTCTGCTGTTTCTATCACCTGACAGGTGACTCTCACTCATTACATCATCATCTCTCAGCTGACCACACTCAAAATACTGTACTCTGTTAGTGTACCTGCCTCCAGTGTTACTTCCTCTTCCTCTGTACCTACCCTGGTAACCTTTACCTCTTTGTACACTTCTTTTATTTACATTAACTTCTGTCCTGCTGTCAGTATGTCTTATGGGAGGTCTATACTCTCTTCTGGAATTTTCTCCCTCTTTCAAAATGTTTTTGACCCTCTCAAGATCGTGAACAAATCTGTCAGTCATCCCTAGGTGCAGAAATGATTTTATTCTGCCAGTACAATGGCAGCTTATTTTCAATATCATAATTGTCTGTTCTATCTCAACTTTTGAATTTAAATACTACAGTGTAGTCACCCACTTTTGCACAAACCTTTTAATGCAATCTTTCTTAGGATCGTATTTTTCCCTTGACCAAAACTTATTCAAAATGTCTTTTTGCTTTCTCTTACCCCAATATTCTTCAAAGAATGCCTGCTTAAATTCCGCTAGACTGTTGTATTTATCTGAAGCTAGGTTACCCCAGATTCTAGTTTCCCCCACTAGATTAGAAGTAATGAAATTGATTTTTTGTTTATCATCCCATACTTTACATAACACATCTTAAAAGTCACTCCAGAATTCTTTTGGATGCACATTCTTATTCAGATTAAATTTCGGAAATTGGCGATGCGTTACATAGGCAATTTCTGCATATTCCACGACACCATTAGACATTACACAAACATTATGTCTGTTACCATTCTGTTCAACTTTTGTTAGTCTCCTCTCATGGTTAGGTTACCTAATGGTTCATTCACACTAGTACTAAACTGACTAATGTGAGTTTCTAGGTTAGTGAGTTTGCTGGCCACTTGTGCTCCAAACTTGGTACACATGCCTTTCCCTTCTTTAATTTTACTTTCTAAGGCAGCATGGTTAAGCTCACAGTAATTTTGTACACTTTGAACTGTTCACTATTCTCAGCAACCTGCTTAATCTAGGAAGTTAGTTCATTTTCCACTGTTACAATTGCAGCATTACAGTCTTGCATGATCTAATTAATATTGCCCAACAGAGTCAGGTCATTTTTCTATGATTCCCTCAAATTCAAAAATTTTGTTTTCCATTTTGGATTCAATTTCTACAACTTCACTGTGTAACTCATTTATATCCAAACCTAGTTTATTCATTTTAGTATCAATGTCAGAACTTACTCAGGGTTTAATTTCTGAACCCATTTGACTCATTTTGGAATCCATATCACTCATTTTTGCGTCGACATTTGATCCCATGCTGGAGAATATTCACAAACATATCTGAAACACAGCTTTTGTTTCATCAGCAATTGACACTGGTCCCTGTTTTGTTTTAGGAATAGCTGCTGATGGATATTTAACACCAGCTTCTACCATGTTCAAATCATTTTCTTGACCAGAATGAGAAGGTAATGACTTGGGCAAATCACTGTCATCTGCTTGTGATAAATCAAAACTGAAGTTTCCTATCATGTAATTATCTGCGTAGTCTACATTGCCTAAATCTGCCTTTAGTTTTTCACCTACTAGTTTCTGGTTACTTTGTGCCAAAATACAAATTGTTTGACACACACACACACACACACACACACACACACTCGCACACTGAAGGAGAACACTTACCTTTGATCTTGACCGGTTAACTGCTTGGTGAGACATATCTGCGGGTCTGAACTCCAGGCTCAGCATACTAGTACAGAAAACGGGTCCCCGCTTCCACCATGTCTCCAACTGCTCCGGCCGTCTTGTTTACTGTAGTACTGCTGCGCTGGTCGATCTTCTGCTGTCAGCATGTCGTCTGCTACAGTACACCGTCCGTTGTTCTCGCTGCTGTTGCCAAAGTCTGCAGCCTCATTCCACTCGTTGCCACATTTTTTATGCGCATTCAACTGCACACGTGTCTACTGTGCAACAGTCAGTTCTTATTTTCACACCCATGTGATTTCTTCAGGGCACAAGTCCCAATACATCGCCCCCCCCCCCCCCTTTTTTTTTTTTTTTTTTTTTTTTTTTTTTTTTTTTTTTTTTTTTTTTTTTTTTTTTTTTTTTAAACAACTTCCGATCCATACGAACTTCAATACTTTCAGATTTACCCGGCCGATCAGCACCAATTGCAATGGAACTGTCCCTGAAGCAAGCTGCAAATTGATATTCACCTACCTCAGACCAGTGTCTGCATAGTGTCCCTTCACTCTGCAACATAGATATTGACAAGGTGATGAAAAAGCAGCATTGATGAAAACAGCACATAATATCTACAATTACTGAGGTTGCGTAAATCTCATTATGCTTGTTCCTCTAAATATTCATAATAAATTTTCGAGTGGAAAAGGAATACTGATCTTCATTGAAAGTTCAGGAATCTGGTAAAAGTAGTTTCTATTTTCTTTGCTTAAACATGTCATCAGACCACATTCATATGCAAAACTGCTGTTACAAGTTCCCAGTTTATCCCACATGTAAAGCAGCCAGGATTCTCCTAAGTCCATTCTGAGAGTAATCACGCAAATATAGTCACTTTCTACACATAATGTTGTTTCCTTACATAAGTCAATCAGTGGATTTCTTTCACAAAGTTTGCTCGCCAAATATATTCTGTAGTAGAACACAGAACATCGTCACGTGGCATTTTCTATGCCCAACAAGTCACACACTTATATCTCCTGAACAAAATATCCCACAACTTTCAAACTTTTACAAAATGTTTGTTGCAACAAAAGCTACCATTACAAATCTATCTGAACACGAAGGACCGAACTTTTCTTCATCTTACACGTTTTATGGACAGACACACTTAACATGACCTTCGCATCTCAAAAGCTAGTCCACGACTCTGTCGATGCCGTTGCTCACAGCACTTACACTACTTGGTAGAGTGCGGGGGAGACTTCACTCTGATTGGTTGATCAAATGAACAGCCATTTCGATCAATCTTTCAAGATGATATTCACGCGTAAACTGTTCTGAGCCAGTCATACATTAGATTCTTTGGTGTGACCTTGACAAGCAAATTATTAATATAATGTTTATTAATTGAAACTGAATGAAAATTAATCGTGAGATAACTTTAGGAAAACATTACTCTACAATTAACTATTCTGCCTGTCTTTGTACAAAAAAGTACACTTGCACATGCGTCATCAGCAATGTGGGTACAAAGATAAAACTATAATAGTTCCAAACTGAATTTAATTCTGTACGTGTCAGTTTTTGGTATTTTAGGTAATTTTCTCTAATTTTGAAAATACCCCTGCAAGAAAGTGGAGATTTTGCAACCAGCTTCTTTTTAATAACAGAAGGTTACATGTTAAGTTTTATCAAAATTGAAAAATATTTAGTATCATTTATTTAGATTATTAGGGGGCTTGAATATTCTGTCACTGGAACTGACACAAGTAGCACCTGCTCCGATATGTTATAAATTGCAGCTGTGCCCTAAATAATTGATGGGTAGTGTCAGCAGTCAATGCTTCTTGCCACTCAGCACTGCTCATACCCAGCACTCGCAAGACTCCAACCTTCCTACTCAAGCTGTTAGTCTTGATGAACTTTTTGCCTGGTTTATATACCATTTCATTCCCCAAATCACTTAATTTCAGAGCCTATTGTATTAATCAACTAAAAGAATCCTTCATTCCCAGCAACCACTTCAACACCGCATGGCCTGTTGCAGCTTTAATTATTTTTTTTCTAGACTGGTAACATTGGATATAAATGACACCATATATGACAGCCAACACTACCTCTTCTGTTGCTGAATAATTTCCAGTTTATTTAACTGCCTTGAAGCATATTCCACCACATGCCCATTGCATCCATATTTTGGCTGCAAATTTATCCAGTTGCCTGATTGCTTGGGTCACATGATAAAATACTCCCTACTCAATGTTTGTAAACACAAAGATCAAATTCGCCTTTAATGCTGGTTTTAAATTCTCAAATGCAAATGGATAACTGGCAGGCCATTGAAAGTTTCCGAGGGTAATTTATGCCCACCTTCAGAAAATATTGACCTCTAGTCAGTTAATACGTTTTTTTAAATTTTGAAAAATACTTGTTTTTAATGAATTCTTTTGACAGTTTCCATTAATGTTTTGAACTTTTCATTTAAACTAACCCAAAAATTTAAGATTTGACTTACCCAACTGAAAGTCATATTCAATATTTTCAGGTTTAGAACCTTACTTACACCTCAATATCGCTTTAAAAATTACGTTGTGAGGAAAAGCAAACAGCAGTTATAATAAATTTTGCAGTTCCCCCACCCCTCCATCCCCCACCCCCCGATGAGGGCATAAAATACACCCCAAACCTTGGTAATGTGTGTTATAGAAAATGTTCTGGTATTTCTATGTTTAACCCCTGTACTTCTACCAGTTTTCAATCAGGGCAGGGGGAAGAATGTAGTTGGGAATGAAACGTAGTTTCTCTGCTGCCTAGGCAGATGTCTCGGTCATTATGCCAGTGGTACTTTAATTGCGCAGCAATTACATTATGGGTGCATAAACATTTCTAGGAAAATATTTGTTTTTAATAAACTCTTCTGTCACTTTCCATAATTGTTTTAAAATTTTCAGTGTTTTTGTGAACCTCATGTAAGATGATAATGATGTCACTTATTTATCAAACCTTGTTAATTCAGAGTTGATACTCTGTCGTGAACTTTAGGGGTGGTTTTTCCAAAATGGTGGGAGGCGGCTATCTTAGTCTTTCATTTTAGATTGTACCAGTGTGGCCTGCCATAAATGAGCTGAATCAGTTGGCCGTGTCTGAGGTCTTCCCTTTGTCAACTGTTAAACATGCTGGATGCAGTCCCTTGAACATGCATTCAGATGGTTGTACATGCCCTTCCATTTGAACATAAACCATGCACTGTTTTGGTTTCGACTTCTGAGCAGTCCGTCTAACAGTCCTCGGAAAGTAACTGGAGCATTTTTGAGACCAAATAGCATCAAAGTATTTTGGTCTTCTGGAACCATTTCCAACTGGTGATAACCACTTTCTAAACCCATCACAGAAAAAAATCTAAACTGAATCGAGTTGTCTAGTGTCTGTTATTTTCGGTATAGTTCCTGTGTTGAGTTACCAATAATCATAATATCAATACTTTTTTGTACCAGCAAATAACTTCTTGGGAATTTTTAAAATGGCTGCTGCCCATGAACTATCAGTTCATTCAGTAATGCCGTCAACAAACAGTTGATATATGAAATATTTCATTTTTGGTTGTAGCTGCATAGGATTATGAACACCATCTTGCACACTGGAGCATTACCATCTATTGTTATTCTACATTGTGTTATTGTTGTGAGTGGTAACAGAACTGCAGATTGTAGCAACAAAGCTTCCATCACTGTTTTCTCTCTTCCCTCTAAATGCTTCACCTTCTCAAGTAATACACATTTACTTATTTGCTTCTGGCACTCAAACTGTTCAGATATTCCTCATTAGGATGTCCAAGGTGGCAGTCAGTAATCCATTTGGCAGACTCATCTCATCCTTGCCAATGTTTATCTACATTTACTAGAACCACATCGTCCCCCATCCCTTTCTCTTATGCATACAAACAGTGTGACGTATCTACCTCGGCATTGCACTCCGGCAGCTCTGAAATTCATAACATCCCACTCAGTAGGTTAGTACCCACTCTCACCAAGACTATGTTGTCATATACCTCTCAGTACTTTACCATGCAAACTGAGCTTCAGTGCACGTATCTGCAATTTATTTGGTACCTACTTCATGATTGGTAAGTTCGATAGTACACTGTGGAACGTCAATTTTTGCATAATGTTTATCCAGAAATTGGAGCCCCAAGATCACACAATACCTCTCGCCAATTTGTAGCAACCACTCCATAAATTCATGAAAATTTCTTGCTCAAACACTGAAAGTCAGCAGCATTGACCTCAGTGGCATCACATCATTGATACTTTATTCCATGGAACCTATATTGTGGAGACTTAAGTCTCTTCCTACCTAACATACCCAGACTACCTAGTGACATGTGAGCCCGTGTCCACTCAAGATCTTTCATTCCATTTACTAGACCGAACAAGCAGCACTCCACACCATTTTACTGGGATAGATGTTTGATGATTGACAAATTCCCATTGACATTTAACCAACATTTGTCCCATGACTGTGCATTCTGCATCTTATTGTGATAGTCTTGTGTCCAATGCCCCATAACACCGAGATTAATGGCATTGTTTCATAATGTAGCCCGTACACTCACACCTATAGCATTTCACTTTGGAAGAAAATTTGCTTCACTTATCATGTCTTCAAGCCGCAGTGTTAAACTTCAATTTGTATAGCAGTCATAGCAGTGGAAACTAAGTCCCTTGGTTTCTCCATTCTTCGCTTCTTGGCATATCCGGTGGAAGTCCCCTCAAAATACATCCAGCTACCTGTTTGTTTCTTTCTGCAGAAAAATTGTATGCTTCCCTGTTTTGCATTAACTCATTTATTTGCACGGTAACTTTCTAATTCTGTCCAAAATGCTCCTACTGCCCAATCCCATAACTGTGGTAAACCATTGAGTCCTAGCACTCTTCCACTTGTGGTCATGTTGATAAACCCCCCTTTGAAAGCTGTTCAAATGTCAGTGCTTTATTTAATCCTTTGTGACGCATGGCATACATATTAACATCTGCGATTTATCGTACCTTGGCCATACATAAGGGTCTCATCTGAAAAATTACCTAACTTTCAGATCACTAACAAACAGTGACATATTCTCAGTTGATTTACCCAAAAAGGAGGATGTACCAGATGAGCTGCAACAGGATAACAGGGATATGTACATGTACCAAAGCTTTTGCCTCTACTGACTTGGCATGTGCATGCTCATTAATGACTGGCAGAACCCTTTCTTGCTTCTGCAATGTGACAGTGGTTTGCTCAAATTCTGCTCTTTTAAAGCTTCAGTCACTTCCTGCATCTTCGCTGTCCATGTTCCCCACATTTGTGCAACCTCCACATGACAATACAAAAAAATGTGAGGGACAGCCACAAAGAAATACAGCCAGGGAAACTCCTACACCAATCTGCGCATCCTATCATGATCCATTGTGATCCAGAGCACTGATGTGCTTAATTGCCAAACCTTTTGCACGTGTTGCCTTCCTTGTGGGTTTAAATGTCTACAAACGCCCTATTTACTGGTCATCACTGTAACACAGAAATCGGTCTTAAAAATGTGTCGCAGACCCATAATGCTGATGCAAGCTGTGGCTGAAGTTCAGATGCTGTACCCAGATACCTTTCAGACACCAGACCCAGGGGTTTCATGTTAATTGGTTGTTGAAGACAGGTTGAAATTAGAATGCTATGGACCATTACCCAAGAATGTGGGTGTCTGATGGCTTGGTGAGTGGCTACCTGTCAGTCATCTGATAGGCATTTCTGAACCAGCATAAAAGAACCAAACATCTATTATACAGTAACACACACATAATGCAATGGCTTCCCAGATTGCACCATGCAGCAAAGCAGTAGTAGTGTACATCCTGCCAGGAATATACATGGATGCTGTTGTGACAACAGGGGCAGCACAAGACTGCTGAGGTGGCGAGACACCTCTGGCATCAGCTAAGCTGCCAGTGACAGTCACCAGCCCTGACTGCAGTGTGTGGAGTTGTGTTGAGTCACATTATGGCATTTGGAAAGGAGAGGGACCAGCAGCAGTGGAGTCTGGCCACAGGAGCAAGAGGTGGCCAGTAGAGACTAAACACCACTGTGTTGACAGAAGATTGGCTGCACATCTGAGTCCATAAGGTTGGCCACAAAGTGGCTTGCTGATCGAAGTTGCCAAAGTCCCCCTCATCAGACTCTGTGTATGTGACAGTGCTGTGGCTGACAGCATCTAAGTCACCAGGAGGGGACTTGCTGTTGCATGAAAGTGTGTAGGCAGCTAGAGCAGTAGATGGTAGACCAACATATGTCACCCCTCCAGGCTGGTCAGCTGCAGACTCAGTATCATTACTGAAAAATGAACGATATTTATACAAGACTGGCATGTGCTTGTTAAGCTACCATGCTGGTTTCTTCACTCCAACTCATGTCGCAGTGGCCTGGACTCCAGGAAATCAGGCCATCCAAGTAGTAGCCTTCATTGGCTGTGAGGTGAGGTAATAACAGGCTTGTCGTGTGCCTGTCGTACTGGGATATCAGTGGATTCCTCGTGTTGAAATTCCACTTCACAGTTGTAGCTTGAATTACTTTCCTCTGCTTTTTGCGTGGCCTTGGAAGGTGTCTGAATTTTTGCTTTGCTGCCCTAAATATATTAGTTCACAACACATTTTTCTTTGTAATCTGTTTTCCAGTGACAACAAAAGAAATTTTGTGCAGTAGTTAGATGCATGCTAATGAGTCTATCTTAAATGTTGGGAGGAAACATTGTGTCTGTATTTCTTTGTATGCACATTTATTTAAATTTGGAACTTGCTCTGTCTTTTCTTTTAAAATTGGTGTGTTGTGAAGAGCAGAAATGCATGCAATATATTGGATTTAATGTGTGTGCTTCCTTATGCACAAGTGCATTTTTTACGATTAACAATCACTTTCATGAGTTCTTCAAATTTAATATTTACAGAGGACCCTGGAGTACGTGGCCGCCTAAATGAATGTCTTGAGACAATATTGAACAAGGCACAAGAACCACCAAAATCAAAGAAGGTGCAGCACTCAAATGCAAAGAATGCAGTGTTGTTTGAAGCTATCAGTCTCATTATTCATAATGACACTGAACCAAATCTTCTGGTTCGTGCATGTAATCAACTTGGTCAGTTCCTTTCGAACAGAGAAACAAACTTGAGGTATCTTGCCTTGGAATCAATGTGCCTGCTTGCCACTTCTGAATTTTCCCACGAGGCTGTTAAAAAGCACCAGGAAGTAGTAATTTTATCAATGAAGGTGAGAGTGCTCATTTGACACTGAGTAGTATGTGGTAAGTCCAGTCTATGCAATGAAAAAGTGTGTGCGCTTAGTATACTGTAATTGGTATTACATTTGTAGTGTGATTCAGAAATAGCCTTTTGATTCTGTTGTAGATAACTGGATTATAAATATAGTTTATGAAATCTTTGTTACTTAAATTAATTTGGTGGTGATGGTGTGGGTGGGGGATGCAGTCTTCATACTGTAATTAAAAACGTGGTGTGGTGACTATTTCACAGAATGGTAATTTCATCATGTGTTACTTCTCCATAGCAGTTACATCATTTGGTAGATCTTAAATTGAGATGCCGAAAATGTTTAGAGCAACAGGCTTATGGAGAAGACATTCATCATTCTTAGCGTTTAATTTATGAATTGATCAGGATTACTCGTATTTCTCCATCACAAATAAAATTGACTGTTGGGGTGTGCAGCCACAGCTAAAAGCTGTTATAAAATTACCTAAATGTCAATTGCCCAACCAAAAGTGGAACAGCTCTGCATTTGGTAGAAATATTAATCATATCTCAGAAAGTCTCTCTCTCTCTCTCTCTCTCTCTCTCTCTCTCTCTCTCTCTCTAACTAACTAACTAATCAACTAATCTCATGAAAACTGTGAAACTTCGTACTTCAGTGTCACCTCCTTGCATCCATACATTTTTCATAATGCTGATACCATTGTGCCATGGCTATGAACACATCTTCGGGAGTCTGGTTTGGCCACTGAAATAGCACTGATGCAGTAGCAGCATGGCTAGTGAATATGTAATGAAAAAGCGGATGTTTCATTTTTGGAAACAGCCAAGTCACTAACAGCCTGATCAGGTGAATAGGGAACATCAGAAATCAGATATGTTGTCACAAAGAAACTGCAGAGGCACATTTGCCCGATGCGCTGATGCATTGTCTTGTGAAAAAGCACACATGCACACTTTCCTGGCATTTTGGAAGAAGCTTGCTCTTCAAAACATCTTGCTGAGACACTTGTCATAGTAGGGCCCTTTAAAATGCAGTGAGTGAGAAGATTAAGGATTATACTGTTGCTGTACCAGAACATGGCCACCATAATTTTTTCAAAACTCTTTTTGGTGTGTGGTCGGGTGGGCGAGTTTCGCTTCCACTGATGTGATGGATGCATTGCTTCAGGATTGTTACAATTGACAAAAAGAAAATCATTATTGTGTTGTCACCACACACTAACATTGCCTGACAACATGTTATGCATGCAGCCTTGTGGTCAGTTATCTGTCAGTGTTCATGGCATGCTTCTGGATGTCATTTTTCATATTTCTGATCTTTATGCAGGATTGTGTATGCAGACCCTGCAGAAATTACAGCTTGGAGCTGAGGTGTGCCACACTCATTTAGCAATCGTCCAAAACAACTTTGTCCTCTTGCTCAGTTGCGTCGTCAGACCAACCAATGCAAGGCAGAGAGTGTCTTGGATTGTTGTCACATGACATTCTGACTTCTTTGAACTGTCACGCTAACAAATGCGCATTACATACATCCAAGACATCATCGCCACATCTTATTCGACTGGGGACGAATTTCATTGAGTGTCGCACAACGCAAACAAGAGTAACACAGTCTCATAAGAATGCTGTTTTCATCATGTTTCTGAAATACATTATGACAGTAAACATTACAATTGAAAATGGCACAAAAGTTGAAGTTGCAATTGTGAAATAACAAGTTACAGATAAGTGAGCATGATGTCATGTTGTGGACCAGTATTAAAAAACTTTAATTGTTGTACAATTCAGGTGTGTGTGTGTGTGTGTGTGTGTGTGTGTGTGTGTGTGTGTGTGTGAAGTTGTATTTTGGAAATGAGACTTCTTTAAAAATTTATTTTGAATAGTTTAGATTAGTGTAAAAGTGTTGTAACTACATTTCACAGATGGAAAAGGATGTATCAGTGCGCCAGCAAGCAGTTGACCTGTTGTATGCAATGTGTGACAAGAGTAATGCTGAAGAAATAGTACAGGAAATGCTAAACTACCTGGAGACTGCAGACTATTCAATCAGGGAGGAAATGGTGAGCACATGTTTCTTGTACTGATAGATTGGTCCAGAGAAAATTTTATGTACTTCAGTATACTAATACAGTTTCTACCAACCACGAAATTGTTTACAGGTTTTGAAGGTGGCTATACTAGCAGAAAAATATGCTACGGATTATACATGGTATGTTGATGTCATACTCAATCTTATAAGGATAGCTGGTGATTATGTTTCTGAAGAAGTCTGGTATCGTGTCATACAGATCGTTATTAATAGGGATGATGTGCAGGGTTATGCTGCCAAAACTGTTTTTGAGGTAAGATCGTCATGGAGGTTAACATTAGTAAGTTACAAAATAGTAAAATTAGATCTGTTTTGATAAGCCATATCAAATATTAGTCTCTACTGTTAACAATTTTTCCTCTTTAGAATTGGCAGCAAATTACTTTAATTTTAATTCATTTGTGAAAATTTGCTATATTTTCTGTGAAATTGTCACAGGCACTTCAAGCACCTGCTTGCCATGAAAATATGGTAAAAGTTGGTGGATACATTCTTGGTGAATTTGGAAATCTGATTGCTGGAGACCAACGCTCGTCACCCCTTGTCCAGTTTCAGTTACTGCATTCTAAGGTAAGTTCTTAAAATACACATATGTTCCACAAATTTTGTACTGTGCATAACAGAGGGTACATCATAATTGTTAATTTGCCCCTCTCTTCTTCCATTTGTGAATGAACTCATGGGGTGGTCTTGAAGCTGTGGATTACTACTTAGTCCACTGGACTTTCCCACAATATGTCCGCAATGACAAATAGTGAAACCACTAACAGCCTGAGTCAAGACACTGTCGATTGCCTTAATTTAGTCCAAATGGATGTGCATCTGAAACACAGCGACAGTTGTATAAACATCACTGATGGGAGATAAGTTTTGTTCTTACAAGAGGTGGTCCCCAAGGGTGAGATTGAGTTTTTGAAACCATCTGTATGGTGATTTCGAGTAGGGTCCGAGCAATCTCACCAGGCAACCATTCACCATAGGGGGCCGTAGTCTGGAAGTAATTGATGAACAAAAATTTCAAATTTGTGGTGTTTCAGGTCCTTAAAACTGACAATTCTGTGTGTGTGTGTGTGTGTGTGTGTGTGTGTGTGTGTGTGTGTGTGTGTGTGTGGAGAGGGGGGGGGGGGGGGGCGGCATTGTAGCATAGTGGCTAGTGGATTAGTCTGCCTTGCAAAACATTGTGGGTTGAATCTGGTCAGGTACTTAATTTTTTTAGTTTTAAATGGGTATCAAAATGGCTTTGAGGATTGTTTTTATTCAGTTAATTGGTTTAGACATAATTCTTAATATTTCTAACTGTTTGTTTATATCATTTTAATCATTGTATTAACATCTTCGTTTACTCTTATTTTCTTCTTTCTGTTCTGTTTTTGTTTGGAATCTTTGTCCATTAATTTTAATTATTTTTTGTATTATTTTCGATTTAATTTCGTCCGTTTCATCATATTATTTTTTCGTCCATGCTGTTGCATTCATTGTTACTATTCCTCATTTTGCACAGTTGTATATGATCCATTCTTTGGTTTAAATCTTCATCTTCATCTGCTTTGTCTTGTCCATACTGGAACAGGAATTTGTGCTTTAAATGTTTGTATGATGATAACCATCTGGAAAAATGCGCATGTTGTATGTAACTAGATATGAATTTTTACATCATACCAGAATAAATAGATTATTTTGTCTTTTGTTTTTTAACCAATAGATTAGCATTTTGTGATAGTTAAATAAAAAATATTACCAGATTCACAGATTCCAAATGAAAACAATGGACAGGAAGAAAAAGTAAGAGCAAATGAAAAAGCCACTGTGATGATCAGTGATGTGATAAAGGATTAGAAATTTAAATAAATTACATTAAAACCAATTAATCCAGTGAAATTAATCATGAGCCATGTCAATAACTATCCAAAATTTAAAAAAATCTTGAAGCACATGAGAAGTATGGAACCTACTAGCTTCTGCGTACCAGGCTCAGCAGGGTGAATGACAGCAGGGCTGGATACCTGGAATACTGACCTGCATTGTCGTATAGGTGGCAAAGCCTTCTTCAAAGCAAAGAAAATCACACACACACACACACACACACACACACACACACACACACCTCACGCACATGTGAGCGCTATTTCCAGTTGCTTTAGTTGGAACATAACTATTGCGTTGAACAGAAGTAGCTATTGGTAATGGAGCAGGGGAGAGGGAGTGATATTACAGTGCAGGTGGGGTTTATGAGGGAGGGGGGAGAAGATTGCTATTTGGCAGTGTGTGGGGGGTCTGCCATAATACGGTAGAAGGTGTCAGGACAAGGCTCAAGGAGCATTGGGAAGCTGTGGGGAGGAGGATTGGAAAAGGTGAGCAACAGAGAGGGGGAAAGACTGATGGATGTGCTGGCTAAGTGAGAGCTCACTGAGGGTGAAGGGACATGAATTGATGATTTTACAGGACAAAGAAGGCACTAACTCTTAAGTGAAGGGTGTGGGTGCAGTAGGTTATTGCAGGTTGAGGCTGGGATGATTTCAGGAGCAGGGAATGTGCTGCAAGGTTAACTCCCATATGCATAGTTCAGAAAATCTGGTGGTGGAGGGGAGATCCAGATGGCCCGGGTTGTGAAGCATACATTGACTTAGAGCATGGTGTTCAGCTGCATATTGTGCCACTGGGTGGTCCACTTTGCTTTTGCCCGCAGTTTGGCAGTGGCCATTCAGAGTGATAGACAGCTGGTTCATAGTCACACCAATATAAAAAGTTATGCACCAACTCTGCTCTAATCACTGCACATGGCATGGCCTGGCCTCTGATGGGGTGGGACAAGCCTGTGACAGGACTCGAATAGGCAATACTGGATGAGTGGATTGGGCAGGCCATGTAACTGGGTCTAACACAGAGATGAGGTCCCTCTGGCAAGAGACTGGGATTGGGAACAGCATACAAATGGCCTCGGAAGTCATGGAGATTGGGTGGGTGACAGAACACCACTTTAAGAGGGTGGGAAGAATATTCAGTGGGAAGTCCCTCATTTCAGGTCAGAATGATAGATAATCAGAGCCCTGACGAAGGATGTGTTACAGTTCAGGGTGGTACAGGTTGACAAAGGGGGTGCTGCTTTGCAGCTAGTTTTTTGGGGGTTGTGGAAGGATTGTGGAGGTGTGCGAGAATATCACAAGGGAGATCTGTTCAGTCTGTACGGAGGCTAGTGCCTATCGGTGAAGGGCTTTGCGAGACCTTCAGCATACTGTGCAAGTGAGTCCTGGACACTGCAGATATACCATCCCCAGGCAGCCACACCCTGTGGGAGGGATTTTTTTGGTGTGGAATGGATAGTAGCTCCCAAAGCGTATCTGCAGTGACTAAAACTCTTTTGCTGAGTATGCTGAAGATGTTAGAAAGGCCTTCACAGATGGACACTTCCCCAAGATGTAGTCACCAGATTTTCTGTGCCATATCTCTACATACCCACAATCCTCCCACCACCCCCTAGTACCAGCTGCAAAGGAACACCATCTTCAATTCACAATACCATCTCTAGACTGAAATGGATTGGAACAGCTGAACCACATGCTTCAACAGGGTAGAGGGGAATACATAGCACTGACCAGGGATCAAAGCCAAGCTCTTAAATTCACAGTCCATTATTTTACCACTGAAACACATATTGTTAATATTATTTAGAAATAAACAAATAAACATAACTTTACTAATTGATATAAATGTGCTTCTGTTTTTGATTAATCAATGTGCAGTTGTCATAGCAATTTTAGCTTGTTTGAATGTTAGTCTAGAGAACATTTTGTTACAGGTACTCAATCAGTTATTTGCAGCTGTTGAACTCCTCCATGTGCTTCGTGTTCATTTAAAGTATGAGTAATTACTATTTCTTACTCTTGTGCTAAATGTCTGTGAAATGTCAATAAACTTTGCGTATCAATTAAATCTCCTCCAAAAATTTGTATGGGAGCAGTTACTATATAAACTCATTACTTCGCTGGTTGATATTCTGCTTAACCTGACCTTACAGATAGAAAACATTCTTCACTGTTTACTTCTTTTCTGCTTGCATTTATGCCGAACAAAATCCTTTCTTTTGTAGTGTAACGAGGTTGTCAAATGAATGCAATTCTACTTGATTTGATCCCCAAACTTTTGCTAGTCTCAATTGATTCTAGTTCATGATGGAATAATCTGGTATTAACATTAATACAATGCTACTTCCAGAGCTTAGTCTTGTCAGAGTAGTTGTTTTTGTTTTGAGCAAATCTAAGGTAAACTGCTTCATACAGTCAGTCCTAAACTCCCTGAGAACAGAGCAAATTCTAGCCTTCTCTGCTGTAACAGTCAACACTTGCTATCCTTCAGCTATCTCCCCCCTCCCCATCCCTTCCAGTAACCAGCAGTCCTTCCACCTCACCTCTCTACATGTGATGCAATGGATCATTCCATTACACATCCATAAATAAGATTAATTTTCCAAATTTGATAACTATGACTGCTTCTGGGGACCAGTCACTCACACAGCTGTCAAACATTGTTGCATGTTTAGTGCTACCACTGTATTAGCCAGCAATTTTTCAATAAAATTAAAATGTTACAGGCTCTTATCATTACCAGTAATGTGGAAATTTTTGTATGTGTTTTGTTTCATGAACGTCCTCTTCACTATTCAGTATTTTCTGTTTTTTGAATGTTTCTCACGTATGTTCACAGTATCATCTCTGTTCACCAATGACGAGAGCACTGTTGCTGTCAACATACATAAAGTTCGTGAATCTCTTTCCTGAGATAAAGCCACAAATTCAGGAAGTCTTCAGGCAGCACAGTAATCTCCGCAGTGCAGATGCAGAACTGCAGCAACGGGCATCAGAATACCTCCAGCTGAGTATAATTGCATCAACTGACGTTTTGGTAAGTTTGTTAAGGACTCAGGTGACAACATTAGCTCAGTTTTATACAAGTAGTGCTACTTCTTATGATACGATAAGATTGGAAAGTCTTGGGATAGCTTAATCTCTTTAACAATGAAAGATTCTTAAAATGTGTTCAAAGAAATGCCAGAGTAGTAATAAAGATAAACACTGAGTTGACATGAAACAGCAACACTTCTGATCAATGTAACAGTTGTCTATGTGGCTCTTGGTCTGCCATATGTCTAAGAAGATTGTCAATATGGACAATGGCAGTTGCTACTTGCCAGAAATAATGAACAGCAACCACTATTCTGAGCAGTTGCCTCAAAGAGATATTGTGCAGTTTACACAATGTCACCTGAAGCAGAGAGTCATACAATAAATTGACCTGTTGCAAAAGCCTAGAATATCTTGGAGTAGCTATTAGTTCAAGAATGACATTTAACTGAAACAACTGCTGCTCGCTGTGCGCAAATACATGGAGTGAACATTTTATTTCGATACCATCTCACCAAGAAGTAATGAGAGTAGATCATAAAGGGCAGTTGAATGCCACATCAACCTTGCAAATTACTGTACTTAGGATGTACTAGACAGCCACCATCATTACATAATATTGACAAACCATTAGCTGAACATTGGCACACAATGAAAGGTTGATAATGGAGGCAAGTGGATTTTAAGTGGTGACTAGGTGCTACTTGCACATATAGGTTATAACTGTACATACTAACTGCTTTAGTTACACTTTTGTCATTAATAAACAATTGCTCTGTGATGCTGACAAATGACGAAAAAAAGAAGAATGGGACTCTAGTGCGTACATCTGACCCTCTATGTCTACAGTTAATTCATAATGGGATTTTCATATATGAAACATTTGTGGAGTAAAATCTTTGAGCTCCAATGTCTATGGAGAACAGTGTGTTCATTTTTACTAATATGAAGCTGTTTACAATTAATGCATTGGACATCATACCCAAATTGTGCTGGCAACATCAGAGCCAATGTGTTAAACTACTGTACACATCTTGTGGAGGAATTGTTTCCAGACTATTATGTGTATTTTACCACATTTAGTCATCCCAGACTTGACAATTTTCAGTACTATTACACAGTTACATGTCAAAATTGGACAGCATATCTGTGCTCAGTTTGCCTTCCTACATATGTATAAACATGGAAACTTGTGTAGGATAATGTGACTGTATTCTGCAGCACCACCTACATCTACTTCTGTGCCAGGTTGTTGCTGTGATAAAGCTGTATTAAGATAGATAGAAATCTCATAAATTAGTGTCACTTTGTGTATGTGACCCAGACTCACTTTTATTGGCATAAAGGTAAAATCAATTATAAATTAAAAGTACATCCCTAATTTTTTGTATGTACATTTGGCTGAACATTCTTAATATAATACATTGTGTGACAGAGTAGTGATTCTTTGTCCAAGATAAAGTACTTTGACAAAGCCTATTAGAAAATGGATTTGCACATAATTGTTTTCTTGCAGGCAACAGTTTTAGAGGAGATGCCAGCTTTCCCAGAGCGAGAATCATCCATTCTTGCTGTTCTAAAGAAGAAAAAGCCAGGAAGGGTTCCTGAAAATGAAGTCAGGGAAGGAAAAAGCCCTGCACCAACGGTTAATAACCATCAGCCTGAAACAACTCCGTCACAGGTAGAGAACAACAAGGAAGCAGTTATGTCATTTCTTTCTTCTATGAGAGTGAAATAGTTTCTACATGTTTCAGAGGTCTTTCTTCTTAATATGGTCATAATTGCTCCTTCTTGTTTTAAGTCAACACTCATTTTGTCTCTTGTTTGAGTTCCCCCCCCCCCCCCCCCCCCCCCCCCCCCCCAGTCACTCCATACTGTAAGTATGATTCGAAAAGTCCATGATACACTGTACACAGAAGGTTCTTGTCTGAATACTGTGATAGCTGCATCATTAAGAATATGGTAGAGCTCCGTTTCTTACAGGCAGTATTAATGTGTGTGTTCTTTTTTATTTATTTATTTATTTTTCAGTTCATTATCCACAAGAATAACTAACAATCTAGCATATTCTACTTCTTAAAGCCCTGTTCCATCAACCTCTAAATCCACGTTGTCTAAAGCCTTCTCTTTGTTTTTAAACACTGCATACATAGCCTTTTTTAAAATTTATAACCAGTTCATTTTCCAACAGCCATTGAGATGCGACATTTGCAGATGTGTGTGCTGTTCTTTCAAGCTACTCCATACTTTGGTCACTATTTAGTATTGTCATGTCATCAGCATACAATATTTTCTTTCCTTCCTCCTCAACACCTATATCATTAAAACAAATTAAATAACAATGGCCCCATTCCTGAACCCTGTGGCACTCCATATTTGATGGGTTTGATTTCTGATTGGTATGAGTTTCCTAATGATACATACTGCTTGATGTTGCACATGTATGATTTTATCCATTCACCTGGTTGCCCTCGAATGCCATAGTTGCCTAATTTTTGTATCAGCATTTCATGGTCAATGGTGTCAAATGCTTTTGAAAGATCCAGGAATACTGCAGAGACAACCTTTTTTTCATCCAAGGTCTGTAAAATGTATTCTGTTAGACTGACAGTTGCTGATTCTGGAGATTTACACTTTCTGAAACGTGTTGTGAGGGTATGAGAATGTTAAGTTTGTCCAAATAATTAACTAATCTGGTATACATAAGCGTTTCTAGGATTGTTGATAAACCTGATATAAGTGAAACTGGTCTGTCGCTGTTGGGGTCGTCCTTATCCTCTTTCTTGTACACTGGCACCACCTTCATTATCTTCAGTTTTTCTGGAAAAATTCCATCTATGAAAGAACAGTTTGCTATGTTCAGCTGTGGTGTTATTATCTACACACTTACTGGCTATATTACATGATTCGATATTTCATCATCACCAGCTGATTTCTTGGACTACAGTTTCTGTATAGTTTTCTGTAGTTCCATCTTCCGTGACTGGTCTTACGAACATGGTACTGCATGATCTTTCTGGTACCTTAATACTCTTTTGACTATTTCTTTCCAATTTTAAGTTTTCTACTACACTAATATAGTTATTATTTAGTACGTTTGCTATTTCCATATCATCTATGACCACTGTGTTGCCTATTTTAATCGACCTAATACCTTCTTCTTTGTTTGACCATCTTTTTCCTTTCTTTCAGCATTAATTGCATTCCAAGCTGCCTTTGCCTTGTTTTTTGAGTTTTAGTGGTGTCAATTGCAATTGCTTTTGCTTCTCTTATTGTTTTTCTATACTTCTTTTTTAACATTTTGTAGTTTTCAGCTCCGCCCATCCATCTCAGATCCTGCAGCTTCCTTCGCTGTTCTAGTATTTCACTAGTAGTGCACTGTGTTTGATCTTGCAGCCTTTCTTGTCTCTTTACTTTGGGAAATGCTACATTAAAATGGTATTTAATTGTTGAAATAAATGCATCTTATTTTTCATTTACACTCTGGGCCTGTAGGATTTCATTCCAGGTTTCCTTACTTAACATTGTTCTAAAGCTGCTGATATTTTGTTCACTGATGATACTAATTTCATTGGTTCTTTTTTTTTTGTTCTGATACTGTGTCATTACTTCTGCAAAACCTGATCAGTTGTCCATGATGATCAGATATTTCTGTCTGAACTCCATGTGACTCATAGTTACACATATTAGTAATTATGTTGTCAATACCTGTCTCACTTTGTGAAGTCACTCTTGTTGGTGCAGTTATTGTTACTTTCAAGTTATGCTGTATTATCAATTCTTCAGAATCCTGTCTTTTCCCATTTCGATGTTGAAGTCTCCACATATAATAAGGTTTCTCTTCATATTCATTCTCAGTAAGCTAGCATTTTTTTTCAGAAAGATGCTAATATTGCCACGTGGTACATTCTTTAGAAGAGTACCTGTTTTAATATATATACAAATGCCGCCACCCTTATATTTAGATCTGCAGAAGTAAATAGCTAGTTTGTAGTCCTTTCTTGCAACATTACCTATTTTACTTTGTTAGTCCATGTTCACTTATGCATAATATGTCTGGTCTTACTTCACTCAGGAGTACTTCTGCTTCTAATTTTTTGTTACCAAAGTATTGAATATTTTGATGAAGTGGGTTTATGTAATTTTTCTTTTGTTGGTCTACATGTTGTGAGCTGCATTCCGAGGCAAATTCTTTAGCATCATCTTTTTTTGTATGGTGGTTACATTTTTCTTTTCCAGCTCGAGTGTATGGTTTTTTCACCCTTGTCAGGCCATATTAGTTTCCCTTGCTTGTAATGATTTTGCAGACATCTGCAAACATTCTGCTGATTGTTACAGACCCCAGTTTATTTAAATGCAAACCATCCTTCGCCAGTGAGTTTTCACATAGGAATTTGTTTGGGTCTATAAAAACTGCCCCAAGATGATCACATTGTTCTTTAGGAGCACTGTTTATTTTGGCGATACGTTTTTCACTCACTGACCTTCTGTTTATGATTCTGCTAAGTATCAGCCAAGATACTGAATACATATTTCTTGCAGAATGAATCATGTTTCTTGTTTCATTTGCAATTTCTTCCTCACTGCTGCTCCTTCGTTCAAACGTGTATAAACACCCTTTTATAATTATGTCTGGTTTCAGAATCTGGTTCTGTAGTAGCTTGTCTTGCATTAACCATATTTTTAAAATGTTTACCGAGTTGTTGTGTTCTAATTCCAGGTCGTATGTCAATCTTGCAATTGGAGACAGCAATATTCTTCAACAGCAAATCGCCAATTATTTACGTCATTTTCCTTTTGTTGCATATCTGTCGGCTTTTTTTCCTTTTTATGTATGTCACCACCTTCCATTATCTTCCAGGTTTTGGCTTACTGAGTTTACCGAGACATTAACGGAAACACTTGAAATGTTGTTGTTGTTTTTAAAGTCCGATCGTTCACTCGTATTTTTGCGATCTTCTTGCTTTTCCATTTGATGGTTTTTACACACACACAGGACTTCTTTTCTGGAATTAATGTAACGTTTCTTTCTTGATGGTCGGAAGTTCGGTTTTTAATGCCTCAATGTCACTATGTAGTAACTTTATAGTTCAGTTTTTGTATCAACTTCGTCACGTAACAACTGTGACATGTCCACGGAAAATAATCACTGACGAATTTTAGATTTACTTCTTGTGTAGCAAGTAGTTGAATTTGATACACAGAATACCCTTCATCACACACTTTTCACATTCTCTACACGAAAGTAGCCAAATTGGCATATACCTTACTGATTAAATGAAGTTGTCATATTCCATTTAAGAGTGTCACCATGCCTAATTTTTTTATTTCTGGATTTTCTCTGTTTCTCATAAATAAGAGCATGTTGAAGCCTGGCAGAAATGCACATATATGTAAATATTATTGTTGAATCTTCTGCTTCTCACTAACTATGAAATAGCTGTTCACATTCTGGAGAAGTAGGGAAATTCTTTAGAGACACGTGTGGAAGAAAGATACATGCATTAAATGTGTCAGTAGCTTCTTAAAGCCAACAGTTCAGCAGTTTCGATGTACATTGTGTGAACTGAGACTTTCATTCATTCTTTTGTATATTTACAACTTCATTTTGAATAAAGAAATTAAAATGTTGAGCTATTTTGTGAAATTTAATTCTAGAAATGTATCATAAACTGGTCACTGTCTTTGCAGCCTAATACTACAAACAATGCATCAGCAGATCTCCTGGGGCTTAGCACACCTCCAGCTTCTCAGCCTCCAGCGACGAGTTATCTGTTAGATGTCTTTGGAGATATGTACCCTCAAAACAATGCCACCGTGAACAATGTCACCCAGGCTGAGAGCAACGCTAAGAAGTTAGTATAAATTAATATAAAATTTAGTTGTTGCTGAAATGCATTTTGTATTTATGGCTACATTTGTCTGTGTCCAGGTTTGTGTGTAAAAATAATGGTGTCTTATTTGAGAATGACTTAATACAAATTGGAGTGAAATCAGAATTTAGACAAAATCTTGGGAGATTGGGGCTCTTCTATGGAAATAAAACGTCCTTCCCATTACAGGTAAAAAATTGCTTTAAATAATTAATTTTTTCTGATGGTCATTTAAATGTTAATATATTATATTACTGATGTTACTTTCTGCAGAGCTTTGTACCACGTCTTTCCATATCAGATGAACTTGCACCAAAACTTAACCTTCAAGCAAAGCCTGTGGAACCACCCATCCTGGAAGCTGGTGCACAGATACAGCAGATGATAAATGTTGAATGTGTGGAAGATTTTATAGGTATTTAATATATAAGCTTTATATAAGACTATATTTAAACCTGCATATAATGTAAGAATAGCCAAGTTCCAGACTTTCAGCTGTTGAGTCCTGCCATGGAAAACTCAATGAAATTAACCAGATGAGCATAACTAGCTAAAGTTAAAGTGATGAGTAAATATAAAAAATCATTTCATTAGTTAGTTAGTTTTCAGTTATTTGTGTGACGTGCAAGATTATATTAATGTAATGTATCTGTTTATGTGGTGACCACTGACACACACACAGAGTACTGAAGAAAATGTTCTTAATCAAAAACCAAAAATGAACTTAGTAGTCTGTGACAGTACTCACATTACCAGTGAAAAAAAGCTAATAAAAGATTTTTTTGTGAATGATACCAGTAAAAGGATACAAAATTTAAAATATAATTAGTAGAACGGTTCCACAAGCTAACAGAAGTAAACAGTGCATTGAAGAGGGAGGGAGAGTGTGTGTCAGTCATTGCCACTTTGATATGACATATGTGCAAAATAATATTATGAGAAGGAAAGTTGCTACTCACCATACATTGGAGATGGTGAGTCGCAGATAGAAATAACAAAAAGACTCTCAAAATTAAAACTAGCAGCAATTAATGCCTTCATCAACAATACACACACATACACATTCGTGCCCGTGCACCCTGTCACACAACTGCAGTCTCAGGCAACTGACACCACACTGTGAGCAGCAGCACCAGTGCATTATGGGAGTGGTGACTGAGTGGGGGTAAGGTGGTGGCTGGGGCAGGGAGGGGGAGGGATAGTATGGTGGAGGGGGTGGCAGACAGTGAAGTGGTGCAGGTTAGACGGAGGGCAGGGTGAGGTGGGGAGGGGGGCGAGAATTAGAAAAGGAGAGAAATAAAGAGACTCGATGTGGTGGTGGAATGACGGCTGTGTAGTGCTGCATTGGGGACAGGGAAGGAGCTGGATGGCTGAGGACAGTGACTTAACGAAGGTTGAGGCCAGGAGGGTTATGGTAATGTAGTATATATTGATATATTGCAGGGAAAGTTCCCACCTGTGCAATTCAGAAAAGCTGGTGTTAGTGAGAAGGATCCATATGCACAGGCTGTGAAGCAGTCATTGAAGTGAAGGATATCATGTTTGGCAGTGTGTTCAGCAACAGGGGGTGGTCCACTTGTTTCTTGGCTGCAGTTTGTTGGTGGCCATTCATGTGGACATACAGCTTGTAGGCTGTCATGCCTACATAGAATGCAGTACAGTGGTTGCAGCTTAGCTTGTAGACCACATGATTGGTTTTTCAGGTAGCCTTGCCTTTGATGAAACAGGTGATGTTAGTTACAGGACTGGAGTAAATGGTGGTGGGAGGATGTATGGGACAGGTCTTGCATCTAGATCTGTTACAGGGGTAGGAGCCATGAGGTAAGGGATTGGGGGCAGGAGTTGTGTAAGGAAAGAAGAGTCTATTGTGTAGGTTTTAGGGGGACGACGGAATACCACTTTGGGGGTGAGGAGGATAGTGGGTAGGACATTTCTCATTTCAAGGCACGATGAGAGGTAATCAAAACCCTGGTGGAGAATGTAATACAGTTGCAACTGTCCTAGGTGCTACTGATATGTGAGGAGACTGCTCCTCTGTGCCCGGACGGTGGGACTTCCACAACCCCTGCTCTCAATCCCTTACCTCATGGCTCATATGTCTGTATTTGACCTAGATGCAAGACTTGTCCCATACATCCTTCCTCCAGCACTTACTCCAGTCCGGCCACTAACTTTCCTATCCCTTAAAAAGGCAGGGTTACCTGTGAAAATAGTCATGTGGTCTAAAAGTTAAGCTGCAACCACTGTGCTGCATTCTATGGAGGCATGACAACCGACAAGCTGTCTGTCCACATGAATGGCCACTAACAAACCGTGGCCAAGAAACAAGTGGACCACCCTGTTGCTGAACACATAGCCAAACATGATATCCTTCATTTCAGTGACTGCTCCACAGTCTGTGTCATATGGATCCTTCCCACTAACCCCACGTTTTTTGAATTGTGCAGGTGGGAACTTTCCGTGCAATATATCCTATGTACCTGTAACCCTCCTGTCCTCAGCCTTAGTTAGTGACTGTCCTCACCCATCCAGCCTCTTCCTGTTCCCATTCCAGCAGTACACAGCCGTCATTCAACCACCACACCCAGTCTTTTTATTACTCTCCTTTTCCACTACCTTCCTCCCTACCTCTCCTGTGCCCTCAGTCTAACCTGCAGTGCTTCACCCTCCCCCACCCCGTCCCAGCCTCCTCCTTACCCCCACCAAGTCACCGCACCCATCATGCACTGGTGCTGTTGCTCTCAGTGCGGTTTCATTTGTCTGAGACCGCAGTTCTGTGCCTGTGAGGTGTGTGTGTGTGTGTGTGTGTGTGTGTGTGTGTGTGTGTGTGTAGTTGATGAAGGCCTTAATGGCCAAAAGCTTAATTGTGAGAGTCTTTTTGTAGTGCCTATCTGCGACTCGGCATCTTTGCTGTATGGTGAGTACCAACTTCCCTTCTCATAATATTGTCACATGGAACAGGATAGGAGTGGAAAATGTGATTATATTAGTTAGTTAATTACGTGTGCCATTGATCAGTCTCGCGGTAACGTTATGATGTGAGAAATGCACATGTAAATGATGATGGTCTATCTCCCCCCCTCCCCCGTGCGCCAGCTTAAAATTATTACCTACCCCATTTCCTTAAATGACACAAAATGCGTATATTACAGCTATAGATTTATTTATTCCTATTCAAGAATTCATCTGTAGTATAGAAAGATTTGTCAAGTCAGGCATTTTATTTCATCTGGTAATTTATCAAAAAGTCTTAAATCAGAATGTTTTACTCCTTTCTGAGCCAAAGATAGGTTAGGTAGAGGATAATGTTAGTCTTTGAATTGCAATTACAATGAACTGAAGGTGAGCAGGACTTGTAGCCAAACAAATGGATTGTAAGATGTACTAAAGAAATTATTTGAAGAGTTCAAAGGGATAAGGAAATACCTAAGCAACACCTCAATGGAATGTTGGTGGATGACATTACAAAACATGCAGAGACAACTTGGATGCTCAGAAAAGTTTAAGGGAGGCCTTTATTTAGCAGTGAATGTCTGTCAAATGAGTGTTTGGGTGGTCAGCATTATCTGCTTCAGTGTGTCTTCTTAGCTCGAATTTTGTGTGGTTGTGTGTTAATACCTGCTTAAGTGCAACACCCTCAGCCAAATTTCATGATGTGCAGATGTGAATGTGAAAGTTTTTTTCTCAAGTGTGTGCAATAAATTTCAAATCTAAATGTATGTAATAAGTTGAATCATGTGTAACTCTCATAAAAAGTCAATCTAGCCTTTGAAGTGAATGTTTCCTTGAGACATAGTTCATCCATCAGAAATGAGATGAGCTGGTATAGGACCAAAATATTGTGTGCCATGTCTCTGGCAATCTGATCATATAGTACTTGGCCTTCGCCATCTCGGGAACTTACAACTTTATACAATTTAGTGAAAGAAACTGTATTTAATTACAGATTGAACTAGGTAACAATGATGCCAGTTGATCACTCTATGTAAATAAATGTTTGAAGAAAATAGTTTACAAAAGAATTTATAAATACATTGAGAAAATATATATAATGTACTCTTTAACATGTGGGTGTTGCAAGTTTTCTAACTTTTGCTTAATTGCATGCTGCTTCTGTGATCAGTTCCAAAAATGTTTGTTTTGTTTGTTATGATATTAATGCTGCATGTTTTAATAAAAATGAACTATTGTTTCAGATGCCCCAAGTATGAATATCACCTTCATATATAACAATGTACCCCAGAAGTTAACAATAAAACTTCCACTAACAGTTAATAAGTTCTTCGAACCAACTGAAATGAATGGTGAATCATTTTTTGCACGGTGGAAAAACCTTGGTGGGTAAGTAAGAATTACAAATGTTGTAAGTCTTAAATATAAATCAAGAAAATCTGTGCTGCCATATTTGAGTAATACCTTCAAAATTTAGCTTTATCTGTTAGGCATCATTGGGTAAGCAAGAAAAGATTTTCGAAGAAATAATATTCGTACTTCTGACACTTCAATGGAGAGTAATTAAGCATTTTTGTGCTAGTGATATAATGTGCATTTGCATGAGTTTGGGTTTGTATGTTTAGTGCCAATGGAAATCTTATTGGCCAAAAACTTGCTTGCTTGACAGTTTTTTTGTTGTGCCTATCTTTGACTCAATATCTCTGTTACATAGTGACTAGTAATCTATCCTTTCCATAATACTTTATGGCTACTCCCCATGTAGCAAAGGTGTTTGATCACAGACAGGCACAACAAAAAGACTGCTAAACATGTAAGCTTTTCTCTCTCTCTCTCTCTCTCTCTCTCTCTCTCTCTCTCTCTCTCTCTCTCACTCACTCACTCACACACACACACACACACACACACACACACACACACACACACACACAGTTTCTCTGGCTGCCAATTACAGAAAGCACATTCAAACGTGAAAGACAATGTTCAAAACCTTACATGTTTAGTAGTCATTCTGTTCTGCCTCTCTGCGACCAAACATATATGTTATATGATGAGTGGCAATTTATCCTCTTCATAATATTGCAGTCAACCTGGAAAAGTTGAAGTTTGGTTTCCCTTTCTAAGAACAAAAAATTCATATGTTGCTGGTTTTTAATTTGATTCAGCAAGTATCCCTCTGTCATTGAAGATCAGGATGCTAGAACGTTGGTTTCTGTTGCATGCTTCCATTCATTAATGCCATAGAAAATAATATCCAAGAACAGTTCTGCCCTTTAGGCATACACTTGTTGTCCACTGTTGATTGTAAATTATGTGTTTGTGCTCTAGTTGCTACCTACGCAGATGGCTTCGGTGTTTTTGAAGAGCACTCCATGTGATTCTAAATGGGAGAATGGTTCAATTTATTTCTTGAGATTTTTCTTCCAACCTGTTGAAACTGATGACCTGAGCTGGTTAAGCACCAGAGCTTTCCATCCTATCCCACGCCCTCCCATGTACAGGGTAATAATTATTCAACTATATGAAATAAAATCATCACAACTTCTGAACAGTTTGAGTTAGGACTTTCAAACTGCACAGTTGGGTGCAGGGCACAATGGGAATTAATATGGAATGTATGGTTTGGATTAGTGACGAAGCCCACCTTTATTTGGATAGGTTCATCAGTAAGCAAAAATGGCACATTTGGGGGACTGAGAATCCACAATTTGCGATCAAGAAGTCTCTTCACCTTCAGTTGGTGACTGTGTGGTATGCGATATTCCTTCGTGGCATGATGACTACCGTGTGCTAAGAGAAGATTTTGGGAGATGGTTTCATCCCCATTATCCAAAATATGCATTTTTCGACAAGATGTGGTTCATGCAAGAAGGAGCTTGATCCCACCAAAGCAGGAGAGAGTTCGATGTCCTGGAGGAGCTCTTTGGGGACCACATTCTGGCTCTGGGGTACCCAGAGACCACTGGCTGGGCCTTGATTTGCAACCATATTCTCCGGATCTGAACACACAAGACTCCTTTTTATGGAGCTATATTAACGATACGGTGTACAGCAATAATGCCGAAAACATGACTGAGCTGAAACAACTATTCAGGTAGTCATCAACAGCATCGATATTCACTCTCTTCAGTGGACCATGCAGAACTTTGCTATTATTCTGCATCACATCATCATCGATGATGGCAGGCATATCAGACATGTTCATAACCTAAAACCGAATATCGGTAGCGATGTTTACATGTTGAATGAAGTCTGCAAATACTGTAGTTTGTAACTAATTTACATTTTTTTAATAGTTCAATCATTGTCACCCTGTATTTGGATTTATGTTCACACTTTTATGGCTCTCCTGATACCTTATAGGAGTGCAAAGGGGTCATTTACCAGTAGTGAATTTTCTTTGGAGGGCTTGGCGAGGAAGATTTCACTTAGGGTGAATGGGAACAATCCATGTGAATCTCTGACTACTGATTGTGCCTTTTGAATTGTTCTTACACTCCCATAAGAATTGTAAGAATGATTGTCTATTTTTCACATTCTAAATTGTTAGTTGGCTAAAGATTATGTTGGTCAGAGCCCTAAAGTTTCTTGATGTCTCACTGATAAAATGTCCAAATTCATGTTCATTCACCAGATTTGCAAGTTACAGTAAGTTTTTCATGGGTTTTAATTGTGTATATATTAAGGAAGATTCATTGTGAGGCATATAAAGGATGCATGAGCAGTGTGGATTCTGTTTACCACATCCTATCTGGAGGAGAAACATTTGGAGACAACACATTTAAGATACATAACTGGGATAACTGCTGTCAGGTGCAGTGGGACATGAAGCGGAAACAGCAGCAACAAGGGAAAATTTGCACTAGAGTGGGATTCGAACCTAAGATCTCCTGTTTACGAGGCAGGTGCGGTAACCACTGCGACGTCCAGGACAGTATTAACACATCTGCATGGAGTAGCTTGGTATGCCTCACGGCTGATCCACACTCCCACTGAGTGCCACCTATCTGCAGTCCCTATTCATGTATACTCCTGTTCACTACTTATAGGCTCCCACTGGAGGTCAGATGTATTTGTGCATTCACACTGAAGAAAGGTGGATCTGTTGTGCAGCCAGGCTTATCAATTTGAGTGCGTAGTGTCTGTGCCTTCGAAAGAACTCATACTATGTAGACCCCACAGCTGTGAAACACTATATGTAAATGGAAGGGGGATACCTGCTGTCAGCTGCAGTGGGACAGCAGTGATCCCCCTTCAATTTACCTATTGTGTTTCACAGCTGTGAAATCTGTGTGGTGTCTGTTATTTCAAAGGAACAAGCACTTTGCATTCAAATAACATTCAATATGTGTGAAGTAAAATCCTGTTCCTGAACTGATGTGTGTGTGAACCTGCTACAGCAGTTTGAGGCAGGCTGTTTTCTAACTGTTTAGCTAGGCCAAATTGTGCTCATATATACTTTTCAATCAGATGATAAGAAATTGCAGTTCAAGTGAATCAACAGAAGCATTAGCATATGCAAATACTGCAGCTCTATTATGTGTGTGAATGTGAGCAATTTTTGAGTGAAAATTATTCTGTCAAATCAGTATCTAATTTCCAAACTACTGTTTTTGGATGACTTTCATGGAATGTGGGTAAAAAGTAGCGAAATACGTAGGTAAAGCACACAGCCTTGTTTACACCCATTTGTGAGTGGTAAAGTTTGATACCACTAATCACCCCATTATGAAGTGTTTTGATCAGTTCTACAAAATTTTCAGGCTAGTCAGTGCATCATAAAAACACCAACATAGCATATCTAGGCTATGTCAGATATTTTAGGACACTGTTTTCTAGGTTATTTAACAATGAGAGTGGAGAAACTCAAGTCTCAGTATTTCGTTTATATTTCTCTGGTATAGGTAATCATTTCACTGATGTTTCTGGAGGAACAAAGCCTGCACATATTCTAGAAATACTTTTGCTGAGACAGCTGTTCAGCAGACTTCTATGATAGTTCCGGTGAGGGAAAGCAGAGACTGTTGACAAAGGCCTCAATGGCCGAAAGCTATAATTGTGTGAATCTTTTTGTTGTTCTTATCACGACTCAGCATCTCCACTATATGGTGAGTAGCAACTTTCGTTCTCTGGTATTGTTACATTCCATCCTGGATTTTCCATTGTTTGATAGTTGTTGAAATCACATTTTAAAAAGTACAGTAAATATTATGGAATTTTTCATTTGTTCTGGTACTACTTAGGTGGAGTTCCCATTAGATAGATAAAAAAATACTCCAGTCTTCAAGACTAATTCTGTGATAATGAAGTTTAGAGGGCAAGGCATCTTTATTGGTGTCAGATTTAATAATATCATTGTTCAACACTCAGCATGTCAGTGGCGCAGCCATCGGGGATTGTTACGGATGCAGCCATCTTTGGGTTGTTACAAATGAAAGTTCAGATTCCCTTGTTTTCATGAAACCAGTCTTATCTTATTTTTGACGCCAAAAGTTTCTTTTGTGATTCTACATTGTTGTACCTTAGTGAAGTCCATACTTGGTTTTTAAAAGTTCATTCTGTAGTTTCATGGTACGAAACTGGGGGACAGTTCTGCACTTAGTACTCCGTTTAAAACCATGTATACTATCAACTTGATGAGACATTTTAAAATTACAAGAGGACCGTAGCCTGCATGTTTCCACCATACAAACATTCCACCATGCAAACATCGGGAAGTGAAGTTAAAACAACTGCCTAGCTTTTGGAACTGTCAGTTCCTTGATTAGGGGGTAACTAGGGATAACTTAGGGCCAGGTTACTCAGACCCCAGATTAAGAGACGCACCTCAAATGCAGACAGTAGATCAAGGTAGAACTGTTAGTGAAAGTAGCAGCATTCATAGTAAATTTAGGAATAAAAATTAGCTTCAGTGGCCACACTTTCCATTCTCTCTCCCATGTTGTTGTTGTTGTCTTCAGTCCTGAGACTGGTTTGATGCAGCTCTCCATGCCACTCCATCCTGTGCAAGCTTCTTCATCTCCCAGTAATTACTGCAACCTACATCCTTCTGAATCTGCTTGATGTATTCATCTCTTGGTCTCCCTCTACGATTTTTACCCTCCACGCTGCCCTCTGATACTAAACTGGTGATCCCTTGATGCCTCAGAACGTGTCCTACCAACCGATCCCTTCTTCTAGTCAAGTTGTGCCACAAACTTCTCTTCTCCCCAATCCTATTCAATACTTCCTCATTAGTTATGTGATCTACCCATCTAATCTTCAGCATTCTTCTTTAGCACCACATTTCGAAATCTTCTATTCTCTTCTTGTCCAAACTATTTATCGTCCATATTTCACTTCCATACATGGCTACACTCCATACAAATACTTTCAGAAATGACTTCCTCACACTTAGATCTATACCTTCGTAACCTCTTGGTTCATCCCTATGAAATCACAAAAGCACCTTCCCTACCCTCTGGCTCCTACCCTTGCAACCGCTCCCGGTGTAAAACCTGTCCTATGCACTCTCCCACCACCACCTGTAACCCGGAAGGTGTACACGATCAAAGGCAGAGCCACATGTGAAAGCACCCACGTGATTTACCAACTGACCTGCCTACACTGTGACGCTTTCTATGTGGGAATGACTAGCAACAAACTGTCCATTCGCATGAATGGACACAGGCAGACAGTGTTTGTTGGTAAGGAGGATCACCCTGTGGCTAAACATGCCTTGGTGCACAGCCAGCACATCTGGGCACAGTGTTACACCGTCAGAGTTATCTGGATACTTCCCACCAACACCAACCTATCCGAACTCCAGAGATGGGAACTTGCCCTTCAATATATCCTCTCTTCTCGTTATCCACCAGGCCTCAATCTCCGCTAATTTCAAGTTGCCGCCACTCATACCTCACCTGTCATTCAACATCATCTTTGCCTCCACACTTCCACCTTGTCTTACATCTCTGCCCATACTCTTTGCCTTTAAATATGTCTGCTTGTGTCTGTGTATGTATGGATGGATGTGTGTGTGTGTGTGTGTGTGTGCGCAAGTATATACCTATCCTTTTTTCCCCCTAAGGTAAGTCTTTCCGCTCCCGGGATTGGAATGACTCGTTACCATCTCCCTTAAAACCCACAACCTTTCATCTTTCCTTATCCTTCCCTCTTTCCTGACAAAGCAGCCGCCGGTTGCGAAAGCTCGAAATTCTGTGTGTGTGTGTGTGTGTGTGTGTGTGTGTGTGTGTGTGTGTGTGTGTGTGTGTGTGTGTTTTATTCATTTTGCCTATCTACCGGCGCTTTCCCGCTTGGTAAGTCTTGGAATCTTTGTTTTTAATATATTTTTCCCACGGGAAAACAAAGATTCCAAGACTTACCAAGCGGGAAAGCGCCGGTAGATAGGCACAATGAATAAAACACACACACACAGAATTTCGAGCTTTCGCAACCGGTGGCTGCTTCGTCAGGAAAGAGGGAAGGAAAAGGAAAGATGAAAGGATGTGGGTTTTAAGGGAGAGGGTAAGGAGTCTTTCCAATCCCGGGAGCGGAAAGACTTACCTTAGGGGGAAAAAAGGATAGGTATATACTCGCATGCGCGCACACACACTAAATAGATAAGTTCATCTGCTAGGTTAGGGTTCCTGTCCTTGGACACGAAAATTGTGCCATTGAATGTGAACATTGTTGACAACGAGAATAGAAAAACAAAACTTGATGAGGATCTAGAAACTTTCACAGTGGAAACAGAAAGCGAGATTGAGTGAGAAAAAACTAAGTTGAGCGTAATTTCTGATAAGCTTTTCCTTGATGAAGCTAGAATGTACGGTGCATTGTTGAGATGACGGTATCACCTACTTAACCGTTTATATGACAATACTGCGATCCCAAGATAACTGCTACATACTGTTGTGCAATCAAATTCACCATATTCATTCTCACCATTTTATGACTAAATTCACCATCTCTATAACTCCTTGGTGCTGGCTGCATCGGGCCCAGCTAGTTACATAAAACTCACATCTATCCTTGGATATATCGCAGTGTCCTAAGACATGTCATACAGTTAAATACTACGGCTTCAGTAGTTGGTGATCCATCAGAGAATACAAAGTCAAAGAATGCACAGGTTTGGAACTGAGGTTTCAGCTTACTGGTGGTTGAGCAGTGGGTTTGTCATGATTCGCTTCTGACAGTGCTTGAACAGCGATCGTCAGAAAGCACAGAACACTGTTCTCATTAACTCTTCTTGGACGCGAAAGATTAAAGTACATGGTATGAGCTGTGGATCGAAAAGTAAAGGTGTAATGGATGTTGCAGTTTGCTGAAGTCTGCACAGTTGTTGGCTGCTTCATGCAAGATGCAAGACTTTTCAAGTGTTGTTCTGTTGAAAGATGAAAGTGGGTAGGACAGACTATGCCATGAAATAGAAAACTTAAGAAATGACATAGACAGCTATGTATCTGTGCGATTGCCGATTGCGTCGCACAAGGTGCGTGCCCTTGCAGGTTGTCCTCTTGAAGTCAGTTGAACTAGATGTGGCCAAAACTGGTTAACTGGTTAGCATTCGCGTAGAGTGACGGCAGAATCGAGTGTTACTTATCGGTGACAATCACCTCTTCCACATGACAACCCATGACCCATGAACAATGAACGACAGTGCTTAATTGTAAGAAGGGAGGAACGATATCTCATTCGATGTGGCTGGGTAGATAGGACCGGTACTGTCAGAACGAACTAGCAAGCTGTTCATTCCTTGACAAAAGAGGAAAAACAGTATAGCTTCCACAATTCGATAGTAGAGCAAGTGGTACAGGGGAGGGCAAAACACGTCGTCGGCAGACATCATTTTTGGCTGTCAACTGGGTTGTTTCCCAGCAGTAGCAGATCGCCCACTTAATATGTCATGGAGGTGGGGAAGGGGGGGGGGGGGGGATTAAGGAATCACAGAGGGTGCCTTCATTATTCAATGAACATCAAAAGGGGACTACAGTAAGTTGACACAAGAGCCAGAGGGGATTGGTTGCCCTCTGGTTTATCTAACGGACAAGATGTACGGCCAAAATCTCTTGACCTGTGGGAGTTACTAACTCCATTTACATTACCTACAATGGGGAGGCATGTGGCATGCCCCGCCAAATAAGCATTCAAACACACATTAAATAAATCAAACAATGGAAAATCCAAAATGGAATGTAACAATACCAGAGAAGGAAAGTTGCTACTCACCATATAGCAAAGATGCTGAGTCACAATAGGCACAGCAAAAAGATTCGTGCAATTAAAGCTTTCAGCAATTAAGGCCTTTGTCAGCAGTAGTCGCGCGCGTGCAATCTCTGCAGTCTCGGAGAGTGTGGTTTCAGCTCTCTCAGACTGGTATTGTTACAAATTAAATAAAGTGTTATTAAATATGAAGTTATCCTTCCAAAGTAGTTTCTTATCTAGAACATTATTAGTAAACACTTAAATAGTGGGCGGTATTTTGGAATTTACTCTGGTATAATTTAAATCCCACAAAATAAATAACTACCCTCATAACTCTGACAACAAATTAACACATGTCAACATCAGGCTCATTGACACAAATGCTAAATTACTGGTGCTGGGAAAACTCTAGGAGATTGACTTGGTAAATAATTGATAATAAAACATAGACAAAATAAATACTTAAAATAGTGTATAGACATAAGTAATCGGCAACCTATGGCAAAACCACGATAGAAGCAAAACTAAAAAATACTATCTCCCTTATGCAAAATTCCCTTATTCTCCAGTTATATTTCCTAGCAAAATAAGAAAAGGTATTTCCTATTATTCTCTTTATACTCTTGTTTGTATCTCCATACTGTTTGACATGCCCTTGGTATGTCTATTTACGTGAAATCGCTCATTAGGTTGTGCTAATGGTATTAGTAATGCTGTATAATATTAGTGTGGCAAATTAATACTTCTTCTAGCAATGTTTTAGTTTAAAGTGACTTCATGTCTCCTTCAGTTTTCAGATCGATAATTCCCATTACCCTCCTTGATATTACAAAACGTTAACCTCTTTTGTACGATATCTCCTGCTTTAATTTGTACTCGTTGTCTCATAACTATGTAATGTTTGTTGTTGGCAGCTTCCTAACCAATTGTTGTTCCTTTTTTTGATTCTCTCACCTACCTGCTCCTTATACTTCTTGACGATGGTTCGACGATACTGGTTGTATCTTGATGGCGTTAACATAACTTACCTGTCCGTGTTTTTGTTTTTGAATAAAATTAGAATCCATTTGCCATGTGTAGAGTATATAGGAAGAAAGGTAATTTTCTTAGTGTTGAAAATGTGCATAGTTATACAAAACATTCGTTGGTTAAAAATTCTATGTTAAGAATCATTGCTGCCTGAGGCACTACGCTGCAGCAGGTGTCGCGCTCGCAAGATTGCAGAGTGCTGACATTATGGATATGGCTGGATCTAACTGGTGTGGGAGCAGCACTGGTATGCGCGGCTAAGGGGTCCATCCTACTGGCAGGATGTTGAGCACTAAATAACTCCAGAATAATTTTCTGCGAAAGGCGGGTTCAGTGATTGTTTTACAGTACTAACGGTGACTGCCAATGTAACTCGTGTACCTAATGTTGTAGATAGAGGCATAGATGACTTCCCAATAACTCTTTCCAGATCATGGGTTCGATGCTAGTAGGAACTGTCTCTTTCCCAACTGAAGTATGTGGCAGCTGTATATTTTACTTTGACTACCACTCTGTTGAAAGTTACTTGCATGATGTTGAGTAGGAGCTTTTATCCCTCCCATCTTTACAACTCCTGATTAGTACGTTCATAATACACTCTCAATGATACTGTTGCAACAGATTAAAGATTAACTTAAGTAATTATTATTATTATTATTATTATTATTATTAGCGAAGGTAAAAATGGTCGCATATAAGGTGTAGTTGTTTCGTGTACTTCTCGCTTTTCCTAACATTCATCGTAGCCATTGTTGTATACTGCACTAGGTGACACAGCTTAGACGGTTCGGGAAGCAGGTGTGTGTGTGCCTTCTAAGCAGTCATTTCTCTTGCCTGTGGCTGGATACAAAGCAGATGGCTGGGCTTGGTCCCAAGGGGGGAGTGGGGCGGGGGTTGGAGAGTGGAAAAGGGCCTCTGTATGTGGATGCAGGGTAGATTTCGTTGCTACACATGGAGTTAAATTCCTCTGGGTGGTTCCTAAATTTCTGCGAGGCTTACCTTATGTCGTTCATGACACTTTTTCACAGAGGGCCTTGTTTTCAAGAGATGCAGACAACTCGATCGTTAAAATTCACTGAACTGCCATGATTAATTCACTCAATTAGACACTATGTTCTTCTAAAATGTACGTAATTCATAGGTTTTATATTTCTGCATGAACTGTGATGACTTGACTCTTAAATATCGTTTACTGGAAACTCGGACCTAATAACTTCTGAAATTTACAGTGGGGTATGCAGTTAAGACTACTGTTCCGGATTTGTATTAACTCTGTTTTTTCTCTACTTTATTTTACAATGGCATTTCAAACTTGATCCTTTTGGCTGATGTGTTTCACACACAGCGGTCACTTCACAGAATACATATCACGGCAAGGGCCAACTTCCTTGGCGCTATATAGATCTGTTTATTAGCCGCGAGAGTGACAATACAACATAGCTGGAGGCTGATCTGAGACCTCAACGTCTCCTATTACGGAAACGTAGTGTGGGGGCTTACTCCAACGTGGCAGAGGCGTGTGGCCTGTAGGGAGGAGGGAGGGGAGTGAGGGGTTCCGCGTCACAAGGCAGCAGGGAGGGGCGGAATCCTAATAGCTGCTCACTTGGCGGGGATGGCAAGGCTTGTGTTTTGCAAACAAACTGCATGTATCTATCTTGCCTGGCATTAACCAAGTGACTTACCCTTTTGCTTTTGGTATGTAGAAACATATAGTATCATGAAAACTAACCTTGTCTCTCCAGCGGCATATTAAGAAAAAATATAATAGCACTTAAAGGAAGGCTCCTTTTACTTTTAAAATAACGTATTTGATGTTTAACTTGAACAATCGTATTCTTGTTAATTGAAGACACTGTCTCTCTAGCTTGATGTTCAAATTGTTTTTTTCCCCATTTTCCCATTTTAACATTGTTGTTTTGGGTGTCTGAGCTCTTAGCATAAACATACGCATAATGTGGTGTATCCCAAACTGTAAGTAGAGGGTGGTGGGTTGTCATTGATCTTGTGCTAATGGCAGTTATGAATACGTGCAACTAAAATGCATTTCTGTTGAAGCTTTAACATCTGTTCCTGGTCACCGATTACTAAATCGACATGTGAAGTGTCATTCCATTCGACATGTAAAAGATCAATTGATTGTTACTCTTTGTGTTCTACTGACAAGGACAACTGCTCCTCTTAATTCCATTACTAATGAGTGATTGTGTTTCCAGCTCTTTACCACTATGAAAACATGACTGGAGACATTGAATGATGCAAGACAAAATGATTATGAAAACTCCAATCCCTTCCCATTAATATATGGCATCCTAACTTCTGTTACAAATGTTTGCCAATGCTTATGAATACTTTCAAATAACATGCACAACTTAAATTAATACATTGCACGACTTTTCAAATTAAATACGAGGCGTATATCGGTAACGCATTACAGGGGGCTGCACTACTTTACTTCTTGTCTTCTTGGCTGGGGCTACTTGTGATGCAAGCTCTGCTTCACTGTCAAGCGGGGGTGGGGGTGGCTCTGAGCCCTTATACAACTGTAACCTGTCAAAATGAGCAATCGCTGCTAACTGAATTTCTGCATTTACCAGGGAAGTAACCCGCATGATGGGGTATACATACGTAGGAGTAAGTTCTTCCTCCTTCCCTTAACTACTGGATTGCGCAACATCACTAAATCTCCTACCTTGTTCTCGGGCATTATTTCTCTCCCATTATTCCTTTTTAGCTGCTGAGCTGTAGCTTTTGCATTGTCTACGCTTACTTTCTTCCAAATAGCTTTTAAATGTCGTTTCAAATCTTTCACGTCTGTGGATCTAATCCTTGGGGGCAGTTTGTCAGTCTCAAAAGGTTAATTCATGGGTTGGCCATATACTGCCTCATAGGGGGAGTATCCAGTGGCTTCTTGGACATGGCTATTATATGCTGATGTGACTTATTGGAAATACCTGTCAGAATCAGAATGATTTTTATTGACATAATAAGGAAGCATACGTGTGACTGTGCAGTCAACTCGCTCTAAGCGTCCGTTAGCCTTAGAGTGATTTTTGATTCACAATAGTTGACAAACTTCTGTAAATAATGATGACATAAGTTCATGCCTTGGTCTGTAAGTACAGCTTCAGGACTTCCATATGGTAACACAAAGTGGGTGACAAATGCTCGAGCTACAGTTTCTGCTGACCCATCCGGTATGGGGACAAGAATTACGAAGCTGGTAAAATAATCTATAATTGACAATATGTATCTGTTGTTCTGTGGACTCAAAGGGAATGGACTGACAATATCTGCTGCTACTAAGGCCTAGGGGCAAGTGGCTTCTGGCACTTGTTGTAAAGGTGTCTTCGTTTGAGGGGGGCAATGACCTCCTAACGCAGGGAAAACAATTTTGTATATACTTTTGCATGTCTCACAGTCTGCCATCCCAGAAATAACGGGCAGCTATTAGACAATTTGTGGCGTGAAGACCATTGACACATTTGCAGGCTATCGTGATATTGTGCTATTATCTTAGGGCATAATTCTTTCGGGAATAGTACTCATTTACCCAGTGGGTTTTTTTGAGATAAAATTCCACCTTCGACAGAAAATTCGGGCAAAGTTTCATATCTGTGGCATTCAACATTTCTTTGGTGAGCTTCCCTCAATTCCTCAATTGAAATATTTTTGGCAACAATTACTCTAACCTTCCGGCTTAATGCTTTGGCGTTTTGATGCAACCTGCCTAGCTTGTGTTTTACCTTGTGTTCAAATTCGCTCAATTTTAAAGCCCAATGAGCTAACCTACTGCTTAGCTTCCACTGTAATGGGGCATGATCCTAATGACAGTAAACTTCCTCCCATACAAATAGCATCGAAAGTAGGTTACGCCAAATGTGAGTGCTAAAAGTTCCTTTTCAGTCACATAAACTAAGCTTTGTTAAGCCGTTGAGATGCATAACCAATTGGTCACACTTCTTCCTTGATTTCTTGTGACAAAATGACTCCCACAGCATAATCTGAGGCATCTACCGACAGAATAAATGGTTTTTCAAAATCTAGGTAGGCTAGTACAGGGGCTCTAGTCAAAACATGTTGAATTTGTTGCATCGCTTCATCACATTCCTTTGTCCAGGTGAAACTAATTCCTTTCTTCAATAGTTTAGTCAGCGGCTAAGCAATGGTAGCATAATCATGCACAAAAGTCCATAATAATTTACAAGGCCTTCGAATGACTGTAGTTGTTTGGTACTTACTGGTGTTGGAAAGTCCTTGACTGCTGTGGTCAAACGGGGATCCAGTTTGACACCTTCCGCACTTGCTATATGTCCTAAATATTGTACCTATGGTTGGGCAAAGGCACACTTCTCCAGTTTGACACTCAGGTGGGCTCCTTTCAATCTCTCCAATACACCCCTCAATCTCTCTGCGTGTTCCTTTATGGTCTTAGAAAAAATGATGTTGTCTAAATATATTAAACATGTCGTGGGTTTCCGTCTGTGCAACTACAAGTCTACAAATCTTTGGAAAGTGGCGGGTGCATTCCTCAAATTAAATGGCATTCTTACAAATTTATATAGTCCCATAGGTACAACAAAAGCAGTTTTATGGCGATCCTGAGGTGCAACAGGGACCTGATAATATCCAGAGTGCAAATCAAGGGTGGTGAGTAATGTACAGTTGCATAGTGGGTCCAAGGTTTCATAAATACGCGATAGGGGATGTGTGTCCAGAGCAGTTACTTGGTTCACCACACTCATATCGACACACAGACGATAGGCTTCCTCACTATTTACTGAATTCTTCGGCGCGACTACCACGGGAAACGCCCATGAGTTTGAGATGACTTTTGCACTATTGGCCGAGCTTCACCGGTTGGAATTTTGTGCTGAACCAAATCTGTAGCTTTACAAACTGCCTCTCTTCAAACAACCAAGAAAACTACTCTAACACTGGCTGTAACATTGTTTTCTCCTCAATGCATAAATGACTCAACTTCTCTGACAACAGATTCCGTAATGGTGATGCTACACAACGCACTTCTCTAACTGGAAATTTTCTCTTCTTCTTCTTCTTCTTCTTCTTCTTCTTCTTCTTCTTTTTCTCCTCCCCCCCTTCCCCTTCCCCTGTGTCTATGAACATTCTTGCTTCCCCTGTCAACTTCAATCTGGCTACGTTGACCAATAGATCATCCGGCCAGGCACAAGTGCGACCTGCTTCATGAATATTCTGTACAAACATAACCACATTTTCATGGGACTTTCCAGAAAAGGTGGAAATGAAAGCAGCCACAGGAAAATTGCTTACAGTTGCCATGTTAGCTGAGGTTGCAGTTGTTGTATTAGTGACAAAATTAGTATTAGCTGTCATGGGTTGTACAGTTGTTACAGATGTGGAGCTAGCCACAGGTACAGAAGTTCGCACGTTGGCTTCCAGCATCTGTTTCAAGACCCGTTTTGTTCAATTAACTGTTGATTTTGTATGAACAATTGGTTCATTCTAACATTGATAGCCTCGAGTGGGTCTTGCGAGGCAGCTGCCTCTCCAGGAGTACCCCATTCCGTTGCTAGAGTTCCTATCAACATGTTTACTAAATCAGGGGGCTCTAGTGACCATGATGTTAATGTTACAAAGAAAAAAAGGGGAGGGCACGAAATAGCCTGGTTTAGTGATGACTGGCCCGTGATGTTAAACGTGGTGAAGTGGCGGATGGCGGGTTCGTCGGTTGCAACCATAGGTGCAGGCTAACTGCTACTGGGCCCTCGGGCGGTGGCGCATGTGTTGGCAGCTGACGACGGTGGCTCGCCTGGCACTCGGCTGCATGACCCTCACGGGGCGGCAGATGGCGTGATGATGTTCGTTTCACGTTACTGGTTTTCTCGGACTCGAACAGCTGCAGCACCGCAGCACGCACCCTGTGTGTTTCTACTGACACAGCCATGTGCCACGCGGTGCAAATTTGGTGGGCAGCTGGCGCATTCTATACACGTGAAATGGTCAGCACTAAAACCATAATGAAGTGAAAGCTCCTGCTCATTGTCCATAGAAAAGTGCTAATGATGTTATGGCCTGTGGCTACTGGCAAGATACCCTTGCCAGAAGAATTTAAATTAGCGACAAAGTCACTATGGGAACGAATCCTGATTCTGACACCAGTTTGTGCAGAAACACCTCTCTTAGGACTGGCTAAGGCAGTGGTCAAATATGTTGAAAGAAATTGTTCTGACTCCTTTCCTGAGTTGTGACTATGTATTGGCAGAGAAACCAACAGATGTTAGTTCAAATGGGCAACATGAGTCAGTACTAGGGAGGCGAGGGTGAGCCCAAAATGTATGCTAGGCGAAACATAGTTCACAGCAAACTTAGGCGAAGTTAAAGAAAAGTGTTGGCTGCCATTCGGATAAGTCCAAATGGTGTGGCAGCTACAGAAACAAAGTCCTCAGCACCACAGCAACGGGAAGAGAAGATGATGCTCACAGCCCCGTGCGCACGGCAGAGAGAGCGTTTTCAGCCGACGGGCAGCAGGGTAGCTCCAGCAGGGCCACGCGACTTACTCTGTCCCGATTGGCGAAGAGTCAAGTCAAGAAAAAGGCGGGGGTGGCATGGAAAGTTTCGAAGCGTGCCTGGTCAGCTTTGCCTAATCGGCGTTACCTCGCCAGCACATGAGAGAGGCATCTGATTGAGATTGGCCACCTCAGTGCTGACTTACTGTTGCCAGACCATGGAACAAGAAAATAACTGACATCTGAAGCTACCGGCTAATGCTTGACCGTAACAAGAAAATGAAATAAACCTTTCGAAGTAAAATAAAGGTAGAATCCCGTATTATTAGGCTCAATGTTACACTCCTCCCCCTTCTGTGGGAGCAGAAAACATGTGAGATTTCGCTCAACGCGTTTGTTATTTAAATGTTGACAATTTTAGTTTGCAAAGACAAAATAGACATTATTTGGTTGTTAAAGGTTCTGACGGAAGACTGCAGGGGCCTTAAATTGCGGATGGGCGTAGAGACTTTGAAGACCTCTTAGGGGTCACAAAGGGTCTTACACACTTCAACAATATTATGTTTACACAAGAACAAGGAATAAAGATTATAAAACATCAAAACAAGATTACGTCAGTTAACAAGTGTGAATAAAACACATTGGGAGGTAATAGTTTGAATCAGGAATACATGCCAAGCATCTTTGTTTCTTAAATGAATTTAAAAGCATATGCGTATCATAACTGAAGGTACACGCAAAGCTTAGTGGCGTAACATGCCGTTTTGCATTGTCGTTGGCGGGCAGTGCACAAGCTGCCGGCTAGAAGGTGGTGTGGCAGTGGCCAGGCACATCCACTGGAATTCAGTGCAGTGGAGTATGAGGGGAGGTTCACGTGTTTCACACCCATTTCAAAGGGTATTAACACTCGGGGAGCACTTCACTATGCTGCACCAGATTTCACATTAGTTAATAACACAGTTAAACTGTTAAAACTAAAGGAGGGCACATTTATTGATAGGCTTTTCCATCAAATCATCGGGGATATTCGTCATGAGGCTGGGGTTCTGGAACTATTGGAGGGGACAGTCGTAATTGTTTGCAAGATCCCTTTTTATACAATATCCATATCAGTACAATAATAAAAATAGCAGTCACCGGGGTTACTGTGACACTGGGTACAATAGTTGTACGTAGATTAGTGGCTATGTGCCATTCACTTAAATGTCCTAACAGGAGATCATAAGAAATTTGTCCTCTCTCGTGTTTCAAAAGGTCATCAATTGATGTTAAAAAGTGATCATTTGATATATTAGATAAAACAGATAGTTCAGTTGACAAAGGAAGTGCGAATTAACTTTCAGGTAGAAAAAAGGTAGGTAAATTGGTGCGGATACTGACTAAGCCATACTGGCGTGAAAGGTTACAAGTGGTGTAATAACTTCACAGTAGGAACTGTTTTCTAAAACACCATTGTTCAAGTTTTCTATCTCATATGTTGGTGACTGGAAATTATGTTCATAGCAACAAAGTGCTAATATTGTAGGTTGGTCTAATGCGTATAGGTGGTTTGTGTTAATGGTCCTAAACCAGGGTTCCACTAGGCGAACGATGGTTTGTGAACAGAGTGGCAATTGACCCTTTCCCAAGAAAAGGCTAATATCACATCTCGTAGGATGGTTTCGAAGGGCAATTTCATGGCACATGAAATTATGAACAAGTATGCATTCATTCAACTGATTTTTAGACATAGTACATTTTTGGCTATCCGAACTAATGACTAGAATGTCTGCTGTATTCCGGTCACATGCTGCTGGTCAGAATGAGTTTCGTAAAGTGAAAAGAAGGTAGCTATGAGGTGGTTTCCTCCATTTATATTCAGAAAGGTTTAGAGGGCATTGCAGATACTCTGAAATCTATCGAGCAATTGCATAACAGAACACTGCTGGTTAAAACTGTTAATTCCCAACAAGCCACCAACCTCTAGAAAACTATGTGCCATTGGGGAATATGCTACAGAATCAGAGCTCCACAACACCCTGAACTATAGCAAAGATGTTGTGACCTGTCGAGATCTTGTCAACTTACCCTGGGAGGAATTGAAGGAAGAGTGGGATCAGGGAGGTATTGTTGATGTGCAAAATGACAATGGTGGATGGGGATCTCACAAAAGCTGACTCCTTAATACTTACCTCTAATAGGACGAAACTCCAAGAGCATATCAAGGCAGATTTCCTTCGTCTACGTGTATGGTGATATGTCCTCAACAACTGTGCTGTTTTAAATACCAGTGCTCTGGGCACACCACCTTAAGATGTAAAGGTGAAGCCACTTGTGGCAAATTGGGCAAAGCCACCCACAACAGTGTTGGCTGCTCCTCTCATCTAAAATGTGCAAATTGCTCTGGGGGATCACTCTGTTTGGAGTTGGGATTTTAGCATCTTCCTTGAAGAACAGAAGATGCAGGAGATTGACATCAAAATGCATCTCATATGGAGAGACCAATATGATTTGTAAGGCCATACAGTCTCCCTTACACACATCTTTTGCTTCTACACAAATGTAGATTGCTAGTGTCACCACTAATACCTGTTTTTGTCAGTGCCCACATTGTGCTGCAGTTATTTCAGAGCCCATAGCCCTTCTGTGAATGTCGGATGAAATGACAGTTGCCACCACTTTGTACCTACCAGAACCTCCATTGCTACTGTGGTAGCTCCTCCAAAGCCCTTCAGTCTAAAAAAGTAAATGGGAAGCTTCCACCACAGACAAAATACAGTAAATCATCAGACATTGTCAGTGTCATTTGCCTTGATGACTCTGCTCCTTCTGCTTCAGAGCAGAACTGTACTAACAGGGGCATCAGCAGCTTTGAAATGTGTTAGCTGTAAATGCAAGCAAGGGGGCCTGTGCCGGTGCCAGGAATTTCAGTTTCTCAACATGATATCTGAACCCAGTCATGTTCCACTGCAGTATGGGAGTCATCTATCACAGGGTTTCCACTGGGATGGGAAGCTTGCAATGGGTTGGGTAGAGTTTCAGCTATAGGGCAAGATGGTTGCCCCAGGCTGACTTTGCAGTCAAGTCAGCTATGGCCTCCAACAAGAGAGTTGATAGTGGGAACAGAGCCAAAAGAGGCATTGCTGTGTTTGTCGATAACACACACTCCAGTGCTCTCTTCTCGGTTACTGTCCTACAAACAGTAGCTGTTGCAGTTCATGTGACTGAGATCATTACTATCTGCTCAATGTATTTACCTCTGAAGCATGCAATAGATTCTGAGGCTCTCATAGGCCTTATTGAAAAACTCCCCCATCTGTTTCTCCCACTGTGTAATTTCAGTGTCCATAATGTATTTTGGAGTGCGGGTAAGCCACTACAAACAGCATAGTGAACGTATTACAGTGGCCAAGATAGACATGAAGCCCATGCCTACCACAGTAGTAAAAGTTTGTATGCCAACTAGCTCTTCAGATGACGAAGAAATTGAAGAAATGTATGATGAGATAAAAGAAATTATTCAGGTAGTGAAGGGAGACAAAAATTTAATAGTAATGGGTGACTGGAATTCGACAGTAGGAAAACGGAGAGAAGGAAACATATCAGGTGAATATGGATTGGGGCTAAGAAATGAAACAGGAGGCCGTCTGTTAGAATTTTGCACAGAGCACAACTTGATCGTAGCTAACACTTAGTTCAAGAATCATAAAAGAAGGTTGTATACATGGAAGAATCCTGGAGATACTAAAAGGTTTAGATTATATAATGGTAAGACAGAGATTTAGGAACCAGGTTTTAAATTGTAGGACATTTCCAGGGGCAGATGTGGACTCTGACCACAATCTATTGGTTATGAACTGTAGATTAAAACTGAAGAAATTGCAAAAAGGTGGGAATTTAAGGAGATGGGACCTGGATAAACTGACTAAACCAGAGGTTGTACAGAGTCTCAGGGAGAGCATAAGGGAACAATTGACAGGAAAGGGGGAAAGAAATAAAGTAGAAGACAAATGGGTAGCTCTGAAGGATCAAGTAGTGAAGGCAGCAGGGGATCAAGTAGGTAAAAAGACGAGGACTAGTAGAAATCCTTGGGTAACAGAAGAAATATTGAATTTAATTGATGAAAGGAGAAAATATAAAAATGCAGTAAATGAAGCAGGCAAAAAGGAATACAAACGTCTCAAAAATGAGATCGACAGGAAGTGCAAAATGGCTAAGCATTGATGGCTAGAGGAAAAATGTAAGGATGAAGAGGCTTATCTCACTAGGGGTAAGATAGATACTGCCTACAGGAAAATTAAAGAGGCTTTTGGGGAAAAAAAGAGAGCCACCTGTATGAATATCAAGAGCTCAGATGGAAACCCAGTTCTAAGCAAAGAGGGGAAAGCAGAAAGGTGGAAGGAGTACATAGAGGGCCTATACAAGGGCGATGTACTTGAGGACAGTATTATGGAAATGGAAGAGAATGTAGATGAAGATGAAATGGGAGATATGATACAATTTGAAGAGTTTGACAGACTGAAAGACCTGCGTGAAAATAAGGCCCCAGGAGTAGACAACATTCCATTAGAACTACTGGCGGCCTTGGGAGAGCCAGTCCTGACAAAACTCTACCATCTGGTGAGCAAGATGTATGAAACAGGCGAAATACCCTCAGACTTCAAGAAGAATATAATAATTCCAGTCCCAAAGAAAGCAGGTGTTGACAGATGTGAAAATTACCGAACTATCAGTTTAATATGTCACGGATGCAAAACACTAACGCGAGTTCTTTACAGACGAATGGAAAAAATGGTAGAAGCCAACCTCGGGAAAGATCAGTTTGGATTCCGTAGAAACACTGGAACACGTGAGGCAATACTGACTTATCTTAGAAGAAAGATTAAGGAAAGGCAAACCTACGTTTCTAGTGTTTGTTGACTTAAAAAAAGCTTTTGGCAATGTTGACTGGAATACTCGCTTTCAAATTCTACAGGTGGCAGGGGTAAAATACAGGGAGCGAAAGGCTATTTACAATTTGTACAGAAACCAGATGGCAGTTATGAGTTGAGGGCCATGAAAGGGAAGCAGTGATTGGGAATGGAGTGAGACAGGGTTGTAGCCTCTCCCCGACGTTATTCAATCTGTATATTGAGCAAGCAGTAAAGGAAACAAAAGAAAAATTCAGAGTAGGTATTAACATCCATGGAGAAGAAATAAAAACTTTGAGGTTCGCCGATGACATTGTAATTCTGTCAGAGACAGCAAAGTACTTGGAAGAGCAGTTGAATGGAATGGATAGTCTCTTGAAAGGAGGATATAAGATGAACATCAACAAAAGCAAAACTAGGATAATGGAATGTAGTCGAATTAAATCGGGTGATGCTGAGGGAATTAGATTAAGAAATGAGACACTAAAAGTAGTAAAGGAGTTTTGCTATTTGGGGAACAAAATAACTGATGATAGTCGAAGTAGAGAGGATATAAAATGTAGACTGGCAATGGCAAGGAAAGCGTTTCTGAAGAATAAAAATTTGTTAACATCAAGTATAGATTTAAGGGTCAGGAAGTCGTTCATGAAAGTATTTGTATGGAGTGTAGCCAAGTATGGAAGTGAAACATGGACAATAAATAGTGGCAAGTGTTCCTGTACTCTTGTTCTAGTAATGTATGGGAAGCCATCCAAAGGATTTCAGATAAACACAGAAGGTCACCAATACCAGCGGTGCTGAAACAGGGATGTCTCAAAACACCCATCGCTCAGACACCGGCCAAGCAGTTTTCAAAGGCTAATGCCAGTGCTAGCCAGGATCCGGCATTTCGTCGTCGCCACGGGACTGTCAAGAGGGGGCAAGCTGAACTTTAGACCCAACAATTCTAAGTCCTACAACTCACCTTTCTCCATGAGAGAACTGGAATCGGGACTGTGTGAGACTTCTGACACTGCACACAGTCGTGACCAAATGCGGTATTACATGCTTCAACATTTTCCGCCTATGTCAAAGGAAATCCTCCTCAAATATTTTGATCTTAGTAGCAGGCAGGCAACTTCCCCAGCTCATAGAGCTTTAACACCTCTCCTCAAATCGAGAAACGCCTGCACGTCTCCCAGTAGTTACAGGAGTATAGTCTTAATGAGTTGTGGGGGAAAGACCCTGGAGCAAATGGTTAACCATTGTCTGGTGTGGGTCTTGGAGAGCAGGCACCTCCTTAGCTGCTCTGTGTGGATTCCGGAAATTTGAAATTTTAGTCCACTGTCGACAAGCTGACCCTGCTAGAGGGGGCCATCCAGCAGGCTTTCCTACATCATCATCATGATCATCATCATCATCATCATCATCATCATCACTGTATCGGCAGATTCTTAGATACCAGTAAGGTGTACAGTACTACTTGAAGACACTGTATTCTCGCATCTCGCACAACTTCAGTGGGGCTTTCTTGGCCACCTCTCCATCTTCCTATGGTCTTCGCTGTCTCAGTGGTTTTCTAGGACCCAAGTTGGTGACATGCCATCAGATCGTTTGGAGTTGGAGAATGGTGTTCCTCAGGGCAGCATTTCAAGTGTTACCCTTTTCACCGTAGCCATAAACAGTATCACACATATTGTAAGGAGTCTTGTACAGTGCTGCTTATTTGTGGATGGTTTCGATGTTCTCAAAGTGTGTGCATGTGCGTGTGCATGCATGTGTGTGTTGTCATCATTTTAATAGTTTGTCGTCTATTTAATTTACCTGACTTCTGTATGAGTTTAGAGGCTCGGTGAGATGTACGGGCCTCATTCTTGACTCCAAATTGTTGTGGTTGTCACACCTGAGAGACCTGAAAGTAAGAACCCTCACTCATAAAGTGCGTTAGCCACATACGTTGGGGAGTGGACAGGACATGCCTGCTCCATTTTGTAGGGTTTTCGTGCATTCCCAGCTGAACTGGGTTCACAGAGTGTAGATTGGCGAGGCCACCTTGTTTGAAGATCACTGACACGGTCCACCGTGAGGGGATTCAATTGGCCACAGGTGCATGTAGGAGCAGTCCCATACCCAGTCTCTGTGCTGAGGCTGTGGAACAGCCAGTCACCATCTGGCAGCAGCTCCTCACGGTGCCTCAGGCACACAAGTTCCTCGCAGCTCCTACTTCATCTCTATACCGTATTGTTGCTCGTGCACCTCTGGAATGCCTTTTTTCCAACCATCCACAAGCCAAAATGCCATTTAGGATCCATGTGTAGTATGTGCTGGAGTCACTCAGTGCAGAGCAAGTATGACAGCAAATCTAGGGTTTTAACCATCTGCCGCTCTGGTTACTGCAGTGGCCCAGAGTAATTTTAGATTTGGTGCAGTACAGGAGAGATTGCCTTCCTACTTCTGTTATTTATGTGATGTTTTCTGGCTTTTTATATAAGCACATGCTGTTTAGCTGTCCATACATGGGTCTAAACAGGACTCCTCCTTTGGTTGCACTGCTGTATTCGTGTGTCGTGTCCTCAAGGTCTGACTGCTCAAGATCTTACTGTCTTTGATGCAAAATTATATGCAATCTTGCAGGTACTGGAGCAGATGTGTAAGGGTACTGATAACCTCACCGTTGAGTGTCCATAAGAACCAAAGAAAAATGCACACATGCACACACAGGTGTACTTGACAGTATTGTTCACTTTGTGAGAGTAATACTGTCCAACGTTTTGCACACTAAAGTTGCAACATCTTCTAAATTAAAACTCTTACTTACATCTGCAACATGTTTTCACATGAGCCCACACAGGTTATACTTACTTTAAAAGGCAATGATGTGGTGGAAGGCACAGTACTCTGACCATTTCCTTCTGCAGTTCTGTCAGTGTTGCAAATGTTGTGTGATACCTGCAGTTTCTCAATTTGCAGCAGTTCTGCCTTTCTCATTTTACAGTTAAATGAATTTTCTGTTCTTCTCTACTCACTCCACTTCATCACAGTTCCTGCTGCTGCATGTAAAACATTAGCGTGGAAGGACAGAGTAATATGGTGCATTATGGAAGATTATAGTAGAGTTCCTTTCCATGTTTGGAAGCAAAGTGTGTGCAAACTATTCTTTAAATTTTGTTGCCATTGTTTCTTCGATTTAAAAGAACAACAAACCATTTGGAAGTGACCCACTGATTGTTTCAGCATGTAAAAGAATGAGCCAACTGCCTTCTAAGAGAGAGCTTTCATTGCTCCTTGTGCAGTGTCATCAGTCCACACGATCAGTCTAGAATGACAAGCATTTCCCCAAGTTTCATCCTATCAAACAATTTTGTTAGCTTTGAACTTAAGTACAGGGTGACACAGAAAAACGGGAACATTTCCACAATCCAATAAAATTAGAAATGATGAAGGAAATAAATTGTATTCATAGTAGTAATTGAAACCTTACAACTTTGCCATTTTACAATATGTTGATGGCATTTATATATATTTTTTTTAAATTGCATCTTGTAGATGGTGTCCTCCTGTATGAATACATTAGTGAAATTGCTGTTGAGATTCCTCATTGACCACTGCAATTTCAACTCGAGGATTTCTGGTTGTGTCAGAGATTTTGCTCTTGAGGTAGCCGCACAAGAAAAAAATACAAACAGATTAATCTGGAGATCTAAGGGGCCAGGGAATGTCACTGAATTGTGAGATCACACGTTTCCAAACAATTCTCGCATGTATGTCATTGATCGCCATGCTGTGTGTGATGTTGCTCTGTCCTGTTGAAACTAGGCTTCTCGAATGTTTGGAAAGTTGTACAATGCAGGATTAATGAAAGTTCATAATGTCTCCACGTAGCAATCGGTATTGACAGTTACTGTGTTTCCCTGTTCATTTGTGAAAAAATACGGTCCAATAATCCCACGTGATGAAGCACCACACCATACTTTCACTTTACTAGCATGTAAAGGGCACTCGTGAACATCGTTAGGATTTGTGTTTGCCCAGTAATGGTAGTTCTGTTTATCCACATAACCTGAGAGATGAAAATGACCATCATCTGACATCCACAACTTATTTACAAATTCATTGTAATTGTTTATTTTTGTTATCATTTGTTGACAGAATCCTTATCATGAGGAGTAATTATTGTCCTTAAATTGTTGCACCATCTGTAGTTTTAAGTCAGGATGAAGAATTCTGTAAACACCTTATCGGGACATTCCAACCCCTGTTGCTTGCTTATGAATTGAACGCCGTGGGCTGTGTAAGACAGACTCGTGTACATCATCAGCGTTCGGTGGAGAACGCACACTTCTCGGTCGCCCTGTTGGTTTCTTGTTGAGGGTAGATCCAGTCTTTTCAAAGTTATTAATCCAAGGTTTTATCGTGTGTTTCAATGGAAGGGCATCATGATGTCCCATATTATAAAAAACGTCGAAACGCTCTCTGCACCACTATCAAACTACCATTGTTCTTATAAAACATTTTTATGAGTAACGCACGCTGTTGTCCATTCCACTGATCCAGGATTACTGAAGTGGCTGACTGTTTACTCGTTAACTGTCATGAACCCGCAGTGCTCCCACCTACCCATGGCTGCCACTTCTCATTTCAAACATTTCCATTATTCTGTGTAACCCTGTACTTACCTCAAAAACATACCCCTGCTCACATTCTTGTGGCTTCAGGAAGAGGCCACATCACATATGTTTGCTATTAACAGTATAGCACTTTATACCGCACCAGTAACATGAACTGAATTGATGACGGACAGAAGCTTCACTGAGAAAGTGTAGCACCACATGTGGTCTTGAATTGTAGGGATGGCAACGTGGCACCAACACATGGCAAACTTCACAAGTTCTAGAACTTGGATTGGCACTTTTGCGTTAGAAAATGGATTGAAGAGAGATTGTGTGGATTTAGAGAAAGTTCTCAATTAAGTTTACTTGAATGAGTAAGAGGGGCAGATGCATGGAAGAAGCTGAATGTAACTATCTTGAAAAGTGTGAAGGAACCTCTAGCTCCAAAGTTTTACAGACAAATATGACTTTTCATTATTGTAGGAACAGTGCTGGAGAAGCTGCTATGTAGTAGCCTACAGGAGAAAAGATTTCTTCATGGAATGAATGCCAACAATTTGGATTCAGAAGTGGGAAGTCAACAGATGCCGTAATGAGCTGATAAGACTGAAGGGAAAAAAAAAAACTCTGCATAAATATGTTGTAGCTGTTATGGTGACCAGCACTTTCTGGTCACCTGATATACCTAGACTACTCACAAGTGTTCTAAAACTGTTTTTAGGGTCTAGTGTCAAAACAGAGAAGCAATTCTATCATGGCCACATCTTTACAAAAGAAATTTCATAAGTTTGCCCTCAAGGATCTTACAGTGGCAGTCTACTGGGATTTGGTGCACAGCTTGACATTGAGAAAGCTGAGTGATAAGGAGGCCTTATTTGTTCCAATATGATAACTGGTAGTAAGGACCAGTGGCATATGCTGATGACCTGATGATCATTGTAAAGGGCAACTCGAGAAGCAACTTGCGATACAGATGCAATAACAAGGAGTTATATTATCTGTTGCACCTGTAAAGGCAAAATAAATGCTGTTAAATGTCACCATTTTAAGAGACTCAATCATGAAATTAACCAATAGGTCCATGAATAGAAAATCTGTCACCAGATACCTAGGCATCTTTTTTTGGGTGAGCAACAAAATTATAGTGCACATATTGAAGAAATGAGTGACAAAGGTGGGAATTCGGTGTACAGTATTATTAGTACAGCCAGTTAAGATTATAAACGGCCAGTGCAGACAGAAAGAACAGAACGTATCATAATGCCATCCTAATTGCGAACAAGGGGTACTGTGCAAGTGCTTGGGTGCACCAGTGTGAGTAGTTAACAGAGCACTATGCAGAATACTTCTTCGGTCAAATACTGTTGGTACTGTCAGTCGAGTCATTGCTGGTAAGATGTGGAATATGTCTACTCGATCTTCACATATGAAAAAAGCAGTAGTGTATTGGCTGAAGAAAGAACAAAGCCGCAAGTGCTGGATTTAATAAGAATATGAATCACAAGCAAATATCAAATTCACAACCACATCCTCCACATGTCGCAGAAATGATAGGATGATGCCCAAATGATGAGGTGCACCTATAATTTTCTTCCATATGTAGAAACCTGAACCCGTTGGGAGGCTTGGCACTGCTTGAGAGGTCACGGTTCTTATACCACCTACTGACATTGAATTGTTCAAAGACAAACTTCCAGATGTGCCTGCAGTGAAGGCGCATGCTGGGGTGTATTGCAGGGAGGACATTAGCTATATGCTGATGTTTCAACTGATTGACAGCAACTGAATCAGCACAGAAGACTTGATGCAAAACTTCACTGTGTTGTGAGGCAGAATGGCAGATTCTGGACAATATTGCTGATGCTATTTCCAGAAAGGCTTGGGTAGTGTGTTACCTCATCAGTCAATCCCTACTATGGGAGGTTGTGATAGAAGATGAAGAAATGATGTTTCTGACAGATACAGCTGATGAGCTAACAGCTCATGCACAGCAATTTTATCAACAACATCAGAATAGGAGAGCAGCCTTGTTCCATTTCACTACCCATGGAACTGGAAGTAAGGTGGTATGGGCTGGCATGTTGCTGACTCTATGCCAGCAGCAGTGACGCTCCGTTGGAACAGAGTAGTTGTCCCCTGCAACCAGGAAGACGATAGACCTTGTAAGAAGCATATGCAGAGCCCACAATGCCCTCCACAGTGACCACTGACCAGCAGGGTTTTCCTACAGACTGGAGAATAACAAAAAAGAGTACATTGTGGACTGTGGCACAAAAGAACTGCTGTCATTACTTTCTGTTGAAATATGTTTGAATTATTATGGTGTTTTTAATGGTGGATTAGAGGGAAACAAGGTATAGTGGTGGAGATAGTGGAATTTGGAACTAGGTGCAGTTTTATTAACGGTAGGAATAGTTCTTGTGTTGCGACATTTTATTGTGCAGGATATAATATTGCAGATTGTATCATTAGTTGCTAGTGTAAAGCAAAAAAATTACTGCTGATATTAATAAATTGCATAATAATTAATACAGTTAAATGTAACAGGCTGCAGTGTAAATAGATAATATTCATCTCATTCACAAATGTTCTTTTTTTGTTTTAACTAGTCAGTAAAATCCTGCATTCTCTATGAAATTGGTAGAATACTTATTATGGAACATCGAAAACCTGGAGACCATTGTAACTGCTATCGACAGGTCCTCAGACCACCATTAAAATCAATTTTAATTCATTTTTCATGATAGTTGGCATTCTTGATTGGACCCTAGTATGATTTTCCACAAACCCCTCAAATCTGTGTTAATGATGAAGAATTAATATAAAAGTTGTTTCGAGTGTCAGTGGTATATGAAAGGCATCAATCTTGCGAGTGCCTGTAGCTTCAGAGTTGGAAAATTGTAGGCTGTTTATTTTTGTGTAAATATTGACAAATCACATTTGACTTTCAATTTAACGACTTGTTTTGCAGTAACCAACAGAGGTCCCAAAAAATTTTTAAAGCTTCTGCACCAATGGATCTGACAGCTGTTCGGACAAAGTTGGCGGGTTTTGGAATGCAGTTACTTGATGGGATAGACCCCAATCCTGATAACTTTGTGTGTGCGGGCATCGTCCACACGCGGACACAGCAAGTTGGATGTTTACTGAGGCTTGAGCCTAATAAACAGGCTCAGGTAAGTAACTCTGGTTGTTATATGCTTTGTCAATGGGTATGCCTTGTTTGCTATCAAATTAATAAAAAAATAAAATGCTGATAAAGTCCCTGAAGAGTTGTTCTGGTATTTACAGAATCAGTAAAGTGATGATTTTACTTTATTTGATCATGATCTACTTGTCTGATACTGATGCTACCCCCCACTTCTGTCATTAGCTACAACATTGTTCTTACTATCAATCATTGCCTTAAATATTAAGTGGTGTGAAGGTGGTTATTAACTTCTGTTAACTATAGCGCTCTGGTCTTCTCCTTAAAACTAATGCCTAATATCTATGTACATCACAAGCTCATTCTTAGCTGGATTAGTAATTAATGATGGGTTGTTAGATTGAGAAAACAATGAAATTGAATGCTGCTTTGGGCAGATTATAAATCTGTAATAACAGTTATGCTAATTCCTGTCAAGCTGGTATCAGTTTTTTATGAAATAACTTTTCTTCTTGCCTGAATCAGTTATCTAATACTGCTGTTACTCTCACTGTGTTCTGTTAGCTTGTCCATATAAATTATTTAATTCCTCAAGATAGTACTCAACCTAACTTTGTGAGACATACATGTACATAAATCATGATAGCCAGCACAAAACTCACTTGCACCAACTAGTCTACTTCCCGTAGTGGGATCTATTGGGAATGTTATAAATTAATAAAACGTGAAGTATCAAACCTAAAAACGGGGCACCTACACGGTGTAACAATTAGATTGTTAGTTACTTGAATGTTCTGTGGATCATAATGGCAACCTCTATGATGTGGAATGAGTCAGGTTTACTATTACAATAATGTTCTTTACAGAAAAAAAATGTTGGCATGTACACCATCTATGTTCGACAACATGTTAGTCATTCCCGTGATCACTATCGAACATGTCTGGGATTTACTTGGAATGTGTGTTTATTATACAAAGCTTCCTTTAGCAGTCTTACAAAGCTGGAGGTAGCTCTTCCTGAAGAGAGTAAAATATCACTAAGAAACTCAGAATCATTGAATTGCTGAAAGGGGTGTAAATCTGTATTGGTCACTAACTGTAACCACACATTGAAATATAGGGTAGTAATAATCATTACTGTTATAAATTATAAGCAGTTCCATCAGTGTAGACGGTGATCCTTTGTGTCATGAGTCTCGTAGAGAAGGACTGAAGAGTGCCTACGTCAACATATTCCATAGTATTTTACAATGAAAATGATCAGTTATTGATAAAATTATTTAATTGGATAGTTAAAAAAAATCTACTCACTAAGTGGCGCAGAACACACACATAAGACTGTGACTGGCGAGCTTTCAGAGCTAGTGGCTCGTTCTTCAGGCAGAAAGGTTGAAGGGGAAGGAAGAAGGGGGAAGGAAAAGTACAGGAGAGATCTAGGAAAAGGGGTAGATTTTGGATAAGTCTCCCAGAACTGTGGGTCAGGGGATCCTTATCATACTGGATGAGAAGGAAAGGCTGATTGTTGGGGACTGCATCAGATGAGATTCACAAAGCTGAGAGCTTAAAGGAGAAAGACAGGGTAATATGCAAGACAGAGAATACAAGTAAAACGTCATGTATGAGTTAATAAGTGTGAGAAGCTAAGTGCATTGTACGGGAAAGAGAATGAAAGATGTAGAAAACTAAAATGGAGTGATGTAAAGAGTAGTTACAATGAAGGAAAAACTGAGACGGAAGAAGTAAACGTAAATTAAGGCCACGTGGATGGTGAGAACCAAGGACATGTAGTGTGGTGAAACAGGCACTGAGGTCACAAATGTCATGTTGTAGAGCATGCTTTTATTTTTATTTACATGTCAGGATCTGTAGGACTACTTACTCCCTGAACCACGCATTTCTGAGCCAAAAATATCCTTTTAGAATTGGAAGAGTTACCCCAAAATATAATACCATATGGCATAAGCGAATGAAAATAAGCAAAGTAGACTAATTTTTGTGTTGAACAATCACTCACTTCAGATATGTTTTGAATAGTAAAAATAGTAGCATTAAGTCTTTGAACAAGATCCTGAACATGGGCTTTCCACAACAGTTTACTATCTTTCTGAACACCTAGAAATTTGAACTATTCAGTTTAATTAATCATATGCCCATTGTGGTGCAATATTTTGTGATCACCACAATTAAAGGCCTTAGTTAAATCAAAAAATATGCCTAGTATTTGAAACCTTTTGTTTAACCCATCCAGTACCTCCCAGAGTAAAGAAAATACAGCATTTTAAACTGTTAAACAACTTAAGACTTCTAAAGCTGAAGTGTACATTTGATAGAAAATAGTGTGACATAAAATGATCAATTATCCTTACATACACAGCCCTTTAAATAACTTAAGCAAACGCTTATGGCACAGAAATAGGTCTAAAATTTTCTACATTATCCCTTTCTCCCTTTTTATAAAGCAGCTTTACTATTGAGTACTTTAATTGTTCAGGAAACTGACCATTCCTAAAGGAAAAATTACGAATATGGCTAAATACAGGTCTAACATGTGCAGCTACTAGGCGCTCTGTCATATCCATGACAGTCCTTAGCCTTCAGTGATTTAATTATTGACTCGACTCCCCCTTGTCTGTATCACACAGGAGTAGTTCATACATCAGTCTTGGAAGGGCATTTGCCAAGAGAGTTATATAATTCCCTGTAGAAGCTAACTTTTTATAATTCACCAGCAGCGCTAAGAAAATGATTGTTAAATACCATACATACATCGGATTTATCAGTAACAGAAATATTTTTACCACGAACTAACTTTATATCATTGACCTTATGCTGCTGCCGAGACACTTCCTTCACAACTGACCTTAGGTTTTAATTTTATCTTGTGAATTAGCTGTTCTATTTGCATACCGCATACTCCTTGCCTCCCTGATAACATTTGTAAGCACCTTACAATACTCCTTGTAATGGGCTACTGTAGCTTGATTGTGACTACTTCCAACATTTTAATATAATTCCTGCTTTGTTCTACATGATATCCTTATCCCACTAGCCAGCCACCCGGGCTGCCTATTAACCCTTTTACTGCTGTTGACGAGTTTACTCGTCATGTTGTGTACTGCTTCCTGGGTCCTAATGATTAGTATAGTTGCGGCCGCCGGTTTTCCCCTGAGCGCTGTAGATGAGTTAAGTCGCACCCGCTTGCCGGCCCCTGAGCACTGATGACGAGTATAGACGTGCCGCTACCCGAGTGCTGATGACGAGATAACTCGGACAGCGGACTTCCTGTCCCGTGTCTCAGTAGCCTTTCGCATTTCTGGCCACTAGCTTGTCTGTTGTGAGCCCAGGCTTCACTCCACAGTTCACTGTTCATCAGACTTTACATAAGTGTTCTTCGTGTCCTGTATTTTACAAGGAAAATGGCGAGACGTTATGGTTGCACTGAGGAAGAAATCGTGGAGATTCTTACGGGAAGCAATAGTGAGGGTGAACTACTTGATTTTGCCGAAAGTAATCTCTCTTCCAGAGAGTTCGAAAGTTCTATTCATAAACTGTCCACATCAGCAGGGGTGTCAAAGCAGTCTCATGTTTCAACAAGAGATGTTAGTTGTTCTGAATCCGAAGAATCAGAAAGTGATAGTGAATCGCCTACGAAGAAAGCACGTCTTAGTGATATATTTGACTGGAAAGAAAATGGCATTTAGCCAGTTAATCAAGTATTTGATGATACGCTGTCAGAACATGTGTGTCAAATAAGGAATGAGTCAAGTATTGTGTCAGTTTTCATGCTATTCTTTACACAAGAACTGATGAAATATATATAGCTGATGAAACGAAACGGTTTTATGTATTCACCAAGGAGAATACTCCCGAATGAGTGCCTTCTCGAATCTCAGAGTGAAAAGATACTGGGTATGAATAAATTTATTATTTCTTAGCTGTTTGTCTTCTGATGCCTTGTGTGAAAAAACTGAAAATTAGCGAATACTGGACCAGAGATGTTCTTCTAAATAAGCCAATTTTTAGTGAACTCGTGTCGAGACCGCTTTTTGTTACTTATGGGAATGTAATATTCCAGTGACAACTCTGCCAATACTGGAGGAGGGGGATTATTCAAAATTAGGATCATTGTCAATAAAGTTCGTACAGCTTTCCATTGTGCATTTAATCCACATCAGAAACTCTGCAAGGTTAAAGTTTGTTATTATTCAAAGGACACTTATCTTTGAGAAAATTCATTCCATTGAAACAGAAGAGATTCGGTATAAAAACATTTCTGTTATGTGATTGTAAGACTGGCTATGTCTTGGATGTCATTTTTTTATAGAGGGGCATCAACAGAAATTGAGTTCCACAATTTGGGGGAAAGTGGTGACATAGTGGCTACACTTATGAAGCCCTATTTGGAATGTGGACATACCTTCTATGTCGATAACTAGTACTCAAGCCCAGACTTGTTTGCCTGGCTTCAGTCATGGGACAAACGCATGTGGTACTATCCATAAGAACAGACACAACATGCCGAAACTTCAGAAGAAACTGGAACGTGGAGATATTCAATTTATGTGTACTGATACAATGCTTGCTATAAAGTGGTGTGACAAAAGGGAAGTGTGGATGTTGACCACATGTAACACCACAGAAATGGTTGACACAGGAAGGATTGACAAGAATACTGGAGAAAAAATTAAGAAACCATACAGCATTGTAGAGTATAACTTCAATATGGGAGCAGTTGACCGTTCTGGTATGTTGCTTAGCTCTGTTGGATGTATACAGAAAACAATGAAGCAGTATAAAAAGTTCTTTTTTCATGTTCTAGATCTGTGTGTTTTAAACACTAATGTCCTACACAGATCACCAGCAGGTTGTAAAATGACGATAGCAGAGTTTCATCTGTCACTGGTAAGGGAACTTAGAGAAACATATTTGTTAGAGCGCAGGAAAGCTGGCAGAGGAAGGTGTTCTGATGATAATCCTCTAAGATTTGTGGGAAGGCATTTTCCAAACATTATAACAAGTGAGCAATCCAAAAAAAAGTGCGCTAACGCGTAGATACACTGTTTGCTGGAAACAGAAAGTGCGTCGAGAAAGCAGGTACGAAAGTAAAACTTGCAATGTACCATTGTATGTCGTACCCTATTTTGAAAAATACCACACAAAACAGAATTACTAATTGCAGCATAGAAAGAATACAATAATGCTATTAGAAAAAGCTTCAAAAACGAAAAAAAAAAAAATATTAAAAGGGAAAAACAAAATAAAAATGGTTTTTAACTTCGCCAGTGCCAGTCCAAAGCCCGGATCAAAAAGAAGAATTGGAAACGTAGTCACAAAGTGTAAAAGTAATGCCTAAATTTACAATTCATGACTGAATTTTCTCTCTAAGTGAATTTAATCTGCTGACAAAAAGACAGAGATTTCACAGCTTTTAAATGTTGTAAAATCTGTTTACTACTTATGTGCAATAATCACAAGTATTATACAAATTTCACCAAAGAAACAAAATTACATATAATCGGGTAATTACAAAGCGCAACAAATATTCGGGTAATTCAGCGATACAAACGGTAGGCCATGTGGTGAAATTTCTTATCACACCGGAATAAGGATTTAAAGACGTGAAGTAAAATTGTTCTTACCGTTGCTCACAGTAAATTCCGATGTTGTAGTGGGATATGAATGTCGCTTTCTCCTATAAACGGTGTAATACGGTGTTCTGAACAACAAAAATAACATACAGTAATCTACAATCTATGGCTTATTTTATTCGTTCTTGAGTTAGTATGGTGAGGAACGCATAGATAAATGCAGACGTTATAAACGGGTATCCAAGAAAGAACAATAAACTATTGATGTAAAGCTAATGAATCACGCCGCTTTCGGATTAATCTACAAAAACAGTGCAAGAAAACTACAAGCAAGATATCATTCTTGGTGACTGAAAATAGTTTTACCAGACAGTTTTATTCTGTAGTAATTCACCTGCAGGGGAACTACGTAGTGAGAGCATTTGAGAGTATTCTGTATCAGCCGTGAGAGGACACAATATTTTGCGTGGAGTCGCAGTCACTGCAGAAATATTCAGCACAGGGCGGGTGGGCCAGCGAGGGTCGCTCCGTCCCAGACGGCAGTTCGAGGGTCAGGCACCTTAGCGCAGGTACATGGATGACAGTACAGGCTGCAGCGCCTCAGCGTGCCAAGTGGATCGTGCACCTCCAGCAGTCAAAAGGTTAATGCTTGCACTCCGTTTAGAATGTTCTAATGGAAAGCTACTCTCAAAGAGCATGAGAAATATGTTAAGGAAAGCATTATATTTATCATCTATGTTATTGGCACTATAAACATCCTGCTACTCTGGTTCCTTGACAAGATTAAAAAAAAACTGTTGCTGTTGGATTAACTTTCCTACATAATTTGTAATTATATGTGACATTAGTTTGAATACAAAAGCCTTTTAGTGTTAAAGCTTGTACATCATGGTCTGAAAAGCCTTCACCATTTTACTAACAGAATGTCTATCTAGTAATGGAGATTGTGCTGCTGTTCCCCTGCACCCTAGTTGGGAAAAATACTGTATACATCAGATCATATGAATTTAGGATGTAAACCAACATCCTTTTTCTTGCACCATCATAATACAAAATTTATATTGAAGTCACCACATATAACTACTTTCTGCTAATTCCTATAAAGTGAACCAAGAACACTCTAGGTTGAGCAGAAATACTCTGAAGTCAGAGTTAGAGGACCTATAAACAACAAAAATTTGAAGTTTAGTTTCACTAAATTCAACTGCCCCTACACAACATTCAAATATCTGTTCAGTGCAGTGCCATGATATGTCTATGGACTCAAATGGAATAATGTTTTTTGCATACGTAGACACTCCCCCACCACACAAGATACTCCTTGAAAAACAGCCAGCTAATCTGTATCCTGGTAAAGGAAGCCTCTGAATTGTCAAGTTATTTAAGTGGTGCTCAGATATGCCAATAATTTCAGAGTCAACATCTATAAGCAGTTCACTACTTGTCTCTAATACCTCTTAAATTCTGATGAAATAATCTAATTCCTTCTCCACTTGGAAACATTACATCCTCTGAAGGTGAACCCTTAGTTAGAGAGACTTCTTTTAGCAGTTATACCTATCAGCTGACTTCAATCTAAAAAAGATGCAGCTCTAACACCAACTACTACAGGAATTTTTCCACGAGTGATCCCACCACCACCACCACCCAGTACACTGTCAACTATAAGCTATGCCAGCCCTCCTCTCCTCTCCTCTCCCCTTCCCATACCTATTGAGGTGCAGGCAATGCCTAGTGAATCCCCATCTACTGATAGACCCAACTGGCACCACTGAAGTGTGACCCGTGCCCTCTGCCAACAGCACCCTCTCCAGCCCCATGTTAATGTGCCTAACAGCTGCATTAAGATAAGGCTGATCATGATGCTGAAACAGTTGCACGAAATGCACACCAGTGCCAACAGTTTGAGTGGCTATCTTTACCAGGTCACCACCTACCTATTCCCCATCCCTATCAAGACTGTTCCCTCCTCCATCCACTATCACTACCTGATCCTCCTCTGTAAAATTTCTACATAACTCCCCTATGCTGTCAGTCACCTGAGCCAACCCTGCACAAGGCTTCATAATGCTGGTGAGCTGGTACTCACTCCCCAACACTTCTTGCAACAGGTTATTGCCTATGCCTATGCCCATTGATCCTAATTGATAATTTGGTGGTTGTCATGCCAATGTAGAAGACTGAACAGTTTTTACATTATAGCTTGTATATGACATGGGTTATTTCACAGATGGCTCTCCCTTTGATAGTATATGTTTTGCCAATTAAAAGGCTATTACAGGTGGTTGTAGGATGGTGTATGGGCAAGTCTTGCAGTGAAGACAGTAACAGGGATAGGAGCTCTGGCAAGAATATTGCGGAGATTGAGGGTGACAGAAAGCTATTGCAGGTGTGGTAGGCAGAATTTCACACAGAATTGATCTCATTTCAGGGCACAATTTTAGGAAGTCGTGGCCCTATTGAAGTAGTTGATTAACACATTCCAGACAGAGTGATAGTGAGTCACCAAGGGTGTGCTCTGAAGCTGCTTTGTGGAGGGATCAGCAGTACCAGGATTGGATGTAATGGTCCAGGAAATCTGCTTTTTTTAACTAGGCTGGCAGAGTAATTACATGCAGTGAAGGCTGAGGTGAGAGTGGTGGTGTTTGCTGTAGAGTGTCTGCATCCGAACAAATACATTTACCTTGGATGACAGAGTTGATTAAGGTGAGTAAGTAGGATGTCATATGTTTGGAATCAGGTGGGTGCTGAAAGAGGAAGTGTTCAGCAGCAGACAGATCATGTACATAAGAGATGGTGGTATAGAGGGAGGTGGCATCAATGGTGAAAAGCAAGGTGTGTGGTGGGATTGGGATGGGCATGGATTTCATACAATGTAGGGAATGGTTGGTATCTTCTATGTAGGAGGGGAGTTTTTGTGCTATGGGTTGCAGGTGTTGATTAACTAATACAGATAAACATTAATGCCATCTCCCTATATACCAACATCTCCCATGTACGTGGTCTGTCTGCTGCTGAACACTTCCTCAGTCAGTGCCCACCTGGTTCAAACTGATGACATCCTCCCTACTCACCTTTATCAACTACTACTTCACCTTTGAGGGGCAGACATACAAGCAGATCAGGGGTACGGCCATGGGAACCATCATGCCTCCTTCCTATGCCAAACTTTTCATGGGTCACTTGGGTCTTCCCTGGGATCCATGTCTCCAGCCCCAGGTTTGGTTTAGATATATTGATGACATCTTTACCAAATGGAGTCTCTGTGAGGCTGACCTGCTAAAATTCCTGGAATCTCTGAATACTTTCTCCCAATTACATTTCACATGGTCCTTTTCCACATCCCATGCCACTTTCCCTGATGTTGATCTCATCCTCACCGAAGGCTAGCTACATGATTCCATCCCCATTAAACCTACAACAAACAACAGTACTTACATTTTGAGAGTTGCCACCCTTTCTACATCAAACATTCCCTCCCATACAGCCTTGGCATCCGAGGCAAATGTATTTGTGCGGATTCAGACTCCCTGCAGCAATACACAGCCATTCTCACCTCAGTCTTCACTGCTCGTAATTATCCCACCAGACTAGTCAAAAAACAGATTTCCCAGACCATCACAGCCAATCCTGATTCTGCTGATACCTCCACAAAACAGCTTCAGAGCACACCATTGCTGACTCACTACCATCCTGGTGTGGAATGTGTTAATCAGCTACTTCAACAGAGCTATCACTTCCCAAAATCATTCCCTGAAAAGAGGTCCATTCTGTCTTAAATTTTGCTCACCACACTTAGCTTTTGGTCACCCTCACAATCTCTGCAACATTTTTGTCAGGTCCCATGCTGCTCTTGCAACCATCTCCCTGTCCTGTGGCTCCTACCAGCTTCTGTGTCCTCACTGCAAGACTTGCCCTATGCACCCTCCTACCACCAACTATAATTGCTGTGTAATTGGCAAAATATATAACACTGTTCACACTTCCACATTGACATGACTACCACCAAACTATCATTTAAGATGAATGGTCATATGCAGAGGGTATATACTGGCAACTCTCAATATCCTGTTACAGAGCGTGCTCTAAGTCATGACAATATTAATCTTGGTGTCTGTTTCACCATGTGCCATCTGGGTTCTTTTACCAGACAAGAGTTTCTCAGAACTCCACAGGTGGGAACTAGCACTACATGTCATTGGTTCTTGCCACCCATGTGACCTTAATTTACATTTATTTCTTCCATCTCAGCTTTTCTTCGCTGTAACTAGTCTTTGCTTCACTCCCTTTTAGTTTTCTACAGCTTTCATTGTCTTTCCCATATATTTCTCAGCACCCCTCCCACCTCTGTTACGTGCAATGCACTTAGCCACTCGTGCATGATGTTTTACTAGTAATCTCTGTCTTACAATTACCCTGTCTTCCACCTGTAAGCTCTCACGTTTGCAAATCTCATCCAATTCAGTCCCCAACAATCAGTATTTTCTTCTCATCCTGTACAGTAAGTCATACCTGACCTGTGGTTCTGAGTGACTTTCCCAAAATATACCATTTTTCCTAGACCTTTCAAGTCCTTTACCTTCCCCTACAACCCTTCTGCCTGAAGATGGAGCCACTGGCTCTGAAAGCTTGCCAATCACAACAGTCTCTTAGGTTTGTGTTCTGCCACAGCATGGTGAGTAATTTTTTATCTATACAGCTACGTAATAGTTCTTACTGAATTTAATAATTTGCCTTCCTCTATATGAAAAAAGCGAATTAAGGGTTAAATTTTAAATAATTGTGAGCTCATATGATTTTTTAGTTTTCATACAACACACTTTGGTATATTCCTTTTAAGGCAGTAATCTTTGCTGTATTTTATATTGTATTGAGATAATAATTTGAAGTACTAATTACTGAAATAACAAAAATTGTATTTGGCAGTCATTCTACATGAAAAAGCCTTGTTTCTTGCAGTAAGCTTAATATTTGACAGTATAATTTTTAACAAACCCATGCACATATTTGTAAGTAACTGATACTTAAAAAGAAACTACCAGTGTGAAACAAACAACATACTGCTTTGTATTCATTTTATGTAAATTTACAGAAAGACTTCCTACTTCTTCCATTGATGATAATGATGTTAATCAGTTTGAGATCCTCTACAGGTAAATGTCTAGACTTTACCATGTAACTGAAAGTTGTCCCCCTGCATTTCATTATCATTACAATCGTAATTACACCTTCCACTCCAATCTTTTCCCTGATTGTCTTGTTTGTTTTTGTTGCCTCCCCCATTAGTTTCTAGCATCCCTCAATCACCCACGGAGAAACCCCTAGCTTTTCATTAAAAAAAAAAAAAAAAAAAAAAAAAAAAAAAAGTCAGTGTCCCAGAGCCAACCCTATTAGTTTACCACATCATCATGCCATTTTTACTCTTCTGCCCCCCACCCCCACCCAAACTGTAAAATTCCTCCAGAGCTGCTGCTAATAGTTATGTTGATACAGGTTTCTTCGCTCTCTCGCCTTTGTCTGAACTACCCTTCTCCACATATTTGTAATCATTTTGTCAGTTGCTATTCCATCTCTTCTCGTCCTCCACAGATCTGTTTTCAAAACAGTGCTTCACTGTCTATTCTTTGTATGGTTGTTTATGGTTACTGATTGACTTCCGTAGTTATGTCGGAAGGGCCATTTTCCCCTATAAATGGTCGCGCGTGCGTGCGTGCGTGTGTGTGATAGATAGAGAGAGATAGAGAGAGAGAGAGAGAGAGAGAGAGAGAGAGAGAGAGTGAGAGAGTGACAAAAAAATTGAGACACTCCTATCACAAACAATTAATTGCTCTTAACGTCAGTCTTAAATTAACCCTTTGTCTGCTATGGATGAGTTAACTTGTCATATGCTCCCCAGATACTAAGGAATGCTTAAAAGTTGCTTCTGAGTTTTCCCTTAAGCACTATTGATGTGTTTGTGCATACCGTTTCTCTGACCTTAACTCTGCTGTGGGTGAGTTAGTCCTGTATCTCAATGAACAAAAAAAAAGAAAACAAATTATGGCCACATGTTCACTGATATATAGGTATGGAATTAGGCACACTGTGTGAAAAACATTTGCCAGATATAAAAACCAATAACATGAGAATGAAAAAAGATACTGTTCTGATCTAAGTTATAAATAAATTTTCAATACCTTATCTACATTCTGTACATAGCGATGAAAGAGCTAAAATCAATAGTACACAAAGTTCATATAATGCATTTTTACCTCTGCAACCTCTTTAAAATTTTTCCCAATACTTTACTTACTTTACTGCAGCATGGTACCAATGACAAATAATGAAAGAAATTATTCTTTATTGAACAAAGATATTGGACTGTAAGGTAGGTATGCTAACATCAGATTTTTTTTTTCACCAAATAATTTTCTTGAAATCGTCTGATTAGTATTTCATAGTGGCCACAACGCCATCTCTCAGTGTAGGCAGCAGTATTAGGCAAGCATCACAGCGACAACTTAGCTGTGCTCATCGTGGAATGCAGAGTGTACGCCTGTAGCCGTCAAAGGCTTACGTTGTTTAATCTGTAGTTGTCACTGCCCTTCAACATATTGGCAAGGAGGTAGGCTGTGAATGCAGTTTATCACAGATGAGCCCCTCATCTGCTCTGACCTACCAGCTACTTTAAGCTGGGGTCCCACAGTTCTTCTGTGGGTACATGGGTGGTGCGCATGGAGTCCTGAGCCATTGCAGCCATCTTCTCTCTGTGCTGCATTCCCTTCCCTATGTGCAACCCTTCTGATCCTGATTCCTCCCTTACCCTCTTCCTTCCACAGTGTTTCCTTTAATGACAGTCCAGCTATTTGCTCGGTTCTGTTATTCCTTTTTGCTCTTCTGTCTCACATTTGCACTCTTACCCCATCTTCCTTTGTCACCTTTCTAAAATGTTGGCATAGTGAGAGACATTTGAAGAACTCCCTCCCTAGTCTCTCCATCACAGGTTTGTGGGTTCCTTTCTCCCTCTGCCCTCCTGTCCCCAGTAGCCAGCCCATGTGATGGGGCTGTTATGTACCCATCTGGCTGAGGGGCACCCCGGGCACTTGAAACAGAAACCATTCTGAAGCTGTCAACAATGGGCTTACCACACAAGTCGCATACCACTGCTCACCATCAGAAGCCTACTAGGCTCTCCCCTCAACCCAAGCAACCAACTTCTCCCATAAGTAAGGAAAAATGCCCTTAAAAAAATAGTTCCAAGTCGAAGAAAGTGTCAGTTAAACTTTCGGATTGGCGAGCTCTCTTCCTTTCAGTTGGGGACTATGCTCTTGAGGATGTGGACTTACAATCAGAGGGACCGGAGAGACGGGAACCTCCTAACATTCCCCCTGACCTCTCCTAGGGAGAAAAAAAAAGACCAACGACCACTAAACAGTGGTTCCCATAGGGACTTCTGTGTTGCAGTGGAATTTAAATGGATACTGCTCAAATTTGAAAGACGATGACCTGTACCTTGGTGGAATGATGACTGTTGACTGGTCCAGGAGAAACAGTTCATTTGCTTACAAGAAACTTGTCTTACTCACTGACACATTCACATTGTGGGGTTACAGAAAGGACAATATTACAGGAGACAGGGCTAAAGGTGCAATGTGTGTTTTCATTGATGACTGATGCCACTCCTCTCGTGTCCTCGTACCATGACCATACAAGCAACTGCTGTGTATGTTCCAGCATACACCCTTTAACATAGCAGTGTGTTCTTTGTATTACCCACCTAATGCTGTTTTGGATGCAGACGCACTGACAGAACTCTTGGGCACACTTTGTGGAGGACTTCAGTGCACACAATGTGCTGTGTGGCTTCGCTGCCACTTGCTCCAGGGATCAGATGATCAAGCGACTTCGCCATTTTGAGATGATCTGCCTTCTAAACTTGAGTCACATGACACACTTTTACACAGCAGCAGAGTCTTTTTCAGCCATTGGCTTTTTTTTGTTACCCCAGCTATTGCAGTCTCAGTTCACTTGGAAGTGGCTACGGATTTACATTCTAGTGACCACTTCCCAGTGTGGACCTGTCTGCTGACTTGGACAGTGGCTGACAGGAGGCCACAAACATGGATGATACAAAGTGCAAAGTGGTTCCAGTACAGTCGATAAGCTGTTTTTGGACATCAGGATTGTGCACAGGAGACAATGGCCTATATCATTTGTGAGATCCAAATGGCTGCCACGGAGTCCATCCTCTAGTCTAGTAACGGCCTCAGACGATGACCTGGTGGAATGACGACTGTCGACTGGCAATCAGGGCCAGAAGAACTACTCCGTGGAACTTCAAACACCATCCAACTATAGGAAAAAACTCTGCCTTCAGATCTGCGATAGCACATGCAAGGCGAGTGATAAAAGAATGGAAGAGGGCTTCCCGGAAGAAATTAAAGACTGCCATTTATTGGTTCACTTCCTCTGTGCAAGTTTGGGAATTTAATAAGGTGGATTTCAGGCAAGGGCAGTACACATCCCGGCTTGGGTTTTAGCTGAACACTTTTTCCCTGTCACTAAGTCATCCAGACAAGCTCCTGCTTTCCAGGTGTTCCATGGGACTACGGAGATGAGGAAGCTCCATTATTCCTCACATAATGAGGAAGTTTACAACATTCCATTTTCCATGTTGGAACTGGAATTGGTTTTTTCTGCAGCGGGAGACACTGCTCCAGGACCTGATGAGATCCATTATGCCATGCTGAGTCATCTGTGCTCTGAAGTGAAAGAACAGCTTCTCTCTTGTTTAAATCAGATCTGGTTTGATGGACAGTACCCGACGACTTGGAAGGAGGCAATATTAATTCCATTCTGGAAACCAGTCAAGGACCGTAGTGCCCCCTAACAGTTAACAAGAGTGTAGCCCTTACCAGCTGTATGGATAAGACTCTTGAACACATGGTCAACTGCTGCCTTGCCTGGCTGCTCGAATCCAAGGTCACATGATCCACTCCTAATGCGCTTTCAGGTGCTATCGTTCCACCCCCGACAACCTAATTCTACTGGAAGCAGCGATATAGGAGTCCTTTTTATGTTGGAAACCACATGGTTTGTGTGTTTTCTGTCTTAATCCTTTGGCAACTTCATGAATGGGGTCCACGTGGATGCCTGCTACTTCTTGTCCAATCCTTTCTTGAGGACCAGCATTTTTGATATCACATTGGCGATGCCTTGTCTGCTGCTGTATTAAAGAGATTGGGGTCCCCAAGGCAATGTACTCAATGTCACATTGTTTGCCATCGCTATCAGTGGCATTTTCTCCACACTCAGGAGTCCTGTCAAATACTCTTTGTTTATGGATGAATTTGCAGTCTTCTACTCTTCTGCTGATCATACAACAATGACAAGGTAGCTACAGCTGACTATTAGGAGGCTGGAAACCTGGGCCAGGACAACTGGTTTTCGGTTTTCACCAGAGAAGACTACATGTGTCAATTTTAATTGTGCTCATCAAAGTTTTAACCAACCAGTGCTCACAATGGGGGACAATATTTTAAGTTTTTTCAAGAAGCTGTACACTTTTTGAGTCTATTATTTGACTTGAAATTAACTTGGCTCTCACGCCTGAAAGACCTACAAACAAAGGGCTTCCAGTCATTGAATATTTTGAAATTACGTTGTGGAAAAACATAGGGGTCTTACTGGTCCCACCTCCTAAAGTTTTATAGGAAATTTGTTAAAGCACGTTTAGATTATGGCAGTGTGGTCTATGGATCAGCGTGTATTTCCTACCTCAAGATGTTAGACACTATCCACCCCCGAGGGCATTTGAATATCAACTGGAGCCTTTCAGACCATCCCATTTCAGAGTCTGTGTGCAGAGACAGGTTAACCACAGTTCTGGATTCAATAACGTATCGACTTGACAGGCACTGAAAATATCAGCATCACCTTGGTCATAGGCATTTGTTGCAGTGGTCCAACCCACCTTCTAATGGCTGTTACAAGAAATTGGCCCCATGCGACCAAGCCATTTGGAATATGTGCTACTGTGTGTCTCAAGGATCTGGGTCTATCAGACCTCAAAATACACAACCAGGCATGGAATGAATTGCTGCCTTGGTGTCTCCCGAGGCCCAAAGTGATTTTAGTAATTTTAAGCTTGACACGTTACAAGAAAGCTTGTCCTCTAGATTATATTTTTACATCTTTGTTTTCGTCCATTTTAAGTACGTACACAGTTTTATCATTGTTTGTACAGATAGATCCCAGCAAAGGAATGTCCTTGGTTGTTCTGCTGTTCTCCTTGATAGGGTTTTCAAAGTGCATTTTCCAGAAAAACTTACAAATTATGATGTGGTATTATATGGCATTCTGATGGCACTGGAGAGGATTCACAGACATCACCATACAAGGCTTCTTGTCTGTTCCAACTCACTTAGCGCATCATAAGCAGTTCACCAAATGTATCCAGTAGACCAGCTGATTCAGCTCATCAATGACTCTTACAGTGATGCCAGCACCATGGCAAGGAGGTGGTCTTTGACTGTGTACCTGACCCCATCAGGATACAGGGAAACGACATGGGTGACGAAGTCACCAAGGAAGCATGTCAGGATGGTGCTGTCTGTCAGTGTACCATGTTGCATGCCATCATATCATTTTTTGACAGAAGCATCATGCATCAATGGGAGGGTGCATGCTTTCAGGTGACAGACAACAGACTGCGGTCACTCACATAGACCACACAGGCATGGTGGACTTCATGTCAGCCTCACTGGTGGAAGGAGGTTTGGCTTATCAGGCTGCGCATTGAATATATCCCTTCAACACATGGCTTCCTTTTTCGGCAGGAGGATCCACCACTCTGTAAAGTTTGTGGTGTGCTGCTTTCAGTTCGGCATATTGTGGCAATGTACTTATACTAGGGCAGCCGTCAGTGTCAATCTCGCCATCCTTGCTGATACTGGCTCCAGTGTTAGGAGAGCGGTGAAATTTTGCAAACTGTCAGGCCTCATCCCTAAATTTATGGGGAAGGGAGACAGACTTCAATGCATTATAAATTGCTCTGCATGGGAGGACAGCCTTCGTCTCCAGCCATGAGACCGGCATGCTGATGTTTCACCAGGGTGCCAATGACCATGTTGTTGAGTGCTGATGTTCCAATTAGACAATGACTGTCTGGGCTAAGTGGTCTTCCACAGCCCTCACTCGACCCATTCTTTTGCACCTCTTCCCCTTATTACAAGTTCTGTTTGACTTGGTGTTCTTGCTCTATTTTCCTGTGTCTCTCTTGCTGAGTCCATGTATCTAATCTTTAATGTGTATTGTTGGGTGGGGTGCCTTTAGTAAGTGGTGGGAGGATATGTTCCTTATTACAGTTTCTACTTTTGACTATCTGGATGGGTCACCTTGCCCACGTTTCTTCCTTTCCCCCTTATCTTATTTCTTGTTCCTTTCTGTAGGCTTTGTTCACCTTCGATAGACCTTGAGGTTTTCTTTCTTTGTATTTCACCCACTCTTCTTTGGGGCATAATTTTTTGTTGCCTTGCCTGCTCCAGGTAGAAAGTACTGATTACCTTGTAGTTGGGTCCCTTTAATCCTTAAACTAACCAACCTACCCATTCTATTGGCACAACCAATGTACTTCAATTTCTCCTTAATTTATTTCTCATCTTGGCGTCAATATTGCTTTTAATGTGTTGATTTTACCACTCTTACCCATTTTTATGAAATGATCAAATATCTGGCGGACACCACTAACTCCAGATGAACTTCCTCTTAACCAAGGGGCAGATAACTTTGCTCTTTAGGCTCTTAATCCCCAACCAACCAATCTTAAATAAAGTGATACTTAGAAATTCGAAAATATTATTACTGATAAAACTTGACTACAAGTAACATTAAATCTTAGTCTCTCTCTCTCTCTCTCTCTCTCTCTCTCTCTCTCTCTCTCTCTCTCTCTCTCTCTCTCCCCCCCCCCTCTCCCCCCCCCCCCCCCTGCCCCCCTTTTTAATGTGATCTGGACATTTGGATTTTTTGACACACCTTATTGCTGCTGTTTTTACGTATAATGAAGTGTCATCTTTTTTTGTGTTTCAGATGTACAGGTTGACAGTTCGTTCCAGTAAAGATTCTGTTTCACAAGAAATCTGTGACCTTCTGTCAGAACAGTTCTAGTCAATTCACACTGGTGCTCTTGACATATGGGATCATGTTGGCATTTGACCAGCAAGTGTAATTCAGTAACATACCAGTATGTGTGAAATGCATAAGGTCTGTAGATGGAGTCTTGCTTGCTTATATTTTTTGTAATATTGCAAGAAATTTTGCAAGAGCTTTTATGAAGTCTACTTTGGAATTGCCTGTCCAGTGGCACACTGTTGGAAATGAGATGAGGAATTATTATTGCCAGGTGATGTGCACAGATTGATTGGTAAATTGAGGCATGTAGCAAGTGGTAAAGCAAGTTTTTAATGTATGTCTCTGTGTTCCGGAGTACTATTTGCAGAAGTATTGTCCCTTCATTTGCTATGTGTGTATGCAGTCCCTTTCCTCAAATTTTCCCCACTACGAAACGCTGGTGGTTAGAAGCCCAGGTCATCTAAGTTTTAAGCAAGTCCTTTTGGACAGGTTTGACTGTCAACAATGCATTTAGATGGATGGAGCATTCTGTTGGAAAGTATGAGTTGTTTAATTCAGATGGCTTAGTGTAATTATATTAAAAGTAGAGTTAATGTGAAAAATGTATATATTTATATCAATTTCCAAATGTCGAACTGGTACTGTTGAAATATTTATTTATAGTGTTATTGGCTTCCTACTTTTGTTACGTTTATTCATACTCATTGTTGCTATTGTTACACTATTTTTAGTGTGTGTTAAAGGTCCCTGTACAGTTGCAGTTTATTTTGGATGCTGCTGCTATATAAAAAGACATTTTTGTATCTATCAATTTGTATTGCCGATAGAAGCTATATGATCAGTTTGCACATGCGAAAATAAGAATCTCTAAATGAAATTATGTGTGTATAACACAACTTCGAGTAAGTGTGTGTGAAAAGTTTTAATGTGATTCAATTCATAGTTTAACTTTTCATACAGTTACTTTTGAAATTTGACAGGAACAAATGCAATGTTTGTAAAAACTTGTTTTTATTTTGCTTGTTGTACCTGCTCTCTCTCTCTCTCTCTGTACTAGGAAAGGGCATATCTTACAGCAATTTTATTTCATTCTGAGAGACAATAAGTAAATCAGTTTCTTTGACAGTGTTATTTACTGTCGTCCTTGTATGCCATTAGTGAAAAAGAAAATGTTCTTGTATATCTGAAACTTCAAATTCATTCAGAACGTTGTTATCTCATGGTAAAGAAAAATTTACATTTACTCAATGTATTTATTAAAAAAGAAGTGACACCATGTGTGCGCATTGGTTTTTTGCCTCTTGGTGCTGGAACTAAGTGGTAGCTCTCTGTGTGAAAGTGTGTGTGATGTGTATTTTGGTTGTATCTTTACATTTGTTCAATTGTAAAGTTACGACAAGACTTATCATACGAAAATTCTCGTATTTCTCGTTGTTCCACATATAGGACAATTGTGTAGTTCAGAATGTCATTGTTTTGGTAGCTAAAGAGCATTTATTTTTAAGATTTTGTATAGTAAAAAGAATTATTAGAGAGAATGTATTCAGTCTGGTTGAATACAAAAGCTCAGAAAATTTTGACTTCGCTGTGTTGTGTAAAGATAGTATGTGAGAGAAGTGTGTACATTAGTCAGTGGTATCTGTAATTTTGGTTCATTCATTGAGATTCATTTGTGTGTATATGCATTTCACATCATGTATGAGAATGTATTGTGAAATTAAACAGATTGGCTGATCAAGTTAGTTTCTTTTATGCACCATATATTATCAAGATGATATTAATAACAGTATGAAAGTGCAACCAGTACACAAACTAAACAATGCTTTTTGTAGAGTTTAAACAGCAATAATATTACAGGAAACAATGAAAGGGTGGTTAAGCCACAGACAAAACATGCATTTCCCTCAGCACCAAATGAGAGGCTGACCATTTTTTGAAACTGGTAATTGATTGACAGCTGTTAATATTTTGTATTATAGAAAAACATTGGTTTGAAGAAAACTTTTGTTTGAACTATGATATGTACAGTTATTCATAACAGAACACAGTAACAAGAACATAGGAGTTGTAAGTGGAGGAAAAAGTAACAACTCGAAAATCATGATTACTTGGGTGGATGCACATATTTGTTTATGTTAATCATCTTCAGAAAGTGGTAGTAAATTGTATATACTTGGATGGAATATTTGGGTTTTACTGTCATTTTCTCTACCTTATGTCCTAGTTTGATTTTTTTCTCTTACCTTTCAGTCCAGCAGTTTTATTATTGCATTTACAGTCTCCTTCACTGTAAGGTTTTCAGTGCTAGTGGAAAAGCTCTAATAAACATGTTTTTGAGGATTTTAGAATAAAAACCATCCTATAAACTTTGTTTGTCTGTTGTAAATCAAAATATCTGAGAGTGGTGGCCATTGTTTTGTTGACATAGCTGTAAACTAAAGCCCTTCAATATAAGGGCAGTTGGGAAACAGGTTTTTGAAATAACATATGGTAATTTTAAAAGAGTCACACGAGGAAGGGTACACAAGTAATGAGAATTTTTCTCTGGCAGTTGGTGGAACTTTGGTTTGGAATTCTCCTGTGAGGTGTCTTCACTAGCCACAATTTTGTATCAGATGCCATACTGATATTGGTGTGGAAACATTAATATGATCAGGGTAACTGTTTTCTGAATTGCTCTTCCACATTTCAGCACTTTTTCAGTGCCAGAATTTACGTACCAACATTGTAACATCAGGTCCTGCTTCATGTTAATGGAATTAGCAGCTCAATGTTATCCAGTCCTTTGGATCGATTAAGGGGAGGGAGCTTCTGAGGTGAGTGTTCAAAAGTGGCTTTTTTGTTTTAAGTGTTGAAATGTCAACTGAAGACAAATTATGAACAGCGTGTCGCTTGACTTCCAGAACAGATGAAAACATGGATAAACTCTATGTTGTGATTATTAAATATTATCATGAAACAGGCAATGAATTGGTGGTAATGACTGAAATATCCTGAAATTAATGCCAACAAATTTTGACTAAGAGTCTGGAGATGGAAAGATACTGCAGCAAAATTCATTCTGTGTGTGCTTTCTGATGACCAGAGAGACAGTCGTTTCCATATGTGCCAGGAATGGAAAGAACAGTCAGCAACTGATGCAGATTTTGATGCAAAAATGTCATTACCAGAAATGAGTTGTTGTGTTATGGATACAACCCAGAAGCTGAACCACAATCCGTCTAGTGGAAGACTCTTTCCTCACAAAGACCAAAGAAAACAGCGCAGGTGAGATCCCATGTGAAGACAATGTTTTGTTTTTTCAGTATCAAGGGAATTGTCCACCTTTAATTTGTTTCCCATGGTGCCACATTTAACCAAAATTACAACCTTACAGCGCTAAAACGATTATGTGAAGCAATGAGGAAAGATGACACACATTGTGGTAATCAGGACATTAGCCTTTTCACCATGACAGTGCCACTATGCACACAGCATTGTCTGGCAATTGTTGCCCAAAAACCAAATGACAACAGTTTCTCGCCTATCCTACTCACTGAATCTGGCTGCCCTGTGATTTTTTAGTTTTATTATTTCCAAGAATGAAAAGAAATCTGAAAGGGAAGTGTTTCAAAGTTGTAGAAGTGGTTGGGGTTAGGGGGGAGGGGAATAACTGCAGGCACTGAACACCATAACTTCAAGTGAGTTTAAAAACTTTTTCCAACAATGAGGGGGGGGGGGGGGGGGGGAAGTGGTGGGACAAGTCTGTCTTGTCTGATCGACATTATTTTGAAGGCATTTAAGATTTGAAAATGTTCTACTGAATATAAAGTTATCTGTAAAACAATTCTCATTATTTTCGCAGCAGCAGCTACATTCAGACTTTGGAGTTACAGATAACAGAGAAACTTCAGAATAATTATAGAAAACCAAACATCAGCTCTGGCTGATGTAACTGGTATGTAGTAGATGTGTGCTTGATAATGGTAAGTCATTGGCTTACTATCATGGTACCAGTGGTGTCATATTATTGTTATCAATCTCAGTGTGAAATTAAAAAGCATGAAACAAACAGTGATGCTGTTTGGTATGTGACATGTACAGTGCCTGTGGTAAACTGCTAACTTAGCTTACATAGATTTGCAATCCTTTGATTGAAACTGACCGCTTGGTGGGAAGCAGCAGGTTTACGAGTTAGGAATGCAGACGGTAGTGGAAGCAGGGGCTGGTGGACATGGGCAAGTCTTTGGTTTGTTTATATAGTTTCCCCTCAAAGGATAAGTAGTTCTGTGTCAGGCTCCCTACTCATCACCACCCTACACCAACAATCCCCATGTCTGTGGCCTTGCTCTTGTAGAACACTCCCTCTCCCTATTTTCTTCAAACTTGAAACACATCACCTCATTCCTTATACATCTAGCAACTGACATTCGCACACATGACTGCTTTGATGGGAAGATGTATAAACAAATCAATACCATGACTGTGGGCACTCGCACAGCACCCTCTGATGCCAATATATACACAGAATATGAAGAGGAAGCTTTTCAGGATCCCAAACCTCCTGTATCGGTCAGGTTCATTGATGACAGTTTCATGAAATGGACCCAGGCCAAGCACCTTATCCTCATTCCTCTCCTGGTCCTCACCATGCCAAGTTGCCACCTGCCTGCACATCGATCTTCACCTCTCTGATGGTCCATTCATACTTGTGTCCATATCAAGTCCACTTACCATAAACATTACCTGCATTTTGACTTGTATCGCCAGATCCACAGGAAGTGCAAAATGACTAAGCAGGGATGGCTAGAGGACAAATGTAAGGATGTAGAGGCTTACCTCACTAGGGGTAAGATAGATACTGCATACAGGAAAATTAAAGAGACCTTTGGAGAAAAGAGAAACACTTGTATGAATATCAAGAGCTCAGATGGAAACCCAGTTCTAAGCAAAGAAGGGAAAGCAGAAAGGTGGAAGGAGTATATAGAGGGTCTATACAAGGATGGTGTACTTGAGGACAATATTATGGAAATGGAAGAGGATGTAGATGAAGATGAAATGGGAGACATGATACTTCGTGAAGAGTTTGACAGAGCACTGAAAGACCTGAGTCAAAACTAGGCCCCGGGAGTAGACAACATTCCATTAGAACTACTGACAGCCTTGGGAGAGCCAGTCCTGACCAAACTCTACCATCTGGTGAGCAAGATGTACGAGAAAGGCGAAATACCGTCAGACTTCAAGAAGAATATAATAATTCCAATCCCAAAGAAAGCAGCTGCTGACAGATGTGAAAATTACCGAATGATCAGTTTAATAAGCCACAGCTGCAAAATACTAACGCGAATTCTTAACAGACAAATGGAGAAACTAGTAGAACCGATCTCGGCGAAGATCAGTTTGGATTCCGTAGAAATACTGGAACACGTGAGGCAATACTTACCCTACGACTTATCTTAGAAGCTAGACTAAGGAAAGGCAAACCTACATTTCTAGCATTTGTAGACGTAGAGAAAGCTTTTGACAATGTTGACTGGAATACTCGCTTTAAAATTCTGAAGGTGTTAGGGGTAAAATACAGGGAGCGAAAGGCTGTTTACAATTTGTACAGAAACCAGATGGCAGTTATAAGAGTCGTGGGACATGAAAGGGAAGCAGTGGTTGGGAATGGAGTGAGACAGGGTTGTAGCCTCTCCCCAATGTTATTCAATCTCTATATTGAGCAAGCAGTGAAGGAAACAAAAGAAAAATTCGGAGTAGGTATTAACATCCATGGAGAAGAAATAAAAACTTTGAAATAAAAACTGATGACATTGTAATTCTGTCAGAGACAGCAAAGGACTTGGAAGAGCAGTTAAACGGAATGGATAGTGTCTTGAAACGAGGATATAAGATGAACATCAACAAAAGCAAAACAAGGATAATGGAATGTAGCCGAATTAAATCGGGTGATGCTGAGGGAATTAAATTAGGAAATGAGAGACTTAAAGTAGTAAAGGAGTTTTGCTATTTGGGGAGCAAAATTTGTTAACATCAAGTATAGGTTTAAGTGTCAGGAAGTCATTTCAGAAATCATTCGTATGGAGTATAGCCATGTATGAAAGTGAAACATGGATGATAAATAGTTTGGACAAGAAGAGAATAGAAGCTTTCGAAATGTGGTGCTACAGAAGAATGGTGAAGATTAGATGGGTAGATCACGCAACTAATGAGGAGGTATTGAATAGGATTGGTGAGAAGAGAAGTTTGTGGCACAACTTGACTAGAAGAAGGGATCGGTTGGTAGGAGATGTTCTGAGGCATCAAGGGATCACCAGTTTAGTATTGGAGGGCAGCGTGGAGGGTAAAAATCGTAGAGGGAGACCAAGAGATAAATACACTAAGCAGATTCAAAAGGATGTAGGTTGCAGCAGGTACTGGGAGATGAAGCAGCTTGCGCAGGATAGAGTACCATGTAGAGCTGCATCAAACCAGTCTCACGATGGAAGACCACTACCAACAACAACACCACCACCACCAACAACACAACACCAACAACAACAACAACAACAACATCCGTTCCACAGTAAGAAATCTCTGCCATATAGTCAAAGCATGAGTAGACAGTGCATTTGTATTAATAAGAACTTCTCTGTCCAGGATTCTATAGGTCTCACTAAATACCTTCATACAGGCACAATCCCCCAAAACTAGTCAGCAAACAGATCTCCCATGCTATGTTTCCACACACCCTAATTCTCCCACCAGCAGTGAGAATGAGCTGCAAAGGAGCACCCCATCATAGAGTATCGTCTTGGAATGGAGTGACCAAATTGTGTCCTTTGCTAGGCCATTGTGTGCAGAAATGAAGGACAGTCCTTTCTTACTTCTCATAAACTGGTATTCTACCAACCACTCACTAAACCTACACAATATTCTGATCCATACCTATGGCACACTCACACTCACCCTCAGCTGCTTGACATATGTTTATATCCTGTGAAAGATCACATCCAATCGGACATAAGGCTACAGGGAAAGCAGCCATGTCACATACTATCCCTGCTGCAGTTTCTCCACAGCATTTTATGTGGACATATCAACTAACCAACTGTCTATCCAAATGAATGTCCACTGACAAACTGTGACAAAGAGCAGAATTGACCACTCAGTGGTGGAACATGGAGCTGAGCACAATATGCTAGATTTCAGCGGCTGCTTGACTACTTACATACCGTGCCATACCATCAGAGACAGAGTGCGTAAATGACTACAGGAGTTGGTCTTGGCATGTGTGAAGGCACTGTCATGGCATCTGCCCTGGATGATGATGATAATGCAAGCAAATGGAAAACGTAAATTAGGATGGCCAGTTGGAGCATTGAACTCCCTCTTTCACACCACCATTTTCCCACAAAGTGGAAAAGTGAATGGTGTGCAGTAAACTTCGTATTCACTCAATTTTGTACCACTGTCTGATGAGCTGCTACATTGAAGCCGAGTGAGACGGTGCAGTGGGTAGCATACTTGATTTATATTCAGGACAGTGACAGTTCAAATACCCATCCAGCCATGCAGATTTAAGTTTTCTTCTGTTTGCCTAAATCAGTTGTGGCAAATGCCAGGATGGTTCCTTTGGAAGGCCACAGCCAGTGTCCCTCCCCATCCTCCCTGAATCAGATTTTGTGCTCAATCTCTAATGATCTTGTTTAATTCTAATCTTCCTTCCTTATTGCTACATTGACTCACACAGTAGGTCAGTGTACTTGCCGTTGAATTCACAATAAAACCACATGCTTCTTGTTTACCTACAGTAGCTGTTCAAAATGATCACTGCAACGGAAAATCCCACCAAATATCAGATCCATTTTGTAACATTATTTTCCATAACAAAGTCTCAAAACTGCTGTCAATAATTCCAAAATTTGTATATACATAAAATTAAAGGGCTGAAGACATTGTGTGTCAATGATGTCATTTAAGAGTAATAATAGAAGTGGCCATCCATGTGTAGCCAGCAACAAACTAGTGCAGAAAAATGAATAAAAAGACTTAAAACTCGTGCTTCACAAAATCTGCACTGTCCTGCAACTTTCTACAGATTTCTTACTACCCTGACTCAACAATTAGGACCCTGTAAGTTCTGTATTTGTTAAAGTTCTAAAATTTCCTTCTGGGAACCACAAAACTCAACAGGTAACTGTTTGTCTGTACTTTCTTTTTGTTACCGAGCTGAAGGAGGCAGCTTACTAAACAGAATGGTGACCAGACACCATAAGTTTTTTATGCTAACACAGAAAAAAAAACAGCAGTCGATAGTGTGGGGTCATACTGCCTCACCCAATAAACAAAAAGTATGTCATATTGTCAGCCAGAATGGTTATGGGTTCTGTTTAAAAGAATCTTGTTTCTAGAGTTCGAGGTGTGAAAGGGTAATCAGTTTTAAAGCCAACTGTGAGGCATCAAGAATAATTTTAAAAAAATGATCAAGAGATACAGTATCTTGATTAGTGGAGTTGTATGTTTGCATGACAGTGCTTGAAGAATATATGCACTGGAAGCATAAGAACTGTTGCCAGTTCAAATCAAATCGTTTTCGAAGGTCTTCTCTACAGCCCAGTCTTGGCTCCAACTTGGCTTATATGCTTGCTGTGGAGGATGGCCCCACAAACTAACTTGTCAGTTCCACCTCTTTATCCATCTGAAAGAATGTCAGAACCCCAAATTGACAACTTTGGTGAAGGATTTGAAGATAACAGTTAAATATGGATGGTGTTTGTGTAGAGAATTACCACAAAGGTGCAGTGTCAAGATTTTTCTAATTTTTTTTAAAGCATAATTGTTACTTTCCAGATATTCCTCATAAGAGTAAAATAAGAGGTCCGGCAGGATAAGATGTTAATGTGAAATTCAGTGTTTGAAAGTGCTTTAAATATGTGGTGTTGTTATAATATCTAGTGAAAGGAAAAGGCACATTTAGTATTTTTGTATATGTAGTGAAGGTCCTAATTACTTGTGGTCTGCAATAACTATGGGAGTAGGTTAACAAACCTAACTAAAGTGTATAGAAGTACATGGCATTACAAAAAGATTCATTTGATTTTACAGTATTGTCTCTTCTACATGACTGAAGGTAGAAACTCGTGGGAGGGGGGGGGGGGGGGGGGGGGGGGAGAGGGGGAGTGGACTTCTGATACACAGTATACTACAAAGTTTTTACGATGACAGAAGTGGAAACTTAAATCGTAAAGCACCAGTCTGATATTCATCAAACTTTATGGAGATGTTCATCATATAATGGGAACAGAACAGCTGCAGTTGTCTATTAAAGTTTCTCCATCACATCCCAGACATGGTTGTGGGCAGTGGCAAATTGGGAGTGAGTAGGCCAGTACAGGATCCCTACATTCCTCAAGGCATATATGGTGTGAACTGCAATGTCCAGTCTTGCATTATCCTGTTGGAGTATGCCACTTGGTACGCAGGTCCTAGAGGCTATGACAACAGGGTTTACAATTCTATCCATAAACTGACAAGCGTTCAGATTTCATTCAGCAATTACCAAAAGAGCCCTCTTGCAATATGCAGTAGCTCCCCACTCTATGATTCCAGGAGTTCAAGTAGTGTATGTGTCTAAAAAAATACTGCTTTCTATGAACTCTGACCATGTTATGTTATCTTTGGAGCCATTGGCATCAGTCATTCTGAATGCCACAAACAGAAGCAAGATTCAGTGATGAACACCACAGAATTTGTCGTCGTTCCAGTTGACTCTGACTTTGAACCATGTAAGTATTTTTTTCTGTGCTATGGTGCAGCAGCAAATGATTTGTGGAAACTCAACATTTAAACTCTGCTTCCAGTAATCTGTTTCTAATGGTTTGTGGTGATTAACTGCCTGTAAAATCTGCCTGGATTTCAGTTCCCCTGTCAGAGTTCTAATAGTGTAGTTCTCATGGTGTAGTTGTTGTCCTGAGCCCATCTTGTCACAACCAGTTCTTCACTCATTTCACTGCACCAAACTATGTGTGTGATTTGTCCATATGATGCTTTCATTCCCTCATGTGAGATTTGCCTTTCCTCAAAGCTTGAAAGATGGCAATAATTACGCATGCATGTCCTGTGGCCATGCTGTGTTCTGATTTCTGCCTGGAAACTTCCAGTAACAAATTGAGCTAAGGTAAACTTTCAGTTCAACAAGTAAGATAAAATTTACTCCAGTTTTCCATCTGCATCCATGTTGAAGATGGCCTTGTTAACTCCGATAAATGCTTTTGAAACGATCTTTGTGCTCATCAAACTAATAATACCAACAACAGAATTAAACTCGCATGTTACATTGCGATATGGGAGAGGACAACCAACCAATGCCCAAAGTAGGATGAGAATTGAGTGAAATGACTTCACTATGACATGATTCACAAGTCATAAATCTTTTTAATGATCACATCCTAAATATAGTGGAAAAACAGGATCAGTTCATTTAAAGAAGCAATGAAGACTTTATGTTCTGTTTGTACTGAAAGGTCCGCCATCTTGAATTTTATGCTTGGGACAACTGGGCTATGTTCGTGATCTTGGACTGCTCCATTTTATACATAGGGAAATCTGACCATTTGAATTTCCTACCATTCTATACTAGAACAATTGGAATAACCCTCTCCTTCACCCTATGGCATTATAGACGTCATACATAGGGCAATTGATGGACCTGTATGACTTTTCAGCTGAGCTTGTAGCCTCCATAGCTGTACTATTGTTTAGGTCTGCACCATTCTAGAGAGCAAGTTGCTTATCTATCTTGCACTTGTGCTTTACCAGTATAGCAATAGTGTTGTTAGTGTGATCCTTAAAGATTATTTACACTTGTGTTACTATGGCTTAAGTTATAGTACCTTGTAAAACCTGTTAATGGTTGAGAGCAAAATCTAAAGGAAGTAGTGAAACTGATTAATATATCATTATCATGAAAGCAGCAATTGTATAGGGTGTTAATGGACTATAATAGAGTATATTTTGATAACCCTGGTTTAGTTAAAATATGAGCTCAAGTTAGGCATGGTAGAACATGAACCCTCTTTTGTTCATCCATATCCAATTTATATTTCAAAGAAGGAAGAGGTACAAAAAGAAACTGATAAGATGACTGAATGTAGCATAAGAGTGTGAAGTAGTAGTCTATACAATAATCCATTGAAAATAGTGACAAAGGAAGATGGAGTTAGTTGTGATTGATGCTCTTACATTGAAGAAAGTGGTAAAATGGGCAACCAACTGTGTCAAGAATTTAGACAAAATGTTAAAAAAATTCTACGGTGTAAGATGGATGACCAGTTTGGATTGAACTGGAGGCTATTGGCAAGTGCCATTAGCATCTGAATGTTGAAGGCGATAGTCATAGGTAAACAAGAAAGATTGCAATTTAGCCATCAAAACTTGGTAAAAACACTTGCAGGTAATGTAATGTATTTCAAGCTGTAATGAGAGGAGGGATGGCCTTGAAACAATGAAAATGTGAATTTGTAAATGAGGAGATTAAATTTTTGGGGCACATAATAACTACAGAAGAAATAGTAATGGGTCCATCTAAAATGGCTGTGATGAGAAATTGTCTGGTACCTAAGTCCATTGTTCAAACAATAGTTTACATAAAACGGTTCAACAGTGATACAAGAATTATAAAAATTTAAATATTGATGTTATGTTTCAAGATTTTTTTAATCACAGATGTTACATTCCACAAACAACACTTTACATGTGAAGGCACATTCCCTTGAAACTACCCTTACAGAATACTGGAGGAAAGTGTGGAGCATTATTTTCACGTTTCTGCAGCGAGTTGTCAATGTGTGATATAACTTGTTGATGATTATTTCAGTGTGGATGTGCGTAGGGATATTATAAAATGACTGTAAAAGAATGTTGCAGTTAGCAGTTGAACACTTAATTTTATTGTGCACTTTGTATCTACAACTGTCATATTCATGAAGAAAATAGTGGTGTTCAGCTAAGGAAATTAAAGAGCCATTAGGCCTGTGAACTGACAAGCTTTTTTCCTGGCCATTTTAGTTTCATGCATTTTCTATGGGAGAAATGCCCAGTAGACTGACTTAGAGGCTGGTATTGGTGTAGGATTAGCAGGTGGCCATGACATTTTTGCTTCTGGGACATCCTCCTGAGGAATAATAATTTACTATATTGAAAAGAGGTAAACAGCTAATTCAATTTGAAAGCCATAATGACTGGACTGTTAAGCTTTTCTCCTGGTCATTTTCGTTTCTGGAATGACATTTCTTTGCAATGAGGAACATGACAGACAGACAGAGAAGTAGAAGTAGCCAGCTAGCAAAGGTCGAGTCAGATCATGTTACAGCACATTCTTCAGTCATCTAATTTAATCTGTAGCTATGGATCCAAGATATTTCCGGGAAAAATTATGACGGTGCAAGAATTGCACCACCATTCTTAAAGAACGGTTTCAAAAGGTAGACAATATGCATGTTTGGTCTGTCTAAATGAAATGTGAAGGTATGTGGAAGCAGCTTTGTACCATGTTCTCAAATGCCTTGCTTCTGACAATTTTGTTATTATTTATGTAGTAGGAAAGCCAGACTTTGCTTAAACCCTACCTTAAAATTGTTTTTAAATGGAAATTAATTGCATTTAATGCCATGCTCCTGTGGTTTAGCTGTGTAACAAAGTGGAGACCCACAACTTTGATGGATTGCATTGCAAAATTACTAGATTAAATGTATTTGCTTAGTTTGTCAAGACTAAGATAGTCACTCTGTGGAGAATAACTGACTTAATTTTTATTTCAAAATTTACATAAATTGATTGATAAAATGGAAATCATTAAAGATTTTCAGAGTTTCATTCCATTTTCTAAAAATCTAAAAGTACATGTATTCAAATTCATTAACTATTTCAAGTTTGAAAAACTTCAAAATTTGTTCCTTCAGTAATGGCAACTGGTATTACACTGCCGGAAAAAAAATTAGTTTGCTTGGAAAAATGTCAATTTTGACCAACGAGGGCATACTTACTACACCTGGGGTAGCAGATATACTGATAATGGTTTCAGTGTCATATGCTAACAGATAACATTGTGACATAGCTACCAGAGCGCCATCTCTGTCTTAATAGGGGGACGCTCACAGCCAGAAGGCTCAGAGTGGTGTGTGTGGTGTGTGTGGTGTGTGTGTGTGTGTGTGTGTGTGTGTGTGTGTGTGTGTGTGTGTGTGTGTGTGAAGCAAGCAGGCAATCATGCCATGGAGACACACTTTTGCTTCCTACAACCAACTGAGTGAGTTTGAAAGGGGACTAATCGTGGCCTTCAGAGTGGCGGGACAGTCTTTGCAGAGAACATAGATGAGGTTCTGGTCATCCATGCAGCTACCAGACACCTGCCACAATTGTATTGTTAGGGCAACAGCGGCAGATTGAACAGCTGCAACAGCACAGATAAGATGGCTTGTGAGCCAGAGGTGTAAACACAAACTGTTGCAGACAGGTTATTAGTGTTAGGACTACAGACACACACCTCTGTAGTCTGTCTTACATTATGGCCAAAGCATTAATGTGCACAGCTCAGCTGAGGCCATCAGATGATCACTAGGAAAATGGAATGCTGCACTGTGGTCTTCAGCGATGAAAACAGATTCGGCCTACATGCAAGTTGCAGTCATTTGCGCATATACTGTAGACCTGGTTAGTGCGCTCTAGTAGAGAGTGTTGGTCCAAGACATGCTGGCCTCACCCCATGCATAATTGTCTGGGGTGCAATAAGCTGCAACTCTTGTTAAACTTTGGTGTTACTAGAGGGTCCGCTAACCGGTGCTTGGTATGTGCAGAATGTTGTTAGACGCATTCTTTGCTTTTTTGTAATAGGAAGGTGATGTGCTGTTCAAACAGGCTAGTGCTTGTCTACACACTTCCTGCAAAATTCACCATGCTCTGCATTTTTGGGCCAACATGACTTTTGGACTTCTCTCCAGACAAGTATGTGTAGAATATGATGGAACAAGTGGCTCCAGCGACTTGTCAGTCAACAACTCTTATGGAACTACATGAACAGGTTGAGCAGGCATTAGATATCGTATTCTAGGACAGTATTTGCCATCTGTATGATCAAATGGTTCCCAGAGTAAGCACCTGTATTGCTGCCTATGGAGGCTACACCATGTACTAATGTGTTGCTTCAGCCTGGGCCAATACTGGTGCCTCAGAACTGATTATACTATTGATCATGATTATAATCATTTCTTGTACTTCATATGAACTTTTGCAATAATAAATGTTGAGTAATCGGAAACCTCTAAAAGGGTGTATTAACATTTTTATCTGGCAGCTTAAAAAGCAAAATTATTTATTTTCAGAAGGGAACTTCCCAAGGTGTGTTGCTTCCTGGCTTCATGGCAAATACTGGCACTATGTTTTTATTGGAAGTATTATCAAAATGATAAAGGTAAGAAGTGAATTGAAGAGCAACTTCCTTTCTGTATAGAAAGACTCTTTAGTTTTTCACTAAATGCTCTAGAATATGTATGATAGCCTAATAAACATTGAAACAGGTGTACATGGGGTTAACAGTTGTAAGATTGTTCATTTTAAATATAAACAGTTATCAAAGTGTAAATTTTATATTCTTTGCAAGTCCAAAGCTAGACACTATGTAACCCACTCAATGCTGAGGAAGGTCACGCAGTTTTGCAGGTACGACCAGCCATTTGTAATAAATGAAAATAAAGGTATGCTATAATTATGGACAGAGTATTAGATACATATGGTCATTGTAACCAGTTTGGTGCATGCATTATCATGGCCAATATACATACTATGTCAACGCCTATTACAGTAGTATAAGTCTATATTCCAGCTAGCTCTGCAGATGAAGAGATTTGATGAAAGTGTGGTAAAATTTAAGAAATTATTCAGACAGTGAAAGGAGAACGAAATTTGTAATGGGCAATGGAACACAATAGTAGGAAAGGTGGAGAAGGAAAAATAAGAAAATATGGACTGGGGGGAAAGAACAGAGGAAGCCACCTGGTAGAACACTTAGTTTAAGAATAATGAAAGAAAACTGAATATGTGGAAGACTCTCAGATGATATAATGTTAAGACAAATTTTGAAACTGAATTTTAAACTGTAAGACATTTCCAGGAGACTTTGGCTATAATTTATTTGTTACGAACTGCAGATTGGAACTGAAGAAATTGTGTAAAGGTAGGAAATAAAGGAGATGAGACGTGGATGAATTGAAAGAAGCAGAGGTTGTCAGAGTTTCAGGGAACATTAGGCATCAATTGAAAGGATGGTAGAAGGTGAATGGGTAGCTTTGAGATAAAATTTGGAAGGCAGGCAAGCATCACACAGATAAAAAGGGAAGGCCTAGCAAAAATCCCCACATAACATAAAAACTGTTTTAGTTGATAAAAGAACAAAATAAAAAATGCAGCAGATAAGTCACTAAGGGTGTTGAAAATTGGACAGAACATACAGAATGACTGGAAGACAATGTAATAATTTAGTTTCCAAAGAAAGCTAGAGCTGACTTACGTGGTTTATACCAAACCATAAGTTTGTCATGGTTAAAAAATATTGACAAATTATTTACGGAAAAATGAAAAACCTCAAAGCAGCTGAAATCGAGTAAGATCAGTCTGGTTTCCAGAGAAACACACGAACATGAGAGGCAATAATGATCCTACGATGTCTTAGAAGATTGCTTGAAGAATGACCAACCTACATTAATAGTATTTGTAGTTTCAGCAAAGAAGAGAGAGCTGAAAGGTCGAAGCAGTTCTTAGAGGGTTTATACAAGTAAGATGAACTCGGCAGCAATATTATAGAAATGCAAGAAGTAGTAGCTGATGAGGAGGTAAGAGACAAGGTACTGCACTGAAAGACCATAGTCATGGTTGCGAAATACTAACATGAATTCTTTACAGGATAATGGAAATACTGGTAGAAGTCGAACTCGGGGAAAATCAGTTGGGATTCCTTAGAAATGTGGGCACATGTGAAGCAATACCGACACCTACTACTTATCATAGAAGATAAGTTAAGGAAAGGCAAATCTACATTTATAGCAATTGTAGATTTAAAGAAAACTTTTGAAAATGTAGACTCTTTTTGAAATTCTGAGGTGGTGGGATAAAATACAAAGTTCATTCAAAAATTATTCAGTCATCTCTAATTTCTTTGTTTTGCAGGAGGAGGATGAATTTTGTCCAAAGAGGTAAAAAATCAGCTGGGACAAAGTCCGGACTGTAGGGAGAATGAGGAACAATTTTCTCCTGCGTCATAGGGGCTGTATGGGGTTTGGCATTGTCATGTTGTAGTCTGATGAGCTGATCCTTAAGCTGTGGTCTGCGGGTGTTGAAGGCACATTGCAGCTTCCCCCCTGTGGCTCCGGGGGTTAGAATAGGCCCGAGGTATTCCTGCCTGTCGTAAGAGGCAACTAAAAGGAGTCCCTCCCCCTCAAGGGGGTAGTTGGACCTGCGTCCGGAGACGGGCGGTTCCACGACCTATATTTGCGGTCATTTTGGTTTTTCACTTCTTCTGGTTTCTTCCTTCCTTTGGCTGGTTCCTTTCTTTGTTCTTCTCCATCTCACTGTCTTACTTACTCTTCTCCTTGCCTACTCCTCCTTGCCTTCTCTGGTCTCCACCTCGGCGTTTGAGACAGTCTGTCCTTTCTCTCTCCCTCTCTCCCTTATTTTTCCTCTTCTTCTTTCCTCCCTGTGAGTGCCTGAAGGCCGACCCACGTCTTTGCACACGTAGCCGGTGACGGGGTAACGCGTAATTCCTCGCCCTGGGCAGACAAGTAAGGCATGCATGCACCCCCTGGTAAAGGCCAGGCCCAGGGAGGGGTGATTGCCTGAGCTGACACCTTCTGACCATGCCGTTTGGTCCCTCCGTCCGTTTCTCGGGAGGTGTGAACACCTAAGGTGGGAGTGTCCTCTGAGAGGGTCCCCACAAGGAAGGAGCGCGTCATTGGAGATGCTGGCAATCATGGGGGATTCCTCCACAATGGATTCCTCTTCTTCCCTCTCGACTTCTGCCCACAAACGGAAACTTGACCAGCCACCAGTGACAAAAGTACTACCGCCTGCCCCACAGTTCTTCGTAGTTTCTAGATCTGAGGACACAAAGGATTTTTTCCTCTGTCAAACCTTTCGTTATCCAGAAGGGCATATGTGCCATAGCCGGATCTGTCAAGTCTTGTACCAGGTTGCGTAACGGTACCTTGTTACTAGAAACTGAGAGTGCCTTTCAGGCACAAAAACTGCTTCGGGCCTCACTCTTGTACACGTTCCCTGTCCGGGTGGAGGCTCACCGCACTTTGAATTCGTCTCGTGGTGTGGTATATACTAGATCACTCTACGGATTGACTGACGAGGAGATTCAGTCTTTCCTCGCTGAGCAGGGCGTGACGGCTGTCCATAGGGTCATGAAAAAGGTCAACAATGACCTTGTACCAACTCGGACAGTTTTCTTGGCCTTTGATAGTGTACAGCTGCCATCACGCATCAAAGCGGGCTATGAGGTTATGCCTGTTCGCTCCTATGTCCCGACACCTATGCGCTGCTACCAGTGTCAGCGTTGGGTGACAGTTCACACAACAAGGAGACGGAGGTGGACAGTCAGGGTGACCATGCAGCTTCCTCCCGCGATTGTCCCATCTACAAGGAAGAACACTGTATACAGGAAATTCGGGTGAAAAAGAAAGTGTCTACCTCGGCTGCTCGTAAGCTATTTGCTAGTAGGAAGCCCACGCTGCTCTCAGGAGGGAAATACAGTACTGTCCTCTCCTCTCCTCTCCTCGGACTACCAGGGAGGTGGTGATGCAGACATGCGATCTGACCTTCAGCACTACGGTCGTCCGTTCGGCCTGTGCTAAGATCGCCCGGTTGACGTCTCCTCTTCCTCCCGTCGCCCCTCAGACTCGAGCACCTTCATCAGCTTCTGCCTAGACGAAGACCCAGAAGTCAGATGCACGGGCCTTCAAGAAGGAACCGTCCCATGCAGACTCCCAGCCATTGACCAGTACTTCCACTAAACGACCTTCCAAGAAGGCTCATAGGAAGCACAGTTCTCCTCCTCCGCCACGGCGCATTTCTTCTCCAGCGCCACCCAGTGGTTGCCACCCCAGGCCGTCATCCGTTTCGCCTGGACGCGCCGCTGGTAGCAGATCTGGCCGTTCACCGGCGGAGGAAGCTCCCCCTCCCGGCCATCTTAGCAAGATGGCCGATGAACCTATAGAACCAATGGACGATGACTGTCTACCTACTGATAGCAGTGGCAGTGCTCACTCGAAGCCAGACCTTCGAGGTGACCGCTTCTTTCATCTTCTTCTTCTCATGAAGACACTTAAAGCTGGTGCTCCGCTTGCACCATCTGCTCGTCGTAGCCCTCCAGGAAACGAAGCTACACCCATGCGATCAAATTGCCTTGGCACACTACACCTCTGTGTGTTTTGACCTACACCCTGTGGCAGGTATGCCAGCTCATGGAGGGGTTATGTTGCTGGTCCGGGATAATATTTACTACGATCCCATCACATTGCACACTGGCCTGCAGGCAGTTTCCGTCCGAATTACTCTCCCCACTTTTACATTTTCCATTTGTACCATTTACACTCCGTCGTCGTCTGCCGTTACCAGGGCTGACATGATGAAAATTATTGCTCAGCTACCTGCACCATTTTTGTTAACTGGAGACTTCAATGCACACCATCCCCTTTGGGGCTCTCCAGCCTCCTGCCCGAGGGGCTCCCTGTTAGCAGATCTTCTCAACCAGCTCAATCTTGTCTGCCTCAATACTGGCGCCCCTACTTTCTTTCAGACACATCTCATGCTTATTCCCATTTAGACCTCTCTATATGTACTACCCAACTTGCACGCCGGTTTGAGTGGTATGCACTTTTTGATACATATTGGAGCGACCACTTCCCATGTGTTATCCATCTCCTGCATCATACCCCCTCTCCATGCTCAACTAGTTTGAACATCTTCGAAGCAGACTGGGGGCTCTTCTCTTCCAGGGCGACCTTTCAGGATCAAACCTTCACAAGCTGCGATAGTCATGTCGCACACCTCACGGAAGTCATTCTCACTGCTGCTGAATATTCCATCCCTCACACTACTTCTTCTCCACGTCGCGTACCGGTCCCCTGGTGGACTGCAGCATGTAGAGACGCTTTACATGCTCGCCGACGTGCTATACGCACCTTTAAACGCCACCCTACAGTGGCGAATTGTATCAATTATAAACGATTACGTGCGCAGTGTCGCCGTATTATTAAAGAAAGCAAGGTGGGCTGCTTTCACAAGCACCTTCAACAGTTTTACTACTACTACTACTCCTCCTCCTTCTGTTGTCTGGGGTAGCCTGTACCAGCTATCTGGCACTAAGGTCCACTCACCAGTTTCTAGCTTGATGGTCGCAAATGACGTCCTTGTGGCCCCTGAGGATAACTCCAATGCCTTCGGCCGCTTTTTCGCAGAGCTTTCGAGCTCTGCTCATTACCAGCCTGCCTTCCCCCCCCCCCCCCCCCCCCCCCTCCCCCGAAAACAGGCTGAGGAGGCTATGCCACCTAACTTCTGCTCCTCGAATCTTGGAAGTTATAATGCCCCATTCATCATGCGGGAACTCGAAAATTCTCTTGCCCGGTCACGGTCCTCCGCTCCATGGCCTTATCCTATTCATATTGAGATGCTGAAGAACCTTTCTCGTGCGGGTAAAGGTTTCCTTGTACAATGAAGGCTTTCACGACCGGGTGGCATGGCTGTTGATATACTTTCCGGGATGTGAGGTCGTGGTCCAAGAACTTTTCTGCCCCTTACGTTTCGTCCAGGACTGTGCTGGACTTCCTCAGAAGCGCTGCTCCGCTAAGTCTTGCCGACTGACTGGTCGGGTGTCTGAGAGCGACTTATATATATTGTGAGAAAGGGGGCGTGGTTCAGGTGACACGTGATGAGCAGTGATAATCCATAGCAAAGATAAGTTTGACTATCGATTACCACCTTGTCAAAGATAAAAATTTTTAGCAATTTTGTAGAGCCACTGTCCGTATATCGCTAAGTTTCATAGCCTCCTCTTTCCTGTTAAAATTATCGTGATGTTTATAAGTTTCAATAGCTTCTCTATATAGCCGTGGATAGTAATTTAACGTTGTAGATAAAACTTGGGTATCCGAAAACTTCGCTTGGTGGTTGCTGGGTTGAAGAGCATGTTCCGCTACGGCTGATTTTTCTATTTTTCCAAGTCGACAAAGATTTTTATGCTCTTTCAGTCGCGTATTTACGCTTCTTTTGGTAGTACCAATATAAACTTTAGCACAGGTACATGGAATTTTATACACACCACATGTCGACAGGGGAGGGCGTTTATCCTTCACAGATCGTAGTACTTGACTTATTTTCTTTGTTGGTTTAAAGACCGGTTTTATGTCATGTTTTCGTAAAATCTTACCGATCCGATCTGTTACTTTCTTAATAAAAGGGAGAACTACTGTATTTTTCTGTCGTTGTGGTTCATTCGTATCTTTTGGTCTTCTGTTCCTTGGACGCAAAATTCTATTTATCTCTCTTCTTGAGTAGCCGTTTTTCTCAAAAGCCTGCTTCAGATGTTTCACTTCAGCATCCAAATGTTGAGGTGTACATATCCGTTCCGCTCGATCGACAAGACTTTTTATGACACCCCTTTTTTGTTGTGGATGATGATTACAATTTTTATGTAAATATCTGTCGGTATGTCTTGCCTTCCGGAAAAACTTTATATTCCAAGCTTCTATCGGGCCGTCTCATAACTAAGACATCCAAGAAAGATATTCTGTTATCCTTTTCTATTTCCATGGTAAACGGTGTTTTTGCGTGAATTTTATTTAGATAATCAAAGAAATCGTGCAATGCCTTTCTGCCATGGGACCAAACCACAAATGTGTCATCTACATATCGATACCAACGAGATGGTTTGTTATTAGCTTTGTCTAGGGCTGATTGTTCAGATTTCTCCATGTAAAGATTGGCAATCGCAGGGCCTAATGGATTACCCATTGCTACTCCATCAAGTTCTTCATAAGCATAAAAGTCTTTGTCACTGGGAAAAATAAAAAAATCAGCTGTAGCGGAACATGCTCTTCAACCAGACAACCACCAGGTGAAGTTTTCGGATACCAAAGTTTTATCTACAACGTTAAATTACTATCCACGGCTATATAGAGAAGCTATTGAAATTTATAAACATCGCGATAATTTTAATAGGAAAGAGGAAGCTATGAAACTTAGCGATATATGGACAGTAGGTCTACAAAATTGCTAACAATTTTTATCTTTGACAAGGTAGTAATCGATAGTCAAACTTATCTTTGCTATGGATTATCACTGCTCATCACGTGTCGCCTGAACCACGCCCCCCTTTCTCACAATATATATAAGTCGCTCTCAGACACCCGACCAGTCAGTCGGCAAGACTTAGCGGAGCAGCGCCTCTGAGGATGTCCAGCACAGTCCTAAACGAAACGTAAGGGGCAGAAAAGTTCTTGGACCACGACCTCACATCCCGGAAAGTATATCAACAGCCAAAGGTTTCCTCCTTCGTACTTACAATCGCATATGGATTGAGGGACATGTTCCCGCATGCTGGCGCGAGTCTATTGTTGTACCGATTCCTAAGCTGGGGAAGGACAAGCACTTGCCTTCCAGTTATCGACACATCTCGCTTACCAGCTGTGTCTGTAAGGTGATGGAGCGAATGGTTAACTCTCGTTTTGTTTGGCTGCTCGAATCTCGACGCCTACTTACCAATGTACAATGTGGATTTCGTAGGCGCCGCTCTGCTGTTGACTATCTGGTTACCTTGTCGACTTTCATTATGAATAACTTCTTGCGGAAGCGCCCGACCGCGGCTGTGTTCTTTGATTTGGAGAAGGCTTACGACACCTGTTAGAAGGCGGGCATTCTCCGCACCATGCATACATGGGGCCTTCGCGGTCGCCTCCCCCTTTTTATTCGTTCCTTCTTAATGGATCGACAGTTCAGGGTACGTGTGGGTTCTGTCCTGTCAGACACCTTTCACCAGGAGAATTGGGTGCCACAGGGCTCAGTTTTGACCGTCGCTCTCTTCGCCATAGCGATCAATCCAATAATGGATTGCCTCCCAGCTGATGTATCAGGCTCCCTTTTCATGGACGATTTTACCATCTATTGCAGCACGCAGCGTACATGTTTCCTGGAGCGCAGTCTTCAGCGTCCTCTTGACTGTCTTTACTCCTGGAGTGTCACCAATGGCTTCCGTTTTTCTGCCGAGAGGATGGTCTGTATTAACTTCTGGCGCTACGAAGTTTTTCTCCCACCGTCCTTACGACGCGGTCCCGTTGCTCTCCCATTCGTGGAGACAACAAAAATTTCAGATCTTAACATTTGACAGGAAACTTAGCTGGTCTCCACATGTGTCATATTTGACTGCCCGTTGTACCCATTCTCTAAATGTCCTCTGTGTTCTCAGTGGTATGTCGTGGGGAGTGTATCGAACCGTCCTATTTCGCTTACATCGGTCGATCGTCAGCTCCAAGCTGGATTATGGGAGCTTCGTATACTCCTCTGCACGGCCGTCCATCTTACGCCTCCTCAACTCCATACAACATCGGGGTTTACGTCTTGCGATCGGAGCGTTTTATACTAGTCCCATCAAGAGTCTTCATGCTGAAGCCGGTGAATTGCCACTTACCTACCGGCGCGATATACTGCTTTGTCGGTATGCCTGTCGGCTACTGTCAATGCCCGACAGCCCATCGTATCGTTCCTTTTTTGACGACACTCTTGACCGTCAATACGGGTTGTATGTCTCTGCCCTGCTACCCCCTGGAGTTCGCTTTCGTCGCCTCCTTCAACACCTTGATTTTTCACTCCCTGCAACCTTCAGAGCGGCGAGAGCCACAGCCACCTTGGCTCCAGGCTCAGGTTCGCGTTCACCTTGACCTCAGCTCGCTCCCAAAGGAGGTTACCCCCGGTTCGGTGTACCACTCCCGTTTTGTCGAACTTCGTTCGAAGTGCATTAATATGACCTTCATTTATACAGATGGCTCTAAGACCAATGACGGGGTCGGGTGTTTTTATTGTCGGGGCACAAAGTTTCAAATAGCAGCTACATGGCCATTATTCACTCTTCACAGCTGAGTTCTTTGCGTTTACCAGGCTGTTCTTTACATCTGCCGCCACCGACATTCTGCTTATGTCATCTGCTCCGATTCTCTGAGCGCCATCCAGAGCCTCAGTGATCCGTATCCGGTTCACCCATTCGTGCACCGGATCCAACTCTCTCTTCAGCAGCTGTTGGATGACGCTTCTCCGGTTAGCTTTATGTGGGTTCCTGGCCATGTCGGTATCCCTGGGAACGAAGCTGCAGATGCCGCAGCCAAGGCTGCGGTTCTCCAGCCTCGGACGGCTTCTTGTTGTGTCCCTTCATCAGATTGTAGCAGGGTCATTTGTCGGCGCATTTTATCGCTGTGGCATGCCGATTGGGCTGCACTTACGGACAACAAGCTTCGGGCCTTGAAACCTCTTCCCGCGGCTTGGACGTCCTCCTCACGCCCTTCTCGGCGGGAGGAGGTCGTTTTGGGCAGGTTATGAATTGGACACTGCCGGTTCAGCCATTGCCATCTGCTGACGGCTGCGCCGGCGCCGTTATGCCCATGTGGGCAATTGCTCATGGTCCGCCACATTTTAACGTCCTACACTGCGTCTTGATCTTGGCCTGCCATGTACTCTGGATGCCATTTTAGCGGATGACCCAGGAGCAGCTGCTCACGTTATTCGTTTTATCAACTTGACAAACCTGTCTAAGGACATTTGATTATGCTGTTTCTTTCTCTCTCTCTCTTTTTTTAATCCTCTGCTTGTCTATGTCTTTTATAGTATTGTCCCTTTTAGTTGCTGTTTTAACCTTGTGCCTTGCGGTGCATTCCTAACTTAGTCTGGGCGCTAATGACCATTGTAGTTGTGCGCCCTAAAACCACAAAGAAAAAAAACGTTGCAGCTTGTCCAGTGACAAACAGTAATGGTCCCGATTAATTGTGGAGCCAGGTTCCAAAAAGTTAATGAAAATGACAACGCACTGATCCCAGAAGGAGGAGGCCATCACCTTTTGGCCTGCTGTTCATGAAAGTTTTGTTTTCTTCTTTAAACGGAACCCAGAGGACGCCATTCCATGGATTGGGTTATGCTCTCAGGTTCGGACAGAAACAACGGTGTTTCATCCGCAGTAATGATGCTGTCAAAACACTGTTTCCACTCTTCAGTAAAGGTCTTCATGAGAGCATCACACACATTCTTCCTCATCGTTTTCATTTCTCTTGTCAATAATGTAGGCACCCAACGTGCACAGATTATTCTGTACCAGTGATACCACGCTACCCAATGACAAACTAGTTATTTGAGCAAGCTGTCATGCCATCACACATCTGTCATTTTGGATGATTTGATCAATGTTCTCCTTATTCACATCACTCAGTGCCACATTGTGGATTGTCCAGTAGAGAGAAATCATCTTTAAACCTCTGCAACCACCGCTGGATACTGCTGCAATCCACTGTGTCCTCCCCATGAACAGGGAACAACTTCCTGTGAATTGATGTGGCAGTCAATGCCGATCTTGAAGAGGAACTTCATCACTGTCCGTTGTCGCAACCTGATATCTTTTTCATGTTCCATGATGTCTCACCTGTAAATAAAAGAAAATACTTTTATATACCAACTTATAGCTAAATGTTCCAAGTACGTTCACAAAAAATTTCATTCTCCTCCTGCAAAAAATAAAAAAATTAGAGACTACTATGTGAAACTTTTTGGTTTACCATTGTACATGGAGTGAAAGGCTATTTACAGATTTTATGAAAACCGGATGGCAATTATGAGAGTTGAGGGTGTGAAAGGAGAGCCCTAGTTGAGAAGGGAGGGAGAGAAGACTGTAACATATCGTTGATGTTATTTAGTCTGTAGATTGAACAAGCTGTAAAGAAACTAATGCAGCATTTGGAAAGGTGATTAAAGTTCATTGAGAAGAAATAAAAGCTTTTGGTTTGTCAATTACAATGCAGTTCTGTTGGAGATGGTAACTGATTTGGAAGAACAACTGAATGTAAGAGATGGTATCTTAAAAAGATTGATATCAACAACAGTAAAACAAGGGTAATGAAGTGCAGTTGAATTAAATTGGGTGTTGCTGATGGAATTAGATTAGGAAATGAGAAACTAAAAGTAGTAGATAAGTTTTGCTATTTCGAAAGCAAAATAATTGACCTAGCCACAGTAGAGAGGATATAAAATGCAGAGTGCAATATCAAGAAAAGTATTTCTGGTAAATATGGATACGTTAAAATTGGATTTAAATTTAGTGTTAAGAAGTCTCCTCTGAAGGTACCTGTCTGGGGTGTAGCCTTGAATGGAAGTGAAACTGTGACAATACACTATTCAGGCAAGAAGAGAGCAGAAGCTTTTAAAATGTGGTGCTATAGAATAATGCTAAAGCTTAGATGGGTAGATTGAATAACAAAACAAACAAGTTCTGTTTGGGAAGGCAATGCCTGGAATTGAATGATTCAACATTTGATTACTACATGATAGAAATTTTGAATGTAAAAAGAAAGTAGCAGGCACACATAGAGCTTTGAAGGTCAGAAGATTAATATAAAACGCAAGTAAATGTAATTTACCTCATAAACTGCTGCTAATTTCCCAGTATCTGGTTCCATATTTGACAGCCACAATATATGTCCCTTTTTCATATCTGCACTTTGTTTCTTGCTTTTGTCAAGAGCTGCTCCTCTTCATTAAGTAGGTAGACAGAAATGCTAAAACGAGTGACATAACTTTCTGACACAGAAGAGAATAGGAATTTCTCACATTCAACCAGAAATGTTTACAATCAGGTTTCAACTCGAGCACTGCTGTAGCAATCTATGCTGGCATTCTTCTGCATCTGTTGAAAATGTTTTGAGTACCCACATTGTGGTTCATGAATAATGAAATCTAGTATGCATTTATTCCTTAGCTTGTTTGAAAAGTAAGTGAAAATCATCTTCAATGATGCCAAAACATTGCAATCACTGTCCAAGATAAGACTGAATGCCACCTGGTGGCATTCTGGGGATGTGAGATGATAAGAAAAGTACAAGAGTGGAACAAAGATGAAGAGGACTCATTCTAGCAACAATACTGACCACACATGGGGAAAACCCATGGACATAAACGACTGTGACAAAGGGAATATTTTTATGATTTGATGCCTGGAAACAACTACCATGGAAACGGTGAAGATCAACTGCTGTTTGCGCGGTGCTGTTGTGAAGATCCATGGGAAGAGTTTAACGTACGGCGAACCGCAAGGAGGTGACAAGGTACTGGACGTTCATCTCATCACAGAATCTGTAGGTTGGAGGCATGGCCACCATGAGTAGCTTGATAGTTGACGATCTGTGGTAGCTATGACGACAAAATACAATACAGGTGCAGTCACAAGTGTGTGGGAATGCAGATGACCAATAAATACAATCGGACTTCCACAGAAAGATAACACATCAACTGTTTGAATGCGTTTGCACGTCAATAAGACACTGACAATTGATTAGTGGCATCGTGCTGTGTTGGTGTATTCTACTAATGCCAGTAAGCCTGTAAGATCACTGAATCTTTGTGGATGTAGCTCTTGAGCGCAGCTGCTTAAAAAGTGCGTTGGCCAATCAGAGAATCAACCAGTGTGGTCATGGGAAGTAAGTGATCTCTGGTACTGCGTATGCATGGACAGCAGCTGAATAGGTAGTCGTGGCTGCATAGGCAGGCAAGAGCCATCTCTTTGGAAGACCCATGTGCTCAGACCTCAGGTACTGGCACGGGCTGCTTAAGGGCAGTAGGCTGGTTTGCAGGCAGCATGTTTTAAAAATGAAAATCTATGCCAGGGGCACTAAGATCACAGATACCAAGTTGGTTTTGGTGCTGTCAATGAGCTCCTGTTGCACCGTAAATGGTATAATGAATACAGCCAGACATCTGAACAACGATGCCAGATTCCCAGTTCTGAAACCTGTTGTAGATATGATAGAAAATTTTGTCCTTCGTTCAGGACCTTGCTATGAAGATAGTGCCAGAAGCAGAGCGGTGTAGGAGATGCAGTAGAGAGCAATGTCGACGACTGTGTAAGAGTTCTGCTGGCAAACCATTACGAGCAAGCCTAGTGTGACAGGTGTTTAGAAAAAACAACAAAGCATTTCCCCTCCAGTGAAAGGAGCAAAGTATGGAAATCTGAGCCTTGAAAGTGTAAACGAAACATTCGGCTTGATTGAGGAGAGAATGGAGCCATTTGGATATGTTAAATTCCATTTTGTTTGCAAGAACTGGTGAATTTCCGATGAAGAAAATTGTGATCCATTTTCAGAAAGAATTATTTGTGGCAGACTTTCTATATGAGAACAGAAGCAAGTGCTTTGATAGTGCTACCACTGGTAGCCAGATACACTGGAATGAAGAAAGAATATTTGCTGTAAGCATCAACGTTAAGAGATGTTGTGTTTGAGAAAGGACAAACAAAATTAATTAGAATACGTTGCCAAGGACTGTCAGGTCGACGCCAATTGAAAATTTTTTGGCCCTGGTTATCCACGAATGCGCGGCGGTGGGTGTTCGTAACTTCTCTCTGTTTATCCAGCCCGAGTCATGTACAATGCTGGAGTGCAAGTTGCTTCATTCTGACAATAACCTAATGTCCTCTGTCTGGGGTTCCCAAACTTTTCCTCAGACGGAACACTGAGTATCCTTGGGATTAGCCTTGTTGATTTTTAGGGTCAACGAAATATTTAAAAATGAGAACAAATTGTTTTATGCAGTTATTACTTCAATTTTATATAATAATAACATAAAAATCAAAAATTTTAAATGTTTATTACCGGTACCCCCAAAATATCGAAAATGGTTTTTCACGGAGGACTTACCTCCCGGACCACAGTTCGGGAAATCCTGCTTAGTTGCAGCAAATGATGTTGCAAAGATGTGAGAATGGGGACTCGCGTTTATTCATTAGGAGAAAGCAATAAAATTACACCATTCTGAAGAGCTACGCTGTTGCACTGTCCATGATATTTGCGAACTACTTTATCGGAGACTGACTTCGAACTAAATGTAGGACTTCAGCAGTCGCTGTAACTGATGTTCGTTAGCCTCTGCTGTAGGCCGAGAATCAATGGGAAAAAGCTTGCAATGCTTGTAAACCATAAAGATCAACTTCAAGAGAAACTTCTGATCTGTCAAAATAGGATCATTTTTTGTAGGTAAGTGAGACAGTGTCTGTATTTTCATGCTGAGCCGTAGGCCGATAAAGAATGTCATGTACAGGGTGGCGCACAAAATGTGTTACCATTTTGTTTTTGAATATAAGCTTAATGTCAATACAATCTGAAAGGAACATATGCTATAATAAGAGCCATCCACACAGATTTGTTCTAACGCAGCACACGCTCAATATGTCCGCCATTTCGTTTCCTAACTTCCTTCAAACGAACACTGAAGTTAGTAATTTTACTGCAAGCTTGAAGAATGTCTTCTCAGCTCCATTAAATCACGTGGACGTTTCGGGAACATTTTTTCCTTTAGGTACCGCCAAAGAAAAAAGTCACATCGATTGGGGTCTGGGCTACTGGGGGGCGGGGGAAGGAGGGGGGATTTTGTCTGTCATTGCAACAACTTGGAAGCCAGGGTGAAATGATCCGCATGTCGAAATGCTCGTGTAAAAACTCCAACACAGTGTTTGCAGTGTGTGGCCTTGCTCCATCTTACATGAGCCACCGCGTGTTGATGGGCAAGACAGTAGCAAGAAGCTGTGGAATGAAGCTATTGCGAAGCATGCTCAAATAACGCTCGCTGTTCACAGTTTCTTCAAAGATAAAGGGTCCAATAAGTCAGTGACTGGAAATTGCTGCCCACGCTGTAATCCTGCGATCATAATGTTGTTGTTCATGAAGCACTTTTGGGTTTTCAGTGGCCCAAAAGCGTACATTTTGTTTGTTAACCACACCGTCTAAATGAAAATGCGCTTCGTCTGTAAAGCAAACGTTGTTGAGAGTTTCTTCCCTATCCTCCACCCACTAAGCAAACGGCAGTCTCTGCTGCTTGTGTGCTGCAGTGAGCTTCTGTGCACAGGTCATCTTGTATGGGAACATATGGAGGTCACTTTTAAGAATGCGTTAAACGGAGCGTCTGGATATTCCCATTTGCACTGCTACCTTTCTACACGATTTTCTGGGACTTGTCTGTACATCAACTCGTTGTTGTTGTTGTTGTTGTTGTTGTTGTTGTTGTTGTTGTTGCTGCGCTCTTCAGTCCTGAGACTGGTTTGATGCAGCTCTCCATGCTACTCTATTCTGTGCAAGCTTCTTCATCTCCCAGTACCTACTGCAACCTACATCCTTCTGAATCTGCTTAGGGTATTCATCTCTTAGTCTCCCTCTACGAGTTTTACCCTCCACGCTGCCCTACAATGCTAAATATGTGATCCCTTGATGCCTCAGAACATGTCCTACTAACCGATCCCTTCTTCTGGTCACGTTGTGCCACAAACTTCTCTTCTCCCCAATCCTATTCAATACTTCCTCATTAGTTATGTGATCTACCCATCTAATCTTCAGCATTCTTCTGTAGCACCACATTTCGAAAGCTTCTATTCTCTTCTTGTCTAAACTATTAATTGTCCATGTTTCACTTCCATACATGGCTACACTCCATAAAAAAATACTTTCAGAAATGGCTTCCTAACACGTAAATCAATACTCGATGTTAACAAATTTCTCTTCTTCAGAAACGCTTTCCTTGCCATTGCCAGTCTACATTTTATACCCTCTCTACTTTGACCATCATCAGTTATTTTGTTCCCCAAATAGCAAAACTCCTTTACTACTTTCAGTGTCTCGTTTCCTAATCTAATTCCCTCAGCATCACCCGACTTAATTCGTCTACATTCCATTATCCTTGTTTTGCTTTTGTTGATGTTCATCTTATATCTTCCTTTCAAGACACTGTCCATTCCATTCAACTGCTCTTCCAAGTCCCTTGCTGTCTCTGACAGAATTACAATGTCATCGGCAAACCTCAGAGTTTTTATTTCTTCTCCATGGATTTTAATACCTACTACGAAATTTTCTTTTGTTTCCTTTACTGCTTGCTCAATATACAGATTGAATAACATCGGGGAGAGGCTACAACCCTGTCTTACTCCCTTCCCGACCACTGCTTCCCTTTCATGTCTCTCGACTTTTATGAATGCCATCTGGTTTCTATACAAATTGTAAATAGCCTTTCGCTCCCTGTATTTTAGCCCTGCCACCTTTAGAATTTGAAAGAGAGTATTCCAGTCAACATTGTCAAAAGCTTTCTCTAAGTCTACAAATGCTAGAAACGTAGGTTTGCCTTTCCTTAATCTTTCTTCTAAGATAAGTCGTACGGTCAGTATTGCCTCACGTGTTCCAACATTTCTACGGAATCCTAGTTTTTCCATTCGTCTGTAAAGACTTCGTGTTAGTATTTTGCAGCCGTGGCTTATTAAACTGATTGTTCGGTAATTTTCACATCTGTCAACACCTGCTTTCTTTGGGATTGGAATTATTATATTCTTCTCGAAGTCTGAGGTATTTTTCCTGTTTCATACATCTTGCTCACCAGATGGTAGAGTTTTGTCAGGACTGGCTCTCCCAAGGCCATCAGTAGTTTCAATGGAATATTGTCTACTCCAGGGGCTTTGTTTCGACTCAGGTCTTTCAGTGCTCTGTCAAACTCTTCACGCAGTATCGTATCTCCCATTTTATCTTCATCTACATCGTCTTCCATTTCCATAATATTGTCGTAAAGTGCATTGCCCTTGTATAGACCCTGTATATACTCCTTCCACCTTTCTGCTTTCCCTTCTTTGCTTAGAACTGGGTTTCCATCTGAGCTCTTGATGTTCATACAAGTAGTTCTCTTATCTCCAAAGGTCTCTTTAATTTTCCTGTAGGCAGTATCTATCTTACCCCTAGTGAGATAAGCCTCTACATCCTTACATTTGTCCTCTAGTCATTTTGGACTTCCTGTCGATCTGGCGATACAAGTCAAAATGCAGATAATGTTTATGGTAAGTGGACTTGATATAGACACAAGTATGAATGGACCATCAGAGGTCAACTCGTACCGCTTCAATATTCTCCGGCGAACAAACAGGCTTAGGCCGAGGTCACTGTTCCTTCCTGTACAAATTTATCGTACAACCTGTGGATGGTCATCTTGCAAGGGACCCATCGTGTGTTAAAGTGTTGTCGAAAACGCCTCTGAGTCACAAGGCTTTTCGTTTCATGAAAAAGTAACACAATTGCCGATCGTTGCTGTTTGGTCAGTTTTCCATTGTCAGCCATTGCTGTTTACTAGTCTCCTAGCGGTAGTATCGTGAATTACACGTCATTTTGTAACTCATTTATTTTTCCAAGCTCTGCTGGTATTGCTGTAGAGATCCCAGCGAGATATCTAATGTGCGTCATAAATCGTGAAAGAAATAATTGGTAACACATTTCGTGCGCCACCGTGTAGATAGATAGTCACTATGACAAAAGTTGCAGCTTTAGAGCTGTATGATAAGATACACCTTTCGCCTGATGGAAAAGAGCTATCAGCAGCTTATGATCAGTTACGGAAAAATTTTTCTACTAGGCAGATATTGATAAAATGTTGTGGGAACGTAAATTGCGGCGGAAGTTTAATTTTGCAGCTGACTCTGGTTCGTCTGAGCTTTGTTCGCCGTCTCGGATTCGAGTGGTACGGAGCTTCCCACGCCGCCCCCACTTCAGCTGCCAGCACTGCCGGTTTTTGCGGACCGCAGTGCATGTTTCACACTCTGAAAAGACCGCACGCATTCTCTGTCCAACTGAAAGGACCATTTTTCGACTCAGGTATTGCAAAGGGGCAGCAATTGGCTAAAAGCTGAGCTAAATCTGAGCAGTGCTGTGCCTGCGTCCGGTCGTGAGTGGGAAGTTCTTGTTTCTCCTGTTTTAATTTACTGGTGGCCAGTGCTAGATTCCAAGCGACACGTAGTTGAAAACCTGGAGCCCTGTTGGTAAGATTGTCCGCCGTATGGCCTCCTGAAGAACACAGTATCAGGAAGGTGATGCCGGGGATAAACGTGCGGTGCCCCGTACGCAGGCAACGCTCCGCGATTGCTGATTTATTAGGTTGCCGCCTGCACATATGACGACCGTGTTCAACACAACGTTATTGCGCCGTTCGACATGTTTGCCAAATATAAGATTTGCCACACTGCCGTGCGATCTCCTGAGAATTCTTTCTATTCTTGAAGACATGCCGCCAAAGTACGACAACAACGTCGTTCCAGTGGGTGCTTGCGCTTCTTCATTTAGATCTCTACTTAGAGCGGAGTGCATGGCGCATCTGTGTGCCGGAATAGCCGTTCTGTTGGAGCACGGTTCTTGGGTGTCGTAGCTCACCAGCCAGACTGTCGGTATTTGAGACCACATGCGCTCTGTTTACAAAAGAGTGCGCGAGACTAGTGTGTTGTGCAGGATGATAGCTTGTGGCCCACAAATACAACTTTGAGTGAATTGGTATGTGGTAGACACTATGTCCCAGTGTACCATCGGCTTTTCTTGTAACCAGGACATCGAGGAATAGTAAGATACCATCTTTTTCCACTTCCATGGTGAACTGTTTATTCGAATGGAGCGAGTTGAAATGCCGGAGAAACATACGTAACGTCTTTATTGTGTGGGGCCACACTAGGAAAGTGTCTTTTACATGGCCTAAAACAAGTGAAACAAGAATATCCGATGCTGCTGAGTTTTAATTCAGCTTTCAGCGTTCTGTGGCGCCCGTCAGCGCCGCCTTCCTCCAGCGGAGAGCATCTCGCCGCGCACGCGTGGTCCTTGCCCCGGTCTGATGAAGTTCGCTGCCGCCGCACGAGTACCATTGCAGCAGTGACGGCAGCAGCTACCCAGCACCCGAATGTGTCGAACACTTGTGTCGATGGCATATTGTGGAATTTGCACAACATGATCAGGCGCCAAATCCGAGAAGTGTGCACTTGAGTCCTATGTCAGTTAAAACTTGAAAACGAGATTCCAAGTTTTTTTAGATGATTTTCCTGGGTTTGTCCGGTTACAATGATGCTGTCGAAATAATTTGAAAAAGACGTCAGTTATTCGAGAAAGCACTGAAATAACGCAGGGCAAAAGCACTTCTAAAAAGAAGGCTCTAGTATTGGTACATGCTGATGTGCGTGGTAACCATAAGTTTTTTGTTTCGTTTACCAACCCCGGATGTATGACATTTCCGAGCCAGAGCAACAATTTGATAGTGTCGCTCCCCTCCTCTTTTCATTAAATACATGCACTTTGTAGCGCACATATTTCTGAAGAGTTTGATATATAAACATGTAAGTTCGACTTACATGTTAGACATGTTATTCGCTCATAAGTGTGCTAAAGTGCAATGCCATGCCTCTTCACACAGCATTCTTCTATTGCACTCCCCTGTACTTCGCTCTACGGAATTCAAACGTGTATATTTTGTAATGGAAGCCATCAGACCTATATTGAGGACAGTTGAAATTAAAATATCCTGTGGTGCCTCTCCTGCTCCCACAGTACCACTTAAAAACAGCCTCACTATTAATACTGGGTGGGATTATTTGTGATGGGGAGAACAAGAGTTATTCAGAAAATTTAGTCTTTATTGCGTATTAGCTAATAACTTTCTCTTTTGTGTGACATAAAATTAAATATAGGAAACATAAAACCAGTAAAGACAAGAGACAAGCAAGACAGTACACATTTCTTCAATCTTTAAGTCCCAGCATTTTTATCTCTCAATCTTATTACAGCTCTACACTGCTTGTTTTCCTTTCTGCGAAAGAATCTATTACCTCATCAAAGTTCGGCAAACGTTTTGCTAGATGAAAAATCAGAATGTCGCTGTCTAATACAGAAAAAGTTGTCAACACGAATAGACCCAAGACTGTTGTGATTTTTCAATCTGATTACGTCTATTTTGTCACTGTGTACTAGACAGACCGAAATCGCTGTTTCTAATATTGCAGCAATTGTAACACACGCCAAAAGAAGCCGGACTGCTTTGGCACTTCCTGACTGTAGTCACGAAGCACCAATATCAACTGCCTGTCGGGCCTACTACCAGCAAAAAGTTTTATATTCGGAAACAGTTTCACATTTCATTCATATGCTCCGGTTTCTCAAGTATGAGATCGAAAAGCAGTAGTACCAAATTTCTATATAAATTTGAAATCGTCATATTCTTCCATATAATTTGCGTGGTGTCGCTGTTTCTTCTCCTTCCTCGTTCTAATAAACAATCTTGTCATCATCAATTCTGTAACTATTCCGGGCATTATCAAAACTTATTCTCCGGGTAGGCGTTACTACGTGTCATTTCCCGCGCTGTTCCGAGAACAGAACTTCAGCGGCTACTAACTTCGGTCCGCAGCTCGTGGTCGAGCGGTGGCGTTCTCGCTTCCCGTGCCCGGGTTCCCGGGTTCGATTCCCGGCGGGGTCATGGATTTTCTCTGCCTCGTGATGACTGGGTGTTGTGTGATGCCCTTAGCTTAGTTAGGTTTAAGTAGTTGTAGGGGCCTGATGACCTCAGAAGTTGAAGTACCATAGTGCTCAGAGCCATTTGAATCATTTTTACTAACTTGGGACTGTACAACTGGCCATTAGCAGTGTAGCATCCTGGCAAAAGTTTTCTGCAAAACTTTCATTTTCTTGGGTACACAAAGAAGATAATGTGCAATCTTTCTTACTTGTTATTCCTGCTAGTTCTTTATTTCCACTCTGTTAGTCCGAATCTATGGCTTTGGCTAAAAACAGTAACAAGCGCTGACCATTCGCACACCCAATCAACTGCATACAGAAACAGCGATTGACATTCACCAGTTCGGCTTTATTCGGCTCAGCTTGTATAAATAGCCCCGTCTCCTTTTGTCTGCGGGAAATGTTTTTATTCCAAGATGCGACGGGAATTCCCCTGGCATACACGTCATTTAAAAATTAGCTTAGGATTCGTTGAGAAATGTGTTCAAAAATGTTCAGAAACCAACTGAGATGCGTTTCAAAATCATATGAGAAATCGATAGACCAACATGCGCTGGATGATAGGTGCTTTGTGAAACAAGGTTTTTGTCTTCATGAGAATGAATTTGGCGCCCCTTGAAATTGCCGCCTCAGGCAAGTATGTGCATTTTGTGGGCTATTAAAATTTTGTTAAAGGTTTGTTAGTATGACTGTGCCTACACTACGACTATGTCGCTTTGTTTTTGATACACCCTGTATTTTTCCGCAATCATCCGATTTTTAAAAAATCATAACTATTATGTTTTTGAGATGTATGGTCCATTTTACTTTGCTGGGAACACTGTTACAGGAAGTACATATATCGATATGCTTGTGCGCTTTCTTTTTCCCACCGTTGGAGACTGATAAGATCGACTTCATTTACTACAGGATGGGGCACCCCACACTGGTATCTGGATACGCGGCAATTTTTAAGTCAAAGGATTATTAAACGATGGGTTGGTCGCACTAGACCAAATGATTCAGCTTTGCATTAGTGGCTGCCAAGGTCGCTGGACCTGACTGTACATGATTATTTCTTGCAGGGATTTATAAAGGAGTCTGTTTGTGCCTCCGTTACCAGCAGCAATGAATGAACTGAGACATCTTATGACAGCAGCTGTGGAAGCTTAACACATGCTCGCTGCAGAGTGGGAACAATTTGAATGCCGCATTGAGATATGCCGCGCATCTCAAGCGTTTATATTCAACATGTATGAAAAGCTGTGAAGAAAAGAACTTTTTGAGTTTCCCGTTCATGAAAAAACAAAATTCATTGTATATGTTTATTGGTTTCAGAAATATAGACATGTGAAATCTGATGATTCTTTTTGATACACCTTTAACAAGACTACGCTTGTCTACATACGGCTCATGTACATGTGCTTCTATGAGCTGTCGGCGTGATGTTGAGGCATTTCCGTGGTCAACAAGATTCTCCCAAGTCGCTCCGCAGTAATATATATATATAATGGGCTCTGCATTTACGTCAGCGCTAATGCAGTGCCTCTGTTCAGAACATTTCTCTGCCTCGTGATGGCTGGGTGTTGTGTGATGTCCTTAGGTTAGTTAGGTTTAAGTAGTTCTAAGTTCTAGGGGACTTATGACCATACATGTTAAGTCCCATAGTGCTCAGAGCCATTTGAACCATTTTGAACTGTTCAGAACAGAAAAGACCTGTTGCAGCAGTTGTCAGTCGCAGTTGCCTCAGGAGATGATATGCATACACAGGTCTCACCCAGTAAGTGTACTGCATGCAGTTCAGACTAACAGATGCAGCGAGAATCAGACATGCCGAAGGAAACATTAATCGATGTTTCCATTCTTGTGTATCCTTACTTGGAGAGAGATTTCTGCCTTGCATCAGAGAGGTCCCTTACTGGTATCAGAGTACATCTCTTCCAGGAGGTAGAACGTCACGAAGTAGTTATTCCACAGAAAATTTCATTCAAAAGCCAAATTTTATCTAAATCAGAAATAAACTGCTCTGTCACTGACTCCAAGGCCCCCATGAATGCGTGGGAATTTGCAAAGTTCAGGCTCTTCCTTTTCAGAAGAACCACAAAGGTTTACAGTGACTATAAGGCGCTGCAGTTCTTTATGACTGCCAAACTAATACTTGGGCATTTGGTGCACTGGTCAATGTACCTGAAAGATTTCATTTTTAAAATAGAGAACCTACCAGGGAAAGCAAATGTGGCAGCAAATACACTCTCACGTGCCAGTATGACTAAATGTTCGGAATGACAGAGAACTGTATTAGAATGTTTTCGAGATAGGATACTGCAATGCCACAATGAAGCATGCTCAAGGCGCAGCAGTCGAATAAGTGAACGCTCATGCCATCTGTTGGATAGTTGCAAAAACAAAAACACAGGTGCTTTCATCTGGCGGCAGTCAAATGAAATAGCGCTATGAGTAAGACAGTATCTGAATAGTGCTGCGCCGGACTACGAAATAAAGAAGCATTAAACTATAGTTGCTTTTCCCACTCAAAAAGCATATGGCACGCCTTGTGGAAGTCTGCGTAATTTACGATGGACTGCAGCGACGAGCAGCAAGGTATGAAGTGACCAGTGTCTGCAGCTAATGTTGCAATGTGACCTTACTGCCACATGAGGTCCATTGATGAGCTCACGCCAGCACAAGCAGCGAACTAGTAGTTATCGTACGACAGTGTTTTTATGAACAGTGCATTTTGTACCGGTGCCATAAGAAGTACATTTATACATAGTCAACCAGTTTATGTATTGATCAAGTCAAGTTCTCTACAGTGTAATGTCGGAGTCAAATAATAAGTTTGTGATTCAAAGTGCATTCCACGAGTGTCATCAATTATTTACAGAAAATAGTTCATTATTATCCCAAATCCATCACTTTGAGTGCAGCAATACCAGTAAAAAGGTTTTATTAGATGAGGATATAATCGGAGTTAACGCCGAAAATTTCCAACAAACACCGGATTATACAACTGACAGAAGATGCCAGGTACTGTGCCACATTAATTACAGTTCAACTCGATGTTGTGGCTTTTCAGTACATTACTAACGTAGAAACTCATTCAGTTTCATTAGAACAAAATGATTGTAAAGTAATGTTTTTAACATCTCTAGTAACCATCAGTTCTATAGTGTTCATTGATTATTCAATTAAAGAATTTAGTGTCACCACAGTACTCATTGTACCTTCAGTACAATGCAAATGCAGTAACATTAAAATCATTGCTGACAGTTGGTGAAGATCAATCTAGCTTACAGCATGTCCAAGTGTTTATCACGCGCGGGTGTGGGTGTGTGGGTGGGTGTGTGGGTGGGTGTGGGGGTGTGGGTGTGTGGGTGGGTGTGTGGGTGGGTGTGGGTGTGTGGGTGGGTGTGGGTGGGTGTGGGTGTGTGGGTGGGTGTGGGTGGGTGTGGGTGTGTGGGTGGGTGTGGGTGTGTGGGTGGGTGTGGGTGTGTGGGTGGGTGTGGGTGTGTGGGTGGGTGTGGGTGGGTGTGGGTGTGTGGGTGGGTGTGTGTGGGTGTGTGGGTGGGTGTGGGTGTGTGGGTGGGTGTGTGTGGGTGTGTGGGTGGGTGTGTGTGGGTGGGTGTGTGTGGGTGTGTGTGTGTGGGTGGGTGTGTGTGGGTGTGTGGGTGGGTGTGTGTGGGTGTGTGGGTGGGTGTGTGTGGGTGTGTGGGTGGGTGTGTGTGTGTGTGTGTGGGTGTGGGTGGGTGTGTGTGTGGGTGTGGGTGGGTGTGTGTGTGGGTGTGGGTGGGTGTGTGTGTGTGTGTGGGTGTGTGTGTGTGTGTGTGTGTGTGTGTGTGTGTGTGTGTGTGTGTGTGTGTTACGTAAATGTGGTTCCACTGCTAGGCGTGATTAACGTACACCAGTTAGTGCATTCTGTTCAGTCACTTCAAAGAGGTTATTTTTGTTAATGAAAATCAGAAATCATTTAATATTCGATTTCTTGTACGCCTTCGCCAATATTTACTCATTAATTCCGTGTAGTAGTCTGAACTACATAGCAAGGCTATTCAGGCTTATTACACGCGATAGCCGCTTTCCAGACGTCCGATGCCGCATGGTCTAAATATATGAGGATAGTGGCATCGCAGTACACGAAATGTCCCCTTTGGGAATTTTGTTGGTACAACTCTAAGTGAAATCTCACAGGAGTAGGATAAGGATCCAGTATCGAAGGACTTGGAAGTGAGCTGCAGAAATAGTGAAGAAGTAAAGCTATGTCAATACTATCTCCTTAGAAATTTTATCTTTTTCCAGGAAAAGAAAAAACTGGCGACAACTGGACTTTATACATGTCAGGAGACTTGTGAATAAGTTATCCATGCTTTCGTACAAAGAAATGCTTAACGAAGGTAAAGGCGTGACTGTACTTTAATAATACAGGGAGAAGAATACGGAAAGTTTCGGCAACTTGTAAATCCTATCAGTGTGGAAAGCATGAGCTATGTTACACAGAAGTATACTTCTTGCCATCATGGTGTTAGAATTAGAAAATTTTCTGCGACTGATCTCTTTGGCCACCTTCTGAGGATAAAGCATTGTTTCCATTGTTTCCAGTGTGTAAGGGTAACAGCGGATTGAATGTCGAAGTACATGATTTTCACTTCCTTGTGCAGTGCTACCGCAAAGACGTTTTGCAAGGCACTTTTAGAGTGCTTTCTGACAGAAAATGGACATCAGTTCCAATGACAAAGATGGCAAACTCTTTTGCCTTTTTCAGTGAAGGAAGATAACAATCTGTGTGTGGATACTAACTTGCACCAAATGTGGCAAATACTGAAGGAAACTAGTAGGATGTGGCACCTTTACTGCCACAGGCATCAGAGAAACTGGGACATTTTCTTGGAGGTGTTCCAAGATATAATAAATAAATTACCAAATGAGGCCACACAGATAGCAACCATCGAGGTAAAACAAAAACAAAGTATAAAAAAATGCCAGATGAGAAGTTCAGGGAGGTAAGTAACTTCCCTCCTGCAGGAAGAGATAGACACGCTGAAATTGTTCGAACGGCATCTGAACGAACAGAGCAGAGCAGAGGAGGAAGAAAAATTACGACGACACAACATGCGTCATACACTTAACAGAAAGAGAGAAGACACTGGTCAAACCCCATCTAGAAACAAAAATTCTTATGTAATAAATCTTTATACATGTATAGTGAGCCATTTTGGGTCCATTGAGCTATTCATCCAAATGTGGTTGAAATAGAGGCACGAGGCACGGAAAGATCTCATGACGTAAATAATGTGTCTAATTTAAAAAGATTAGAGAGTAAACTGATGAACAAGAGTCTGGAGGGTAGATGTGTAGAGCAGCTGTAACTTTTGCAGCCGCTTTATGAGTTTTTTCTGTCCTTTGTTTATCACTGACTTTTGGATCGTTATTTTTCCCCTTGAAAACAACAGAAAACGTATTAATATTAGTTGTCTTTGTGTCTGAGACACGTTGTGGGGAGTGGGACGTTTTTCTGTGTTTTTCAATCTTTGATTGACTGACAGTTTTGCTGAAGTCTTGAGAGGGATTACTGTATGGAAAATGATTAATGAATGTGCAGAAAGGTTTTTCTCTTTTTTGGCGATTTTTAAGTGCCAGATGGAAAGGAAGCAACTTGCTATGTGAGGAACAGAGGTAAATGCATGTCAGTTGCTAAGTAGAAGTGAGTGCTTCCTAGAAAGGAGGAGCAGAGGGGACTGCTAGGGTAAATGTGTCATAGAGCCAGAGCACTTTAAAAACGTGTGATTGATATACGTGCTGTTTTCACAGGTGCATAGATTAAGTGATCAGGAGTCAGACTGTCATACGAAGAATCCCTGGCTGCGGCATATGAAGATAAGAAATTGAAGGATGGGAATCTATCCAAATTGTAAGAGAGGATGCCAAAATCAAAAGATGGTGCGTACATTAAAAAAAAAAATACTTTAGACCAATGAGACGTATCAATGCCCTCGACCATATGTGTAATTCCTAATGTGATTAATGCTTTCTGTATTACGTCAGTATGGTAATGGATGTGATATTCTTATTGTGTTATCATTTTTATATTGTTTATGATCCAATGTGTAGTTACTTTGAGTGTTTGTTTAGAAGAATGTCAAGTACAATAGACCAATGTAGAAGAAGACATTAATGACCTGGATCCAACGTTTTCCAATAGTGTGTAGTTTATTTTTGTCTTTTTCTATTATGATTTGACATCTGGAAAAAAGTGTAAATTAGTGATGTACTTATTTGTATCAGGAGAAACAAAAAAGTTTCTGTTCGGAGGCTGTACATTCCAGAGCCGGCATGCCAGTCTGGAAAAATAGCCGTCACCATTGAGGCAATGATCCCAATGACGCACCAATTTGGTAAAACACATTGTCCTATTGCGTGAACAAGTCGCTAACTGCCTGCTGCACATCCTTGTCTGAAATGAATCGTTCATCCTTCAAGCCTTTTTTCAGCGGACTGAAGGAGTGACAGTTGCCGGGGGAAAGTTCAGAACATCATCAATCACATACTTCTTTTATCTGTAATGGATGAGGCTGACCTCCCAGACTGACTGGTCTCTTGAGTCGTATCACAACCGCAAGGGACTTTGTCCATCATTCCACAATGGCAGTTTCCGACAGACATGCTGCCCAATACACATTCTCCGCTCCCAAATGGATTCTTCCACTGCTTTTCCTTCGGCAGCCAAGAAAAGAACAAGAAGGCATAGTTCCTGTTTGGATGAATTTGGTGATAATCTCGCCACAGTTCACGTTTCCACATACACCTCCCACATGTCGGAAAAATATGAGTGGCGCACTAGCCCCTTGCCTACATGTCAGCGCTTACACAGGATGGTTCTTATTAAAATTTAAAAAATCCCAGAGACAAGTAGGGCCACAAACGTCGGGAAACATCTCAGAAGTAGATGATAAATGTAGCACATGTGATGTTACCAGGTGACATACCTCGCTGATCCGCAGCAAAGGGTTTGCCAATCCCAGCCCCGCTGACAGGGGGCAGTGCTCCACTGTTTACACTCTTGCATTTTCCAGTGTGGTATGGCAGTGCTCACAGTGGTGGTAACACAAGACTAAGCCAGAGTAGCCCAGCATAACCATGTGCGACATACCCCTCCAGTGAGAGTAGGATCGACATATCCAGCCACTACACGTGTGGCGATGTGCTTCATGTGATGGCATCTGTTCGACACATCCACTTTTCGGACATTTCCCGCATTTGTGGCACAATGTCTCTTATGACGTGTCACTTCAGCCGCTTTTAAACGTTACTAAGAATCATCCAGTGTACCTGCAATGGAGTCGCAATATGTTGCCTATGTGCTGCTGCAACAACCTCAAACGGAAATTATTTGATACATCCAGTAGAATCGGAAACAGATATCGGAGTTAGCAGCAAGAAGTAGCACTTCGTGTATTTCAGAGTGAGATGTGTCCTTGAGCTAGTTTTTATGAGGGAAATGACAACCTGATACTACATTGATAGCATTGAGGCGCAATGGGATGATAGAATTATTCTGTACCTTTGTTTTGTTGCCTTTTCGTTAATGGGTTGTTTGTAAGTGGTGTTGCAGTAATCGTTTTTATACATTTTGTTTATACTTCCTTGTCCTAAGTGGGCATTCACCAATTTAAATATTAAGATGTCTCTTATGTATAAACAGTTATTAAAAAGCCACTGTCTTTGTCTAAAAAAGCAATCTTTGTAATACTAAGAGAAGGGTGTACATCAGGCATGTGTCTTACTGTGAGAGAAATAGGAGACCATTCGCATAAAAGGAGAAGTATATTTTTCAGCCCTATTCTCTATCTTTGGTGTGAAGTTCACTATGAACTGAAGAGACATATTTGACCTTGGTATGCTAACCATTTGTGAGCATTTTACGAGTGATGAACATTCTCATGAAAACTGATTAAGTATCAGTCATCTTCAGTAACAAAGACAGGAACTTGACGAAACATTAAGAGGACTTTTATTTAAATCAGTGACATGAGTGTGGACTAATATCCAACAGGTGTTAGTCGTTCCTAGACAAATCATCAACTTTTGAATGGTAGTAGTCATGAAAGCAGTAGTCTAGTGAGTGACATTTGTATGGAACCTCAAATGGAGATTTGCCACGGAAATTACGAAAACTTCTATTTAAATATTCACTACTGGAATGAGACAGTCAGTAGCAGGAACGAATGAAGGATGATGACAGTAGTGGGACAAGGCCGACACGGGTGCACTGTGTTAATGTGAGTTGCCTACATGGGGAGCAAGTATACATTCAGCGGCAATCCTGTTGTTCTCTTTTGATTGATAGGTTCTTAACCTATTCTTCCCCTCCCCTTCCCATGCTCCTCCCAACCCCACAGGAAACCTCGAACTCTCTCCCCTCCCCCTCACTGATATAGGTACACTTTCAGGTCTGTGTTATTCAAATAGCCCCATCTCACTCTATCAATTTGGTTGACTACTTAATTAAATTTACCCCTACCCTTCGGTAAACCCCGCAACCCCACCACCGCACCCTCCACTCTCCCTCTCCCCCACACAGAAATTGACAGCTCTGTGCTGCAGAAAGCTCTAATGACAGGAAATTCAACTACATAGTAGATGGTATATTGTTTATTTATCAAAAACTCGGTTTGGAGGGGTCGGATTTCTCTTGCTCATCATTCTTTACTGTTTCGGAAGATGCAGGTCTTGTAAAAAAGTAATCCAGATCGCAAAAGGAATACTGTCATGAAACACCCATCACACACAATTGTCCTTTTAAAAGTCTGCCGTCCCACATCCGCTGGTTCGCACCCGGTGCTGCGCGTGCAGCTCGCTCGGGTTTCTGCAAAGCAACACGGCAGTCAGTGGCCGTGCCACGCTCCCTGTTCCAGTGTGGCCGCTGTGGCCCAGTGTCTTACAGACCGGATGTCACACTAATCCCCAAACAAAAGCACCCGGGAAATCCCCGTCGAGACACGTGCTCTTTCTCCATTTCTTCGCCGGCAGCACCTCACTGCCAGGCCAGCTCTGACTGTCGGTTGTGGTCAGACCGAACTGCAAACAAAGCAGCGTTTACCCAGTAAACCCCTTTGGGATACCGATGTGTGCAAGAACTGCTTTCAAGGCAAATGGCTGATTGGGAATCGATTCCACTGTGGACTCTGAATTGCCCCAGTCCTACTGGCACAGTTTCTTGTGTTGCATTTCACGAACTGCTTCAGGAGATAAAACAGCTGGTGCTGCAAAATATCGTCACATACATAACTCGAAGGTGTTATAGGTTTTCATATCTCGTCAGAATACTGTTTGCTGTTGCCTAATGCTGGAGACAGAGGGAAAGTGGACACAATTTGGATATCAAAAACAGAGTGAAACAATCCAGTTGCAGTAACCTCTCTAATTAATGGTTTAACAATTTGCTGGAGTAAAATAGACCACTTAAAACACTCTCTTCCACCATACGATGATCCTTCTTCATAATGAAACATACTTTCATATTTTCAATGTTTAAGTATCACGTGCAATCATTATGCAAATCAAGTAATGAAATTTCCATCACAAATAGGTCATAGCGCTAAATATACCTAAGGTCTTGTGTGCCCTCCTCTACAACAAAGAATCCACTAAATGCATCTGGTGAAAAAACAAATCCCGAGGGTCACACAAACTCGCGATCATGAATTGTTCTGTCTGCCGACTGCAGGGGAGCTCACCCATACCAAACGTATATGTGCACACAATACAACTATCGGAAACAATAAATTGAGCAATTGGGAGTTTAACGTCGTGATTGGGTTTTTGAAAGTACTATAGACGGCCTAAATTGATTCAGTCCGCTACATTTGGAAGGAGGGAGGAAAATTCTGTTGCATGTGAGAGTAGAGACATCGGCAAATACCACTAGAAGATAGACTTTACTGCAATGTAATGAGAAGCACTAGACAAGACACAATTAAACCACGATCCAGTCCATAGCATTGAGCTGTCATGGCTAGATGTCAGGGACAGCTGAAAGCACTCACACATCCTGTGCACTCACCACCTAGACGCCCACACACAGCGCCGCCGTAGAGAGGTAAGTGAAAATTCCCACTGCGGCCGCAATCGCAGTCGTGCACATGCGTGGTGCCAGAGTGCACCGGTCATGGAGTGCGAGGGCATGCGGGGATGATTGGAGTGGTTGCGGTTGAGATGTTATCAATATGTCCAGCGCAAACGTCCATCATTTTGAATCTTCTCACACACGTCTGCTTCTGTCGCGATCATCTTGTACACTGGTCAGTTCGCCAGCCCTCGCTGCCAAGTGCAAGATCAGACAGCTAGGCGTATTCTATGTACAGGTCAAAGGCTGAACTAATCCATTACTTCTGGTTGCCAACTTCTTGTGATCACACTTACAGGCAGTCGTGTTACACTGCGAAACAAACAGCTGCAGCCTGAATGTATACAGTAGTTCTAAACAATCCCACCCTGACACACACCATCCAGTTTAAAAAATCTGCTTTACCCAGTCCGAGGCAACGGCCACACACCTCAAATTTCTGACGCGAAATGTAGATTCCTCCCGTTTATACGAGTTATTTTCGAAGATATAAGAAATCGAACAATACATGCGTTTTCATGTTACTAAACTATCGTTACGTGTTATGAAAATCTTGTACAGGAATGTTCCCTTTAACTATTGTTTCATCACGTAGTAAAATATGTTTCCTTATCTGCCACATCATGCATCACGGGGCTAGAATACTAAAATCATTTTTGGCTCATGTTGGGAGTGCTAAGATCTACCACTGTCAGTGCACACCACCTCACTTTCGAACTCTCTCTCTCTTGAGGTAACCAAATGTCTCGCCACATACGAGGTCTCCTAAGGTAACAGCACAAGGCAGTTGTAAATGTAAGTTTTATTCTATGTATCACTTTATGCGTTCGGTGACACTATTTATTTATTTATTTACGTTTTCTTTGCGTGGAGCCATAATAATGATGGCTTTTGCAAACGTCACACTTAATACTATGGTTATAATTACTATTATAAAATATACTATATCCTGTAGCTGTTGCTTCTTATGTCTATTTTTAACATTCTTCACATTACAACTGATATGCTAAAGCTTCATGTTACAAACACTATCTTAAAATTCGTTTAAAGAATATAAACATTTTTCTATCAGAAAAGATTTTGTTTTAAAAACATTTCCTGTGTATGTTCTTAGAGAGGTTGGTAGCTTGTTAAACCAAATCAAACGACTGATATATGGACTTCTATCAGTCATTTTTAACGTTGTTCTGTTACAGAAATAGTTACATTTTGTTCTAGTGTTGTGATCATGTACATCACTGCCCTTGATAGCTTCTGTTGGTTGACTTATAAAAAATGCAACTATTTTGAAGATGTACAGAGTATATATTGTCAGATATTTGTGCTGCACAAACACTTCACGACATAAATCTGTGTCCCATCCCATGTATATGTCTTATTGCTCTTTTCTGTAGTAGTAGTATTCTTTATAATGTACATCAGCTGCACATCCCCATAGTTCAATTCCATAATTGAGAAAGGGGTAAAATGTTCCATAATATACTAATTTCAGTGCTTGGCTAGGAACTATCTTTGCGAGCTGGCCGAGGAGATATATGGCACTACTTACTTTTCCACATACGAAATTAATGTGGTATGTCTACCGCAATTTTTCCTCAACATACACACCCTGGAATTGACAGTTACCGTTTTCTGTTGCAGAATATTACACATACTATTCATATTGCTGTGGTGAGAACTGCCTGTTTTAAATGTCAGTAGTTGAGATTTGGTGACATTCACCTTGAGTCCATGATCACTGAAGTATTTTGTTACTTCTGTTACACCACTAGTAGCAAGAGATTCTAGCTCATTAGATTCACTCCCATAGAATAAGATTGACATGTCATCTGCATAGCTTACAATATGGGAGTTAATGGGTTGTGCAATGTCGATAATATATATAAGGAAGAGAAAGGGTCCAAGGATTTAGCCCTGTGGTACACCTTGTAATACAGGTTCACTGGTGGACTGGGAGTTCATGATTTTATTATCTAGTTTTTACGATAATTTAATGTTTTTCTTAGGGTTCCACAAGTATGTGGTTATACAATTCATGGCTTGATCACCAATACTATCAGATTTTAACTTCATAAGAAGTACCCTATGGTTTACCGTATCAAATGCTCTTGTCAGGTCCAAAATATACCTGCAGTCTGCATCTTCTGGTTCAACAGACAGTAAACTTCATGGATGAACTGTGTAACTGCTGTGGTTGTACTTAGCTCTTTTCTGAAGCCATGCTGCGAATCTACAAGCAGTTTGTTTTGTGAAAAAGGCATTTAGCTGAGAAAGGATAATGCTTTCGAATATCTTACTAAAAGTGGGAATTAATTATAATGGTCTATAGTTGGAGACATCTTCCTTACTTCCTTTTTTGTACAAGGTTTCACTTCACTCATTTTTATAACCGTAGGATACATGTTATCTCTAATGCTGCAATTAATCAGGTGAGTAAGAGGAATAGAGATTACTTTTAAGCACGCTTTAGTAACAGCATTGGATACGACATCCCATACAGACGAAAATTATTTCTTTAGCATGTGTATTGCCCTGCGAACCTCCTGCTCATTCACTTCCACAAATTTAAATTCGGTGCACTCTACCTGTGAATGTATAATATGGGTTGATAGTTCGCCAGAAATGTAGTAGTTATTAAAAATATTACTTATAGTATCTGGGTTCAGTAATTAAAACTTCCAGGCTAAGAGGCCGTGGTCCAATAGTAGAAATACTTCTCCCGGACGTTTTGTTGCCAGTTGCGTGAAGGCCTACACGCTATGAGTATCTGGGAGTTTTTATAATGTTACCATCATGTCTTATGCTGAGTGGTTCCATGTTGATCTTGTTGAGACCTTTTCGGTATTTGCCAATCAGCTTCCAATATGCTTTGCTTATGTCGTCAGACTGTTGTATTGTTTTGCTGTTAACCTGCTCCCTTAGGTTAATAATTTCAGTTTTAAAATTTTGCTTGGCCCTATTGTACACTCCTGGAAATTGAAATAAGAACACCGTGAATTCATTGTCCCAGGAAGGGGAAACTTTATTGACACATTCCTGGGGTCAGATACATCACATGATCACACTGACAGAACCACAGGCACATAGACACTGGCAACAGAGCATGCACAATGTCGGCACTAGTACAGTGTATATCCACCTTTCGCAGCAATGCAGGCTGCTATTCTCCCATGGAGAAGATCGTAGAGATGCTGGATGTAGTCCTGTGGAATGGCTTGCCATGCCATTTCCACCTGGCGCCTCACTTGGACCAGCGTTCGTGCTGGACATGCAGACCGCGTGAGACAACGCTTCATCCAGTCCCAAACATGCTCAATGGGGGACAGATCCGGAGATCTTGCTGGCCAGGGTAGTTGACTTACACCTTCTAGAGCACGTTGGGTGGCACGGGATACATGCGGACGTGCATTGTCCTGTTGGAACAGCAAGTTCCCTTGCCGGTCTAGGAATGGTACAACGATGGGTTCGATGACGATTTGGATGTACCGTGCACTATTCAGTGTCCCCTTGATGATCACCAGAGGTGTACGGCCAGTGTAGGAGATCGGTCCCCGCACCATGATGCCGGGTGTTGGCCCAGTGTGCCTCGGTCGTATGCAGTCCTGATTGTGGCGCTCACCTGCACGGCAACAAACACGCATACGACCATCATTGGCACCAAGGCAGAAGCGACTCTCATCGCTGAAGACGACACGTCTCCATTCGTCCCTCCATTCACGACTGTCGCGACACCACTGGAGGCGGGCTGCACGATGTTTGGGCGTGAGCGGTAGACGGCCTAACGGTGTGCGGGACCGTAGCCCACCTTCATGGAGACGGTTGCGAATGGTCCTCGCCGATACCCCAGGAGCAAAAGTGTCCCTAATTTGCTGGGAAGTCGCGGTGCGGTCCCCTATGGCACTGCGTAGGATCCTACGGTCTTGGCGTGCATCCGTGCGTCGCTGCGGTCCGGTCCCAGGTCGACGGGCACGTGCACCTTCCGCCGACCACTGGCGACCACATCGATGTACTGTGGAGACCTCACGCCCCACGTGTTGAGCAATTCGGCGGTACGTCCACCCGGCCTCCCGCATGCCCACTATACGCCCTCGCTCAAAGTCCGTCAACTGCACATACGGTTCACGTCCACGCTGTCGCGGCATGCTACCAGTGTTAAAGACTGCGATGGAGCTCCGTATGCCACGGCAAAGTGGCTGACACTGACGGCGGCGGTGCACAAATGCTGCGCAGCTAGCGCCATTCGACGGCCAACACCGCGGTTCCTGGTGTGTCCGCTGTGCCGTGCGTGTGATCATTGCTTGTACAGCCCTCTCGCAGTGTCCGGAGCAAGTATGGTGGGTCTGACACACCGGTGTCAATGTGTTCTTTTTTCCATTTCCAGGAGTGTATTTTTCCTTGAAATCCTGCATTGTAATAGCTTTATAAAGCTGGTTTAGATCATGTACTTACTGCCTGAGCCTAATCATATTTGTTGGGAGTGTTAGTCTAGGATTACTTCCATCTTGACAGTGTTTAACTACCTTCTGGATTTCTCTGTCTGGAAAACAATATTCATAATGACGCAGTAGGGTTGAGTAGAATTCATTCCATTTCTCATCCGACCCTTTTACCTGGTAAACAGAATCCCATTTCTCATTCGGTAGTTTGTCTTTAAGAGCATTAATATTTGAGGTATTCAGCATTCGTTTCTGTTGCACAATTTTTGTTATTTTAGGCACAACTGAATTTTTGTATTCTATCACCTGACAGAAGTGGTCAGAATAAAGAAAATCTAAGTTACTGTAATTTACCTTATATATAACATCTTTGTCGATTATAGCATCCATTCTAGTGGAACATGTGTCCATCACTCTGGTGTCAGAGTTCACTATATTTAAAAGATTGCATAAGGTCAATGCATCATTGAGTTTCAAGTTTACTATTCTATTTGAGTTTGCATCTATATCAAAGTCACCTAATCTGATTAATCTGATTAATCTGATTTTATTACGATGATTGTCTCCTCCTGTAAAGGTGGATGATTGAAATATCGTTAAAAGATATTGTCGCAACGAAAAAAAAAGCCAAATGAATCTTATCCGTGGTGCCCTATCCATCGCCTACTCTCCCAAGGCGACAAGTCACTGATATCAGACTGATATGCTAATTAATTAAATGAGTCACTATGCATTATTCAATCTGTATATTGAGCAAGTAGTAAAGGAAACAAAAGAAAAATTCGGAGTAGGTATTAAAATCCATGGAGAAGAAATAAAAACTTTGAGGTTCGCCGATGACATTGTAATTCTGTCAGAGACAGCAAAGGACTTGGAAGAGCAGTTGAACAGAATGGACAGTGTCTTGAAAGGAGGGTATAAGATGTACATCAACAAAAGCAAAACGAGAATAATGGAATGTAGTCGAACTGAATCTGGGGATGCTGAGGGAATTAGATTAGGAAATGAGACACTGAAAGTAGTAAAGGAGTTTTGCTATTTGGGGAACAAAATAACTGATGATGATCGAAGTAGAGAGGATATAAAATGTAGACTGGCAATGGCAAGGAAAGCGTTTCTGAAGAAGAGAAATTTGTTAACATCGAGTATAGATTTAAGTGTCAGGAAGTCATTTCTGAAAGTATTTGTATGGAGTGTAGCCATGTATGGAAGTGAAACATGGACAATAACTAGTTTGGACAAGAAGAGAATAGAAGCTTTCGAGATGTGGTGCTACAGAAGAATGCTGAAGATTAGATGGGTAGATCACATAACTAATGAGGAAGTATTGAATAGGATTGGGGAGAAGAGAAGTTTGTGGCACAACGTGACCAGAAGAAGGGATCGGTTGGTAGGACATGTTTTGAGGCATCAAGGGATCACATATTTAGCATTGTAGGGCAGCGTGGAGGGTAAAACTCGTAGAGGGAGACTAAGAGATGAATACCCTAAGCAGATTCAGAAGGATGTAGGTTGCAGTAAGTACTGAGAGATCAAGAAGCTTGCACAGGATAGAGTAGCATGGAGAGCTGCATCAAACCAGTCTCAGGACTGAAGACCACAACAACAACAACAACATTGCATGGAGAGAAATTTTTCTTTTTCAGTATTCGGACTACACTCACCATGTAGGTCAAATGGGAATCCCTGGGGGCGAGACGATGTTCTCTTCGAGGAACACTATTGAGGACCGACATTTGAAACTGACAACAGAAAGATTACATCAGTGGCAGCATACATTACTCGCAAGGAGAGCATTATTAAATACACGATCACAACTACTATGTTACCGTCAGCCTGAAAAAAGTGGTCTTGCTTCTACAGGCACACGCCTCGACTGAAACACATATTTGCGATAGATCCTGTGGGGACGTATTTTAACGATTACAGCCACTTGTGAATAATATTCCTGCCACTCTCGAAAAGAGTCAAGTCACCGCTTTCGAACTTACCTGCTACGCCAAAACTCCACCGTGGTTTTAGACAATTCCTCTGCATCTTGTAACTGTTCCTCAGCCTCTGCCCCGCCTCCCTGCAGCTTCATCCATGTGATAATGCCCATTTAAGTCGGATCTGAACTTAAGCCAGAGCACTATATCCACCACCTTCTGCAACCAGTGTAGAAACAGGGTGAGCTGAGTTAATGCAGTATGCCCATCTTTTGATCACTTAGTGGAAATGGGAAAACCTTGCGTAGCTACGCCAACGAAGCTGACCACAGAAGGATTCTACCGCCAGCAGCATATATTACGCTTAAGGCCTGCGCTATTAAAAACACGATCACAATGACTATGTTTCTGTCACCCTGCATAAAAAGCCGTCTTGGCTCTGCAGCTACGCACAAGAGCCGCTGAGAGTGTTACACTTACTGGTAGAAATGCTGTACCTAATTTGGAATCAAGTCTTCCCATTCAACCACATACCTGCGATGGATCCTATAGAGATGTCTTTAAATGATTACAGCCTCTATTGAATCATATTCATGGCACTATCATACCTCGAAACCAGTCACCTTTTTCGAACCTATCTGCTACAGTAAAACTCCAACGTTGTTTCAGATAGTCCCTATGCATCTTGAAAGTCCTCCTCAGTTTGTCCCCCGCCAGTCCTGCAACGTTGCGTATGTGATTGTTCTAATTTAAGTCGTGACTGAGCAGACGTCAGATAGCACTATATCTAACACCTTCTGTTTTGCGTGTAGAAACAGAGTAGGCTCAGTTAATGCGACAGGACCATGTCTTGACCACTCGATGGAAATGGGACATGTTGTATGTCCACCAACGGTGTACGATGTGTAAGGTCAGCGCCAAAACGAAGCTTTCTCCTGCAACACAACGTAGTACAAGAGACAGTTCGAAAAATTACAGTGATGTTTCTTATAGGGAATATACTACATCATACAGGAAATGGAACAAGGATGCGGATTTTGCTACTTCACTGCGATGTGTTTCCAAACTAGATACTGGTAGCACAGTCCAAAGATCTGCGTCCCTCACGTCTGTCACCAGTCATCTTTATTTTGTATCATCCAACAGAGAAAAACTTTAAAAGCTCCACTAACTTCATCTGACTGAGAACTCGGTAAGATGCTTCCGCTCCCTGTCTTCCGAGATATACAGGGTGATTCAAAAAGAATACCACAACTTTAAAAATGTGTATTTAATGAAAGAAACATAATATAACCTTCTGTTATACATCATTACAAAGAGTATTTAAAAAGGTTTTTTTTTCACTCAAAAACAAGTTCAGAGATGTTCAATATGGCCCCCTCCAGACACTCGACCAATATCAACCCGATACTCCAACTCGTTCCACACTCTCTGTTGCATATCAGGTGTAACAGTTTGGATAGCTGCTGTTATTTCTCGTTTCAAATCATCAATGGTGGCTGGGAGAGGTGGCCGAAACACCATATCCTTAACATACCCCCATAAAAAAAAATCGCAGGGGGTAAGATCAGGGCTTCTTGGAGGCCAGTGATGAAGTGCTCTGTCACGGGCTGCCTGGCGGCCGATCCATCGCCTCGGGTAGTTGACGTTCAGGTAGTTACGGACAGATAAGTGCCAATGTGGTGGTGCTCCATCCTGCTGAAATATGAATTGTTGTGCTTCTTGTTCGAGCTGAGGGAACAGCCAATTCTCTAACATCTCCAGATACTGTAGTCCAGTTACAGTAGCACCTTCGAAGAAAAAGGGACCAAAAACTTTATTGGCTGAAACGGCACAGAAAACGTTCACCTTAGGCGAGTCACGTTCATACTGAGTTGTTTCCCCGCGGATTCTCAGTGCCCCATATACAGACATTGTGACGGTTGACTTTCCCGTTAGTGTGGAAAGTTGCTTCATCACTAAACACAATCTTTGAAACGAAAGATTCATCTGTTTCCATTTGAGCAAGGATAAAATCACAGAAATCGATTCTTTTAATCTTATCAGCTGCAGACAGTGCTTGAACCAATTTCAGACGATAAGTTTTCATAACTAACGTTTTTCGTAGGACTCTCCATACAGTTGATTGTGGAATTTGCAGCTCTCTGCTAGCTCTGCGAGTCGATTTTCCTGGGCTGCGAACAAATGCTTGCTGGATGCGTGCTACATTTTCATCACTCGTTCTCGGCTGTCTAGAACTTTTCCCTTTACACAAACACCCATTCTCTGTAAACTGTTTATACCAACGTTTAATACACCACCTATCAGGAGGTTTAACACCATACTACGTTCGAAATGCACGCTGAACAACTGTCGTTGATTCATTTCTGCCGTACTCAATAACACAAAAAGCTTTCTGTTGAGCGGTCGCCGTTTTAGCATCAACTGACGCTGACGCCTAGTCAACAGCTCCTCAAGCGAACAAATGTACAACTAAATGAAACTTCATAGCTCCCTTAATTCGCCGACAGATAGTGCTTAGCTCTGCCTTTTGTCGTTGCAGAGTTTTAAATTCCTAAAGTTGTGGTATTCTTTTTGAGTCACCCTGTACTATGCTCACGTCAGTCCTATATAAAATGATCGTTAGTAAGGGAGAACGTCTCTTTCAAACAAATAGCAACAGTTGTTTGGCGAGTGAAACACACTAACTACGTGAAGTGGGCATCTGTCAAGCAGATGTATACGCGGGGATTGTAATGCCTCACAAATACCTGTCACTGACGTAGAAACACCGTAGTCCTGAAACTTAAGACTCGATTTTACGCCCAAGATGCGGCAGAGTAATGGAGTACGTCGCAAAAATATTCGTTCGTCTAGAGGAATGTTTCGAAACAAGATCGACATGTTTCGTCACATATGAGATGGAAGTCCTCTGATTAACTAGATATTTGCTGTTAACGGTCGCAAGTAAACAGTGCTCTAAGTTACACAGAGAACACGCAGTTGTATACGAGTCGAACACAGGTTATGTCACAACTGATGCATCCGGACCGCATCATATTATTCTCTCTCTAGAATGTCTCATCAGTCCACCATTAAATCCTACCTCGTTACAGCTCAATCTCAACCGACCACTCCATCTACTCTCGGTCATCCTTTAACGCAGATGCAGATACTTTAGAGGCAGATGGTTCCCTTTTTTCCAGGAATGCATCAAAGGCAGCAGTCAGCTCTCGTGTATCTCTATTACCTCAGTAGACATAATGTAGAATGTGGCCTCGGTGAAGAAATGACTGTTTTCCTCGTTCCTGATGCTTCCATGTGAACATTTTCTCAATTCCTCTTGCTGTCACACACTGGTTCCCACGTAAAGGAATTGTTCTACACGAAACAGAAGACAGGAAAGTATTCCTTCAGTTTCCCTACAATTCGGCGTATTTTCCCTCAATTTATACGTATTTTCCGTCATTTTTCGTAATGTTATCAGTTTTGTCACTTCTACCCAATCGGTACATTAGATTCCCGATTGATCAATTTATTGTTTGCAATGGTTGTGTTGCGTTTACACATGCGGCCTGAACGAGTGGCCGTGGCCGGCACGGCTCTCCCTCCCTCCCTCCCTCCCTCCCTCCCTCCCTCCCTCCCCCCCCCCTTCCCCAGCCGGCGCGGACGGGGCTGCCCTGCAGTCGGCGGACGGCGAGCTTCGCTATCACGAGTTTGTGTGATCATCAAGCCTTTTTTGTCATCAGATACGTTTAGTGGAAACGTTGTGGTGGAGAAGGGCACATAGATGATGTCGGATATATTATCGCTACGATCTATTTGTGACGGAAATTTCATTACCTACTTGATTTGCGTAATGTTTACTTGTGTTAGACGTTGAAAATATGTTTTGTTACGAAGAAGGATCATCGTAAGGCGGAAGTGAGTGTTTTAAGCCATTCCTTTGACTCCTGCAAATTGTTCAGCAATTTATCTGACAGGCTAATGCAGCTGGATTATTTCACTCTATTTTTGATATCGAAATTGCGTCAGTATTCCCTTTCGTCTCCAGCATTAGCCAGTAGGGTTACAGCCTTCTGAGGTGAGATGAAAACCTCCATCTTCGTGTTTGTAGATGTTGGTTCACGCAGCCGACCAGGAAGTGCGCTCTTGTGAGCGACAGAGAACAGGAAGCCAGTCTGGAATTTACCGATCAGCAGAATGCCATCACTTGGTGCTTTGTTTGGGGGCAGCGAGTTCAAAGAAGGTCGATATCCGGTCGGTGGTAGGTGGCATTTAGTAACGTGATTTGTGGTTAGGACATTGGTCTGTTTCGACCTTCGTGGCGGCGCCCTGACGATGGACACACGCGCGGGAGACCTCAAAGAGTGTGTACTCTACCGCATTTCATTCTATTCCCTTGCGATTACAGTTATTATGTCGTGGGAAGCAGGGGTGGGGGTGCAGTCATGATGTCTACCTGAGTGGGGGAACCCCGACTCCCGCAAACAGATTTAAATGTATATAAATATGTTGTGGACTTTGATTTAAAATTTCGTGTAGCAACATTTGCAAATGTATTGAGGCATTAAATACTATACCTAATTTGTTTATGAATGCAATTAATCCGGTGTAGTGGAGGACAACTGAGAGGTTTCACAAGTGTACCGTGATCTTTTTTTAGAGTCAGTAGTGGTATACGTTGCAAACGAGAGGTGAACTACTGTACAGCAGTCTTATTGAATGTGCAATTAGAGACATAGTCAATTGGATTTAGTAACTTCTGAAGCAGTTCATGCTCAAAGACAAGGGTATTCTCCACGAAAGCGCGTGAGGTGTCTCAGGGATGGTTTCACAAGTGTGCCGCGATTTTTTCTTTTAGAGTATGTGTTCAAGTATGGTGGTGATGGTATTCCTCGGAATTGTTTAAATATCCTCACGTCATCTGCAGAGCTCTCTCTGTGGGCAGTGGTACGTTTATTTCCTGTGACATCTTCAAGGTACGTACGTCATGATATCCGCAACAGCAGATGTAATAACTCCCGAAGCAGTTTGTGAAATAAAATGTCACACAGGAAACTGTGCCAGGAGGGCTGGGCAGTTTAGAGTAAATGGCGGAATCGATTCTCAGTTAGCTATTTGCCTCGGAAGGCGTTCTAGTGTGCGTCGGTATTCCGCAGTTCGGTCCCAACAGTGACCAGCGGTACGTGCAGACCTGTCAGTCCGACGCTGCAGGAGGAAAAACAGAGAAAGAGCACACGTCTCGTCTCGGGTGCTTTTGTTCCGGGATTGGTGTGACATCTGGTCTGTCGGTCACGGGACCTGAGCGGCCACTGTGGGGCAGGTGCATGGTGTGGCCACCGACAGGTGCGTCGCTTCGCAGAACCCCGAGAAGGCTGCATGTGCAGGCCAGCAGACAGGGGACGGCGGGCGGTGCATTTTTAACAGCATAGTTACGTATGGTGGGTGTTTCATGATGGTATTCCTTGTGCGAATGGGATGAAAAAGCGATCTTCCGAAACAGCAGAGAATGGCGAGCAAGAGAAATCCAACCCCTGCATACTGTATTTTTTATAACTAAACAATATACCTCCTACTATGTAGTTGAATTTCCTGTTGTGAGAGCCCTCTCCAGCACATAGCCGTCAATTTCCATGTAGGGGAGCGGGAGAGAGGAGGGTGGAGTTTACCAAATGCATAGGAGTTAATTAAATGATTATTTTTTTAAGTAGTCAACCAAATTGATAGAATGAGATGGGGCTATTCGAATAACTCAGACCTGAAAGTGTACCTATATCAGCGATGGGGAGGAGGGGGGGGGCGGGGGAGCAGGAGTTGGAGGTTTCCTGAGTGGTTGGGAGGGGAAGGGGTGGGGAACAATAGGTTAAGGACCTGTCAATCAAATGGAAGGATTATCTCCATGTGGTCATAATCCTCTTAGCAGAACAATAGGTTAAACACCTGTGAATCAAAAGAGAATGACAGCTTTGCCCCTGAACGTAGACTTGCCCTGATATAGGCGACCCGCACTAACAGATTGCATCTGTGTCGGCATTTCCCGCTACTAATAAGGTGTTAGTCCAATGGCAACTGGGAGTTACTTTGCTGGGGACTAATGAATAAGACTATAGGAAAGTCGCATCTCCAATGTGTTTCTTCCTCACCGTGACCACCATTCCGTATCTTCCTTAAGAAGAAACGTCAACCGTAATGAGAACCTTTTGTCATCACCCTTTCTTCTAAAAACAAGTGCAAAAACGCGATATGTGTACTATTACTGCGTCAAATGCGTTTTTATGATGATCTTCACGTAGATCAGTGTACTTCACGTTTTCTGCAATTTGCTTTTTGTAGTTACTTTTAATATCATCCAAATGACGACACTTTTTCTGTACATGTACAATATGGGCTTCTCATCCACAGAGGGTATGTCATGTCGAGATTTTCGTGAAAATTGATTTTTCAAAACTTGTTTTGTGCGATCATTATGATGGACACAATTTATCATGCCAGTAAATATGTTTCTACAGTCGCACATGCTAATTTAATGTAGGCACACAGACATTAAAACATGTTTTATTATCTAGCCTTTGGAGCATAACCATTGACTTATAATAATAGGAGCTTGTGTAATACAGTAAATGTTAGAAAATTGATTATTTTGTTGTTGTATGTAATTATTAAATTAATATTTTGTGTGTATGGGTGTGTGTTGAAGCCTGTTTACAAATCTTATACAGTCCGGATTAGGGCATGAATGATTTAGTAACATTTTATTTTTAATGAAAATTGCTGATGTTTAATTTTCTTTAAATCTCCATGAATCACTTTCTTCTGTAGAGTTTAACTAAGTTATGGTTATCCATAAATGTGTACTTAAAATAGTATGTAATGCAATAGGACTGACAACCCCCTACCTGTGCCACTAAACTATATTGTGATTAATAAAAAGAAGCACTTTTCCCTGCCATCATATCATGACAGCACTTTCAGCGTAATTTTCTCGTCAACAGTGGAGTAATAAAAGGGACCTGTTTCAGCGCTCCTTTCACGTTGCTGTCATTTTTAATATTAAATGGCTCTGAGCACTATGGGACTTAACATCTATGGTCATCAGTCGCCTAGAACTTAGAACTACTTAAACCTAACTAACCTAAGGACATCACACAACACCCAGCCATCACGAGGCAGAGAAAATACCTGACCCCGCCGGGAATCGAACCCGGGAACCCGGGCGTGGTAAGCGAGAACGCTACCGCACGACCACGAGATGCGAGCTTATAATATTAGGTGGTCTGAACTGGACTAGCAGACTGATCCTCTGTTATTTTTTATTTTATTTCTAGTAACTGTTACCCATGGCTGAGCTCACATATCCATAGTTTTGTCACGATGAGTAAGAAAGATAACTCTTGTGCAGTAACATCAACTTCCCTCCCACGTCTGCCTGTTCATGTAAGACCCCCTAAGTGCCCCAACAACTGGCACAATGGCATACACAGTATCACTGCCGAGTGGTGCATGTGGAAGTGTCTGGGTAGGAGAGCACATGTGTGCATCGTGCTACTAAAATAGCTATACATTACACTTATACATTATGCAACATATTTAATAAATTTTTAACGTACTTGATACTCACTGATGTCAAAACGACGTGTTTCATCCCCTACTTTACCATCTTTGGGGTCTTCTTTTGTTTGCTGCCTGTGATCCTCCTCAGAGTCCAGGCTCGTTTCACACCAAATTTCATGGAAATCGATTCAGCGGATTAGTCGTGAAAATGTAACAGGCAGTTACGCCCGCCAGCATCATTGTATTGTTAACGGCAACAGTGGCAGATCGTACAGCTACCTTGGCACAGATGTGAGGGCTTGTGAGCCCGGATGCATCAACACAAACTGTTGCGAACCGATTATTAGCCGTGGGACTATGAGCACACGCACCTCTAGATCGTCTGCCAGTCGTGCCAAAGCATTACTTGAAAGTTGGAGTGGCGCGCCGTCATCTTCAGCGGTGAAAGAACCCGCCTGTACACAAACGAGGGTCGTTCACACGTACGACACAGACAGGGTGAGCGCTGTCTCGCGGAGGGCTTTTGTCTAACACACACTGGCCCCACCTCAGGGTAGGGAGCGACGGTCTGCAACTCTCGTTCGTCTTTGGTGTTTCTGGAAGGGACACAAAACAGCACTCGGTACATGCAGAAAGTTGTTAGCCCCATTCTTCTAACGCAACAATAATGTGTTGTTCCAGCAGGATAATGCTCGCCCAGAACCTTCCCGTGAAACTCGACATACTTTGCGAGAGGTGCAGCAACATACCTAGCCGGAACAATCTCTGGACTTGTTATTAATCGAGTGCACGTTGGTTATAATAGGACGAGAAATGACTCGCGTGACTTGTCAACCAACATCTCTTACAGAATTATGTGAACAGGTCGGGCAGGCGTGGAATAACGTATCCCAGGATAGTATACGCCATCTGTAAGATTTTCTGCATGTCCGAGTCAGAGCCAGCATTGCCGCCCGCGGAGGCTACAGCACATGCTAATATGAATACTTTGGCATGACTCGAGATTTGATACCTCAGAACTATTTGTGCTATTGATCTGTAAATGAACCCAATACGCAACAATAAACCTTGAGTGCATTGTAAATCTCTAAAAGGGTGTTCTAATTTTTTTTCGGGCAGTGTATGTCAATACTGATACAGTAATTACTCTCTGCTAAAGGGGGAAACGATGGTATTACTTGCTCACATGCCAGTCACCTTGAGGTGAGTCATCGAAGACTGACGAAGACTTCCTCCTGTCCGCCCTGTATAGCGCGCTGCGCTAAATTCTCCCTTGCGGCAGCGCCCTCGCTGGTGGAACTGCGGAACAGAGTTCTCTTCTGCATTACCGCTCGCCGCGCCCGTGGGCACGCTCTGTCGTCTCCGTTTAGGACACATCGTGGAGATGACGGGGTTCCACAGTCTGTCCAACTGGTAGCCGCTATCACGGTCCTTCACATTTTCCGCCAGTCATATCTCCACGGATTCTTTAAGTCCCAAGAAGATGTAGCTGTGGTCAGAGTCACAGTTCTATCGTACTCCACTGAATGTCCAGTGCACATATAGTGTTCGGCAATAGCGGACTTGCGGCAAGCACACTCAAACTGATTTGCATTTGCAAGCGTCAAGTTGTCATCACCTGTTGCAGACATGGGCCTGTTTAAAACACTCGTATGCAGAGCTCACACTGCCTCAGATATAGACAGCTTGCCTAAAGAGCGCACAACTAAAGGCAGTGTTTAGGAAAAAAATGGATATTCCACTTAGCAGATTAATAGGACAATGTGATTTTGACCACAGTAACGTCTTTTTGGCACTCCATTAGTAAAGAATCCATGGAATACGTCTGGCGGAAAATCTGATGGCGGCTATCAGTTAGACAGCGCATAGAGCCCCATCTGTCCACGTTTGTTCTAATCCAATAGGACAGAGTGTGCCAACGGCCGTGGCGAGCGATAACACAGAAGCCAGCTGAGTTTCGCGGTTACACCAGCGAGGGCGCTGTATGTCAACTTCAATTTTGACTTTTGCTAATGAATACACCGCTTTATATACAGAGCAGAGCAGAACGGAGCAAGTCTCCGTTAGTTTTCGATGGCTCACCTGAAGATGACAGGCAGGTGGTACAATAAATTAAACGACCACCGTCTGCGAGCCCGAAATTTGTTTGGACATTTAATTCGCCGGAAAATTTTTAAAATTAACGCTGATTTTGCCACTGACTTAGGGTACTCCAGCTGGTGCTCTCCCTCTTGACCAACAGGATCCGAGTGCCATTTGACGTGACGAGCCGTGTAATTCTCGCCGCACCACTGCTGCCGTGCCACTGACCCCTGACCCTCCCTGGTGCCGGTGTGACGCTGACAGAGAGAAAGAGCGGTCGTTTATTGGTTATCTGTTCGATTTTAGAAAGTGTGACAAAATTAACCATCCTGTCAAGTGTGAGATTCGTAGCGAAATATCATTTCTCAATTTAAAAAAATCTGAATGTACAAACCGATAACGAAAGTTTAGAGAATTGTGATGAATGAGGATTCAGGCCGAAATCGGCTTCATGTCTGGAGAAGAGGCCGTAAAAGCAGCGGCCTTCTGACAGATCCATTACCGACTGCACTGCGCCTTCTAAACAAATTGTGTGGATTGCTGTCCAGCGGCACTGTGCTTCTTCACAGAAACGCTCACTAACTAACTGTGCGTTAAGGAAGGTTTTGTTTCGGCAGTTTTAATTTGGGAAGTTTTTGAACATACACTTTGTAGGCCAGACGTAAACCACGAGCAACTACCGACTCTTTCCAGATTGAAGGATTTTCGCAGAGGAAAGCACCCTAAAATGACAACGGGAAGAGAGTACGATACGATTGTAGACGCACGGCTAACGACATATGGAAGTTTATGTCTGGCTGAGAGTCATGCACAGAGGGCCAAATGGTAAGGCGACCGCATGCGATAAGCGGGAAATTGGTCTCGAGTCCCAATCTGGCACACATTTTCACTGTCGTCACTCCGTTCTACAACTGGTGGTAGTCCATATTCGCAATTACGAATACATTTAATTTGTAGAAAGAGGACGCTGCTGACTGGTTCTACAACTTGGTGGCAGCTACTATGCAGAAGGAATGGGAAAATGTTTGGTGCGTTACGGAAAATGTCTACTTTTGAACGGCGGCTGCACAGAAAAATAGCTAAAATGTCAAAATATTTTCTAAAATAAGTTTTCTTGCATTATCTTCACTTTTAGAATGACCTTCGTATCACATGAAGATTGTGATGTAAGGCGGATGACAGGTTCTGCGGCCATTTTGGTTGCAATGTTGCTCTGTTATTACATAGTGGAGCCAAACGATACGTGTCTTCCGTTGAAGCCATAACCAACTTGAACTGTAAGGATGTACCTTAGCTGATAGTCGGGGACTGGGCTAGAAAGCCGTCTGTCTTACTGCAGAAGACGACTGACAACGCTTGTTACCGGTAAGTGTGACTACTGTACTGGCATGTGACGAGACTTGACGCGCCAGGATATGCGTTGCCACAACTTCCAGCTTCCGAGGAAAGCAGAATCCGTAACCATACCAACGAGACATCTTATGTCACTAAATTCACTAGCGTCTGACAAAAAAGTAGAATTCACGTGACAGTAGATGAAAGTTGACAAACGGTAAGGTAATTTCTCAGGAAACTGAGTTTACCACATAGTAGTCGTGTGCAAAGCGAAACCATTGATACTCCATAGAGAAAGAGACAAGAATACTTCACCCAGTGACGGAAGTACGTGTCTCATTTTGTGATAGAGTTCGTTCTAAGCTGTTGTAGGTGCACACCGTAAATGGGAACTAGGTGTGACATGTCATAAAGCTCCCAAGACGTTCGCTAAAAAAAAAAAAAAAAAAAAAAATAAAAATAAAAAAAAAAGGTTCAAATGTGAAATCTTATGGGACTTAACTGCTAAGGTCATCAGTCCCTAAGCTTACACTCTACTTAACCTAAATAGTCATAAGGACAAACACACACACACACACGCACACACACACACACACACACACACCCATGCCCGAGGGAGGACTCGAACCTCCGCCGGGACCAACCGCACAGTCAATGACTGCAGCGCGCAGCGTGATGACGTCCGCTAGGCCAGAAGGAAGAACAAAGGGCACTGATGCGATTTCTTTGGCCAGAAGTGAACGGGGACTGTTAGCACAGTTCGGGGACACTACACTGCCACGATCAAGTTTTCTCGAGTGGATTAAGTAGTTCAAAAGTGGCAGGATAAATGTAACCCACAAACTGTAAGCAGGACGCGCCTCAGTGTCCACAACGGAGCAAGCCGAATGGATGGTTTTGACGAATAGGTGGGTTCTTATCTGCGGCTTAGCGTCTGCGTTGAACATCAGTCATGGTTCTGTCTATACCATTATCCATGAGAACTTGGCACCCCTAAAACCTGTTCGCATTGGGTGCCATGATAACTCGCTGAAGAAGATGAATTCAGACGTCCTGAGATCTGCCAATGCCTACTCGACTGTAGGACAAAATTTTCAGCAAGAAAGTAGTGGTCACTGATGAGGCACATTTTCTGTTGATCAGCTTCGTGGACAGCAAAAACTGCACGATTACAGCACAGGAAACCCTCGAGTAATTATAGAATTATAGAGAAGACGTTACATCCACAACGAATGACTGTGTTTTGTGGCGTTTAGGATGAAGATGTAACTGTGTCCGTGCTTCTTCGACGATGGCACCGGAAATGTGTTGACAGTGGACAGCGAACGCTATCGCAGCATGTTGCAAGAGATATTTTTTTTTGTTTCAGCTGGATCGTATGAATGCTGAAGTGGTTTGGGTACAACAAGATTATGCCATCTGTCACGCATCGATTACGATAATGGACTTCTGTGATATGAATTGGCCACCCGGATCTTGTTATTTAATACGGTGCGATTTCTTTCCTTTGGGACATTTGAAACCCCTTGTGTACGCCAAAACATCGCGATCACTTCCAGAGCTCAAAGCCGAAATTCATTGCATAAATTCAGAAATAGAGGTGCATGTAAGCTGAAACATTATGGAAAATTTCATCGACAGACCGAGACTGTGCCTGCAGAGTCATGGAAGGCACTGAGGAACATGATATTTCACACATAATCACAGATAACATACATTGCAATAATATTTAAATAATTTCTTAAATAAATTTTTATGTTATTGTTGTTTTTGTTGTTGTTGTTGTTGTTGTCTTCAGTCCTGAGACTGGTTTGATGCAGCTCTCCATGCTGCTCTATCCTTTGCAAGCTTCATCATCTCCCAGTACTTACTGCAACCTACATCCTTCTGAATCTGCTTAGTGTATTCATCTCTTGGTCTCCCTCTACGATTTTTACCCTCCACGCTGCCCTCCAATGCTAAATTTGTGATCCCTTGATGCCTCAGGACATGTCCTACCAACCGATCCCTTCTTGTACTCACGTTGTGCCACAAACTTCTCTTCTCCCCAATCCTATTCAATACCTCCTCATTAGTTACGTGATCTACCCACCTAATCTTCAACATTATTCCGTAGCACCACACTTCGAAAGCTTCTATTCTCTTCTTGTCCGAACTATTAATTGTCCATGTTTCACTTCCATACATGGCTACACTCCATACAAATACTTCCATAAACGACTTCCTGACACTTAAATCTATACTCGATGTTAACAAATTTCTCTTCTTCAGAAACGCTTTCCTTGCCATTGCCAGTCTACATTTTATATCCTCTCTACTTCGACCATCATCAGTTATTTTGTTCCCCAAATAGCAAAACTCCTTTACTACTTTCAGTGTCTCGTTTCCTAATCTAATTCCCTCAGCATCACCCGACTTAATTCGTCTACATTCCATTATCCTTGTTTTGCTTTTGTTGATGTTCATCTTATATCTTCCTTTCAAGACACTGTCCATTCCATTCAACTGCTCTTCCAAGTCCCTTGCTGTCTCTGACAGAATTACAATGTCATCGGCAAACCTCAGAGTTTTTATTTCTTCTCTATGGATTTTAATACCTGCTACGAAATTTTCTTTTGTTTCCTTTACTGCTTGCTCAATATACAGATTGAATAACATCAGGGAGAGGCTACAACCCTGTCTTACTCCCTTCCCGACCACTGCTTCCCTTTCATGTCTCTCGACTTTTATGAATGCCATCTGGTTTCTATACAAATTGTAAATAGCCTTTCGCTCCCTGTATTTTAGCCCTGCCACCTTTAGAATTTGAAAGAGAGTATTCCAGTCAACATTGTCAAAAGCTTTCTCTAAGTCTACAAATGCTAGAAACGTAGGTTTGCCTTTCCTTAATCTTTCTTCTAAGATAAGTCGTACGGTCAGTATTGCCTCACGTGTTCCAACATTTCTACGGAATCCTAGTTTTTCCATTCGTCTGTAAAGAATTCGTGTTAGTATTTTGCAGCTGTGGCTTATTAAACTGATTGTTCGGTAATTTTCACATCTGTCAACACCTGCTTTCTTTGGGATTGGAATTATTATATTCTTCTCGAAGTCTGAGGTATTTTTCCTGTTTCATACATCTTGCTCACCAGATGGTAGAGTTTTGTTAGGGCTGGCTCTTCCAAGGCTGTCAGTAGTTCTAATGGAATGTTGTCTACTCCTAGGGCCTTATTTCGACTCAGGTCTTTCAGTGCTCTGTCAAACTCCTCACGAAGTATCATGTCTCACATTTCATCTTCATCTACATCGTCTTCCATTTCCATAATATTGTCCTCAAGTACATCGCCCTTGTATAGACCCTGTATATACTCCTTCCACCTTTCTGCTTTCCCTTCTTTGCTTAGAAATGGGTTTCCATCTGAGCTCTTGATATTCATACAAGTGTTTCTCTATTCTCCAAAGGTCTCTCTAATTTTCCTGTAGGCAGTATCTATCTTACCCCCTAGTGAGATAAGCCTCTTACATCATTACATTTGTCCTCTAGCCATCCCTGCTTAGCCATTTTGCACTTCCTGTCGATCTCATTTTTGGGACGTTTGTATTCCTTTTTGCCTGCTTCATTTACTGCATTTTTATATTTTCTCCTTTCATCAATGAAATTCAATATTTCTTCTGTTATCCACGTATTTCTATTAGCCCTCGTCTCTTTACCTACTTGATCGTCTGGTGCCTTCACTACTTCATCCCTCAAAGCTACCCATTCTTCTTCTACTGTATTTCTTTCCCCCATTCCTGTCAATTGTTCCCTTATGCTCTCCCTGAAACTCTCTGCAACCTCTGGTTTAGTCAGTTTATCCAGGTCCCATCTCCTTAAATTAGCACCTTTTTGTAATTTCTTTAGTTTTAATCTACAGCTCATAACCAATAGATTGTGGTCAGACTCCATATCTGCCCCTGGAAATGTCTTCCAATTTAAAACCTGGTTCCTAAATCTCTGTCTCACCATTATATAATCTATCTGATACCTTCTAGCATCTCCAGGATTGTTCCATGTATACAACCTTCTTTTATGGTTCTTGAACCAAACGTTAGCTATGATAAAGTTATGCTCTATGCAAAATCCTAACAGACGAGTTCCTCTTTCATTTCTTCTCCCCAATCCATATTCACCTACCATATTTCCTTCTCTCGAATTCCAGTCACCCATGACTATTAAATTTTCGTCTCCCTTCACTACCTGAATAAATTCTTTTATCTCATCGTACATTTCATCAATTTCTTAATCATCTGCAGAGCTAGTTGGCATATAAACTTGTACTACTGTGGTAGGTATGGGCTTCGTGTCTATCGTGGCCACAATAATGCGTGCACTATTCTGTTTGTAGTAGCTTACCCGAATTGCTATTTTTTTATTCATTATTAAACCTACTCCTGCATTACCCCTATTTGATTTTGTATTTATAACCCTGTATTCACCTGACCAAAAGTCTTGTTCCTCCTGCCACCGAACTTCACTAATTCCCACTATATCTAACTTTAACCTATCCATTTCCCTTTTTAAATTTTCTAACCTACCTGCCCGATTAAGGGATCTGACATTTCATGCACCGATCCGTAGAATTGTCTGGCCTCTCAACACATACCACTCCGTTGTGGTTGCACCTACGGTACAGCCATCTGTATCGCTGAGGCACGGAAGCCTCTCCACCAACGGCAAGGTCCATGGTTCATGGGGGGCGGGGGGGGGGGGGGGGGGTTATGTTATATGCATCCAAAAGCTGGGGTTCCTTATGGGACACACTTCAGTTGGATAGGCCACATAGGGGGCTCAAGTGAACTCAAAAGTAGCACACAACGGAAGAGTTGCATACACTTGACAGTTCGTTATCGTTGCCAGATGGTTAACAGCATATAATAACCAATAATAAGTGCTTGGGGTCGCAAATATTTTGCTGTTTCTTCTCAATATGTCACGGTTTCCAAGGATGTGGTCAGATTCAGATCTTACAGAGGAGCTTAGATTGCGGTTAATGGAAAGTAAAATAAAGATGTCTACAATCACTTTTATCATAAACATTTTGCTGTTTTTCCATAATATATCTCGATATCCGAGGTTATGATTAAAATTTCTAGCCAACTTCATTTAAGAAACATAGAAACTTTCGAACGAGCAATGTGACTGGTCAACCACATTCGATTCATGATTAGTCGGCTTCTCTTCCCGTCATTCACCACGCGAACGTTACCAATAGCAACGAAAAACCCGTGGACATCGTAAATGTAATTTCACCGCTTATGGGTGCCGGTATTCAGTTTTCATTTCTGTAGGGTCTTCGTTGATTCCGGACTGTATCTAGAAGCAACACAGCTTGAAGTCAAAGAAGCTCTTCTATAAGCCGGCGGTCATTTAGTCTGTATATATGGCAACTCCAGGAATGGCTACTGAAACTATCCCAGATGAATCATCCATCGTTTAGAATAGTGGACCACCGACCAGTACATAAGGGAAGACACCGAAGCATCAGAAGAGTGTGTGCGAATCAAAGTTTAAGGTGTCCAACCTGTACAGACAGAGGCCAGCCCACAGGAGGCAGACATTTTTTTCCCCAGGCTGCGCACCATATGTTCTGCTAGGTAGCGTTGCAACAAGAAATGGAGCGCCTATCAGATTGCAACAAGACAGCCATTCTAACACATTATTTCATACATAACTGAAACATGTAACATTCGTACATCCAAATTTAATGTGGAACATATTGACGATTTTGATGTGAAGCAGTGTATACGTCGGACGAATGCCAGAAATATTTAAATACTAGCAATTTATTGCCATTTTCGCGATACTGTGGAAATAACCGCAATCTAACAGACAAACTTTCATTTCTTTTGCTTTATATGTTCAAAAGACATTTAAGTTTTTCTTGTTAGTAGCCTCTATGCTTTGAATACCTTTTTATTGTCCTTGTATAATATATTTCAATCAGTTATTGTGGAACCAATAAATTTCCCTTGTACTGGATAGTAATAAAAGCAATTTAACAGTAGCAGACTTTCGAAATTAAGAAGTCTATACTTTCTACTTTGAAATAGTACTAGTAGTAGTAATAGTAGTAGTAGCAGTAAAACTAATGCATAAGAGGCACTTGATTACCCAAGCTATACACACTAGCAAAAAACCCATGTTAGAGTTACATCTCTGGTTCCTTATTTTATGTAAGTATAGGGACAAGGGGGACACGAGCACAAACTACCGTTATCCAAGATGGCGGTGATGAAGTCATCCAAGATGGCGGATTTCGGCGGGAAGGAGGTCAGATGGTCTACCTCCACTAAATTAACCCCCACCCCAATAAAAATGGCGGGAGTTCAAATTTCAACAGGATAATGCGTCACACCAAGAAAAATGATGGGAAAAAGTTACTTGTATTTATTATTCAACCAATTTCAAGCACATGTGTCCACCACGAGCTCCAGAGCTCAACTGGCTTAGTTCATATCGGGCCCACCAGACGGCGCTACCGTGAAGTCGCGTGATGAGACAAGATCGTCTGCCCTCTCGCGAGCGAGGCCCGCGGGCGTCCGAGGGATTACGTCACACACCCTCTGCCGCCACCTCCATACACGCGCCCGACAGAGCCTCCAGTAAATACAAAAACTAAAGTAATACCCACATCATGCATCTAACTTATCCATTACCTAAGTACTTAATTCCATTTCTAGTTTAATCATATTCATTTAAGTCAATTTACAAGTTCAATACTCAATGATCAAATGAGAAGTTCCACATTTTCCCTCTATCAGTGCAGTATTCATTCATGACCTACCACCCTCCACCCCAGAATGCTGCACTTCTATGGCTACTGCATTAGTCACGAACTCGATTTCATATAGGTTAGAAAAGGGGCTCACTATACTTTCAACTACCTAGTTTCAACTACTTTTCAAGGTGCAGACCGACACCACCTCCTAGCAACCAGAGCCAAGTTTGGATTCTGGCAGTAAAGAAAGGTCACTTGGGCATTCGCTACCAACATAAGAAAATTGTTGGAAACAAAGCTCACACCCACTAACCTACGCCTCCAGGCGGGTGGTAAAAGGACTCAGCCTGCACTAGGCTGATGGTGAGAGGAAAGAGTGTACTTTATTTATTTTGGGGCAATTTATTTAGGGATGTAGTATATTTATCACAGAACACAGGCTCTGACATGAACCACAGCACACAGACCTGCAAAATACTACTACAAAACTCATGTATAACGCTCTACACACACGCTTGCTAATTGTAAACCGTCATAAATAACGCATTGCACAGCCTGTAGACATGCGGACCACTCTTAAGTAATCCAATACATTTACGTCCAGATAGCCAAACAACTCGTATATTGTCAAAATAATAATCCATCTAAAAGACTCTGCTTGCTAATTCTAAACTGCCGAAATCATACACCAGTCTTTACTTAAACAATTAAAGGCAGCAACAGCAGCAAGTTTATTCGCCACTGAGCCCATAGCCCAACTGACACAATTCATATCGATCTCACTAGAGGACGCTGTAGTTACGTCAGAAGATGACGCAAGTACCGTAATCTAAGATGGCGCCACCTAGTCGGTTCACCACGAGCTTCAGACCCCAACTTGCTTAGTACATTTCGTCGCCGCCAGAGAACGCCACCGTGACACCAACTGATGACGCAAGTACAGTTATCCATGATGGCTGCAAACAGTGTGTTCTCCATGAGGTCTAGTACTCAGTACCACCAGCAGAGGACACTATCGTCCACTTTCAGATGTAAACCGAGATGGTTGGGGAAAATGGTGGCAAGACGACTCAGCCTGCTTAGGGCTGCTGGGGAGAGTAAGAACAGAGTGCACTCTATTTATTTTCTAACAACTTACTTAATGATAGAGTATATCTATCACACTGATACAAAACATCCACCCTGATGTGCCTGGGGTCATGCTGCACAGCCCACAGACACGCAGCCAACTCATAACTTCAGTACACAATAACAAACTGCTCCTAAATAATTCTTCACGCTGATGTGTAGACACGCTCAGTACTCGTAAACCATGCAAATAGCGCATAGCAGGGCCTACAGAGCCGCTCACGAAATAATGCAATCAACACACGTAAGCACAGTCCACTGCCCCCTGCCCAATGGAGTACACAGGAGGTAACGATAAGTAACGCATCCGTCAGATGTCAAATTGCGCACAGCTCCTGCTGGGCTTCTGCAAGCGTGAGGTGGCGGCATCCCCATTCATACGTAACACATGAGAATATCCTATCCACTAGACACCGATGATGATGAGATCGCAGGTACGGTCGATGCGGCTGCCAACTGTCATACCACGCCGCCGCATCCCACAAGCGGCGGCATCTCATTCATACTTAATTTCTGAGAAATTCCTATCCAAATATTTGTTCACCTAGACACACGTGCTGACGTGAGCGGGCGGGAGCGCAGCCTCGAGCTGCCCCCGAAAGTAGGCGAAAGTTGTACCTAGAAAGCAGAGCAAATGCTCTACATATGTGGAGGTTACTGGATACAGTCAAGTGCAGTGCTGTATTACAACTCCCGATTAGTGCATTGGGGCTAGGTGTTGGCAGCTGTGCTAAATTTACAATCAATTATAGAACGTAGAACGAGATGTCATTTCATGATCGCGTGGATAGATCTGACCTAAAATCGATAGAATTGCGAAAAATGGCGGGGAATAGGTGAAAATACACCGAATAATGCTGTGAAATTGTGGAAGTACTTTGCTATCTTCTGGTTCTCGTCGAACACTTTGTATATGGGACAAAGTATGCTGCAAGAGGAGGAATCCGAGAAAACGTGGACATCGAAACGATGGAAATAAGGGAGGCTGTCTTTTTTTTTCTCCCGTTGAGGCAGCATTATACTGTATGCCTATTGAGGTACCAGTGATACACACTAGTTGACTACTGTATTTGATGCTTTTTGGGATGACAGAGAACTATTCATTTCTAAACTTACTTACATCTGTGTTAAAGGATAACAGAGAGTGGACCAGCTCACCGATTGAGATGGAGTTATAACGAGGTACGATTTGATGGCTGCCAGATTAATTCTAGAGAAGGATAAGTTGATAGAGGTCTTTTTTTTTATTATTTTCAAGTGTTATGTCCGGATGCATCAGTGACGTGACATGGCCCACATTCTACTCGTATACAGCTATGTGTTTTAAAGCACTGCCTACTTGCGATCGTTAATGGCAAACCTGTCTGTCATTATAGGACTTACATCTCATGTGTGAAGATACTTGACACACTCCTCTAAACGAGCTTTGGTTTATGCGGTCACCCCTGTCGCATCTTGTGTGTGTAAAATCGAGACTTCAGCGTCATAACTTAAGTTATCGGTATGAGCTTGTGACGCGCTATATTTCCCGTGAATGCATTTGCCTGACATATGTTGTGTTTACAGCGTTAGTGGCGGAATGAGTTCTAATTTTCACATGTCGGACGACGCTGCTATCCGTTTATCTGTTTCCTTACAGGATTTATCCACTGCTACTATCAATCATTTTATGTAGGCCTGATGCAGGCATGGTATAATTTCTGAACTGTGATCGGATTTGAACAGCGGACATTATACGTCTCCGCAAAGCTATATTGTGCTCGTATGATTCAAAGTAAATGTTATACAGAAGTAGTTTTTTCGTTTTGCAATTCGATAAGATAGTTCAGCGTAGAGAAACTGTGAAGAAGAATGTATGTCTGATAGGCCGGAAAGGTAATCGATCTAACATTATACCCAAAGTGCAGAATGTTGTAGTCGTAGGAGTGCATGTGCTTATGTTCTCTCTCTCTCTCTCTCTCTCTCTCTCTTACCAGTACCTTCTACGTACAGGTCCTATGCTCTAAAACAATAATTTAGAGATAAAATGCTCTGTGAGTCCCATACGCTGAGAGATGGATCGTAAATTAAGTACTATGCTCGAAATCTTGGAAATATGTAGAGCGCTGTCTTGTATACTTTGATGATTGAAGTGTTTGAGAATTAACTGCGAATGGGTGTCCTGAGTAGTTATCTATCCATGTTAGCAATGAAGCTCGCCAAGTAGAGAATGGATGGTTTAATTATGATAGTGAAATTGAGTAAACATGCTGTCACATGATTGGCCGGTGTTGAAGTTAGCTTAAAATTGTTCGCGCTATCAAGTTTCATGTTTATTATTAGAGTACATGGATGGTGTCTCTTCCATCGCATCCTTGCATTGGTTACAGATAATGATTGACCAATATGGCTTGTTTGAGTTAGGAAAAAAATTTTCGTGGATGGACGGCAACTTCCAGGGGTTGCTAGCAGGTGAAATAGTGATTGCGTACATGAATTCAACATGAGGAATGAGTGGAAATGGAACACGGAGCCATCATCTATTCCGCCACTGTGGAATATGAATATAAATGTAGAGGTCATCAATCACTTTTGGACGGTAGTTTGGAAAATCTCTACAGTGCTGCAAAACTCTTCTAGTTTCCTTATGTTGTAAGTGTGTTTTATTGGAAAATTATCGATTCTTATGCTATCCGCTATAAGAATATTATTTACACGCTGCTATGTCTAGTTTTCCGTGAGAGGTCGTGGATCAGAGCGTCTTAATGTGAGTTTTGAATCTGACGCAGACCTCTAAGTCGTGGCGAAAAACGAAATCTTTGGCAGTGTACAAAAGCGTGTTAGAAAGCAGTTTGAATCAGGACCAGAGGGAGCCTCTCATATGATAATTCGCATAGAGTATAGGTGCTGACACTTTGAAGTGGTCTATGCGGTGTCTGTATATTTAATAGAGTCGTGTGATAGACACAGCAGGAGTAGCGGTAGAAGTTTGAGGTGAGAGCCGTTGAGGAGGGGGCTATACCGCTAGGAATGCTTCGATGGCAGCACACCACGCTATTGTGGGGATGTATTGTGAAGTCTGGAGGCCGACTGCAGCTGTGTGTCATTTGCCTGCCTCGCTGCCTTGGTGACTTATAATTCGCATGAGCTTTTCTAGTTCGTAATTTTTATCTCTTGGCCTGATTGATTTGAATGGACGTGGATCTGCAGTACTTGTATCTAGTCTGGGGGCGTACCACATTGTACGCATTTCCACCGAATGCTCAAAACGCGGTCCTGTTGCAGTAACTCAGCTCCAACTGTTTCTACAGGGGTTGCAGAATGTGTTGGATATGTCTTTCTCCGACTTAAATAGGAACTAGCACTTGTGGAAAGCCGTTCTAATATTACTGTAGCTGACAGATTCGAGGAAGGTGACTCGTTTAGAGATACGAGAGTGCATGAAATATGATGGACTTGTGGGTGTGAGCCTATGCAAGTATGTGTTTGAATGGACGTAATTTCTAATATATAGCGTAAGGCTAGAGATCTGGGATGTTAGTGTATATTTTTCTTCTTAGGACCTCAGTCAGCACATCATCTACTACTGCTGTCTGTCATCGCCTATAACTCAGAGGATATATCGCGGAACGTCTGAAATGGCCTCGAGACAGTTGCAAAAACTAATGAATTACGCAGTTGCGTGCTGTGTGATGGAGTCGCAAATAGTCCTTGCATATGACGTTCCTTAGTTGAATGACTTTAAAAGTTCATTGAGTTTATCGCGAGGTTGCACCATTCGCTCTTGATACACACCTTTCCACGATCACCGTCACGGTATTTGTCCGGAAAACACCACCTCATTCAGAGGTAATGTCGTATCTCGATTCGTAAAGCAGTTACAGTTTTTAACATGGATACTTGGGTGCACCGGTAGAACGACGAGCGCTTGTGAGAGTAAAATGCAGTAGTTGTTGAGATCGAGTTTTTTCTTTAATATATGCTCCATTACGTCTTGACACGGTGGTATGACTCGCATGAAAACCGTAAGAGACATGCACACACATTGCTGAATTTTGGCTAGTATTATTTGGTGTTGTATGCATCCAGTTATTGAGGAGGTAATATTATAGTTAGTGCTGGGTGTGTGATATGTTCGCATTGGAGCATCAGGTTTATAAAGTATATCTGTTTGTGTAAAGGAAATGTCTACGTGCTGTTTTAGGGAGGGTATAGATTTGACTTGAAGTCCTGTGATAGCGAAGGGAAGAGTGTGTCTAGTGGTAAGCGAGGTACAGGTATTTCCAGAGCCACAGCGGTCAACAGAGTGTATTTCCGATACTTCAGTCATTGACGAATACCATTCAGTTGAGACCGCGATCGTAACATTTAATTGTAAGCATAATGATAGAAGATATAGAATGTGTCCGTGTATGCAAAGTCTGTGGTGGTATTGATTCGGGTTCCCATGTTAGTGGTAGCAGTCTTCGGAGTGCAGAGGCCTGATGGAGTGTAGGAATGTATTAGAGTTAACTTGACCATCTTCTAGGCTACCGAAGAGCGATCTAATACTTAGTATGTGCTCGGTGGCTTTCGTAATCAAGCGTAACTTTGAGAATATGAAGCGTTTGCGGTGGCGTGTTATTCCCTCCCATGTAAATTGTTCTGTTGACTGTTTCTGCACATTTGGTGCCTTTATTTAGTTGAAGGAAGATTGATTGTGGTGTGTTGGACGTTTGCCTGTTCTCTAGCCGTGGGAAAGACCCTAGTTGGTTTGTAAGGAATATTGATTATCTGGAATCTGTTAGTTGACCGACTTCGATATTCGAGATTGCGAATATCAGTTTACTCTACTTGTTTCTGGTTAGTCAATGGTGAAGAGCACGCTGCACCTTGCTAAAGTTTGGTGTTTGTGGAGAAATTATTTACAGTCTATATCTTGTGCATTATGTTGCGTTAGTGATCCGGAGGCTAGTGCTGTGTTCTTGGTGTCGAGAAGTACGGCGAAAATTGTATAATATTATGTTGAAAATACGGATGTTCTTGTAATCGACGAGTCTGGAGATGTCTGTAGAAATGTGAGCAAGAAAGCGGAAACAGTAACACGTTTGTGCCAAGGGGAAACGAGCCTGTCTTTGCACATCAGTTCTGAGAGTGATTCGGTCCGCTGATGGTATAATTTGGTATGGTGAGGGATATGATTTGCATGTTTACTAGATCGAGACGGTAATCGGTGATATATTCCCTGGTTGGAGATCGGTTTGACCCTCCAATATCCTTGCGAGTGTCGTATGTATTTGATGACATGTAGACAACTTTGCGATGTTTAGTTGTTGGTGCAAAATAGTGATGGGTGTAAAGTAGTTCATCACCACTTAGTGTAGTCTGTAGAAAGAAAGAAAGAAAGAACAGGTTGGGGGTGTATAGATTGAGTGAACTGTCGGTGCAATTTAGCAATCTTTCCAAAATAACGACAGAAAGCTCCCGAAAGAAGAAGTGGATGGTGCTTCGATACCGATGGCGTTAGTAATGCAACTGGTAAATTCGATAAGAGCCAGTGAGAATGCTCGATTGATTGTGGTGGGATATAGGAGCAGTAAGAACATTTGAATATGTTGAGAGCAAGAAGGCTATCACGTTATGTCCGGGAGGAAGACTAGATTCGGCGATATTTTGGTAAACAGGTTCTGTTGGGGTAGGAATTTTGGCTCATACAAGCTGAGACAGCAAGAAAGCGAGCGTTAACTATTTATGGGGCACTAAAATAAGGGAGAGCTGAACTTGGCTGATATATTTTTTTTCACAAAGCCGTGTGACGTAAGAATAACATTGAGAATGTTTTAGATGGCGACGTGTCAGTCACGCTGAGACGAGTACGTGCGATTGGACGCGTGTGTCAACACGCTCTGTGCTACTCTGCCTTCAGTGGTAAAGACAAGTGGCGCGTGGAGATGGCTCGAATAAGAGGCTGACGTGAACGCGCTTCGCAATGCTATGACACTATAACAGTGTATGTATAGAGGCATGCAAATTTCACCGGTGTTCGACGATGCCAGCTTGGGGCCTGTGACGGAGCACATGGGACCCGAGCTGCAGCAGCCGCATTTCCCAGTGGTATTAGCTACGTGCAGTGAAGTATCAGTCCAAGGTCAATCATAGTCCCTTAGAATCGCTTAAGGGAAAGCAGGTAAGCAGGTTCTGCTATTGTGGCATGGTACTCTGCAGTGTCGTCACCGGACCGCAGTTAGAGTGAAGGTATGGAGGACCTACACATGTGCGCGGTTCTGATTCGAGTACACGCTATGTAAATAAGCCCCCCGCCCCTGTCCGGTCGTTTCATCAATGGTGGCTACATACAACTTTCGCCTGCTTTCAGGGGCATCTCGCTACTTACGAGTACTGAGCGTGTCTATACATCGTTGTTGTTGTTGTTGTTGTTGTTGTGGTTTTCAGTCCTGAGACTGGTTTGATGCAGCTCTCCATGCTACTCTATCCTGTACAAGCTTCTCCATCTCCCAGTACCTACTGCAACCTACGTCCATCTGAATATGCTTACTGTATTCATCTCTTGGTCTCCCTCTACGATTTTTACCCTCCACGGTGCCCTCCAATACTAAATTGGTGATCCCTTGATGCCTCAGAACATGTCCTACCAACCGATCACTTCTTCTGGTCAAGTTGTGCCACAAACTTCTCTTCTCCCCAATCCTATTCAATACTTCCTCATTAGTTATGTGATCTACCCATTTAATCTTCAGCATTCTTCTGTAGCACCACATTTCGAAAGCTTCTATTCTCTTCTTGTCCAAACTACTTACCGTCCATGTTTCACTTCCAAATATGGCTACACTCCATACAAATACTTTCAGAAATGACTTCCTGACACTTAAATCTATACTCGACGTTAACAAATTTCTCTTTTCAGAAATGCTTTCCTTGCCATTGCCAGTCTACATTTTATGTCCTCTCTACTTCGACCATCATCAGTTATTTTGCTCCCCAAATAGGAAAACTCCTTTACTACTTTAAGTGTCTCATTTCCTAATCTAATTCCTTCAACATCACCCGACATAATTCGACTACATTCCATTATCCTCGTTTTGCTTTTGTTGATGTTCATTTTATATCCTCCTTTCAAGACACTATCCATTCCGTTCAACTGCTCTTCCAAGTCCTTTGCTGTCTCTGTCAGAATTACGATGACATCGGCGAACATCAAAGTTTTTATTTCTTCTCCATGGATTTTAATACCTACTCAAAATTTTTCTTTTGTTTCCTTTACTGCTTGCTCAATATACAGATTGAATAATATCAGGGAGAGACTACAGCCCTGTCTCACTCCCTTCCCAACCACTGCTTCCCTTTCATGCCCCTCGACTCTTATAACTGCTATCTAGTTTCTGTACAAATTGTAAATTGCCTTTCGCTCCCTGTATTTTACCCCTGCCACCTTCAGAACTTGAAAGGGAGTATTCCAGTCAACATCGTCAAAAGCTTTCTCTAAGTCTACAAATGCTAGAAACGTAGGTTTGCCTTTTCTTAATCTTTCTTCTAAGATAAGTCGTAAGGTCAGTATTGCCTCACGTGTTCCAACATTTCTACGGAAGCCAAACTGATCTTCCCTGAGGTCGGCTTCTACTAGTTTTTCCATTCGTCTGTAAAGAATTCGTGTTAGTATTTTGCAGCTGTAACTTATTAAACTGATAGTTCTGTAATTTTCACATCTGTCAACACCTGCTTTCTTTGGGATTGGAATTATTATATTCTTCTTGAAGTCTGAGGGTATTTCGCCTGTCTCATACATCTTGCTCACCAGATGGTAGAGTTTTGTCAGGACTGGCTCTCCCGAGGCCGTCAGTAGTTCCAATGGAATGTTGTCTACTCCGGGGGCCTTGTTTCGACTCAGTGTCTTTCAGTACTCTGTCAAACTCTACACACAGTATCGTGTCTCCCATTTCATCTTCATCTACATCCTCTTCCAATTCCATAATATTGTCCTCAAGTACATCGCCCTTGCATAGACCCTGTATATACTCCTTCCACCTTTCTGCTTTCCCTTCTTTGCTTAGAACTGGGTTTCCATCTGAGCTCTTGATATTCATACAAGTGGTTCTCTTATCTCCAAAGGTCTCTCTAATTTTCCTGTAGGCAGTATCTATCTTACCCCTAGTGAGGTAAACCTCTACATCCTTACATTTGTCCTCTAGCCATCCCTGCTTAGCCATTTTGCACTTCCTGTCGATCTCATTTTTGGGACGTTTGTATTCCTTTTTGCCTGCTTCATTTACTGCATTTTTATATTTTCTCTTTTCATCAATTAAATTCAATATTTCTTCTGGCACCCAAGGATTTCTACTAGCCCTCGTCTTTTTACCTACTTGATTCTATGCTGCTTTCACTACTTCATCTCTCAAATCTACCCATTCTTCTTCTACTGTATTTCTTTCCCCCATTCCTGTCATTTGTTCCCTTATGCTTTCCCTGAAACTCTGTACAACCGCTGGTTCTTTTAGTTTATCCAGGTCCCATCTCCTTAAATTCCCACCTTTTTGCAGTTTCTTCAGTTTTAATCTACAGGTCATAACCAATAGATTGTGGTCAGTCACATCAGCGTGAAGAATTATTTAGGAGCAGTTTGTTATTGTGTACTGAAGTTATGAGTTGGCTGCGTGTCTGTGGGCTGTGCAGCATGACCCCAGGCACATCAGGGTGGATGTTTTGTATCAGTGTGATAGATATACTCTATCATTAAGTAAGTTGTTAGAAAATAAATAGAGTGCACTCTGTTCTTACTCTCCCCAGCAGCCCTAAGCAGGCTGAGTCGTCTTGCCACCATTTTCCCCAACCATCTCGGTTTACATCTGAAAGTGGACGATAGTGTCCTCTGCTGGTGGTACTGAGTACTAGACCTCATGGAGAACACACTGTTTGCAGCCATCATGGATAACTGTACTTGCGTCATCAGTTGGTGTCACGGTGGCGTTCTCTGGCGGCGACGAAATGTACTAAGCAAGTTGGGGTCTGAAGCTCGTGGTGAACCGACTAGGTGGCGCCATCTTAGATTACGGTACTTGCGTCATCTTCTGACGTAACTACAGCGTCCTCTAGTGAGATCGATATGAATTGTGTCAGTTGGGCTATGGGCTCAGTGGCGAATAAACTTGCTGCTGTTGCTGCCTTTAATTGTTTAAGTAAAGACTGGTGTATGATTTCGGCAGTTTAGAATTAGCAAGCAGAGTCTTTTAGATGGATTATTATTTTGACAATATACGAGTTGTTTGGCTATCTGGACGTAAATGTATTGGATTACATAAGAGTGGTCCGCATGTCTACAGGCTGTGCAATGCGTTATTTATGACGGTTTACAATTAGCAAGCGTGTGTGTAGAGCGTTATACATGAGTTTTGTAGTAGTATTTTGCAGGTCTGTGTGCTGTGGTTCATGTCAGAGCCTGTGTTCTGTGATAAATATACTACATCCCTAAATAAACTGCCCCAAAATAAATAAAGGTCACTCTTTCCTCTCACCATCAGCCTAGTGCAGGCTGTGTCCTTTTACCACCCGCCTGGAGGCGTAGGTTAGTGGGTGTGAGCTTTGTTTCCAACAATTTTCTTATGTTGGTAGCGAATGCCCAAGTGACCTTTCTTTACTGCCAGAATTCAAACTTGGTGGTGGTTGCTAGGAGGAGGTGTCGGTCTGCACCTTGAAAAGTAGTTGAAACTAGGTAGTTGAAAGTATAGTGAGCCCCTTTTCTAACCTATATGAAATCGAGTTCGTGACTAATGCAGTAGCCACTAGGAGTACAGCATTCTGGGGGTGGGGGGTGGTAGGTCATAAATGAATACTGCACTGATAGTGTACATTTGTTGAAACTACTCCTGATTCCATGTTATGGCACTGGTCAGAGCAGATGGTTAGATCGCAAATTCCTCTCGAGCCTGTCTACATAAAGTGCAGACGCTGATAACTACTGAGAAGCGCATGTGAAAACATACTTCCTGCTGTATCACATATTAAGGATTCTTCTCCGTCTATTCACATATGAGGTGCAGAAACAATGACAAATTAAGTGCCTCTGTGCGCGCTGTCTTTAGTCTATAGGGAGCTACGTATAAATGGCCGTGTTATACGTTGCTTCAGAGTTATTAGACAATAACTGACACTTGCTGAGGAACAGCTGCCAATTACTATGGAGAAACATTCAACTTCTACGGAACACTCGAACAATGATAGTAAATGGAAATATAGAGGACGGGACTATTGAGGGCAGCGAAGCCTGCGCAAGAACGCTCTGCATACATCCGACAGTTCGAGAAGTACTGTGTTTCACGAAGTTTGTTGTGGAACCGGTTAGTGCCACATTCATGCGGTGGGGCACCATGTCTGCAGGACACGATGGGAGTGCTTACGATCGTGGTCGACACGAAGCCGGGCATCTCGCGATTAAAAAAGTCCACTGAAGATGGAAATGCTATGCGTGTGGTAGTAGGCGGATCAGCACACCGCAAGGAACCAAGATCTCACTCGGCAGATCGATGGTAGACATGTCTCTCCCAGAACCATTTCACGCTGATTAAATCAGGATGGTTTGGCAACTGATTCTGCCCACCAGCGAGTGTGGAGAGAGAGAGAGAGAGAGAGAGAGAGAGAGAGAGAGAGAGAGAGAGAGAGAGAGAGAGGAACACAATACACACCACAGAATGTACATGAACATCATCTGTATGGCGTAGGCGAGTGGTGTGGGGAGACATTGAGCTCCATAGCCCAAAACCGTTGCATACCTTTGGACGATGTACTGTTACATCACAGAGCTATTGCCTGTTTAGGGACGCGGTAGATCCCGACTTTCTGTTTATGGGCGATAACACCCGCGCACATAGGACCGCTGAGGTGCCGGAGAAACTGGAAAGTGACGATACTGGACGTTTGGAATGGCCTGCGTACTCCATGGACCTGAACCCTACACACCATGCCTGGGGCGCTCTTGGCAGGCGTGTTTCTCAACGAACATCTCCTCCTCGAACCGTTCAAGAACCGAAAACCGCTTGAGAGAGGAGCAAGACAATATCTACCAAGGGTTCCTCAACGATTTGGTGGCCATTATGAATAACAGATGTAAAATGTGCCTTAGTAACAGAGGAGGGCATATTCTTTACTGATAGTCCGGTATCGACCTTTATGTCGGGACTCTGCTCTGAGTCAAAGATTAACGTTTTTTATGTCTGTTATCCTGCTTCCCCATGTGGTGAAATCTGTAACATTTTTCGTTATCAATATACAACTCCAACTCTATCACGTATACACTGTGTTTCATGTCGTCCTTCATTACCTGCGATTATTCCTGACTAACAACATCTCTGTTCCTTAGCAATCGTCAAGCAGTGTATTTCTATATTGTTAACTAAACACTGGTTCTTGAAGCTTTATAAATAGACTTTCGTAGGATAGTTAGCGGCTATATGCAAGCATTTGGCAGTTTAAGCACGCCTGTAACGCTGTTCCGTGAGTCAAACAACATTCGCGCCACCTTTCTTTCTATACGTTCAGTGTCCCCTGATAATTCGTGTGGGTCCTACTCACTCGAACAGTTTTCTGAGATGGCTCGCAGGGAGCTTTTTTAAGCAATCTCCTTTGTAGATTGTTGCATTTTGTCAGTATTCTCTCTGTGAACAGAGCCTATGTGATCATTCCAGTTCGTATCCCTGCAAACTGTTACAACCAGGTATTTATTTGTATGACTTGACTGATTTTAATTGTTAATAATTTGTATTGTCAGATACCACTTTTTTGGTTTTTACGACTGATAATTTTACACTTCTTAACACTGAAACAAGTTGCCTATCTTTGTACCACTTTCAAATCTTATGAAGATGACTAAGTACTAGTGCACCGTTTTCAAATGGAACTTCATTATAGATAACGGAATACTGTATTAAAAAAACCGGGGTTACTGTTAATATTGCCTACCAGTTCATTAAAATACACTCTAAGATAAAATTAAAAAAAAACAAAAACGAAAACAACACGTACCACGAAAGAAATATCCGAAAGTGACAAAAATCGGTGGATGTGATCTACATGTACAGGTGAATTATTATAATTTCAGACAAATTGCGTGATTTATTCAAGAAAATGGCTTCACAAATTGAGGGAGTGAATAACTCTGTGGTCAACATCTGGCCCTTACGCAAGCAGTTATTCGGCTTGACATTGACTGTAATTTCTTCCTAGGGGATATCGTGCCAAATTCTTTAGAACGTTAGAAAGTAAAAGTTTAGAGATGGTTGAAGGGTAAATTTACAGTACGTTTTTTGAACATATACTGTGTTCAAACTTTATGAATTACATCGAAGAAAACTGTTATTGACAAATAGCCAATACGTATTCACAAAATATCTTTCTTGTGGAACACAACTAGCTCTTTATTCCCGCAAAGTAACCGTTATCGACATGTGATGCCAAACTGATTCGATGTTTTTAGGTTTCCGTTAGGCTTTTGAGATCTTTTGTCACAAATGGCTTCTAATCAAATTGCGTGTCTAGTGCTATCGTCTCAGTTGCGCGACTGTATTCATGATTTCCTGCGAGAAAGGTCACAGTTCGTAATAACTGAAGGAATGTCATCGCGAAAAACAGACCAAATACAATCCTGGCGTTCTCCAAGGAAGTGTTACAGGTCCCTTGTTGTTCCTGCTATACGTAAACGATTTGGGAGACGATCTCAGCAGCCCTCTTAGAATGTTTGCAGATTACGTTGTCATTTATCGTCTCGTAAAGTCTTCAGATGGTCAATACCAATTGAAAACGTTTTAGACCAGATATCTGTACGCTGATAAAGGTGTCAGTTGACTCTAAATGATGAAAAGTGCTAAGCCCTCCACACGAAAACTAAAAGAATTCCGCTAAATTTCTGTTACACGACAAATCACACATATCTAAAGGTTGTGAATTCAGCTAAACATATAGGGATTATAGTTGCGAATAACTATAAATTGCTACGATCACACATATATTGTTGTGGGAAAAGCATATCAAAGATTCTGCTTTGTTGAGAGAACACTAAGAAAATGCAAAACGTCTACTAAAGACACTGCCTACAGTACACTCATCCATCCTCTACTAGAGTATTGATGTGCAGTATGGGAAGTATTGGGACAAGTCTGGTGTGGCCACAAAAAACAGTTATCCAAGATGACGGCGATGACGTCATCAACAGACGTCAGTTATGACGTCACTCAAGATGGGGTCTGTGACGTCAGTTGATGACATCATTCAAGATGGCGGCCAAGACGTCAGCTGATGACGCAACTACCATTATCCAAGGTGGTGGGAAAGTGCTGCGCCCCTCTGCCACGCCCCGTGGTTTGCCCCCCCCCCCCACCCACTGGTGGGAAGTTCAAATTTCATCAGGAGAATGCAACACACCTTCACTAAGCTAACAACCTACGAAAATGGCAAAAAGGTAGGCCACTTGGGCTACCTCCCTGATCTAAGTCATCCGACCGCCACCCTATCCTACAAAATGGCGAGGAGAAGACTCGACCTGTTCTGGACATAAGTCTTTATTTTGCATGCACCAGTCTTTATTTACACAATTAGAGGCAATACCACCATCACGAGTAGTTACCACGGGGTCCGGACTCCAGCTGACCTAGTACACAGAACCAACACCAAAGGGCCCAGTCGTCCATTCTGTGACGTAATCCAAGATGGCGGCCATGACGTCAGCTGATGACACAAGTACCATTATCCGACATGGCGGGAAACTGTGTGTTCACCACGAGGTCTGGACCTACTACACAGTACTGCTACCAGAGAGCGCTGTCGTTTGTTTTGTGATGTAACCCATGACGGTGGAGGAAAATGGCGGGAAACAGGGTGGTCGCCATGAGGTATGGACCTAGTACACACTACCGTCACCAGAGGGAGTTGTCACCCATTCCGTGACATAACCCAAGATGACGCTCTGGAGGGGAAAATGACTCAGTTTGCACTGGGCTGCTGGAGAGAGGAACAAGTGTACTTTATTTACTTTGGAACAATTTATTTAGAGATGGATTTGAGATGGTATATTGTAAGTAGGCTGTTTAGGTTTTTTTATTGGTAACGCCGCCGCCACGTAGCGCTCTGTATGAAAATCACTGGCTGTGCCGTGTGCAGTCTGTGGCTGGTTAGCATTGTTGTAATACTAGCCATTGTAGTGTCGGGCAGCGGCAGCTGGATGCTAACAGCGCGTAGCGTTGCGCAGTTGGAGGTGAGCCGCCAGCAGTGGTGGACGTGGGGAGAGAGATGGCGGAGTTTTGAAATTTGTAAGAATTGGTGTCATGAACTGATATATATATTATGACTATAAAGGTAAATACATTGTTTGGTCTCTATTAAAATCTTTCATTTTCTAACTGTGCCTATCAGTAGTTAGTGACTTCCATAGTTTGAATCTTTTAGTTAGCTGGCAGTAGTGGCGCTCGCTGTATTGCAGTAGTTTGAGTAACGAAGATTTTTGTGAGGTAAGTGATTTATGAAACATATACGTTAATGTTAGTCAGGGCCATTCTCTTGTAGGGATTATTGAAAGTCAGATTGCGTTGCGCTAAAAAATATTGTGTGTCAGTTTAAGCACAGTCGTGTATAATTTTTCTAAGGGGAAGTTTCATATGTCGACCCTTAGCCAAGGATACCTCACTGGAATCTTCTGATTTTTTTCTTGTAGTTTGTGTAATTAGTGTAGCTTTTGTTTATTGCTAGCGCGTAATCATAGAATTTCCTTTGTAGTTGCAGTCTTTCATTGTTGTACAGTAAAACAGTTGTGGCATGCATGTAGTTTTGCACAAAGTATTTCGCAGCTGCGCTTGCAATTAACTAGATATTATTTTCAGTGATATGTTAATGTATTCTCTTATTTTTGCTTTTTAAATTGTGGTTTTTTTGTGTTGTCGTATGAAATATTGTGACAATAATGGCGTGTGAAAAACGTAATACTAGGCTCCAAAGTAAACTGAGAAATGACAGTGAAGACGAAAGCAGTGTGTTAGCGCCACCATGTAATGAATTAACTAATGTTCAAAGTAGTAATTTGGTAATTGTGCATAGGGAAATGGAGCGGGTTGCAAATAATGGTGTAGGCAGTGAAACAATTAGTGAACAGGAAAGCGTTATCGATCGATCGGTCGGCAACAGTTCGCCTCAGGATTCCGAAATGACAGGACACAATATTGCAAATACTGTAGATTCAGGTTTTGCGTCCTCACCGTTTTCTCAAATAAGTCAAGACACATTTTCTGTTTTTCAAAATGCGAATATTGCCGGTTCAAATGCACTGCCGAAAAGCACTGAGGAACATGTTTCAGACACCAGTGCATTGTTATTACAATTAATGCAACAAATGGGACAAAAGCTTCAAAAGTTAGACACAATGGAAGAAAATCAGAGACAAACACAGCAAAAGCTTCAAAAGTTAGACACAATGGAACATATGCTTGAACAAACACGTGAAGATTTAACTACTGAATTACATAAAATCGAATCGAAATGTCAAAAAATCTGTAATGATGTAAAAACACAAATTTGTGAGCATTTCCAACCAATTTTTTCGCGGCATGAAAATGCATTACAGAATCACGAAGCAGCCATAAAAGAACTTCAAACAATTGTTCATGAAAATCATGAGACCTTGCAAGCTAAAATTGACTCAGTTGCATCCACCGATTCGGTTACGCAACTTGCAAGAACTCAGGAAAACTTAAAGGTCACAGTAGATTCGATTTCAACACAAATGGACACTCTGAAACTTGGTTCAGAAAAACACACTGAGGAAATGTGTTCACTATCGGAGAAAGTAGCCGAACTTTCAGATCAGTTCACTAACTTATCTACAAAGGTAGATGATGATCTGAATGACACAAAACCTGTAGCCTTCACTGACACTGAAGAGTATGAACAAATTAGGAAATTCAAACAGAATCAAAATCAAATCAACACACAGTACAAAAGAGAAATGCGGGAAGTACAAGATCAGTTGGCTCAAGTAATACAAGAATTACATATTTCAGAGGACACTAGCGCCCCAGTATGGGAAGAGGGACATAGCAATACAGAACAACCGCAAAATAATAACACAGGGCATTTCGGAAATCATGAAAGTAATTAGCAAAGTACACCGAATTTTGAGATGGAACCGCCGAAACGACGTAATAATGACCGATATGCGACCCGCCGACACGATGATTTTGACTATAAGCTGTTCATTACTACACGTAAATTCAAAACATTTAAGAATTCTGGCAACGACATTCATCCACAAGCGTGGCTCCATCAATTCTCTCATTGTTTTCCTCCCAACTGGTCACTAGAGCACAGATTAGAATTTATGTGTGGCTATTTAGAGAATGAACCAGCTGTAAGAATGCGATCGGTCATTCACGACTGCCACAGTGAAGGAGAATTTTATCATGCCTTCCTCTCATCATATTGGTCTCAAGCCACGCAAGACCGAGTAAAACATAGCATCATGATGATGAAACACTTTGAACAATCTGAATTTTCCAGTCTTGTCAAATATTTTGAAGACATGTTGCTTATGCAATATCTTTCAGTATCTTTCAATATCTTTCAAACCCATACAGCCCGTCAGAACTCATCCGCATTTGCTTAATCAAATTGCCTGAACATTTACGGCATATTATTTTGGTAGGACGTTGCAAAGACGACACTGAAGCTTTTCAGCGACTCTTACAAAAACTGGAAATTGACACTGACAATCGCGGAACGCAAAAACAGAAGCACAACAATTACAGGTCATATCCGTCGCAATTCCGCGGAGAAAGAAATAACTACTGGACACGACAAGGCAATTCTCACAACACAAATCGTGACCAAAACAGACACCACCCGTATGACAACCACTGGCAGAGTAATAGTTACAGAGAAAGATCGTATTTCTGTAGTAATGAACATGACAGAGACAATCATAGAAACAGACAATATGGCAACCAGAACTATTATTATCACGGGAGACAGAATAACTTCAGACGCAAGGGTCCACCGCGCAGTGATAATTCAGTGAGAAATTCTCCACCACATGACCGACAAACAAGAAATTACTGGAACTACCGACATGACGACAGACGATATAATCATGACAGACCGGAATTCCATCAGAACTGGCGAGCTTCAAACAGGGCAGGGCCTTCTCGTCAAGGTGAATTTGTAGAAGTTAGGTCTCCTAATCCCAATAACGGCGCGCGCCAACAAAGAGACAGACAATGACTAGCACCGCGTGCGCCGGCTGGCTCAGAGAAAAATAACATAGGCGCTAACCTTGAGAAAAACTCCAGTATTCTTTACCGACGTTTACCGCGTGATAATTGCTTTGAAGTTAAAACTCTGCGAACTAGAAAGGGTAAATGATGGCACCACATTTCACATGTAAAACCGTTTATTGAAAGATAATCTGCTTTTTAACTTTGTCTTTGCCATAAAACATTTCACTTCACATTTCTAGTATACTTTGTCACAATGAGAAACTTAACATGCAACAATGTTTGAAGTTTACTATCCAGTCTAGAACCTACGGAACATATTTAGACAGTATTTACGAGTGCATTGTTATAGTGAACAGACGACACAGTGTTGTTATTTGTACATTCTTGCTTGTTAGTTGCACGATTACGTAACGACTATAAGGCTTACATACTTAGAACATATACTGTTAATGAGGTTTTAATGCAACATTTTGGTTCAGTTGAAAAGTACTTTCTGTGAGATTAAAGATGACTTAGCGTTTGGTTTCTTTGATAGCTACACGATTATATCACGACGCTATTGATGTGTGACACAATTTACAATGTGCTTTTACGGTGTATCTGTTTTATATCTGCACAGTTTTTCTGAATTCTTCTGGAAAGGAAAACATGTTTTAGTAGTAACTTTGTGGTATAGCTACAATGAGACAGCCTTTTCTGTAGCACAAGAATACGTTACAGTACAGTACTTACTTCATCACGGCAATAAGCGTAGTAACTGCGATATCTATACTCGAAGCATTTCACTTTTGTTTATCATGAGGTAAGTACATTGACTTCTGCAGAACTTAGCTTTCGGAGGACAATAACTACGACACTTCCACAGAGATTGTCTTACAGCAAGACGCACATTTAGCGCTACAGGACACGCATTAAACTATTTATTTTTCAACATATTTGAATTACAAAGAAAGTTTTCCGTGATACATTTCATTCCATTGCTATAATCTGTAACACCTGAGGATATAATTACATTAATCCTCAGGGGGGTACACGCTTACTTTGTGTACCATGTGTATGGCAAGCACAAGGAGCCCTAGCTAATATGGTATTTGCTTATACAACTCTACACAACGGTACCATATTTTTCTAACACATAAATTACACAGCTATCTGATCATTTAACTGAGAGAAACAAACATTTATTATACTACATCAGTGACAGATGTTTACGTAATTACACAGTTGGATAACTTCACACTTACGAAATTGTATTCTTTTCTGTACTTTGTGAACTGTTCATATTTTTCCAGAACCATTGTGATACTATGAGAGCTTTGAATGACGTATTTGGTATGGGATCATGATTTTTAAAGTACGTTTGAGGCAGATGACACTTTTGACATGAGCAGAGAATTTTTTTAGGTTTTGAAATTATTGGAGGAAGCTACGGAGATTTTGAGAATTTGACTGTGGTGTTATGATGTTATTATTACGTCGACGATGTGAATTATGCTGCTGAAGTATGCTTAAGCTGATGCTATATGAGTTATTTGGTTATGCTACGTATTTCTTATGATGAAATATTGAAGAAGTGTCGACAAATATGTATATGTGTAATAAAGCAAGTAATAATGAGTAGTGGTTAGGGACTCTGGTTTGTGAAAAAGGATGTTGGAAACCAAGAATCGTACTTTAAGAGTTATGAAATGTATGTAAATGCTTGAATGTACTACAATGCCGACTAACATTTTTTGGACACTGTTATATCAAGAGGATTTTGTTTCTACAGATTTGTAATGCAAGCTCTTGACCTGTGAAAATATTTTTACATGAGACTGTCACTGTAGCGGAAACTGACGTCGTAAATTTTTCAGTAAGAAAGGTAAGTGACCACCTGGACATAATGCGTCGTAGGCACCCAGCTGCGCGACAGGCGCCTGGAAAAAAGCCATTAGTGTGTGCCTGTCAGAGGCACAGGTGAAAAAAAAGGGCCATTATCCTCGGTATTGACATTCCTTTGTAGAAAGCATCGTAAATACCGCACCCTCAAACTTGAAAACATGATTACACTGTAGAGTTCTTAATTTATGATATTTACTGAAATGAAATGATGAGAAACGTTTTATATTTATTGTCTTTCTAGCTGTGAGATTGCTCATTTTGTTTAATATTCAGTTTCTATCTGCACTGCAGCATTGGTTAAAATAAAATTTAATAGATGTACTAATATCACTATTTTCTGTCTACAGATCCAGTAAAGAATCATTTTATGATTTACTTTCTTGGAAAAGAGAGCACAAATAGACATTTCCCTTCACGGGACTTGCAAAAATAATTTTTTTTACGATTTGGTAACTTATCTGCTAGCGTATGTTCTCATGATGCATCACTCTAGTGTTAAGATGTGACATAGGTATTAAACATTTTTACAGTAATATTTTTTCTGCTTCAGCTTTGTCATGTTTAGATATAAATTATTACATTTATTGCTGCTCGCTATGCTTACTTGCATTTTTTTGTCATTGCTGTTTGTATTAATTGTTTTGTGCCGCTGCATTGCCTCGTCCATTAGTTAAGCATCTGAGCTCAGTAGATTTAAGTTAACTTAAGTGGGGTAGGCTATACAAGAGAACAAGTTGTGATGAATTGGAAGAAATGCATTGAGAAGCTATTTGAAAATGATTTGGCCAAAAAAGTAGTGTACACTGGAGGAAAACTATTTTTGAAAGAGGATGTGAACAAAATACATAAAGCATGCTTGGGTAGGATATTTTGGTGGAAACAAATGTTGAGATAAGACGAAAGATCTACAGAATGACGTTTTGGGTTGGACTGCAGTATCAAATGTTACACTGAAAACAAACCCTGTCCTTTCCTTGTGTTATCCCGCTATGTGTTTGTGTACCCTTGTGTATTTATGTTCTTCCGGTCTTTATATGTTTATCTGATAAGACTTATGTTGCAGAAGTTTTCTAATACTCAGCTACATGAATTATGCTGAGGAATACTGTTATCCTCAAATATAATTTGCATTAATAATATGTTATTTACTTTTTAAAGATATTTAGACATTATTTATCTGTTCTGTTTTGTTGCTCAAATGTGAAGTTGATGTTTCAAAAGTTATTCTGATCTTTATGTATGTACTTATGTCATAATTTTTGTAAGACAGATGTGCATGTTTATTTCTATTCTTTTGTAAAGCCTGTATTACTGCAAATGTTATCTGTACTATTATGTTCTTTAGCGATATATTTTGTACCTTTGTTATTGTATTCTCATGTTATAAATTTGTAATTGACACCAGTTCATCAACTTAAGTAACTTGTAAATTACATGTCACTGCACACGTTTCTGTTGGTCATAGTATATGGATAATATGTGAGAAGTAGGGACTGATAGTGTTTGCACGTGCGTTAATAATTCAGCAAGGGACTGGATAACAGCATTGCTGGTTCTAAGGACATTTCGCCGGCCGCGGTTGTCTAGCGGTTCTAGGCGCTCAGTCCGGAGCCGCGCGACTGCTACGGTCGCAGGTTCGAATCCTGCCTCGGGCATGGATGTGTGTGATGTCCTTAGGTTAGTTAGGTTTAAGTAGTTCTAAGTTCTAGGGGACTTATGACCTCAGCAGTTGAGTCCCATAGTGCTCAGAGCCATTTGAACCATCTAAGGACATTTCAAAAACAATTTTTGTGAGTGCAGAAGTGGTGGTTATGGACTTGCTATATTATCTGCAAGACTGTGCGCCTGCACAGTCAAACAGATGGCTGCTGGCCATCTCTACAAGGTCTACAGTGGGTCTACACCTTTGATGACCCACCAATACCATTATTTCTACAAGGTCTACAGTGGGTCTGCATCTCTGGTGGCCCACCAATACCGTAATCTCTACCAGAAGTACAAGGGGTTTACTCTGTGACGACTTACCTACCAATATTCTTCAAAACTTCGAATGACTCTGCTGTGGGTTTGCTCTGTTGTGGCCCATTACCTGTCTGCATGTCAAGAGTCAGCACTGTCTTTCGTTAGAAGGACAACACTACTTCTTCAAGACTGCTTAGAAATCCACTACTTCCAAGTGCAATTTCTTTTATTGCTCAGACTTTGAAAAAAAACACTGCAATTTTACTATGATGAACGATCAGGACTGTCTTTATGGACTGAGAGAATTTTAGCTTCTGACCAACATTGTATCAATAAGTGTGTGCATTTGATATCTTTGTTATAGTAATTATGAAAAATTTTATCAAATCATTATTGGCCACTGCCCAAAACAATTTGTAAAAATTTTTTGTGGGGAGCATGGGGGCTATATGAAACTTCCCCTTAGAAAAATTATACACGACTGTGCTTAAACTGACACACAATATTTTTTTGCGCAACGCAATCTGACTTTCAATAATCCCTACAAGAGAATGGCCCTGACTAACATTAACCTATATGTTTCATAAATCACTTACCTCACAAAAATCTTTGTTACTCGAACTACTGCAATACAGCGAGCGCCACTACTGCCAGCTAACTAAAAGATTCAAACTATGGAAGTCACTAACTACTGATAGGCACAGTTAGAAAATGAAAGATTTTAATAGAGAACAAACAATGTATTTACCTTTATAGTCATAATATATATATCAGTTCATGACACCAATTCTTACAAATTTCAAAACTCCGCCATCTCTCTCCCCACGTCCACCACTGCTGGCGGCTCACCTCCAACTGCGCAACGCTACGCGCTGTTAGCATCCAGCTGCCGCTGCCCGACACTACAATGGCGAGTATTACAACAATGCTAACCAGCCACAGACTGCACACGGCACAGCCAGTGATTTTCATACAGAGCGCTACGTGGCGGCGGCGTTACCAATAAAAAAACCTAAACAGCCTACTTACAATATTTATCATACTTATACAAAACACACACTCTGATATGCTTGGGTTCTACCACCTTTGATACAAAACTAAGTAATTAGTTTTGTCCTCCCACCATTCTCTGGTACACTTTTCGAATGTCATATGCTTTTGAAAGTCGTTTCTGGCGCATTCTTCTTTGTCACCCACCCTCTTAAACTATTGTACTGCATTTTACATAAAAAATTATGCAAATTAACCTAATGTTCTGCACTTAACCTGCTGTTCTGCTCTTTGTCAATCAGTCACGCACACCCTCCTGTAACTGTTGTACCGTTAACACCATGTTGATATAAAAATTTTATGCAAATTAATTAAATCGATATTTTTCACATGTATGGAGTAATTTTTTAAAAAATTTGCAGCAGCCTATTGGTGGGTGAAATACATGGAATACTGTTTAAACAAAAGAACGCTAATAATAAACCCATCCCGCCACTGGACGCCCGCCGCTACCCCCAGCCCCGATCAGCTTGTGGTTACGCCAACCCCATCGTCAAGGCCGCCATCAGTTGATGACATCATCGCCGTCATATTGGATAACGGTACTTGGGGCTGCACTGGCCTTGTCCCAATACAATGGGATCCACATCAGAACATACTGATGAAGGACACAGAAAATGTTCAAAGAAATGTATCTCATTTTGTATTATCACGAGATGGAGTAGAGAGTGCCACGCATATGACACACAAATTTGGGTGGTAATCAGTAAAGCAAATGTGTTTTTAGTTGCAGAGGATCTGCTCACGATTTGTGAATCACGAATATTTTGTTGACGCCCACCGCATATGGAAAGAAATTATTACAATTATAAAATAAGAGAAATCAGTGCTCGCAAGGAGTGGAAGGTAAAGAAACGGATTCTCAGAAAAAGAAGTAGCAGCACCGAGAAGTAGTTGTGTATCGAGAAGCTCGTAGGTGAGTTTTCACGTCTGAACTGCTTTAAGTGCACTGTGTAACGGTCGCGAACGTTTGTTACCTTTGAGGCTGGACATAGTGAGTTGATATCAGTCGAGAATGCCTTTCAAGCAACGAAGACGTGAATCAGCTCCTCACTGAGTTTGAACGAGGTCTTTACTAGGGCTAGAAAGACTCGGCAGGAAGGTGGCCACTGTACACGACTGCTGACAGCGGTGATCACTGGAAGGTACGGTCGCAAGAAGACCGGGCTTCGGACAGCCACGTGGCACTGCCGAGAGGAAAGACCACCGTGTTCGGCGTACGGCTCTGGCTCACCGTACTGCACCTGCAGCAGCAGTTTGAGCAGTAGTTGTCGCCAAAGTGATACGACGAACTGTTACAAATCGATTACTTCAAGGGCATCTCCTAGCTAGACGCCCTGTTGCATGTTCCACTGATCCCACATCGCCATTTTCGGCTTCAGTGGTGTCAAGCTGGAGCTCACTGGAGGGCAAGGTGGGCGTCTGTTGTGTTTTCTGACGAAAGCTGTTTGTGCTTCAGTGCCAGAGCTGGTCGTGTGCTGGCTTGAAAGCGGCCACTAGAGGGCTTGCAGCCAACCTGTCTGCATAGTAGACACACTGGACCGACACCTGGTAGCAGGAGCACCCCCGTGGCCATCCCACGCATTCCGGCTACAAATTTGTTTGTCAGTTCTGTGATTCGACCTGTTGTGCTGCCATTCAACAGGATAACGCTCGCCCACATACCGCAGTTGAACCCAACATGCTCAACAGAACGTCGACATGTTGCCTCCGTCTGCTCGATCACCAGGTCTGACTCCAATCGATGACATACGGGACATCATCGGACGACAACTCCAGCGTCATCCACAATCAGCATTAACCGTCCACGAGTTGACCGATCAGGTGCAAGAGAGATGGAACTCCATCCCATAAACTGACATCTGGCAACTGTACAGCACCATGCATGCACATTTGCATGTTTACGTTCGACATTCTGGCAGTTAACCAGTTACTACTGTACCAGCATTTCACATTTTCTATGGCTCATCTCGCACTAACAATCAACATGTGATCTTGCAGTGTTAATCACTTAAATATTTTACGTAGACTAACGTATTCCCGAAATTTCACTACTCTGCATCACTTATTTTTTGGTGTTCCAATTCCTTTCCATCAGAGTAACTGAAAGTAGTTTCACAGGCACTTTATTGCGAATTGAGGAGTAATGATATAGTTTTAGATGGAGATGTACTCCACGGTCGTCACTTGCCTGCATAGTGATGGGATACTTGTCCGGTCACAATTTGGATTTGAAAAGAACCAACCTACTGAGTCAGCCATTTATACATTTTATGATCACATAATAAAATTTTTGAATGATAAAACATCAAGCAGGCGAGATCTTTCTGTGACTTATTGAAAGCATTTGATTGGGTCAGTCACAATATTCTATAAGAGAAGTTACATTTTTATGGAATACGTAGTTCTGCAAAGGCCTGGTTTAGTTATTCTATAAGAAACGGAATATTAGAATAGGCTGTTCGAGTAATACAAAGAGGGAAGACACATCCTTTGCACAGGGAAAAATTACAATGGAATCGATCATTGACTCACTACTGTTCTTGCTTTAAGTTAAGCAGAATTCGTCCATTTTGCAGATGATAAAAGAATTATTGTGAAGCCTAGCAAAAAGCACCAACAAAAATTATAAATGGTGTTTTTGTGAAAGTTGCTGAATGCTCTTGTACAACTGAGCTAGCTTTGAACTGTGGAAAAGGTAGTTTGCCCAATTTTGTACCGTCAAAAACAACGCGCCTCCTATTGAACTAGTTTACGACAAGAAATAATAAACAGCACAGAAAACTGAAATTCTTAAGTATGCATAGTGATGAAAACTTAAACTGGAAAAACCATATAGCAGACGTGGTAAAACGCTTAGGTTCAGCTACTTTTGAAGCTACAATAACTGTCACTTTGGGATACAGAAGTCAGTAAGTTAAAGTATTTTGTGAATTTTCGTTCATTGATGTCTTATGGTATAACATTCTGATTAAGTCCTGTGTTAGGCAAAAAGTATTCGTTGCACAAAAGAAAGTAATTAGAGTGATTTGTGGAGTTCACACACATACCTCTTGCTGGTGTCTCTTTAACAAGCTGGGCTTACTAATCACAACCTCATAGTGCATTTATTCACTTATGAAATTTGCTATCAACAATTAATCTAAGTTACAGAGAAATAGATAGATTCACAAGTGCAACACTAGGAGGAGAAATCATCTACATTATCCTTTAACGAATGTAACTTTGGCACAGAAAGGTATGAAATACACAACTGTAAAGTTCTGACAATGTACTCAAGGAAATGTAATGCCTAACAGATAGTGAAATTGTTTTAAAATGTAGCTGAAAGTGCTTTCTTCATAACTGCTCATTCTGTATCATACAAGAATTCTGGAGTAGAGAGAATTAGTCATTAAAAATCCTGTAAACGGCGAGCATGCAGTCATATTCGTATTGGATTTTACTTTTTATTTAGTGGTTAGGAGTGTTCTATATTTATTCTATTGCTAGATTATGCATTATAACGATCATAGCAGATTCGATCTGTGAAACAAGCAAGTAACTAACTGTATGTTATCTAACAGGGATTTTATCAAGTTTAAGATTTCAGCAATCTGAGTTAGCTATGTAGCTATATGTTCCATTGTGAATTTGATTTTTTTGTTGAAACTATGGTGGAGTCAATTTACACGATATGCATAGGTGATTCGTTTCAACATATTACTTTCCAGTTCTGCCACACGGGATAGCCGCACAGTCTGGGTCGCCTTGTCACAGTTCACGTGACTACCCTGTTGGAGGTTCAAGTCCTCCCTAGAGCATGGGTGCGTGCGTAAGTCAGTTCAAGTTAGATTAAATTGTGTGTAAGTTTAGGCACCGATGACCTCAGCAGTTTTGTCCCGTAAGATCGTACCACAAATTTCCAAATTTTCACTTTTACTCATGCAGCCATATTTAAAAACTAAGTTTTATTCTTTTACAGTCTACCAATTTGTAAATATAAATTTGTCTATGAAACAGAAGGAATGTCCAGATGACATGATTTAGACTAGATTGAAAACTTGCTACCTGTCAGACATTTTATGTTCAGTTCAAGTCTCAGCGGTGTGTTCACCCAAACAATTGGAGCGTTCTACCTTGTTTAGTGACTCCTAATCATGTGCTCCATCAGTTGTAGCCATGACTCTCTCTGTTGTACAGAACAGAAAATAGTGTGTTTTCTCAAAACTTGGAGAGGTAATGTTTTCAGAGAACCACTTAATAATTCCCAAATAGCAAAATTTCTTTACGACTTTAAGTGTCTCATTTCCTAATCTAATTCCGTCATCCTCACCTGATTTAATGCGACTACAGTCCATTACCCTCGTTTTGCTCTTTTAAGAGACTGTCCATTCAACTCAGCTGCTCTTCCAGGTCCTTTGCTGTCTCTGACAGAATTACAATGTCATCGGCGAACCTCAAAGTTTTTATTTTTTCTCCCTGGATTTTAATACCTACTACGAAATTTTCTTTTGTTTCCTTTACTGCTTGCTCAATATACAGATTGAATAACATCAAGGAGAGGTTACAACCCTGTCTCACTCCCTTTCCAACCACTGCTTCCCTTTCATGTCCCTCATCTCTTATAACTGCCATCTGGTTTTTGTACAAATTGTAAATAGCCTTTCGCTCTCTGTATTTTACCCCTGCCACCTTGAGAATTTGAAAGGGAGTTTCCCAGTCAACATTGTCAAAAGCTTTCTCTAAGTCTACAAATGCGACAAACGTAGGTTTGCCTTTCCTTAATCTATTTCCTAACGTAAGTCGTAGGGTCAGTATTGCCTCACGTATTCCAACATATCTACGGAATCCAAACTGATCTTCCCCGAGGTCGGCTTCTACCAGTTTTTCCATTTGTCTGTAAAGAATTCGTGTTAGTATTTTGCAGCCGTGGCTTATTAAACATATAGTTAGGTAATTTTCATGTCTGTCAACACCTGCTTTCTTTGGGATTGGAATTATTATATTCTGCTTTAAGTCTGAGGGTATTTCGCCTGTCTCATACATCTTGCTCACCACATGGTAGAGTTTTGTTAGGCCTGGCTCTCCCAAGGCCGTCAGTAGTTCTAATGGAATGTTGTCTACTCCCGGGGCCTTGTTTCAACTCAGGTCTTTCACTGCTCTGTCAAACTCTTCACGAAGTATCATGTCTCCCATTTCATCTTCATCTACATCCTCTTCGTTTCCATAATATTGTCCTCAAGTACATCGCCATTGTATAATCCCTCTATATACCCCTTCCACCTTTCTGCTTTCCCTTCTTTGCTTAGAACTGGGTTTCCATCTGAGCTCTTGATATTCATACAAGTGGTTCTCTTTTCTCCAAAGGTCTCTTTAATTTTCCTGTAGGCAGTATCTATCTTACCCATAGTGAGATAAGCCTCTACATCCTTACATTTGTCCTCTAGCCATCCCTGCTTAGCCACTTTGCACTTTCCTTCGATCTTATTTTTGAGACGTTTGTATTCCTTTTTGCTCGCTTCATTTACTGAAGTTTTATATTTTTATGTCTGGGATGAAAAACAAAACTAGGCAGACCCCGTTATACGTACATATGTATTGTATGTAAAGCCATCAATTACATAAAACTTAAATTTTCCTAAGAGGGTAGAATGATCTATACAATTAAACTCATTGCAAGGATCGTAAAAATACTTTGGTGTTATTTTGTTGTTTAATTTTCGTAATGTTTGGTGAGTGAGTGTATAAATAGCATTGCCAGACAAGCGAACCTTCTGGAATCCAAACAGTGGAATGCTAAGTAATTTCTTTCCACTTAAATACAAGTTTACTGTTCAGTACATTACTTTTCTGAATATTTTGGAAAAAGACATCACTAAGAACACTTGGACAATATTTAAGTCTTAAAGTTTAACAATAGCATATTGTAATCTGTCTGGAAAAAAATCCTCATGTCAGTAATACATTACACTTAACGCTATGGACATTAGTTATTAAGTTAGGTCAACTCTTCAGAATTCAGTTCGAAGTTGCATCAACACCGCATAAGATTCAGTTTTTGAGAACTTTTGTAATAATATAAATTTCTGTGAATGATGCTGGTCATACTTCTAGTGAAACGTCCTCTTTGAACAATTATACAAGACTGTGCTTAAACTGACACACAATTTTTTTTTGCGCAACGCAACCTGACTTCCAATAATCCCTACAAAAGAATGGCCTTGACTAAATTAACCTATACGTTTCACAAATCACTTACCTCACAAAAATCTTCGTTACTCAAACTACTGCAATACAGAGAGCACCAATACTGCTAGCTAAATAAAAGATTCAAACTATGGAAGGCACTAACTACTGATAGGGATAGTTAGCAAATGAACGATTTTAATAGAGAACACACAATGTATTTACCTTAATAGTCATAATATATATAGCAGTTCATGACATCCAGTCTTACAAATTTCAAAACTCCGCCATCTCTCTCCCCACGTCCACCACTGCTGGTGGCTTGCCTCCAACTGCGCAACGCTACGCGCTGTTAACATTCAGCCGCAGAACACTACAATGGTGAGTATTGCAACCATGCCAACCAGCCACCAACTGCACACAGCACAGCCAGTGATTTTCATACAGAGCGCTACGTGGTGGCAACGTTACCAATAAAAAAACCTAAACAGCCTACTTACATAGTCCCCATGCTCCCCACTAAAAAATTTTACAAATTGTTTTGGGCACTGGCCAATAATGATTTGATAAAATTTTTCATAATTATAATTACAATAACAAAGAAATCAAATGCACACTCTTATTGATACAATATTGGTCAAAAGGTAAAATTTTCTCACAGTCCATAAAGACAGTCCTGATCATTCATCAAAGTAAAATTGCAGTGTTTTTCTCAAAGTCTGAGTAGTAAAAGAAAATGCACACAGAAGTAGTGGATTTCCATGCAGTCTTGAAGATGTACTGTTGTCCTTCCAACAGAAAGACAGTGCTGACTCTTGACATACAGACAGGTAATGGGCCACAACAGAGCAAACCCACAGCAGAGTCAGTCGAAGTTTTGAAGAATATTGGTAGGTAGGTCATCACAGAGCAGACCCACTGTAGTCCTGGTAGAGATTACGGTATTGGTGGGCCACCAGAGGTGCAGACCCAGTGCAGTCCTTGTAGAAATAATGATATTGGTGGGCCATCAAAAATGTAGACCCACTGTAGTTCTTGTAGAGATGGCTAGCAGCCATCCGTTGCGACTGTGCCGGTGCACAATCACCATCGAAGAGTCTTGCAGACAATATTGCAAGTCCTTGAACCACCACTTGTGCACTCACAAAGTTTTTTTTTTCTAATTGTCCTTAGAACCAGCAATGCTGCTAACCAGTCCCTTGCTGAATTATCAACACATGTGCAAACACTATCAGTCGCTACTTCTCACATATTTTCCATATACTATGACCAACAGAAACGTGTGCAGTGACATGTAATTTACAAGTTACTTAAGTTGATGAACTGGTGTCAATTACAAATTTATAACATGAGAATACAATAACAAAGGTACAAAATATATCGCTAAAGAACATAATAGTACAGATAACATTTGCAGTAATACAGGCTTTACAAAAGAATAGAAATAAACATGCACATCTGTCTTACAAAAATTATGACATAAGTACATACATAAAGATCAGAATATCTTTTGAAACATAAACTTCACACACAAGCATTAAAACAGAACAGAATTAATAATGTCTAACATCTTTACAAAGTAAATAACATATTATTAATGCAAATTATATTTGAGGATAACAGTATTCCTCAGCATAATTCATGTAGCTGAGTATTAGAAAACTTCTGCAACATAAGTCTTATCAGATAAACATATAAAGACCAGAAGAACATAAATACACAAGGGTACATAAACACATAGTGGGATAACACAAGGAAAGGACAGGGTTTGTTTTCAGTGTAGTCCAACCCAAAACTTCAGTCCAACCCAAAACTTCATTCCATAGATCTTTCGTCTTATTTCAACATTTGTTTCCACCAAAAAATTCTATCCAAGCATGTTTTTTGTATTTATATGTTCACATATTTCTTACCTCATTATTTATTTTCCGTTATCTTACCTCATCATTTATTTCCAAGAAAATCCTACCGAAACCTGTTGTCCCTAAACCCTACTTTTTTGTTCCTATTATCGTTCCAAATAGTTTTTCTCCACTGTACGCTACTTTTTTGGCCAAACCATTTTCTTATAGCTTCTCAATGCGTTCCTTCCAATGCATCACAACTCATTCTCTTATATAGTTACCCCCTCTTAAGCTAACTTAAAATCTACTGAGCTCAGATGCTAAACTAAGGGGCGAGGCAATGCAGCAGTACAAAACAATTGATACAAACAGCAATGAAAAAAATGGAAGTTGTCAAAGCAAGCAGCAATATTAAAACTAATATAAGGCAATGCACAGAAAACAAGAAAAATAAATCTGTAGTAAAACTGGCTTAACAGAGTAATACAAAGTCAAATTCAGTAACATTATGCCTGGCAAACAGCAGCAGCAAATGCAATAACTTATATCTAAACACGACAAAGCTGAAGCAGAAAAAATATTACTGTAAAAATGTTTAATACCTATGTCACATCTTAACACTAGAGTGATGCCTCACGAGAACATACGCTAGCAGATAAGTTACCAGATCGTAAAAAAATTATTTTCGCAATTCCTGTGAAGGGAAATGTCTATTTGTGCTCTCTGTTCTAAGAAAGTACATCATGAAATTATTCTTTACTGGGTCTGTAGACAGAAAATAGTGATATTAGTACAGCTATTAAATTTTATTTTAACCAATGCAGTGCAGATAGAAACTGGATATTAAACAAAATGAGCAATCTCTCAGCTAGAAAGACAATAGATATAAAATGTTTCTCATCATTTCATTTTAGTAAATATCATAAATTAAGAACTCTACAGTGTAATCATGTTTTCAAATTTGAGGGTGTCGTATTTACGATGCTTTCTACAAAGGAATGTCAATAGCGAGGATAATGCAGTTTCCGCTACAGTGACAGGCTCATATAAAAATATTTTCACAGGTTGAGAATTTGCGTTACAAATGTGTAGAAAATAAAATCCTATAAATATAATAGTGTCCAAAAAATTTTCGGCAGCGTAGTGATACATTCACATACTTACACACATTTTTTAACTCTTAAAGTACGATTCTTGGTTTCCAACAACCTTTTTCACAAACCAGAGTCCCTAACCACTACTCATTATTCCTTACCTTATTACACATACACATATCCGTCGACACTTCTGCAATATTTCATCATAACAGATGTGTAGCATAACCAAATAACTCATACAGCATCAGCTTAAACATACCTCAGCAGCATAATTCACATCGTCGCCGTAATAATATCATAACACCTCAGTCAAATCTATAAAACGTCATACCTTTCTGCAATAATTTCAAAACCTAAAAAAATATTCTCTGCTCATTTCAATAGTGTCATCTACCTCAAACGTACATTAAAAATCATGATCTCATACCAAATATGTCATTCAAAGCTCTCATAGTATCACAATGGTTCCGAAAAAATATGAACAGTTCACAAAGTACAGACAAAATACAATTTCGTAAGTGTGAAGTTACCCAACTGTGTAATTACGTAAACATCTGTCACTGATGTAGTAAAATGGATGTTTGTCTCTCCCAGTTAAATGATCAGATAGATGTGTAATTAATGTGTTAGAGAAATATGGTACCGATGTGTAAAGGTGTATAAGCAAATACCATATTAGCTAGAGCTCCTTGTGCTTGCCATACACATGGTACACAAAGTAAGCATGTACCCCCCTGAGGATTAATGTAATTATATCCTCAGGTGTTACAGATTACAGCAATTGAATGAAATGTATCACAGAAAACCTCTGTATCATTGCACTTCAAATATCTTTAAAAATAAATGTTTTAAGTACGTGTACTGTAGCGCTAAACTGTGCGTTGTTGTAAGATAATCTCTGTGGAGGTGTCGTAGTTATCGTCCTCCGAAAGCTAAGTTCTGCAGAAGTCAATGTACTTACCTCATGATAAACAAAAGTGAAATGCTTCGAGTATAGATATCGTAGTTACTACGCTTATTGCCGTGATGAAGTAAGTACTGTACTGTAACGTATTCTTGTGCTACAGAAAAGGCTGTCTCATTGTAGCTATACCACAAAGTTACTACTAAAACATGTTTTCCTTTCCAGAAGAATTCAGAAAAACTGTGCAGATATAAAACAGATACACCGCAAAAGCACAATGTAAATTGTGACACACATTAGTAGCGTCGTGATATAATCGTGTAGCTATCAAAGAAACCAAATGGTAAGTCATTTTTAATCTCACAGAAGGTACATCAAATAAAGAATGTCTTTTCAACTAAACCAAAATGTTGTATTAAAATATCATTAACAGTACTGGTATATGTTCTAAGTATGTAAGCCTTATAGTCGTTAGTAATCGTGCAACTATCAAGCAAAAAATGTACACACACAATAACACTGTAACGTCTGTTCACTATAACAATGCATTCGTAATTTCTGTTTAAAAATGTTCCCTAGGTTCTAGACTGGATAGTTAACTTCAAAACATTGTTGCATGTTAACAGTTTCTCAGTGTGACAAAGCATACTAGAAATGTCAAGTGAAATGTTTTATGGCAAAGACAAAGTTAAAAAGCAGATTATATTTCAATAAACGGTTTTACATGTGAAATGTGGTGTAAACCTTTACTCTTCCTAGTACGCAGAGTTTCAACTTCAACGCAATTATCATGTGGTATACGTCGGATTCTGTAAGGTCCATTGTATACTAGAAAGAATTTGTGACTTAAGTGTTTCTTCTTATGTGATAGTGAATGAGCTTTAATCAAAACTTTCTGACCAATATATAATTTCTTTGCATTTGCTTTACCGTGTAATTTTCTCCTTTTGTCTACAGCAGAATTAATATTTTTAATAGCCAAAATAATTATGTCTTTGTGTCTAAGGTTACGTGTATTCGGAAAATGTACAAGCTCTCAGATTCTGTTCGGTGGTTCTTTATTCTTCGGTACAAGAACAGGTGGTAAAGCAGTGGAGTCTTAAGCCATTTCATTCAGCACGTTTTGAAATAAGTGTAAATATCTGTCCCAATGCTGATGCTTTCTGTGATAATAAAGTCTGCAAAGATTATTGATTTCTTTCATAATCCGTTCATACGGGTTACAATGTGGTGAGTACAATGAAATAAAAACAGATTTGATTTTATGGTTACGAAGCATGCGTGACCAAACAGTAGATCTGAATTGCGGTCCGTTATCTGAAATGACTTTACTAACGTGTCCAACTTCACGTAAGAAATTTTTAACAAAGGCGTTGGATACAGACTGTCCAGTGGCTTTATGTAACGGAGTGAAAGAAACAAATTTTGAAGTAAGTTCAACAGCGACTAGAACGTACGAAAATCCATTAGATGTTCTGACAAGCGGTCCCAAGAGATCAACAGCAGCAACGTCTCTTAATTTAGAAGGAATGATAGGAAACGATGGAGCACGATGCGAGACAGTAGATGGTTTCGCCTTCTGACAAAGTTTACAAATAGACAAGACTCTTCGAATTCTCTTTTCCGTATTGTTAAAATAACAAGTCGTTCGAAGAAAATGATAACATCTTCGTGGACCAAAATGTGTATAGCTGAAATGAATGTACCAAATGAGCGTATTAACGAAATCGTCTGGAATGCAAAGTACCCATAGCTTGTCACCAACAGTGCAGCGTTAGAACAGTATGTTGTTCCTAACCAGATAATAATGCCGAATCTGTGTGTGTGTGTGTGTGTGTGTGTGTGTGTGTGTGTGTCTTTTCATGCCATTTACTTTTGATGTCTTTCCAAATCGGATCTTTAGCTTGTTCATGAGCAATGTCCTTTAAAGATGTGGTGATGAAGTTTTCAAAGGCGACTTTCTAAATGTAAAGAATACTGAAATTTTTATCGCGGTTGCATTCTGTGTTACTTTTCTCGAGCCCAGCCGGTGCGCGTGACAGTGCGTCCGCAACAATGTTCTCCTTGCCGGGAATGTAGACTATTGTGAAGTGGAATTCTTGCAGAAACAATGCCCAACGTTTTAACCTGTCATGATTTAATTTTGAAGACATAAGAAATTGTAATGCACGATGATCACTGTATACTTTTACGTACTTACCATAAAGAAAGAAACGGAATTTGTTAAATGCCCAAACGATAGCTAAAGCTTCTAATTCAGTAACGGAATAATTTTTTTCAGATTTTTTAGCACTCGGCTAGCAAAAGAAATGGTTTTCCGAACAGTAATGTCATTTTCTGTGGCTTCTTGAAATAAATGGGCACCAAGACCGACTTTAGAAGAATCCGTGCTAAGGCAAAAATCTTGTGAGTGATCTGGATGAGCTAGTATTGGCGCGTTAAGTAGCGATTCTTTCAAAGAATTGAATTCCAACTGTGCTTGTTCGTCCCAGTTCCAAATAGTATTTTTTCCAGTTAGAGAACAAAGTTTTGGTGTAACCAGAATTTGCATATTCAGAAAACGACGGTAAAAATTTACGAGACATAGAAAACTGCGGACTTGTTTTTTTGTGGATGGAACTGGAATGATTGCTTCTAACTTTTCGGGATCCGGCTGAATGCCTTCAGAAGAAATAATATGTCCCAAAAACCTCACTTTTGACCTACCGAATTCAGACTTTTTCAAGTTAACTGTAATTCCAGATTCTGCAAAAATACGTAACAAACTGTTGAGGATGCGATTATGTTGTTCCCATGAGTCTTCTGCTATTAGAATATCATCCACATATAAGGTGATGTGACGCTTTAAGAAATCAGGTAATATGGAATTTAGCCCACGAATGAATGCTGCCGAAGAAATGTTCAAACCAAAAGGAAGTTTCCGAAACTGATAACAACCGCCGAAACAAAGGAAAGCTGTGTATTTTCTACATTCTGGATGAAATTCGATGTGATAAAAGCTGGATCTGAGATCAATGGAAGACAACACTTTTACACCATTAAAATTTTGAAGAAGTTCTTCCAACGATTGCGGCCTGTCTGTTTCAGGAATAATGATACTGTAATATTGATTTGACTCGAATCTAAGACAAGCCTGATCGATCCATTTTTCTTCTCAACAACATGTAATGGATTGTTGTATGAGCTTACTGCAGGCTCAATAATGCCCTCGTCAAGCATAGATTGTATTTCTGTTCTAACACGGTCCCTATAATGTGCTGGAATTATGTATGGTCTAACACAAAATTTAGTATGCTCACAAACACGAAATTGGTATTGAAATCCCTTGATTGTTCCTGTTTTGTGAGTAAAAACTGTGGAATGTGCTTGTAAAATCTCAAAAAGGTCCTGCCTATCAGTGTCATTACAATTCTCAATTGTTTGAATTTTATTCTGAATTAACTCATTAGTTTCAAATATGCCGTCGATATCATCCTTGTCAGTAGTTGCAGAGTGATTGTTAGTGTCTAGTTCCGTAGAAAATTCCGAACTGTTGTCTAACAGAAGGTAAAGCCGATTAATTTCCTCGTCATGGTTTGAGAGCCAATCTTAAAATTTCAAAGCTATTGACTTACCTTCTTTCTCTAAACTTATTTCAGCATCGTGAAAGTTTAAGATTGCTTTGTATTCATTGAAAAAGTCTACTCCCAATATAATTTCCGTCGACAACAATGGAGGAATAAGAAAGTTCATATAGAAGCTGTGGCTTTGACAAGAGAATTCTAAGTTGGTTTGTTGGCGTACATCTACACTTTTCCCAAAGATTGCACCTTGTAATTTAATCTTACGTAACGGAAGTGTGGGGCAATCGTTCGATTTGTTGCATTTGCTAAAGGCTGTTTCACTAATTACTGAAATGGGACTGCCAGAGTCAAGTACTGCCGTAAATTTTACGTCATTTACTGTAATGTGAATCACAAGATATGCAATGTTGTTATGTTTTATGTCGTGTTCCTGGAGTAAGATGTCCCTAATGTCTTCCATTTTTACGTAATTAGTAGCTACGGCAGCTGCGTCGTCAGTTTCAGAAGTACGTTTTGTGGCTGTCAGCGGTATGAGTCATTGCCTATTATGTCTTTGTTGGCGCGCGTCGTTATTGGGATTTGGAGACCTAACTTCTACAAATTCACCTTGTCGAGAGGGCCCTGCTCTGTTTGAATCCCGCCAGTTCTGCTGCAATTAAGGGTCTGTCGTTATGATCATATCGTCTGTAGTCATTTCGGTAGATTCCATAGTTTCTTTCTTGTCGGTCACGTGGTGGAGAATTTCTCTCTGAATCGTAACTGCGCGCTGGACCATTGCGTCTATTCTGTCTCCCTTGATAATAATTATTTTGGTTCCCATATTGTCTGTTTCTATGATTGTCTCTGTGATAGTCACTACCGCGGAGAGGTGATCTTTCCCTGTAATTATTTTTACTCTGACAACGGTTATCATACGGGTGGTGTCTGTTTTGGTCACAATTTGTGTTGTGAGAATAGCCTTGTCGTGTCCATTTATTATTTTTTTCATCCCGGAATTGCGACGGATGTGACCTGTAATTGTTGTGTTCCTGTTTTCGCGTTGCGCGATAGTCAGTGTCAATTTCTAATTCTTGTAAGAGTCCCTGAAAAGCTTCAATGTCATCTTTGCAATGTCCTGCCAAATTAATATGTCGTAAATGTTCAGGTAATTTGACTAAGCAAATGCGGATTAGTTCTGAGGGGCTGTATGGGTTTGACAGGTACTGATTCTTGTGCAACATGTCTTCAAAATATTTTACAAGACTGGAAAATTCAGATTGTTCGAAATGTTTCATCATTATGATGCCATGTTTTACTCGGTCTTGTGTGGCTTGAGACCAATTTGCTGAGAGGAAGGCATGATAAAATTCTCCTTCACTGTGACAATCGTGAATGACCGATCGCATTCTTACAGCTGGTTGATTCTCTAAGTAGCCACACATAAATTCTAATCTGTGCTCTAATGTCCAGTTGGGGGCGGGGGGAGGGGGGAAACAATGAGAGAATTGATGAAGCCATGCTTGTGGATGAATGTCGTTGCCAGAATTCTTAAATGTTTTGAATTTACGTGTAGTAATGAACAGCTTATAGTCAAAATCACCGTGTCGGCGGGTAGCATATCGGTCATTGTTACGTCGTTTCGGCGGTTCCATCTCAAAACTCGGTGTACCTTGCCAATTTCTTTCATAATTTCCGAAGTGTCCTGTGTTATTATTTTGTGGTTGTTCTGTATTTCTATGTCCCTCTTCCCGTACTGGAGCGCGAGTGTCCTCTGAAATATGTAATTCTTGTATTACTTGAGCCAACTGATCTTGTACTTCCCGCATTTCTCTTTTGTACTGTGTGTTGATTTGATTTTGATTCTGTTTGAATTTTCTAATTTGTTCACACTCTTCAGTGTCAGTAAAGGCTACAGGTTTTGTGTCATTCAGATCATCATCTACCTTTGTAGATAAGTTAGTGAACTGATCTGAAAGTTCGGCTACTTTCTCCGATAGTGAACACATTTCCTCAGTGTGTTTTTCTGAACCAAGTTTCAGAGTGTCCATTTGTGTTGAAATCGTATCTACTGTGTCCTTTAAGTTTTCCTGAGTTTTTGCAAGTTGCTTAACCGAATCGGTAGATGCAACTGAGTCAATTTTAGCTTGCAAGGTCTCATGATTTTCATGAACAATAGTTTGCAGTTCTTTTATGGCTGCTTCATGATTCTGTAATGCATTTTTATGCCGTGAAAAAATAGGTTGAAAATACTCACAAATTTGTGTTTTTACTTCATTACAGACTTTTTGACATTTCGATTCAATGTTATGTAACTCATTAGTTAAATCTTCACGTGTTTGTTCAAGCGTGGTGTCTAACTTTTGAAGATTTTGTTCCATTGTGTCTAACTTTTGAAGATTTTGTCCCATTTGTTTCTGGTTTTGTTCAAGCGTTGTGTCTAACTTTTGAAGATTTTGCTCCATTGTGTCTAACTTTTGAAGATTTTGCTGTGTTTGTCTCTGATTTTGTTCCATTGTGTCTAACTGTTGCTGTGTTTGTCTCTGATTTTGTTTCATTTGTTGCATTAATTGCAATAATAATGTGTTAGTGTCTGGAATCTGTTCCTCTATGCTTTTTGGCAGTGCATTTGCACCGGCAACATTCACATTTTGACAAGCAAAAAATGTGTCTTGACTTATATGAGAAAACGGTGAGGACGCAAAACCTGAATGTACAGTATTTGCAAGATTGTGTCCTATCATTTCGGATTCCTGACGCGAGCTGTTGTCGACCGATCGATCGATAATGCTTCCCTGATCACTAATTGTTTCACTGTCTACACCATTGTTTGCAGCCCGCTCCATTTCCCTATGTACAATTACCAAATTACTACTTTGAACATTAGTTAATTCATTACTCGGTGGCGCAAACACACTGCTTTCGTCTTCACTGTCATTTCTCAGTTTACTTCGGAGCCTAGTATTACGTTTTTCACACGCCATTATTGTCACAATATTTCACACGATAACACAGGAAAGCACAATTTGAAGAGCAAAAATAAGAGAACACATTAATGTAGCACTGAAAATAATATCTAGTTAATTGCAAGCGCAGCTGCGAAATACTTGGTGCACACCTACATGCATGCCACAACTGTTTTACTGTACAACAATGAAAAACTACAACTACAGAGGAAATTCTCTCTACAATTACGCGCTAGCAATAAACAAAGGCTACACTAACTACACAAACTACAAGAAAAGAAATCAGAAGATTCCTGTGAGGTATCCTCGGCTACGTGTCGATGTATGAAAGGTCCCCTTAGAAAAATTTATACATGGCTATGCTTAAACTGCTACATATTACGTTAGCGCAACGCAATCTGACTTTCAATAATCCCTACAAAAGAATGGCCCTGACTAAATTAACCTATACGTTTCACAAATCACTTACCTCACAAAAATTTTCGTTACTCAAACTACTGCAATACAGAGAGCACCAATACTGCTAGCTAAATAAAAGATTCAAACTACGGAAGGCACGAACTACTGATAGGGATAGTTAGCAAATGAAAGATTTTAATAGAGAACACACAATGTATTTACCTTAATAGTCACAATATATATAGCAGTTCATGACATCTAGTCTTACAAATTTCAAAACTCCATCATCTCTCCCCCCACGTCTACCACTGCTGGCGGCTCGCCTCCAACTGCGCAACGCTGCGCGCTGTTAACATCCAGCCGCCCAACACTACAATGGCGAGTATTACAACAATGCCAACCAGCCACTGACTGCACACAGCACAGCCAGTGATCTTCATACAGAGCGCTACGTGGCGGCGGCGTTACCAATAAAAAAACCGAAACAGCCTACTTACACTAGTTGCTGAGTTTTATGCAGTAACATTTTTAATACACTCTCTCGCTTCTTGAACTGAACCATTTAATCCTATTTTTCCTGCAACATTTGGAAAGTGATTGTTAAAAATGTGTGCAGCTTGTGGATTATCAGTCACAACATTGTCATTCAGTGTACATTTAGCAGTGTGTTGTGCACTTACTGGCTGCCCTCGCTCTGACATAGTTTTAATACCATTAATTTTCCCCATCAGAACTTTTAAAGAAATCTACGCTAAACCTATACAGACTACTTACTGTTTCTTCTTATCTGACAGATACCCCAGATTTCCCATAAATACCAGAAACTTTGTTAGAGGGTACCTGTAGACTGTTACAATTCCGAGAGATGTTTCATGCAGCAAGAGCTCACAAGGACTATTCCTATTACCAGGAAAATATTCTTGACTAACAGCTCACAGTCACATGTTTCAGGTACTCATCTGTACAAAAATTTCTTGATTCAATATTTTGAATTTGTTCCCAACATTTGCATATGTTACAACTCCCTGTGGTTACGTTGTGTTCAGTGGGGCACAGAAAATCTATCACTTCAGAATTTTCCACATCTTCTAGACATACAAGTGGCTCCTTTCAGCATCACTGACACTAGTATATGGGGGGGGGGGGGGGGGCGCTATTCACTCGTGTTTGCTGTGGTGGGAGGAACACTTGGAAAGTTCTTTTCTGCCCTGAATTTCGATTTTTGTGACATTCATAATGGTCTGGGCACTGAGTTTGACTTCACTAACAGCTCTTACACACGACCACATTTTCTTTGCGTTTATGGGATTCTTTCGCAAAGATTGTGCTACAGTAGTTTCTTAAGGATTTATGCCCTTTTGACAGTCACATAATTTCGTTTAGTATCTCTTTGCCTACAGCCCTACACTTTAACAACTATTGTGCAGAAGTCTGTGTTTCTTTAAAGAGACTGTTTATTGTGGATGGTCACCTCCACCATGACCTTTACTGCTATGTGTGTACATATTCGTGTCCAGTGCTTGGACAACCATTCTTCCAATCGTGAGCCACAGTTTCTCTATATACTCTTGCCAACAACTAAATATTTCGAGTACTTCTTTTCCTCTGTCACACATTTCTGCTGTTGTGCCAATTTTAAACTTAGCCTGACCAGTAGAAGTAACAGAATGTTGTAATTGTACAGATTCTACTAAGCAATTTACTTGTTTTTTTTTGTAATAAATATATTGATGCGCCCTACTATTCTTATTGGTCTAGGATTAGTCTTTACCCTATGTTCTGGCGTAAGCACAAGCGCCGGAATGAAGATGAGGATTGCAAGAGAAGAGAAGGCGGTGAAACGACATCGGCCAGTGGTGCGCTGATTAGCACCGCACCGACAGCAGCGGCCTCTACAAGAGGAGAACGAAGCGCCGCCCCTACCAGCCTCGGCCGCTCACTATACGGACAGGCGTAGCACAGAACGCCACGATAGCAGTTATTAGTGATCCACAGACTTAGTGTCAAACTTGCATCAACATTGTATACAGCAAAGGACTCTGGCTTACGTTGCATGTCGCCCATCGCTTGCGACACCGTTGTAAATTGAAAGTCAAGTATTATCAGTTTTCTCATCTGAATAAAAACTATTAATGTGACTTTGCTTGAATTTTATAACATTCTGCGAACGCAGCATCCTTTACGCACCCTGTACGAGATGAGTGGGCAAGACCCCACACCCTGCATATCCTCAATAGGTCACTTAAGAAATTAATCCGTTAGGGCCAGTTAAATAATTGTTGTCTAACATCTGAGGCCAGTCAGCCATAGTATGGCTTGTCAGTTCGCAACATATTAAAATAACGATCCTCTCCCTGTGTCACACGGTGCGTGTTCACATTGCTACCCCACGACTTTTGTCACCTCAGTGTAGATGTCTACACTTTTTTTCCTGTGCCTCTCTTTTACTTTCACTGCACGGCGTATTGTCCATGAAACCGAAGAACTGGCAACCACAATGTGTCATGCAGTGGAAGTCGCAACTCAGTGGCATCCAGCAATGCCAGTGCGGCTCGCATTGGTGAACTGCTGGTGGGAGCAGTCCAGCCCATTAGGTGCCGGTTTGCTCATTCACTATGTTCCGGAGGACGGCTCCCTAGATTTGGATCGGATGAAGCCGGTGCAAGTCGGTCGACTTTGTGTCATTAGTGTTTTATGTCGGGTCACTACCAACATTAGAAATGTAACATTACAGTACCTGCATATACCGTAGCCATTACGAAGTGAGTGAGGAAATCACTACCGATGTATTGGGCTTTGGTACGCCAAGTTTGTTTTTTTCGCTTCCCGCACCCCCCTGTAAACTTAGAAGAAAGTTGTGAGCGAAATATGCATACATGAGAAAAATTAGTACAAGTTCAATGATTTTTTTGGGGGGGAGGCGGCACTGCGCAGTGTTGATGAGCGAAGTACCTCCACAGTCTGTCGCGCTGCTCCTGATCATGTTTGTTGCACAATGCGACGTCAGTGCGGCAAGGGGCCAATAAGCCATACTTTATGTGATAGCTGATTAATACAAATAGTATCGCCTATATTGTTTTGTAACATGACCTTTGCACAGTGATCACTAAATCTCATTACCCTCCTTTGTATTACAGATATGAATGTTGAATTGTTGTTTCTTATAGTTGCGGGTGCTGATTTACAACCAAATCATGGTTTTATGGGCCCACTTACACCTTGAGGGAACGGATCAGAATGAGCACGTGGGCTCACGAACGACCCCATACAGTAAAATGAGTGAGAAACATTCAGCATGATTTCACTGTAAGGTTTGAGAAACCATTCCTACCAAAACCGCCAATTTTACAGTGGGACAAAAAGCACTTTGTACATGGTTGCACAGAAGATAAGCCCCGCTCAGAACGACCACCGACACAAATGGAAACGTGTGAACATTGCAGTGTCTGCCGAACGTTCGCCAAAAAAGTCTATTCATAAGTTTGTCGCAGGGATATTACAAAAATATAAAGAAACATTATGAAGCTGAAGAAATTTAAGCCTTCGTTTGTAAACGAATGACTGACATGCAGGCTGGTGGAGTAATGATCGATGTCTTTGCAACTCTTCTTTCAAGGGGAAAAGTGGTTTTCCCCTGATAAGTGTGCAATATATCACAGTGCAAAAGGGAGAGACATTTATTTCTAGCGTAAAGAAAATCCTCATTTTTTTGAAGAACTTGAAGGTAACCCAACATATGTCATGATCTGCGCTACAGTGTCAGCAACCCACTTGATAGCTTCATATTTCGTTGACAGTGCTGTAATGACAATGCGAGTAGCTCAGTCAGTTAAGTGATGGAGCTATAGTGGCTACACACTATGTGTATTACCCATGAAGAGTAACTTTATCATTCATTTTGTGAATAATTGGTGTAGCATTGAAAAATAATTATATTAATAAGGGTAATACTTTGACTATAATGAGAGGTATGAAATAAAACACAAACGCACTTTGAGGTTATATATATATATATATATATATATATATATATATATATATAGGAATCAGTATTTCAAAAAAAATCATAAGTCTCTTCCTTTATCTTCTTCTTCGCACCTGTATAGTATTTCCCAAACAAAATTTTTTGACATGCAATAAATACCACACGTATCACCCTCAAGCCAATAGATGCCTCACAGTACCCAAGTTTTTCACACGCACATTTGATCTGTTTCTCTTTCAGTTCAGCGTTCATGTGCAAAACAAAGGTACTGCTTTAAATCGTCAAAATGTACACTATGCACACATAGGAAATTTACAGCACCATTGTATGCAGAGTATATACTCGGCAACCAACGGCTCAATCTCTCCAAAGCAAGACGTCGTGCAGTATACAGATTGTATAAGCTTTAACTGAGGCGTGCCTTAGATAAACACAGTTCTCACCCGATTTCACACATAGTGCACAGTTATCATACACCTATGTAATACATAGTGTCACATCAGTAAGGTGAATGTCTGGGGGAGAACTAGTTGGACAATACTCTGCAGTCATCTGCTGATTGATGTAACGCTCTGCATGACTCATTTCGTCCCAGTCGAACTCGAAAATAGACACTTTAACAGCCTTCGATGCATTTTCAATTTCTATTCTCGCATGCAAGCACTAGACATGATGTGCTTCTATACCAACGTTTACATGTTTCATTCCACTGGGAGTTAAATTGTATGTAGAACTGAAAAGCATGGATACACTCGGTGCATTATTATCCACAGCACCTGCACTCTGTGCCTGCATTAGCACAGGGATGTTCTGCTGGCATGTTGTTCATCCATCTTGCTGTTGTTTAGGACCACCACCAGCATTCGATGTGTTGGGAGCAGATTGTGTGTCCTCATCACACAAATCGATGAGTGCGACAGACAACAAAAGCTGCTTGTCCTGCTCCAGCAAGTGAGCTATGTGCGCTACATGGTCCCACATGGTTGCTAAAGGTTCAGACATGCTGGAAGTTGTTGCTGCGCAGGTCCAGCGGTCGGTGCAGGTCTCCACAAGGTGGCAGCCGAGGTTGCTACAGGTCCGGACGTGTCAGAGATCAGCATGCCGGCGCTCGACTTTGTGGGCTTGGATTAGTTGAGTGCTACTGCTGGACAAAGACAAGGAAGCATTACATATGGACCAAGACACGGAAACAACCAATAATAATAATAATGGTTACTACAAATATAGGAAATATACAAAGTAGATCCTAAATTGATACAGTTCCTAAACATAGTAATGAAAAATTGGAAAACTACACTTAATATCCAAACAAATTCAAATAATATCACATCACAGCCAATACAGATTAAGTGTGGAATATACCAACGAGACTCATTAAGTCCTTTCTGGTTCTGCCTTGCTCTGAACCCGCTATCCAACATGCTAAATATACAAATTATGGATACAATATTACTGGAACATACCAATACAAAATCACACATTTGCTATACATGGATGATCTAAAACTACTGGCAGCAACAAATCAACAACTCAACCAATTACTAAAGATAACAGAAGTATTCAGCAATGATATAAATATGGCTTTTGGAACAGACAAATGTAAGAAAATTAGCATAGTCAAGGGAAAACACACTAAACAAGAAGATTACATATTGGGTAACCACAGTGACTGCATAGAAGCGATGGAAAAAAGAGATTCCCATAAATATCTAGGATACAGACAAAAAATAGGAACAGATAATACAAATATTAAAGAAGAACTAAAAGAAAAATATAGACAAAGACTAACAACAATACTGAAAACAGAATTGACAGCAAGAAACAAGACAAAAGCTATAAATACTTATGTTATACCAATATTGACCTACTCATTTGGAGTAGTGAATTGGAGTAACACAGACCTAGAAGCATTCAATACACTTACACGATCACAATGCCACAAATATAAAATACATCACACACATTCAGCAACATAAAGATTCACATTAAGCGAAAAGGAAAGAGGAATGGGATTTATCGACAAGACGCATCAAACACATGGCTAAGAAAAGGCAATATATACAGTGAGACGGAAGGATTCATGATTGCAATACAGGATCAAACAATAAACACCAGATATTACAGAAAGCATACTTTTAAAGATACCAGTACCACAACAGATAAATGCAGACTTTACAAACAACAAATAGAAGCAGTAGATCACATCACAAGCGGATGTACAATAATAGCAAATTCACAATACCCCAGAAGACATGACAATGTAGCAAAAATAATACATCAACAACTTGCCATACAACATGAACTAATAAAACACGTTCCCACATACAGGTATGCACCACAAAATGTACTGGAGAATGATGAATACAAATTATGCTGGAACAGAACCATTACAACAGATAAATGAACACCATATAACAAACCTGACATCATACTCACCAATAAAAAGAAGAAATTAACACAACTAATCGAAATGTCCATACCAAATACAACAAATATACAGAAGTAAACAGGAGAAAAAATTGAAAAGTATATCCAACTGGCTGAGGAAGTCAAGGAGATGTGGCATCAGGATAAAGTTGACATTGCACCAATTATACTATCAACTACAGGAGTCATACCACACAATATCTACCAGTACATCAACGCAATACAGCTATATCCAAAGTTATATATGTTGTTGTTGCTGTTGTCTTCAGTCCTGAGACTGGTTTGATACAGCTCTCCGTACTACTCTATCCTGTGCAAGCTTCTTCATCTCCCAGAACCTACTGCAACCTACATCCTTCTGAATCTGCTTAGTGTATTCATCTCTTGGTCTCCCTTTACGATTTTTACCCTCCACGCTGCCCTCCAATACTAAACTGGTGATCCCTTGATGCCTCAGAACATGTCCTACCAAACGATCCCTTCTTCTGGTCAAGTTGTGCCACAAACTTCTCTTCTCCCCAATCCTATTCAATACTTCCTCATTAGTTATGTGATCTACCCATCTAATCTCCAGCATTCTTCTGTAGCACCACATTTCGAAAGCTTCTATTCTCTTCTTGTCCGAACTATTTATCGTCCATGTTTTACTTCCATACATGGCTACACTCCATACAAATACTTTCAGAAATGACTTCCTGACATTTAAATCTATACTCGATGTTAACAAATTTCGCGTCTTCAGAAACGCTTTCCTTTCCTTTCCTTGCCATTGCCAGTCTACATTTTATATCCTCTCTACTTCGACCCTCATCAGTTATTTTGCTCCCCAAATAGCAAAACTCCTTTACTACTTTAAGTGTCTCATTTCCTAATCTAATTCCCTCAGCATCACCCGACTTAATTCGACTACATTCCATTATCCTCGTTTTGCTTTTGTTGATGTTCATCTTATATCCTCCTTTCAATACACTGTCCATTCCATTCAACTGCTCTTCCAAGTCCTTTGCTGTCTCTGACAGAATTACGATGTCTTTTGTTTCCTTCACTGCTTGCTCAATATACAGATTGAATAACATCGGGGAGAGGCTACAACCCTGTCTCACTCCCTTCCCAACCACCGCTTCCCTTTCATGCCCCTCGACTCTTATAACTGCCATCTGGTTTCTGTACAAATTGTAAATAGCCTTTCGCTCCCTGTATTTTACCCCTGCCACCTTTAGAATTTGAAAGAGAGTATTCCAGTCATCATTGTCAAAAGCTTTCTCTAAGTCTACAAATGATAGAAACGTAGGTTTTCCCTTCCTTAATCTAGCTTCTAAGATAAGTCGTAGGGTCAGTATTGCCTCACAAAGTTATACATATACTACAGAAATCTGTAATTACTGATACATGTTCAATTACCCGAAAGTTCCTAAATGCAATGTAACATATACCATACGGCTAAAAGGAAGTCACGCTCAATCAAGGTCTGCGTCACTTTCCATTTTTAACAGACATAACGTCTGAGTAAGGGAAGAATAATAATAATACTGCTAACCACAGAGAAAGATGTGAAATGGGGTACTTACTTTTCCATTTCTTCCTGTTCTGCAGGGCTGTATTGGATTGCGACTGCTGTTGATGCTTCATGGTTCTTCTTCTGTTGCTACTGGCTGACTGAGCAAGACTGAGGCCCCAGACCTTCTGAGCTTGCCCTATACCCCCTCCAATGACTTACCAGGTACCGCCATCCTACTGGCTGAAGTCTAACACGTGACTGGATTAGGGGTTCCTATTGGTCCCTGCCATCCCCCCCCCCCCCACCTCCCACCAGACCGCCACCTTGGATTACGTAACAGGAGAGATAACGGCGTCCTCTGGTGGCAGTACCGTGTACTTGGTCAGTTGGACCCCAGACGTCATGGTGAACACAATGGATGGAGCTACTGCCTCAAATTGTATAATAAACACTGTGTGCAAAATAAAGACTTACATCCATCCTATCCAGCACTGGCTGAGTCCGTTTCCTGCCAATTTCTAGGAAGAGGTGGCGGTCAGATAGCTTAGGTTAGTGGAGGTAGCCCAAGTGACTTATTTTCCCGCCATTTTCTTGGTTTAGTGGAGGTAGCTGTGGTGAGTAGCATTGTCCTGCTGGAATTTGAACTTACCGCCATTTTCTGTGGGAGGGGAGGGGGTTAGGTTAATGGAGGTAGCTCATTTGACCTATCTTCCTTCCAAAATTTGAACTTCCCCCATGACGTCATTGCGATGGTGCCATATCTATTGCCACCATCTTTGATCCACCGTCTTGAATAAATTTGGCAATAATGGAGAGTGGGGTGACGTCCTTGTTGCTCCACTACTAGTGCCTACCTCACCATGCTATGTGATCCGTTAACTCCACATCTGCAAGAGCGGGACTGCTCAGTCGTATACAGTTCCAAATGGATTGGATGTGGCTTTGTCCACTTGCTTCCATCTTAGGAGTGGCCACCGCGAAATTCTGGTCTGGTCTGTCATCTTGTGATAATAAATTATGGGAGTTCATTAAATAGAAGACTGCTGACACACACTACAAGACAGTTGGCGAACTTAAGGAGATGGATTTATTGCAATCAAGCTAGGAACGTTGAGGAGAATTTCACATCGTTCGTGGAAGAGAATCGTACTATGTTACGAAAAGTGAGGCACGGTGCTCAATGCGAGGGGTCGCTTTGATTCTGCAAGTAGATCTTTGCAAGAATTTCGAGAAGTCGAGGAGAGAAACTAGCCGCGAGAGGTCGGGGATGCGCGTGAACAAGGAGATGGTGCAGACTGCGGTCGGGGGAGAGAACTGAGGTGAGTTCTGTGGGCCAGCGCGGGGCGCGCAGGCTGACCCAGGGCCAGTCGGCTGCTGCTGCTGCAGCTGCTTTGTCCTTCACCGAAGTGGTCCGTGGAGCTGTGAAGTGGTGGCCTCATGTCTACTGAAACGACCGCATACACTGCCCATGGGACCAATTACGGCAACTGAAAATGGTGAGCCTTGCTGCGCAGCACACAAGCTTGAGTGTAACGACTGCTGTAAAGCGGCGAGTTGGATCTGATGAATCGAGCTTAATTCTTGGAACTGTGTATGCTCGTTAAAGGTCTCGCAAGTGCAGTAGGTTCAAGCATACATTTGCTTGTGACTTTGTGGTAAGCTTGGTCAGCTGAATTACATGATCTAGTCTGTTAGCATTCATAACTGTAAACACTCCCTTGCCATGTCGTGTTTGCTGTAATTACATACATTGAACCTTATTAGTGCAGACTGACAGCAACTTGGTACATTCAGATTTCACTGCCAGATAATGGAGTTTAACCTCGTGTCAATGCTCATATGCCAAACACCCTTTTAAGCTTTCAGTATGACCATTGGGACCTGTAATTTATTGCCTTTCCCCCATGTTGCTGGGCAATTCAATTTGTTTATGGCGGTCCAAATAGCCTGTGCCGATCAGTTGATAGAGGAAGGAAAGTGCACAATCCAGTAACCGTGTCTGTAATAATACTGTGACAAAGGAGAGTGGGCTGGCATCTCTGCCTTGGATTATTATGGACGAACATATCCATATAACAGTTGTGTTAAATTTATTATGCTTGAAGATTTGTTAAAGTGCCTTACTTAATTTGCTTGCCACTTGCCAACTGAACTGTGTTTAAGCGTATTCCTAGCACTATTTTCTTACATTCTGTGCGAGTGTACGAAATACACTTAATCACGTTTTAATCTCTGTATATTATTACTAGCCATATATTGAATATGGGTCTTACGATTTTAGCCAGTTTTGTGTCTTCAGAAATGATTGTTTCTAAAATGAAATTTTATTTGTGATGGTATTGTTTTTATTAAAAATATGATCAGTTATTTTCTTAACCTCAGTATTTCAGTATTTGTAAGCGTCAAGTTTTGGCACGAATTCGGTTACTAGCTAGTAGTTCAAGATGTTGATTGCCTTAATAATGGCTAAATATATAAATCAAACATCTTACTTAAAATGCCATTTTCTTAGGATTTATTAGTTATTTACGATACAGTGTTTTTTAAGAAAATTCTTGTCCTCTTTGTAAGAGATCATTATTTTAAATACATCTGAGACTGTTCAAGCTGAGTGAGATCTGGAAAAAAATTCCTTAAGCTTTTATTACCACAAATACGTGCTGTATCAAATTTAAGTAAATTTTCTGTCAACAGTTTTTAACTGTGAATGGTGTTGCTTTTTTTACCCTTGTATTCCCCTTCCAAACCACAGCCCTTGGGCTGACGTTTACCTTCCCCCTGGTAAGATGTCCAGACAGACACTCTGGAACACGCACTCTACCTGAAAGCCGCCCCTGCCATGACACCACATAACTGCAGTGAGACCATCTATGAATACACAGACAGGTCGTAAGGGGTAATGACGCTTTGTGATAACTCTGTACAAAAGGAAGCGTAATAAATAAAAGATGCCACATTTGTAATGTCTTGGGTTTTCCAAGGAGCCTGAGAGATATAAAAGATCACAATAAGAACAGCTTAGTGATGTTTTCCCTGTAACCTATAGACATAGTGAAAATTAACGAGCCAAAATGGTTGGTAATTGATAGAAAACATAATCTCTTGCCCAAAGGTTACGTATACTCATACACTAACGTTAATATCTTTAGGCGGACCACTTTATTAACATGGAAAACTGGTACAGTATGGAGTGGTTACACATTTGGCGTTCCGATAAGATATGATTGCTCTACAGCCGTGATAAATAGTCGTCAAAAGCTACAAAACTGGCCCGCAATGAAGAGGAAGTCAGTTTCGTAATTATTGCTAGAGCAGAGGCGGAACCATCAGACCTCAAGACATCGAAGCTTTACGCAGTCGTATTTAGAGATGAAGTATTTACATTGCATAAGGCTATTCGCATGTTGGAAAATAGATTGCAGTGAAAGAACCTAAAAATCATCAGATCTTATTCAAAATTGTTATGTGACAAGGGAAATACCTATCATATCACAGAAATACAATGAATCGCCAAAGACACATGTACACAGTCACGCATATTCAAATACAGAAGTACACTATGTGATCAAAAGTATCCGGACACCTGGCTGAAAATTACTTTCAAGTTCGTGGCGCTCTCCATCGGTAATAATGGAATTAAGTATGGTGTTGGCCCACCCTTAGCTTCCAATTTCGCAAGTATACATTCAATCAGGCGCAGGAAGGTTTCTTGGGGAATGGCAGCCCATTCTTCTCGGAGTGCTACACTGAGGAGAGGTATCGATGTCGGTCGTTGAGGCCTGCACGAAGTCGACGTTCCAAAACATTCTAAACATGTTGTATAGGATTCAAGTCAGGACTCTGTGCAGGTCAGTCCATTACAGGCATGTTATTGTCGTGTAATGTAGTGTAACCACTCCGAGACAGGCCATGCATTATGAACAGGTGCCTGACCGTGTTGAAAGATACAATCTCCATCACTGAGTTTCTCTTCAACAGTGGGAAGCAAGAAGGTGCTAAAAACATCAATGAAGGCCTGTGCTGCGATAGTGCCACGCAAACCAACAAGGAGTGCAAGCTCCCTCCATGAAAAACACGACCACACCATAACACCACCGCCTCCGAATTTTATTGTTGGCACTACACACCCTGGCAAATGACGTACACCGTGCATTAGCCTTACCCACACCCTGCCATCGGATCGCCATATTGTGTACCGTGATCCATAACTCCACAGAACGTTTTTCCATTCTTCAATCGTCCAATGTTTACCCTTCTTACACTAAACGAGGCGTCGCTTGGCATTTACCAGCCTGATATGTGGCTTATGAGCACCCGCTCGACCATGAAATCCAAGGTTACTCGCCTTTCGCATGTCATAGTACTTGCAGTGGAATTCCTGTGCGATGGTCTGGATACACGTCTGCCTATTACACATTACAACCCTCTTAAACTGTCGGCGTTCTCTGTCAGTGAACAGACGACATCGCCCTGTACGCTTTTGTGCTGTACGTGTCTTTTCACGTTTCCACTTCACTATCTCATCGGAAACAGTGGACCTAGGGATGTTTAGGGGTGTGGAAATCTCGCCTACAGTCGTATGACACAAGTGAGACCCAATTACCTGATCATGTTCGAAGTCCGTGAGTTCCCATTCTGCTCTTTCACGATGTCTAATAACTATTGAGGTCGCTGATATGCAGTACCTGGCATTAGATAGCAGCAAAATGAACCTAATATGAAAAAGTATGTTTTGGGGGGTGTCCAGATACTTTTTATCATATACACTCCTGGAAATGGAAAAAAGAACACATTGACACCGGTGTGTCAGACCCACCATACTTGCTCCGGACACTGCGAGAGGGCTGTACAAGCAATGATCACACGCACGGCACAGCGGACACACCAGGAACCGCGGTGTTGGCCGTCGAATGGCGCTAGCTGCGCAGCATTTGTGCACCGCCGCCGTCAGTGTCAGCCACTTTGCCGTGGCATACGGAGCTCCATCGCAGTCTTTAACACTGGTAGCATGCCGCGACAGCGTGGACGTGAACCGTATGTGCAGTTGACGGACTTTGAGCGAGGGCTCCTGGGGTATCGGCGAGGACCATTCGCAACCGTCTCTATGAAGCTGGGCTACGGTCCCGCACACCGTTAGGCCGTCTTCCGCTCACGCCCCAACATCGTGCAGCCCGCCTCCAGTGGTGTCGCGACAGGCGTGAATGGAGGGACGAATGGAGACGTGTCGTCTTCAGCGATGAGAGTCGCTTCTGCCTTGGTGCCAATGATGGTCGTATGCGTGTTTGGCGCCGTGCAGGTGAGCGCCACAATCAGGACTGCATACGACCGAGGCACACTGGGCCAACACCCGGCATCATGGTGTGGGGAGCGATCTCCTACACTGGCCGTACACCTCTGGTGATCGTCGAGGGGACACTGAATAGTGCACGGTACATCCAAACCGTCATCGAACCCATCGTTCTACCATTCCTAGACCGGCAAGGGAACTTGCTGTTCCAACAGGACAATGCACATCCACCCAAAGTGCTCTAGAAGGTGTAAGTGTAAATCAACTACCCTGGCCAGCAAGATCTCCGGATCTGTCCCCCATTGAGCATGTTTGGGACTGAATGAAGCGTCGTCTCACGCGGTCTGCACGTCGAGCACGAACGCTGGTCCAACTGAGGCGCCAGGTGGAAATGGCATGGCAAGCCGTTCCACAGGACTACATCCAGCATCTCTACGATCGTCTCCATGGGAGAATAGCAGCCTGCATTGCTGCGAAAGGTGGATATACACTGTACTAGTGCCGACATTTTGTATGCTCTGTTGCCTGTGTCTATGTGCCTGTGGTTCTGTCAGTGTGATCATGTGATGTATCTGACCCCAGGAATGTGTCAATAAAGTTTCCCCTTCCTGGGACAATGAATTCACGGTGTTCTTATTTCAATTTCCAGGAGTGTAGTATATATAAACAAGCAGAATACGGCAAAGTGTCTGGCGCAGTTGTTAGATTGGTTAGTGCTATTACAATGGCAGGTTATCGAGATTTCAGTGAGTTACAACGTGGTGTTGCGGTCGGCGCACGAGCGATGGGACACAGCAGGGGGCTGGGTCCTGGGAGCCGTCCCCGATGCGTTCATATACACAGACATAGAGAAAACAGAGTAAACACTCTCCGAATGTGGAGGCGACTGGATATAGTTGAGTACAGTGCTATATTACGTCTCCCGATCAGTGCATTTGTGCTAGGTGCTGGCGGCTGTGCTACATTTGCAGGCAATTTTAGAACACGTAACCAGATGTTATGTCGTGATCACATGGATAGACTGATCTAAAATGGATAGAATTGCGAAAAATGACGAGGGGATAGGTATATAAATTGACAGAATACACACCGAATGCTGTGAAATAGAGGAAGTACTTGCGTATCTTCTGGTTCACCCCGAACAATTTGTAAATGAGAGCAAGTATGCTGCCACAGGAATAATCCGGGTAAACGTCGACTTCGAAACGAAGGGAATGACGGAGGTAATTAATTTTTTTCCGTCGAGGCAGTATTATACTGGATGTCTGTTGAGGTACCAGAGATACACGCGGGTTGACTACTGTATTTGATGCTTTTCAGGAGGACAGAGAACCATCCACCTCTAAACTTACTTGCATCTGCGTTAAAGGATAACAGAGAGTGGACAGGGTGATCGATTGAGATGGAGCTGTAACGAGGTACGATTTGATGGTTGACTGATTCATTCTAGAGAAAGAGAAGTTGCTGCATGCCAATTTTTTTTCCAGTGTTCTGTCCGGATGCATCAGTCGAGTGAAATAGCCTGCACTTTACTCGTACACAGTCACGTGTTCTGTATGCAATTTGAAGCACTATCTACTTGCGATCGTTTCTTGACACGTTCCTGTAAATGAACTTTCATTTATTTCGTGTATTCCCCTATGGCATCCTGGGTGTAAAATCTAGACTTTAGCGTCATAACTAAGTTAGCGATAGGAGCTTGTGAGGCGTTGCAGTTCCCGTGTACACATTCGCCCGACAGATGTGCTGTTTACCTAGCTAGTGATGGAAAGACGTAATTTTCACATGTCGGACGTTGCTGCTATGCATTTATTTATTTCCTTGTAGGATGTATGCCCCGCTACTAACTATCATTTTATGCAGGTCCGATGCAGGCATTGTATAATTTCTGAACGGTGTTCGCATGTGAAAAGTGGACACTATACGTCTCCGGAAAGCTATATTGTGCTCGTATCATGCAGAGCAAGTGTTTTACGATTCGATGACATAGTTTTTCATAGAGAAACCGGGAAGGGGGATGTATGTCATGTGCCTGAAATATATTTCTCATATAGCAATATTAACAGTGCTACATTCCATACGTCTGATGGGTCGGGGTCTTCTTCTGGTCGGTTGCAGATTAATTCGCTAACGGTGTTGCATGGCGGGTTGGTCAATGACAATGTGAGGAGGGTCTTTCATTCTCTAATTTTACCCTAAGAAAGCGAGAATGCTCTGTGGCTCACATACGCAGAGAGATAGATCGTAAATTAAACACTATACTCGAGGTGATAGAAATATGTGGAGCGCTGTCTGGTATACTCTGATGATTATGTGTTCGAGAATTAACACTGAATGGATGAATTGCACAGTCATCTATCCATGTTCGCACTGACAGTCGCAAAGTGGAGAAGGGGTGGTTTAGCTATGATACTGAAATTGGGGAAACATACTGTCACACCACTGGCCAGTGTTGAAGTTAGTGTAAAATCGTTCACGCTATCAATTGTGATACTGATTATTAGAGGACATGGATGTTGTCTTTCCCATCCCATCCGTGCATTGGTTACCACATAATGATTGACTGATATTGCTTGTTTGAATTGGGGAAAAAGTTTTCGTGTATGGACAGCAACTTCTGGGATGGATAGTGCCAAAACACTGCTCACGTACATGAGTGCAATATGAGGAATGATTCGAAATGGAACGCAGAGTCATGAGCTATTACGTCAGTGTGAGAGACGAGCATAAATGTAGAGCTCGTGAATGACATTCGGGCTGTAGTTTCGAGACCTACGCCAACGCGGCAAAATTCTTCCAGTTGGCTTATATTGTAATTGTCTTTCATGTAAAATAAACCAATGTGTGGCATGTTATGCTATCGGCTGTAAGAATATCATTTACACCATGGAACGTCTAATTTCCTGAGGAAGGCTGTGGATCAGAACTTCTAAATGTCAGTTTAGAACCTGACACTGGTCTCGAAGTCGTGTCAGAGAAACGAAATATTTGGGATTGTACAAAAGCGTCTACAAAACAGTGCTTGAACCAGGACCACAGGGAGGGTCTCGTGTGAATTAGTGTAGTCTGTGGGATAAGATCATTCGCCTAGAGTATAGCTGGTCAAACTTTAAAGTGGCATCTGCACCCCGAATATATTTAATAGGCGTTAGTTGCAGTAGCACCCCGAGGTGTAAATTCGGTGAGGGACTTGGTAAACAGGAATACTTGGATGGCAGTACGCTTCGCTATTCTGGGGAAGCATTGCAAAAGCGTCATTGAGCCCACATCGGTGTCTAGATGACTTCTAAATGGGATGAGCTTTTATACTTGGTGATTTTTCTATGTTGCGGGTAGAGAATAACGATGATAGCATGTCGGGCTCATTGATTTGAATGGACGTGGATCTGTAGTACTTTTAAATGCGATGAACTTTTATAGTTGGTGATTTTTCTAAGCTGCGGGTAGAGAATAACGATGATAGCATGTTGGGCTGATTGATTTGCACGGGCGTGGATCTGTAGTACTTGTATGTAGTTTGGGGACATACAACACTGCTCGCATTTCCACTGAATTGACAAACAGTGTCCTGTTGCACTAACTCTGTTCGTTCTGTTTCTACTCTGGTTGCAGAAGGTGGTGGGTATGTCTTTCTCCGACTTCTGCTCAGTTCAGACTTAAATTGGAATGATCACATGCGGAAAGCTGTAGAAATGGGAGCAGTTGCAAGATGCGTATGGGGCGACTAAAACCACGTTGCAATTTTCCTCTAGCAGCTAGGTTCGTGAAAGGTGACTCGTTTCGAGGTACGAGAGTCCCAGAAATATGATTCACTTGTGGGTGTGATCGGATGCAGGTATGTGCTTCAATGGAGAGACCTGATTCCAAATGATTGACATCATTTCTAGCGGATAACGTAACACTAGAGATCTGAGAAGCTAGTGTACATTTTTCTTCTTATGACCTCAATCGGCACATCATCTACTGCTGCTGTTTGTGTTCCTTCTCAATCAGCCATCGCCTATAACTCAGCAGATATATAGGAGAACCTCTGATATGGTATCGAGACAGAATTCGTGAAGCGGGTATAACTTTTAACGTGGATACTTGTGTGTACCCGTAGAACCAAGACAGCTTGTGACAATAACATACGGTAGTTGCTGCGATTGGGTTATTCTTTAACATCTCACCGATTATGTCTCTCTTTCTACGACAGGATGGTAGGACTCGCAAGAAAAACTTAAGAGACATGCACACAGATCGTTGATTTTCGGTCAGTATTATTTCGTATCGTAGGCAATCATCAATTGACGAAGTAGTAGGGAATGCGTAATATGTTTGCATTTGAGCATCAGGTTTATAAAGTATGTGTTTGTGGAAAGGAGATGACAATGTCCACTCGTAAGGAGGGTATGGTTTTGACTTGGAGTACTGTGATAGCAAAGGGAAGATTATGTCCAGTCATAAGGAAGATACAGATTTTTCTATTTCCAGAGCCACTGCGTACAGCGGGGTGTATTTCCGATACTTTGCTCATTGTCGAATGCTGTTCAACTGAGACCGCGATCATAACATTTAATTGTAAGTATAATGATAAAACACATATGTGACCAGTTTTATGGAATAATTCCGTGTACGCATGGGCTGTGGTGAGAATGATTCACATTCTCCATTAACGGCAGCAGCCGTCCAAATGCAGAGGCCTGTTGGAGTGTAGGAATGTATGAGTTAACTTTGATGTCTCTAGACTATGGAATAGAGAGCTAATTCTTATTATGTGTTGGTTGGCTTTTGTGATCAAGTGGAAATTTGAGAAGATTGTGTATGGAAGTGCATTTTCGCTGGACTATTATTCCCTCCCATGTAAATTGTTCGATTGACTGCTTCTGCACATTTCCGGCCTTTATTTAGTTGAGAGAAGATCGATTGTGGTGTGTGCATCTGGTATGTGAAAGACACGTTTGCCTGTTCTTTGGGCATCGGAAACACCTTAGTTGGTTTGTAAATTATAGGGATGATTTGGAATCTGTTACATCAGCAAGATCGGTATTTGCGGGTGGAAATATCATTTTTCATCTGTTTGTTTCTAGTTACTCAGTGGTCTAGAGCACACTCCCCCTAGCTAAAGTTTCAGATTTGTAGAGAAATAATTTCCAGTCTATATCTTCGCAATTATATTGCGTGAGCGGTCGGGCAGCTAGTTACTCAGTGGTCTAAAGCACACTTCCCTTAGCTAAAGTTTCAGATTTGTAGAGAAATAACTTCCAGTCTATATCTTCGCAATTATATTGCGTGAGCGGTCGGGCAGCTACTGCTGTGTACATGATATCGAGAAGTACAGGCAAAATGATATAATATTACGTCAGACGATGGGGAAATACTTGTGTTCGTGTAATCGCAGTATCTGGAGATTTGTGCAGAAATGAAAGCAAGCAGGCAGGCCCGCACCAGAAACAGCAGCGCGTTTGTACATCAGTTCAAAGAGTAACTTCGATACACTGAGGGCTTTCTCATGTAAAAGGGGTGATTTTGTATTGCGTATGACACTAATTGTATGTTTACTACATCCACACGGTATGTGTTGATATATTGCAGAGTTGGAGATCGTTTTCACGCTATAATATTCAAGCTCTCTGGCACGAGCGGAGCACAGTGTAAATGAGTGGGTGTCTTTACGTATTTGACGATATGTATGACACTTTGCGAGGTTTAGTGGTCGGTGCAATTTGGCGATCAGTTAAAATACACTCCTGGAAATTGAAATAAGAACACCGTGAATTCATTGTCCCAGGAAGGGGAAACTTTATTGACACATTCTTGGGGTCAGATACATCACATGATCACACTGACAGAACCACAGGCACATAGACACAGGCAACAGAGCATACAAAATGTCGGCACTAGTACAGTGTATATCCACCTTTCGCAGCAATGCAGGCTGCTATTCTCCCATGGAGACGATCGTAGAGATGCTGGATGTAGTCCTGTGGAACGGCTTGCCATGCCATTTCCACCTGGCGCCTCAGTTGGACCAGCGTTCGTGCTGGACGTGCAGACCGCGTGAGACGACGCTTCATCCAGTCCCAAACATGCTCAATGGGGGACAGATCCGGAGATCTTGCTGGCCAGGGTAGTTGACTTACACCTTCTAGAGCACGTTGGGTGGCACGGGATACATGCGGACGTGCATTGTCCTGTTGGAACAGCAAGTTCCCTTGCCGGTCTAGGAATGGTAGAACGATGGGTTCGATGACGGTTTGGATGTACCGTGCACTATTCAGTGTCCCCTCGACGATCACCAGAGGTGTACGGCCAGTGTAGGAGATCGCTCCCCACACCATGATGCCGGGTGTTGGCCCTGTGTGCCTCGGTCGTATGCAGTCCTGATTGTGGCGCTCACCTGCACGGCGCCAAACACGCATACGACCATCATTGGCACCAAGGCAGAAGCGACTCTCATCGCTGAAGACGACACGTCTCCATTCGTCCCTCCATTCACGCCTGTCGCGACACCACTGGAGGCGGGCTGCACGATGTTGGGGCGTGAGCGGAAGACGGCCTAACGTTGTGCGGGACCGTAGCCCAGCTTCATGGAGACGGTTGCGAATGGTCCTCGCCGATACCCCAGGAGCAACAGTGTCCCTAATTTGCTGGGAAGTGGCGGTGCGGTCCCCTGCGGCACTGCGTAGGATCCTACGGTCTTGGCGTGCATCCGTGCGTCGCTGCGGTCCGGTCCCAGGTCGACGGGCACGTGCACCTTCCGCCGACCACTGGCGACAACATCGATGCACTGTGGAGACCTCACGCCCCACGTGTTGAGCAATTCGGCGGTACGTCCACCCGGCCTCCCGCATGCCCACTATACGCCCTCGCTCAAAGTCCGTCAACTGCACATACGGTTCACGTCCACGCTGTCGCGGCATGCTACCAGTGTTAAAGACTGCGATGGAGCTCCGTATGCCACGGCAAACTGGCTGACACTGACGGCGGCGGTGCACAAATGCTGCGCAGCTAGCGCCATTCGACGGCCAACACCGCGGTTCTTGGTGTGTCCGCTGTGCCGTGCGTGTGATCATTGCTTGTACAGCCCTCTCGCAGTGTCCGGAGCAAGTATGGTGGGTCTGACACACCGGTGTCAATGTGTTCCTTTTTCCATTTCCAGGAGTATAGTTTATTGCTTATGGCACTTTGCAAGGTCTAGTTGTCAGTGCAATATGGCGATCAGTTATTGTTGCTGTTGTTGTCTTCAGTCCTGAGACTGGTTTGATGCAGCTCTCCATGCTACTCTATCCTGTGCAAGCTTCTTCATCTTCCAGAACCCACTGCAACCCTCATCCTTCTGAATCTGCTTAGTGTAGTCATCTCTTGGTCACCCTCTACGATTTTTACCCTCTACGCTGCCCTCCAATACTAAATTGGTGATCCCTTGATGCCTTAGAACATGTCCTACCAAACGATCCCTTCTTCTGGTCAAGTTGTGCCACAAACTTCTCTTCTCCCCAATCCTATTCAATACCTCCTCATTAGTTATGTGATCTACCCATCTAATCTTCAGCATTCTTATGTAGCACCACATTTCGAAAGCTTCTATTCTCTTCTTGTCCAAACTATTTATCGTCCATGTTTCACTTCCATACATGGCTACACTCCATACAAATACTTTCAGAAATGACTTCCTGACACTTAAATCTAGACTCGATGTTAACAAATTTCTCTTCTTCAGAAACGCTTTCCTTGCCATTGCCAGTCTACATTTTATATCCTCTCTACTTTGACCATCATCAGTTATTTTGCCCCCCAGATAGCAAAACTCCTTTACTACTTTAAGTGTCTCATTTCCTAATCTAATTCCCTCAGCATCACCCGACTTAATTCGACTACATTCCATTATCCTCGTTTTGCTTTTGTTGATGTTCATCCTATATCCTCCTTTCAAGACACTATCCATTCCGTTCAACTGCTCTTCCAAGTCCTTTGCTGTCTCTGACAGAATTACGATGTCATCGGCGAACCTCAAAGTTTTTATTTCTTCTCCATGGATTTCAATACCTACTCGAAACTTTTCTTTTGTTTCCTTTACTGCTTGCTCAATATACAGATTGAATAACATCGGGGAGAGACTACAACCCTGTCTCACTCCCTTCCCAACAACTGCTTCCCTTTCATGTCCCTCGACTCTTATAACTGCCATCTGGTTTCTGTACAAATTGCAAATAGCCTGTCACTCCCTATATTTTACCCCTGCCGCCTTCAGAATTTGAAGGAGAGTATTCCAGTCAACATTGTCAAAAGCTTTCTCTAAGTCTACAAATGCTAGAAACGTAGGTTTTCCCTTCCTTAATCTAGCTTCTAAGATAAGTCGTAGGGTCAGTATTGCCTCACGTGTTCCAACATTTGTACGGAATCCAAACTGATCTTCCCCGAGGTCGGCTTCTACTAGTTTTTCCATTCGTATGTAAAGAATTCGCATTAGTATTTTGCAGCTGTGACTTATTAAACTGATAGTTCGGTAATTGTCACATCTGTCAACACCTGCTTTCTTTGGGATTGGAATTATTATATTCTTCTTGAAGTCTGAGGGTATTTCGCCTGTCTCATACATCTTGCTCACCAGATGGTAGAGTTTTGTCAGGACCGGCTCTCCCAAGGCCGTCAGTAGTTCCAATGGAATGTTGTCTACTCCGGGGGCCTTGTTTCGACTCAGGTCTTTCAGTGCTCTGTCAAACTCTTCACGTAGTATCGTATCTCCCATTTCGTCTTCATCTACAACCTCTTCCATTTCCATAATATTGTCCTCAAGTACATCGCCCTTGTATAGACCATCTATATACTCCTTCCACCTTTCTGCTTTCCCTTCTTTGCTTAGAACTGGGTTTCCATCTGAGCTCTTGATTTTCATACAAGTGGTTCTCTTTTCTCCAAAGGTCTCTTTAATTTTCCTGTATGCAGTATCTATCTTACCCCTAGTGAGATAAGCCTCTTCATCCTTACATTTGTCCTCTAGCCATCCCTGCTTAGCCATTTTGCACTTTCTGTCGATCTTATTTTTGAGACGTCTGTATTCCTTTTTGCCTGCTTCATTTAATGCATTTTTATATTTTCTCCTTTCATCAATTAAATTCAATATTTCTTCTGTTACCCAAGGATTTCTAGTAGCCCTCGTCTTTTGACCTACTTGATCCTCTGCTGCCTTCACTACATCATCCCTCAAAGCTACCCATTCTTCTTCTACTGTATTTCTTTTCCCCATTCCTGTCAATTGCTCCCTTATGCTCTCTCTGAAACTCTGTACAACCTCTGGTTCTTTTAGTTTATCCAGGTCCCATCTCCTTAAATTCCCACCTTTTTTCAGTTTCTTCAGTTTTAATCTACAGGTCATAACCAATAGATTGTGGTCAAGAGTCCACATCTGCTCCTGGAAATGTCTTACAATTCAAAACCTGGTTCCTAAATCTCTGTCTTACCATTATATAATCTATGTGATATCTTCTACTATCTCCAGGGTTCTTCCATGTATACAACCTTCTCTCATGATTCTTGAACCAAGTGTTAGCTATGATTAAGTTGTGCTCTGTGCAAAATTCTACCAGGCGGCTTCCTCTTTCGTTTCTGAGCCCCAATCCATAATCACCTACTACCTTTCCTTCTCTCCCTTTTCCTACTACTGAATTCCAGTCACCCATGGCTATTAAATTTTCATCTCCCTTCACTACCTGAATAATTTCTTTTATTTCATCATACATTTCTTCAATTTCTTCGTCATCTGCAGAGCTAGTTGGCATATAAACTTGTACTACTGTAGTAGGTGTGGGCTTCGTATCTATCTTGGCCACAATAATGCGTTCACTATGCTGTTTTTAGTAGCTTACCCGCATTCCTATTTTCCTATTCATTATTAAACCTACTCGCGCGTTACCCCTATTTGATTTTGTATTTATAACCCTGTATTCGCCTGACCAAAAGTCTTGTTCATCCTGTCACCGAACTTCACTAATTCCCACTATATCTAACTTTAACCTATCCATTTCCCTTTTTAAATTTTCTAACATACCTACCCGATTAAGGGATCTGACGTTCCACGCTCCGATCCGTAGAACGTCAGTTTTCTTTCTATTGATAACGACATCCTCTTGAGTAGTCTCCGCCCGGAGATCCGAATGGGGGACTATTTTACCTCCGGAATGTTTTACCCAAGAGGACGCCATCATCATTTAATCATACAGTAAAGCTGCATGCCCTCGGGAAAAATGACGGCAGTAGTTTCCCCTTGCTTTCAGCCGTTCGCAGTACCAGCACAGCAAGGCCGTTTTGGTTAATGTTACAAGGCCAGATCAGTCAATCATCCAGACTGTTGCCCTTGCAACTACTGAAAAGGCTGCTGCCCCTCTTCAGGAACCACACGTTTGTCTGGCCTCTCAACAGATACCCCTCCGTTGCGGTTGTACCTACGGTACGGCTATCTGTATCGCTGAGGCACGCAAGCCTCCCCACCAACGGCAAGGTCCATGGTTCATGGGGGGGGGGGGGAGTCTGTAAGTGTGAACTGAAATTATTTGGTTAATTTAGGAATTGTTTGCGTGTCTGGAGAGCGTTATTTGGAAGTAGTTTGCAGGTCTGTGGGCTGTGTGAGATATCCCCAAGCATGTGAGAGCGTGTGTTTTGTATCAGTGCGATAAATGTACTCCATACCTAAATAAAATATTCAAAAATAAATAGAGTGCACTCCTCCCTTACTCTCCCCAGCAGCCCAGCGTAGCCCGAGTCACTTTCGCGTCACTTTCGCGTCATTTTCCCCCTACAGACCACCATCTGGGGCTCTATGAACTTTAATCACGTAACTAATGCAGTAGCTAATAGGAGTGCAGCATTCTAGTGGTGGGAGGGGTGCTACATCACGAATGAATGAACACTGCGCTCCTAGTATCGAAATAGTACATTCATTTATGGAATTACATTAAAATTAAATTGGAATTAAGTACTTATGTAATTGATACGTTAGATGCGCGATGTGGGTGTCACATGTGTTCAGTTACATTCGCTAGCATACTATCTGTGACGCCTGTGGGGTCTATTAGTGCGGCACACGCCGTTATAGACGCTTGACGGAGGAAGCCTTACAGCATCATCTCTCTCTCTCTCTCTCTCTCTCTCTCTCTCTCTCTCTCTCTCTCTCTCTCTCTCAGCACTTGACTACAGAAGTGACGTGTGTTGGACGTACTTGGATTACGTAATGAGATGGTGCAGTGGCTATGTCCTAGAGCACATGCCGAACAAACTGTATGCAGCCATCTTGACGGTGCTTGCGTCGTCACCTGCCGTCACGGTAGCACCCTCTGGCAGTGGCAATATGTACTAAGTCAGTCGGACTCTGGATCTCGTGGTGAACACACTAGGTGTCGCCATCTTGCGTTACGGTACTTGCGTCATCACGTGACGTCTTGAAAGCGCCCTCTGGTGGTGGTTCTGGGCCTTGTGGCAAACACACCGGCTTGAAATTGTTTAAATAGTAAAGACATATCTGCAAGTCCTTATTCCCACGAGTCATTAGGAGGAGGTGGTGATCGGGCGACTGAGGTTAGTACAAGTGACCTTTCTTTCTCGCCATTTTCTTAGCTTAGTAGAGGTATGTGAATTGACCTTTGTTTGTGACCAAAATTCAAACTTGGTGCCAGTTCGTAGGAAGAGGTGGCGGTGGGATGATTTAGGTTAGTACATGTGACCTATCTTCGCGCAATTTTTTTAGGTGAGCTTTTTTTACCTCCAAAATTTAAACTTGGCGCCAGTTCATAGGAACAAGTGTCTGTCAGGTGACTTAAGTTAGTTGAGGTAGCCCAAGTGAGCTATCTTCTTGCGATTTTCTTTGCTTAGTAGAGATAACTGGGGTGTGGTGCATTATCCTTTCAGAATTTGAACTTTGCGCCATTTTTCTGGGGGATGGGGAGGGGGGGGGCGTAGCAGTTTCCCGCCAAAATACACCATCTTGAATGATGTCATGGCAACCAACTTGAATGACGTCAGCGCCTCCATCTTGGATGATGTCATCGTCGCCATCTTGGGTAACGGTACTTTGGCGTAGAATCCCCCTTGTTCCGATACTAGCAGATGGATGTGTGCGTGTATGGGGATAACTTCATGAACGCACGGATTCTGCATGTCAGCGTGGGACTGTTCAAGCTGGTGGAGGCTCTGTAATGGTGTGGGGCGTGTGCAGTTGAAGTGATATGGGAGCCCTGACACGTCTAGATACCATTGTGACAGGTGACACGTACGTAAGCACAGTGTCTCATCACCTGCATCCACTCATGTCGATTATGCGTTCCGACGGACTCGGGCAACTCCAGCTGGTCAAGGCGACACCTCACACGTCCAGAGTTGCTACAGAGTGGCTTCAGGAAGACTCTTCTGGGTTTAAACACTTGCGCTGGCCGCCAAACTCCGCAGACGTGAACATTATTTGGAATGTCTTGCAACGTGCTGGCTGGAAGATATCGCCACCCCATCGTACTTTTACAAATTTATGGACAGCCCTGCGGGATCTATGGTGTCAGTCCCCTCCAGCAACACGTCAGACGTAAGTCGAGTCCATGCCACGATGTGTTGCGGCAGTTCTGCGTGATCGCTGGGGCGCTACACGATATTAGGCAGGTGTACCACTTACTTTGGCTCTTCAGTGTACAAGAGAAACGAAGTGAGGAACGACAAGCATGTTTTAAAGATGGAAAGACGAAAATAATTTGCAATTGTCACTTCAATCGTGAGATTTGTCTCTATTTACAGTTATTTTAGACGGTTACAACTATTTCGTAAGTTACGTAGAAAAAAAAATTAAAAACAAAAGTTATTCTTACGGTAGACGTGTTAGAGGTGGCTGGTTTTCTCGCCACTTTGGCGCCGTTGTCGCTTCAAATGTCAAGACTGTAACAAGTTGGAACGCAGTGAGTGTCGCGGCTGTGAGTATTGGGCAGTGGCTCCTGCAGGCTCTGGGCGGTCGTCGGACGGGTGCTGGCGGAAGTGTCGTGCGGTGAACACGGCTGCTTTGTAAGCGGTGTCAGCAGTAGGACGGTAACACGGAGGTGCACTCTGGGCGGCGAGGCCAGCCGCTGTGTAGCAGGCGCTGTGCCAGACTTCCTCCCACGTCCTCCACCTAGTCTAACAAGTAAGTGAGCTAACGAGCCACACTGCTATTTGGGAAGAGCGGGTTCAGTTCGACACACGGGCATCCTGATTTAGCCGATGTAACCAAATTAAACGGCGCGAACGGCAGGACGGTGCCTTCAACGCCTTCCTCAGTCCTTGTCTTCCGAGCCACCACTCCTTCTCGAATAGCCTAGACGTTATTGGAGCTTTAAATCCAAGCCTCAGTTCCGTGTTTCGTCACAAAATGCCTTGTGCATTACTTTTTGTGTTCCTCTCTATTATAGGATAGGCTAAAGTAAATCTACACCTAGTGGGCGTAAAACAATCAAAATTGCGTAGAAAATATTCTGAAACACGTGGGTTAAGCCACTTTTACACGATCGACTTTCTTTACTCCCTTACTGAATCTCGTCTGTCTCGAGTAGTCATTTTGGTTTACACGTTAACGCGAAAACTTCACGTATTGTGAGAGTTGTCTATTAAGCAGTATGGCACCTGAACAGTGAAGAGAGATTATGAGGGACCGTATTTTTTAAGAAAAAAATCTGAATATAGAAATAAAATGTAGGAAAGACCAAAGACAGTAATGTGTATTAACGACCGGAGCAAAATTTGTAGTGTATGCTCTTGTAAAGTCATGTGGAGTATTGTCTGTATTCCTTATAACTGAAAGAAGAGGGAAAGTGTCTTCCAAACAAAATGGTTCATATGGCTCTGAGCACTAAGGGACTTAACATCTATGGTCATCAGTCCCCTAGAACTTAGAACTACTTAAACCTAACTTACCTAAGGACAGCACACAACACGCAGCCGTAACGAGGCAGAGAAAATCCCTGACCCCGCCGGGAATCGAACCCGGGAACCCGGGCGTGGGAAGCGAGAACGCTACCGCACGACCACGAGATGCGGGCGTCGTTCAAACATTTCAAGACATATGCATTTATTTGCCCGAGAAAATCTATACTTACAAACACATCAAACAATATCTCTAAAGCAGTAAATATCTCCTTTTTGCTTTATTCTTTGTGTCGTTTCTTCTTGATAAGTGATAAATGACATATAAAATTGTTTCCACACTCACGACGTGGTGACCTTCTGATTTTCACGCAGGCGCAAAAGGCGACCGCACTTCAACTAGCTAATTTCGTTCAGAGAGTCATTCGTGTAAAACGGGCTTCACCTGATTTTCACCCGTTATTGGGTCACTGGGAAAGGTGACGTATGTTGTCTGTTCACCACACGCTCAGTTTGTGCCCCCGCTATCACAAACTAACATATAATTTGCACATCTTGCAAGATTTTCATATGTTCTCTGCCATTGTAAATAATTCACCTTTGCTGTACTGGGACAAAGATGAATGAGCGCACAGGACGAGCACAGACATACATATGCGTGAGCGCACGAGCAGTGAATAACATCCGTGACCACGTGTTTGACTGTGGCTTGCCTGCTCACCTGTCAGTTGTGCAGCGCTAGGGCGTTACTGTTCGACATATACCGACAGGGCAGCTGAGTCTCTAGAGAAATGCATTTGATAATCGTGCATCTGGGGGAAAGTGGCTCAACTGAACGCTGGAATACAACCCGTCGGCTTTGACCAATGACCTCATAGTTTACTCATTAATGTCTATTTTCCAGTCATAGGTAATAAATCGGTTATTTTCTGTGGCAAGGCGTCTTCATTGTAAATTGAAATAAATGAATGAGTTTTTAAAAGACGGGGCTAGGCAATATGTACGATTTTTTCGCTTGTATTAGTTAAATCATTTGTTCGTTCCAATTCATTCGGTACATATTTTCGTTCTTAGTGAGTTTGAGATATTGTGGAAGAATTGTTTTTCATTCTGGACAATTTTTACTTTTTGATTTTCGTTTTTAGGCTTGGATTTATTATCTTAACTGCAGTACGGGGCACAAATTTTACAGCTGTCGCTTTTTTTCGCCTTCGCTAGCACTAGCATTACTAAGATATTTTTCAGCCGATTCAAGGCGAAAAGATCGACACATGAAAAATTTGTATCCCGTACTTCAGATGGCTTATACGTAGGCTGGAACTTAAATAGTGGCAACACTGCTGTGGAGACACTATGGAATGGACTCTACTATTTTCGCTGATAGCACACGTTGTTGACATACCTACCATACCTCCGAGCAAATGGATTCGGCCGTGCCAACTTACCGACGTGCGCACAATCGATGGAAACACAGTCACTTGTGAGCGAGCGGTCTAACTTAACGGCGTCGTTATGTTTTCGAAGTAGGAACAACGGAGTTGGATCAATATTGAATGTGCCAGAGGTCGTACAGCACGACAGTGTCATCAGGGTCTTCAAGAGGCGTCCGGGGAATCGGCATTGCCGTACGGAACAGTGGCACGTTGGGTAAAAGCCTTCAACGAAGGCCGGCAGACTGTGGCAGACGTAAATTAGGTCGTCATAGTGTCTCTGAAGAAGAAGTGCATGCTGCTGCCGCGTTAGTGGACAGTGATCGACGCCATACGATTCGTGAGCTCGCCCACGAAACCGGATTAGCGCATACGACTGTGCTTCGCACCCTGAAGGAATGCCTGGGCATGCGAAAAACTGCGTCACGATGGGTTCCGCATGACTTGACGGAAATGCAGAAGTGGATGCGTTACGGTGCTGCTCAGACGCACTTGGAGCGCTATGAGCCGTATCGTAACTCTGGATGAGACATGGGCACGTCGTACGAGCCAAAACTGAAAAGTTAATCCAACGAATGGCCCCATTATGAGTCGCCGCGAAAGTCGAAAGTGCGTCAGAGCCTCAGTATGGTAAAAGTTATGGTGATTCTCGTGAACGACTGTGATGGTGTTATCCTAGCGCATTACGTTCCTCCATGGAAGACCGTCAGTGCACGGTATCACTGTTCGTTTTTGGGGCATCACCTGCGATCAGCTTTGCGAAAGAAGGGGCGACACTTTCTGCGCAAACCACCCATCATTTTGCACGACAATGCGCGGGCGCATACAGCGCAAGCTGTGGCTGCTCTGTTCGGTCGACGGGACTGGGAAGTACTGTACCATCCACCATATTCCCCGGACTTTAGTCCTAGTGACTTTGATTTGATTCCGAAGATGAAGGAACCACTTCGTTGGATTTGCTTCAGAACTGTTCCAGATATTCGACAGGCAGTAGACGCTCCATTCGTACCATCAACAGAACAGTCTTTGCTAACGGTATACTACGCCTTCCACATCGCTGGTAACGGGTTCTACACAACGCTGGTGACTACTTTGAAGGACAGTAACAGGTGCAAACGTGTAACTCTCTTGTATCGGTTGTAAATAAATAGTTGGCACTATTTAAGTTCCAACCCTGGTATATACGTCAACTGAAGAACCGGATATTAGTGCTAGCAAGGACGTAAAAATCGACGTACGTAACATTGCATCCAGTACCTCAGCAGAACTAGAAAGGTATTATCTTGTTCTTCAGGTGGCCTATACAGGTAAACTGAAGAATAGGATACAAATATTTCGTATGTTGTTTTTTTTTCGACTTCGCTAGCACTAGTATCCCGTTCTTCTGTTGGCTTATATACCTCTACTGAAGAACAGCATACTAACTTCGTAGTTCAACTGAGGTACTACATGACAATGTTAAGTACGAGTATGTTGGTTTTTTCGTCTTCGCTAGCAGTAGTATCCTATTCTTCAGCTGATCTATACAGGTCAACTGAAGTACAGGGTACAAACTTTACTGTTCTCGGTCTTTTCGCCGTCGCTAGTACGACTATGATACTTTTCAGTCGATACTATTACTAGCGAAGGCGAAAAAAATTATATCCCTTACTTAAGTTGACTTATATACAAAAAATTTATGTATTTCGCTTTTTTTCGCTTTGGTGTAGTTCAAATGAGATACAGCATGCCAGTATTAGGTACGTCGATTTTTTTGTCTTCAGTAGCGTTAGTGTCCTGTTCTTCAGCTGACCTATATATGTCATCTGAAGTATGGGTTTCACATTTTACGTATGTCGGTCTTTTCGCCTTCCCTAGTACTAGTAACAGCTCAAGAATAGGATCCTAGTAGTAGCGGAGGCGAAAGAAAGCAACAACGGTAAAATTTGTATCCCATCCTTCAGGTGATCTATGCAGGTCAACTGAGGAATAGGATACTAGTGCTAGCAGAGGCCGAAAAGTCGACATACGTTAAATTTGTATCCCGTACTCCAGTTAATCCACTCATATCAACTCAAGTTCGGGACACAACTCACATGTCAACTCAGGTCGTCCATGCTAACGTTACTTCTGTCCCTTTTCTTTCTTTTTTGTGTTAGAATCCCATTTTTCAGTTGAGCTATATAGGTCAACTGAATAATGGGATACTGGGCCTCAAAGCGCGATATACCTGACATTATGTTCTAAATATGGACGTACGTGATATCTGTCTACCATCTGTTTTTTCTATGCTGCTTTCCTTTGTTTCTCAACATTCGTCTTTGCTGTTAAATCCATGGAGGTAAAAAAAGAAGGGAGATGGAACAACAGATTTATGCTGCACGTTGTTTTGACGCCAGAGTGGGCACCATTTTAAGTAGCCCAAAACATTAACAGACTACTGTTTACGAGTGCTTGTTGTTTATTATCTCGATCGCATGTTTTAAGTACTAAAACTTATAGCTCTTACATGAATAACGTAGTGTCAGGAAGACAACTTCGACCGTTTTCCTGTTCTCGAATGCGCGTTTGCTCTGACACTGTCAGAGTGACCTCACGGGGAAGTCTCACTGCGGTGAACTATGGGGATGTAGCGACCCGCAGCCGCTTGTCATATGTGTGTGTGTGTGTGTGTGTGTGTGTGTGTGTGCGCGCGCGCTCGCGCGCTTTAATGCAGGAGAGTAAAATTTTGGTGCGTGCGTCAGTAGTCCCGTGCGGGCCGTCAGAGGTGTTGGGTTTATTCGCGCGAATCGCGTATCATTTATTCCTTGTCTTGATACCTTTGGTGTGATAATTACTCTATGTTTTTTTACCTTTCTTTCTCTAGGGTGTGTTCCTTTCATATGCGTTTAGTAACGCTAGCAACGAGCAGCTCACTGACCTCGAATAGACTATTGCACATTACTAGAATCGTGAGCTCTGTATTTTAGCGCCGCACACAAAATGAAGTTCCATCGTTTAGTTAACGTATTCTGACATACGCATCATTTCTGTAGCAGCCATGGCAGAGTCACAGAACGCAATTCATCTTCTCTGCGGCTAAAGAGATATGAGCGAGTTGAACCTAACGTTTTGGGCTATTCAAGATGGCGGACATAGGCATCAACTTTCTGATGTAGTGTTGTCTCCCTTCTTTTCTAACCTCCATGATTAAATACATAGACCATATATAAATCTGTGCAATATGTCATCTGTGGTAACTTCTGATGTCATTAGTCATAGCCGATGAGTTGTATCCCATTCTTCATTAATCCCGAGAAATGATGTGGAATACTTTTTATGAGAATAAAAACTTGTTTGTATACGTTATTGGAGACAGTTTTCAAGGTAACCAGTGCATCCTCAAGAATGAAATGTTTGTATGTCAGTACTGCTAATTCAAGAAAGTCTTTGTCACTCAGATAACTTTATTAACTATTATAATAACATTGATTATTAGTACTAATTCGGTCTTTTTGTTTTCATTCTGTCACAAATAACTAAATTCGTTGGATTGCTTGTAATTTTTGTATTCAAGGAATTTCGTGATTGTTAGGGTCTTCGTATATTGTGTAGTCCTCTTTCACAATAATCAGAATTAATTTTTCGAGAACGATTTTCTTTAAAGTGAAACCCTCCTCTATCGTTCTTAGTAAAAGTTTGAATATTTTGTTGAGTGTGTATTGCACCTTAAGCCACGCGAAACCGCGGATTGTTTTTGACAAGTAAAAAACAAATTTTGTAGTGAGTAGCTTATTTTTTCTGCTGATTTCTATTTGCTTTCGAGACCATCAGTACACCAGACACAAAGCAGCATGCTGACGATGAGGTAAGTTACTTTTATTTCAGCATGGATCTCACATTGCATTCTTGAGAGCAAACAGCAGAAAGTCACAATTTGCAGGTATTCTGCTTATTAAGAAGATTAATTTATAGTGAACGGTGTAGGTACCATTAAATAGCTATTTTTTTAACGAGTTGGGGAGTATTTTATTTCGTGGATATTCCAAGTCAAATCTTGCACTTCATGATGCGCAGCTTTCATAAAGTACTTCAGTACTGAATTACAGTTAAATAGCTTTAACTAAGTACATAATCAGTTTGTTTTGGGGTTTAATTAGATTTATTTTCATTATTTCAAATTGAGCATTTCACTTAAATTTTTCTTTAATGACACTATACATATGTACAACACAGGGTCAACCAACAGTCAGTGTCGCCCAGTTGTTGAATACACTACCTAGAGCACATGTATACGTAGATAAAGTTTTTGAAAAGAGAATATTCAGTATTTTCATTAATTGATAAATTTTTCAATGGATTCCAATCGCCTTGAACGTTCCTCTGGTTTTTCTGTGAACACATAGTTAAGATTGCAACATGGGTTCTCGAAAGCAGATAAGAACTATATGTATATGTACTAACAGTCGCGTTTTCTCTTCCAGCTGTTGTAATTTCATTGTAATCTTTGTGTGTGATTTTGTGTGAAATTTTGTTTGGCAAAAGTACTGAATGTGAAGGTCTTTGTTATGTAGGCTGACAATAGTACATACTGTGTAAAATATTTCAGTGTTTTTTAGATTTTTTTGCAAATATTTCTGCTGGATAAAAGAATTTATTACTTTTGGTTATTTAAATAAAAATTCACTTCGCGTACCTACAACAGTTATTTTGCTTGGTAATTCTGTTTTTACATTTCAACATTGTGGCCAGCTACAAAATATTCCATCTTGCTACCAGATCGCAAACTACATCACGAATTGGTGAATCAATAATTAATGAAACAGAAAAATCAGAACAATTGTTACACACAAATAATTTACTTGAGATTTCAGAGAATTCAAATAACTTTCCATGGATTAGTAAATGCAGCAGAACAAATTTCCAACAGTGACTAGGAAATTTCAAAAGAAGAATCCATAGGGGACAAGTCACGCCACCAATGCGAAATTTCACAATAACCACTTATTGAGACAGTCTATTTGGGTTTTTCTTCGATTTATTTCAATCAAACGGTACACGAGCCTACATCTATTACTGACAATACGCACTCATTCGTTGCAAATCCAGTAAACATGAATGTGGAAATCAATAATCCAAGTTTGTTAGAGTTACTACTAAAGATGACTAAAACATCCGAACAAAACACATAACAAAATGCAAAAGCTCAAGGAGGAATAAGTAAATGACAAAAAGAACTAGGGAACGATATCAAGAAACTTGTGGGAAAGAAAGTAAAATCTTCCTGTAGAAATCGGACAAGAGTTTAGAAATGACTTACAGTATATTTTTATGAAGTCTGAGGCCAGTCTACGCAGCCTTGAAACTGAACATAATAACCTAAAAACTGCACAAAAGAACGACAAAAAAGTGCTAATTGAAAAACTAAATATCACTACGTATACCGAGCGAAATAGTCTCGCAACTCACAGAACGCCACGATCACTGTAGAAACCATTAATGAACCGGTAGAAGCATTAAAAACTAAACAATGGTGAACAGAAAGAAGAACTTAGTATGTTAACAAAGAATGTCTAGGATTCGAAGACAAAGATGGCAAATTTGTCCTTAGATACAGACAAAATGATTCTGGTGCCACACACCCTGTACCATCTTCAGACACAACACGATATGAGGCACTTACGAGTTTTAAAGGAAGTCTGATTAAAGTCTGATTAAAGTCTGTCAACAACAGAAAAAAGACATAAACAACGTGCAAGAACAGTTGATGCTAAAGTAAACAGTTATGACGACATCTGTGACTTCACGTGTTCAGACTTACCCCCACGATCAGAAACTTGTGAACAAACTACCAATTTGTGGCATCTTGATGACTTTCCCAGGGAACAGCACTTTTCCACAAGGCATCGTAGTGAACATTTAGCAACGACTTTCACCCCCAAGGCTATTCACTACCACCAAAACTGGAATGCATGTGCGGATGTCTCGAAAGCGAGCCCGCCATGAGGATGCGCTCTGTAATCAGAGCTTGTCAAAGCAAAGTTGATTTTTGTCTTGCTTTCTTGTCTGCGTATTGGTCGCAAGCCACTCAGGAATGATTAAAGTGTAGGATAATATTCATGTAAAATTTTGAGAAATCCGAGCTTTCTAGCCCATTAAGTTATTTTTTATGTTGAAACCAATATCTCACAAACCTGTACAGTCCGTCTGATACCATTTGTTTAACAAAATTGTCTTCACATTAGCGTCACGTAATATTAGCAGAAAGATGCAAGAACAATCTAGTGCTTTTCAAAGTTTTGCTACAAGAACTGAAAGTAGACACTGATTATCATATCGCCAGAAAACATGACAACAGTGACGGCGACTAGCGACATTAATTTCCGCTATACGATCACAGAAATGGCGACTCCCTCTCACAAAACTCATTATCATAGAGACAGTTACAGACGAAAAATCAGGCATGACCCGTATGATGCACACTGGCGAGACCAAAACAATTACGCTGACAGAAGCCACGATCACAATCACGGTAATTGACAGAACAGACACTATCAAAACGAGCACAGACACTATCACAGTAACCAGAACAATTACAGGTGCAACTCGTATTCTAACGGATACAGAACTCATGGCAAAACAGAAATTATAGAGCCAGTCATCAAAAGGGTCAATATTATCAAAACAATAACAGACAACAATCTAGTCAACATTTGCAAGACGCTAGTAAATCAAGCCCAAGTCCGCCGCGACACGTTGAGACAGTTGAAGTGAGACCGCCTAACCCGGTCAACGATCAGGGTGTGACTCGCAGCGCCAGCAACTGCCGGCACAATGAACAGGACTCAAAAAGCCGCTGCCAAAACAGTAACTTTCGTATCTATGGAAGACATAAGAGATCTTTTATTAAAGGCACCAGATAATACATAAAATGCTATTTCACATCCAGAGATACATGTTTCTTGAGGTACCATCACTTTGTCCGCCGTTCTTCATTCAGGTAGTCCCATATCTGTGATCAGTATCATTGCATTCAACAGATATACAAAGGCGACAGACTGTCCTACATTATCTTTACGCAAAATCAAACTACAGGGTGCTATTTCAGGCAAAAGTGTTGATGTACGACATCAAACTAGTTTGGATTTCACACGTCAAGGACAAAAAGTTGTAACGAGTTTCTTAATTGCATCGCTTTTGTAGACAGAAATGGGAGCAGACTTTTTAAAAGAACATAAAGAAATTTTAAACTTTAATGATTCATAGATATTCTTAGAATCTGAAGGCAAATCAATTGCTAGAATTTAAGATATCACAAAATTAAGTGCATATTCATATATCTCTATTGGCCACTACATAATCCTTCTGAACGCCTGCTTCGAGAAATCAATAAACTTTGCAACAATATCAGATTTGGGATAGACGTATACATATGTTTCAGGGCACTTTAAACAAAATTTCCATGTGATTTTGCTTCATTGCCTCTCTTAATTGTACTTATGAATGAACGACCACCAGACCGAATCAGAGAGTTTGTACCATTACCTAATTCATGCAAACCATATCACAACTGGTAATAGACCTAGCAGTGAGTAAAATAAAGAAAGCTGCAGAGCAAAGAAACAAGCTAAGTTTAATTTCAAGAAGCTATACATTGGTGAGAAAGTACTTTGAAATCCCATCCTTTATTACACAAAAATAAGCATCTAAGTCGTAAGTTTTTTTCGGTGTAAAATAGACCTTACAGAATTTGTTGAATAACACATCATTACACAGTAATAGTGGAAGCAATACATACCAAAAAAAGTAAAGGATACATCATATAACACATATCAAACCAGTTGTGGAACGGTTACTTTATATTTTACTCAGATATGATCATCCTGAAAAGTACCTTTAATTGTTACTATTATGGCATACATTCCAACGTATTATGTTATTTACGATAATCTTTTTTGTTTTTTCCTTTTTAACTGACTACACTTCCATTCATCTTCAGGTCAGATTATGACACACACACACACACACACACACACACACACACACACACACACACACACATATATATATATATATATATATATATATATATATATATATATATATATATATATATATATATATATTAAAACAAATTTGGCTCTTATGGATATATTCCAGATTTATAAGACACATTAGCACATGGGAATGCACTGCTGAATGAAAAGTTTTTTTACTGCTATATGGTGAACTAGGCATTGCTGAAAAACATAAAAGAAAAGACTATAGATTTGACTGATGTATTTTTATGGTAACATGAGTATTTTTATGAACAACATGCTACATTCATAGTGCTTTTTTCACTTTTTTACATTTTAGCACTTACTAATTGATTTTCTGGTCATGGATTAGGGTAATGTTATGTAATTTTGTATAATTTTGTTGCACAATATGACTATTGCTTAACATAGCTATTGCTTTATGTGAACTTGGGCATTACACAGTTATTGTTGCACCAACATTCCTTTTCACACATAATTCTTATTGGCATTTTGCCATGACTCTGGTATCTTGCATTTCTGTGATGACATACTTTGCTTTAGTTGCATTCATTTATTTTTTGATGAAACACTCTGTTTATGATTTGTCTTATCTTAAGAATGTGTGCACTTCTTTTTGGTTATTGGTTTACCACAATAGTGGTTTGCTGCATATGTATAAGGTAAGGCACTTTGCTGCATTGCCTTCATGACAAAATACTTGTCATATTCATATGTGTATGATACTGAATTTGGCTGAATTGCTTTTATGATGAAATTTTTTCATCAATTTTTTCATGTATATAGCGGTGCCTATAATTTTATGAGATTTCACTTAGTACACGCATTTACTGTTAGAGGTTATAAATAAGTTAAATGTCATGACTGATAAGAGAATTATCCAAAACGGGTAGAGGAAGTTGAGAATACAGCAGTTCACCTAGGAGTTAAAAAGAAATGATTACATAGAAATGAAAGTTGTGGAATGTGTGAATAGTCAGGTCGAATAATATTATATATATTCTTTTACTGAAGAAAGATGTTGCCTGAAATGTGGAAATATAAATGAGTGTAAACAGACTGAACAATGGTTATATTACATAGTCATGTGTTAACGAAATATTTGAAGGACATTTGAATATGATGGTTTTGGTAAGTAAATTGACATACAAGGTATTATGAGTACATACTCAGCACAAACGTTAGAAATATTATCTGTACATTAAATGGTATTGTCACAAGGACAAAATACCACAATGACTCATCGAGACTGAAGTGCACTCAGTTCCCTTCCATTTTGCTGTACATAAACTATGACACATTTGTTTGTCCTTTATGTCTGGTCTACACACCTTCTTACTCTCTATACAACATCTTGCTCTTATACTGTGGGTGTGTTGTTCATGTATGTACATATTATTACCACTGCTCCTATGTTTTACATGCTGCTCGTTAGTTCTGTGTAACCAGACATTTTCTGAGTGGGTAGGCAACACATTTTCATGACCATTTGTCGCCATTAGAAGGTACTGATGTTTTTGTCAGTTGCTCCACTTATTAAAGATTAGTTTTGTATCTTGCACATAATATTGCTTATTTATTAGTGTATATAAGTGTTTTATGATCAGACTTTTTATTGAAATCTACAAATATTCATGTTTAACATATAAGCTTCATCTTACATTTTCATGCAACTCTCTTGTAGCACATCACATATTTGCTAAGAATAAGATCATACTTTTACTGTATATGAAAGCTTCATATTGTTTTGATTATTTCACTTAAATAGATATATGTCATTTCTTAGAGAGACAATACTGCACGTGCAGTTCAGATTTTTGTATAATATTTATGAAGAAACACAAATTCAATGAAACCGCCATGGCTTTAACTAATTTTTGCACACACCTAAAGGAAATAGTAGTACTGAGTGTGAAGATGCCTCTGAGACATGAAATGGAGATATAATGATCCAGTGTCAAATTACTTTCATGAGTCTGTTCATATTTGATTCTACATTTCCTCCCAATCATTAGAGTGTTGTCAGTGACTGACAGTTGTCTTAATGAGTCTATCTCTAGCAATGCTTCAAGAAATGTCAATATTGTGCTAGTAGCATTCCCTTTGTAAGCTATAGGACATAATGAGAAGAGAATTAAACAGTACCTTCGTGGGTGCTAAGTTATGCAACATTTTACCTTAAATTGTATTCCCACAGTGACCTCAGTATTAAACCTATGACACACTAAAACAAATCATCGATGTTTATAAGTGAAGCAATATTTCCCTGCAATGTACAAAACTTGGCAAATAGTGTGTGTGCTCCCTCCATGTGCAAAAAGAATCTTCATATGTTAAACACAAGTCAGAGCATTCTCTTGTACACTTTGTAATCTAAAGTCCTAACAGTTGTTACGTTCTTTGTAATTGTAGCTTATTGTACTCACTGCTGTGTAATTTAAAAAAAAATACATTCGATCTGTATGAATTTCTTTTGCTGGAAGTCAGTGGATAACGTAAGAATTTTATATATTTTCTGACATTGTACATAATTTACCTTTACATTATTGGAACAGAGACGAATGAGTGTACTGCAGAGAACAGTGAATAACATCCTTGACTGTTTATCTTTTGTTTGCTTACTCGCCTGTCAGATGGGCAGCGGTGCAGCGTTCTTATAGCAGTGAGCAGTTAAGTCTTTAGAGTAGATTATATATTTATGAATTTGAAAGAATTAATCTGGAATGCTTCATTAAGCATATGAAAACTTGTTTGAAAACGTATGTTATGGTTCCACTGATGGAGAAGATTTTAATGGAGGAGATTTTTAAGATAACCAGTGCATGTCCAAGAATAAAATGTTTGTCAGAACTATTACTTGAAGGTAATGTGTGTCGCTCTGATCACTAATAAATTCATGTTTCAACTTTAAATGTGAACATGCTAGGTTAGACTATACTGTGACTGTTATTGGTATCAAATGAAACAACAAGTTTACTGTTACCAGTCACTGTTTATCTATCTCCAGATGCGTTTCAAAGGTTTAAATATCAATCATCAGGTGGATTTACATTTGTTAGTATGATGTGTGTGAGTGTGAGTGTGTGTGTGTGTGTGTGTGTGTGTGTGCTGGAGAGAGTGTGGGAGAGTGTGTGTGTGAGTGTGTGTGTGTGAGTGTGTGTGTCTTCCAGATGTCACAGGTTCCTTTCACAGCCATGACACATCACATGCATACTGCCATATTTTGTTAACAATTTTATTTGATGCAGGGATCAATAGCACAAGAGAAACATTATCATAATGTATAAAGTACATACATTATAACAACATTATTACAAAACAAGTTCTAAATGATTTTGGAGATCTTACTTTTGAGCTGTTCGATGCATGCATTGGAATAAATCTTTCAGTTGGTATATAAATCCGATTTTGTCAAGCTTATATAGGTTAAACATCATACCCATTAATATAATTATATGTTGGCTACAGTGGTAAAAAATATATAAATAACAATTTTGGTTGGTTTCACAGATAGGAATAAAAGACTGGTGGCAGAGGTAGAGGGAGAGAGACAGGGAGAGGAAGAGAAAGAGAAAATGAGAGGGAGAGATGGAAGGAGTGACTGGATGAGAGCAAACATTCCAAAGCAGTTTTTTTTTAAAAAATTACTGTCTAAAGGTTGAGGTAATACATCGTTTAATGCTTTAAAATATGCAGATCGATGTTCAGTTAGAGCAATTATTTGATTTACATATAATTTCAAGCTAGTGGGGGGTCTAAGCTGTTGGTGTGATGGTATATTTCTAAATAAGATCAATGACTCGTAAATTTGGGGGATGTCATGATAACATAGCTAAATATTTATGGTAAATATTCAGGTGTGTGTGTGTGTGTGTGTGTGTGTGTGTGTGTGTGTGCATTGAAAATTTAATAACTTAGGCAGCTGCTGAAAACAGAGATAATGCTATTGTAAATATTGTCATTTTTTGTCATTTAACATGGACTCGGGTTGTTTTGTTTGGTGTTTGTATATATGGAGTGTTTCGGCTATTGGTGATGTGTGGTCTTTATTGTTTGTTAGTGTTACCGTGTGTTCTATGAATCTAATCTCAAATGATCTACCTGTCTGACCTATGTAGAAACAGGTTCAGTCCAGACATTCAATTTTGTACACACATGTGTGATGAAGCAGGTTTAGTGTGTTAATGTTGTGAGGTAACTTCTGTCCAATCTTGTTGTCTGTGGTAAAGGATATGTTTATGCCCTGTCATTTGAAGACATTGGCAATCTGATATATCCAATCTTGCTCTCTGTGATAATGTTAATGCTAATTTACCTGCTTGAATACACACTTTCACACAACTATTTCAAATTTAACAATAGAATCTACAAACAAACAGATGGCCTGACAATGGGCTCTAATCTTTGTGGACTGTTGGATGAAATATTCATAAGTAATTTAGATGAAAAAATCCTGAATTTCTATCGCCACCTCCTCAAAAATATCACATGCTACTACAGATATGTGGATTATAACGTAATTTTAATCAGTGGCGCAAAAAATGGCTTCAGTGAGAGTTGAACCAGTTTTTCAGATTGAAATTTATCGGAATCCTACCACAACACACACTACAATCCACAACTCCTGTCACCCCATAGGCCAAAAATCGGCAGCATTGTGGTACACAATCAATAGAGCTATCCACCTACCACCCCCTCAAGATACACACACACACACACACACACACACACACACACACACACACACACCTTAATATTTACCATAAATATTTAGTTATGTTACCATAAACAAGAAATTGAAGTTATAAAACAAACAGCTATTGCAAATGCTTATAGTAGATTCATAGTAGACACCCTAAAACACCCAATAGTGACAAATCAATCACATCACAAGAAACAAAAGGAAGACAACATCTTACATACAGTCCTCCATCTATCTAATATTTCATATCAGCTTGCCAATGTCTTCGAACAAAAAGGCATAAAGATATCTTTTCCCACTGAAAACAAAATTGGAATGACAACATCAACACACAAAACCTGATTTATCACACACTAATGAACAAAAAATACCACACATTAGCAACAGCCAACAACCTGCATTAAACAAAACACCTTGTTAACAACACAAGTATCTGCATCCTACAGATACAACCTAGAGGCAAAAATCTAGACATCCTTAAAACACTCCAAATGTACAAACACCATACAAAACAACCCGTGTCCATCTTAAATATGTGTACAAAATTGAATGTTTGGACTGTAGCATATTCTACATAGGCTAGACATGTAGATGACTTGAGATTAGATCAAGGAACACATGGCAGCACTACAAAGCAAAAAATACCACACATCAGCAATAGCCAACAACCTTATTGAAACAAAACACCATGTCAGCAACACAAGTATCAGCATCCTTCACATTCAGCCTAAAGGCAAAAATCTAGACATCCTTGAAACACTCCAAATATACAAACACCAAACAAAGAACCTGAGTCCATCTTAAATGTGTGTACAAAATTGGATGTTTGGACTGTGGCTGCTTCTAGATAGGTCAGACAGGTAGATCATTTGAGATTAGATTCAGGGAACACATAGCAGCACTAACACCAAACTAAACAACTCAAGTCCATCTTAAATGGGTATACAAAATTGAATGTTTGGACTGTTGCTGATTCTGTATAGACCAGACAGGTAGATCATTTGAGATTAGATTCAGGGAACACATGGCAGCACTAAAGCTAAAGGCAAGAAATTAGACATCTTTGAAACACTCCAAATATACACACACCAAACAAAACATCTTAAACGATAAAAGTGACAATATCTACAGTAGTATCATCTCTGTTTTCAATGTGCGCGCGTTTTGCAGACACACACCTTGACATTTACCATCAATATTTAGTTATGTTATGATGGCATCCCCCAAATTTACAAGGGATTGACCTTATTTAGAAATATAGCATCATACCAAAAGCTTATACCCCCTGTCACCTTCAAACTATATGTAGATCAACTAACGACATAAACTGAACATCTATCTGCGTATTTTAAAGCATTAACCAATGTATCACCTCAACCTTTAAGCAGTTACTACTTGTAACAGACATAATTTTAAAAAACCCTGCACCAGAACGTTTGCTCTCATCCAATCACTCCTTCCATCTCTCCATCTCTCTTTCTCTTCCTCTCCATCTACCTCCAATCTTTTATTCCTAATCCAACCTAAATTCTTATTTATGTATTATTTTACCTCTGTAGCCAACATAGTTATTGTACCTAAAGTTTGCAACATGTTACCTGATTACATAAACAAGAATGAGGTTTAAGCTACATAAACCTGACAAAATCAGGTTTATATACTGGCTTAAATATTTATTCCAACACATTTGTCCAACACCTCAAAATAAATATCTCCAAAAGCCTTTGGAACATATTCTGTAATAATGTTGTGATTCTTTGTACTTTATAATAATGGTTTTCTTCTGCTATTGATCCTTGCACCTCATAATTTCCAGACGCCATATTTGTTTACAATAAATGGCATTATACATGTGACGTGTAACGACAGTATAAGGAACTGTGACCACTGAAAGTACTCTATTTTAGTTTTATTATTGCTAACGTTAGAATACGTTTAGGTATTTGTAAAAGAAAGCCAAAAACCATGTTCTAAAATAGTGTTTATTTCACCACGAGACAGTGCCTTAAGTTACTCCAAAAAATCGTAACACAACATACACACACACATATGTACTGTTATTGGTATCAAATGAAACAACAAGTTTACTGTTACCAGTCACTGTTTATTTATCTCCATGACGCATTTCAAAGCTTTAAACCTCCATCATCAGATGGAGTTCCATTTACATTTATTGGATATATTTCGTAAACCACATCAAATACTGACGAACCGATTCCACAGACCGAACGTGAGCAGAGGGGCTAGTGTAACTGTTTAATACAAACCATAAAAAATGCTCTGAAATATGTTTTTTAACACAAACTTAGTTTTTTTTTAAATGGCACCACGTTAGTTTTGTTAGCACATCTGAACATATAAACAAATACGTAGTCAGTGCCGTTTGTCGCATTGTAAAATGTTAATTACATCCGGAGATATTATAACCTAAAGTTGACGCTTGAAACCTCCGACGTTGAGTTGCGTGTTGTAACAAACACGGGCCACGGTCGGCGAGCAGCATCTGCAGGGACATGTTTACGATGACGACAGAGTTTACGGGTGTGGATGTAGTGCACTGTTGTGGTTTGGTCTAGCTGTCGCAGTCTCCGCATGTAGCGCTTGCTGCTGTTGTTATTCTGCATTCGTCTTCGCACGCAGACCAACTGTAGTACACCGTGTTACCAGACGTCTGCGATAGTGTAGTGTTGTAGGGACTGTGACCATGGTGTATTCGAAATCTGAAAAGGCGGAGATGATACTCATCTCTGGCGAGTGTCAACGAAATGCAGCTGAAGTCTGCAGGGTGTATACAGAACGGTACCCTGACAGAGAGCGTCCAACGTGCCGCACATTGCAAAACATCTACTGCCAACCGTATGCAACAGGTATGGTTGTAGCACGCAAATCGGTCCGTAACAGGCCCGTCACAGGAGAAGCGGGTGCAGTTGGTATGTCAGCTGCTGTTGCCATGAACCCACACATGAGTACACGGGACATTGCGAGAGCCGGTGAACTGAGTCAAAGTCACCGCATTCACCCGTTTCATGTGTCGCTACATCAGCAATTACATGGTGATGACTTTAATCATCGAGTGCAATTCTGTCAATGGGCATTAACAGAGAATGCGTTGCAGTTCTACCTGTTTACCGATGAAGCGGGTTTCACAAACCACGCGGCAGTGAATCTACGGAACATGCATTACTGGTCAGTGGACAATCCTCGCTGGCTCAGACAGGTAGAGCGACAGCGACCGTGGACTGTAAATGTATGGTGCGGAATCATTGGCGACCATCTCATTGGTCCTCACTTCATTGCAGGGGCCCAAACAGCTGCAACATACATCGCGTTTCTACAGAATGATCTGCCAACGTTGCTCGAAAATGTCCCACTGGAAACCCGTCGACGTATGTGTTATCAGCATGATGGTGCACCTGCACATTCCGCAATTAACACTAGGCTGACCCTTGACAGGATGTTCGACGGGCGTTCCATAGGACGTGGAGGACGCATAAATTGCCCAACCCGTTCTCCTGATCTTACACCTTTGGACTTCTTTCTGTGGAGTACGTTAAAGGAGAATGTGTACCGTGATGTGCCTACAACCCCAGAGGATATGAAGCAACGTATTGTGGCAGCCTGCGGCGACATTACACTAGATGTACTGCGGCGTGTACGACATTCATTACGCGAGAGATTGCAATTGTGCGCAGCAAATGATGGCCACCACTTTGAACATCTATTGGCGTGACATGTCGGGACACACTCTATTCCACTCCGTAATTGAAAACGGAAACCACGTGTGTACGTGTACCTCACCCCTTATGGTAACGTACATCTGCGTCAGTGAAAAAGACCAATAAAAAAGTGTTAGCATGTGGACGTAATGTGCTGTTCCAGTCTCTTCTGTACCTAAGGTCCATCATCGTTCCCTTAGGATCCCTACGTAATTCGGTGCTCTCCGATACACACGATCGAACAGCGGAGGAGTGGTACTCAAGCGTCAACTTTAGGTTACAATATCTCCGGATGTAATTAACATTTTACAATGCAACATACGGCACTGATTACGTATTTGGTTATATGTTCAGATGTGCTAACAAAACTAACAGGGTTCCATTTAAAAAAAAAACCTAGGTTTGTGTTAAAAAACATACTTCAGAGCATTTTTTTATGGTTTGTATTAATCAATTACACTAGTCCGTCTCCTCACGTTCGGTCTGTGGAATCGATTCGTCAGTCTTTGATGTGGTTTACGAAATATATCCAGCGGTAATGTTAGGTGACTCACCCTGTATATACACTCCTGGAAATTGAAATAAGAACACCGTGAATTCATTGTCCCAGGAAGGGGAAACTTTATTGACACATTCCTGGGGTCAGATACATCACATGATCACACTGACAGAACCACAGGCACATAGAAACAGGCAACAGAGCATGCACAATGTCGGCACTAGTACAGTGTATATCCACCTTTCGCAGCAATGCAGGCTGCTATTCTCCCATGGAGACGATCGTAGAGATGCTGGATGTAGTCCTGTGGAACGGCTTCCCATGCCATTTCCACCTGGCGCCTCAGTTGGACCAGCGTTCGTGTTGGACGTGCAGACCGCGTGAGACGACGCTTCATCCAGTCCCAAACATGCTCAATGGGGGACAGATCCGGAGATCTTGCTGGCCAGGGTAGTTGACTTACACCTTCTAGAGCACTTTGGGTGGCACGGGATACATGCGGATGTGCATTGTTCTTTTGTGACAGCAAGTTCCCTTGCCGGTCTAGGAATGGTAGAACGATGGGTTCGATGACGGTTTGGATGTACCGTGCACTATTCAGTGTCCCGTCGACGATCACCAGAGGTGTACGGCCAGTGTAGGAGATCGCTCCCCACACCATGATGCCGGGTGTTGACCCTGTGTGCCTCGGTCGTATGCAGTCCTGATTGTGGCGCTCACCTGCACGGCGCCAAACACGCATACGACCATTATTGGCACCAAGGCAGAAGCGACTCTCATCGCTGAAGACGACACGTCTCCATTCGTCCCCCCATTCACGCCTGTCGCGACACCACTGGAGGCGGGCTGCACGATGTTGGGGCGTGAGCGGAAGACGGCCTAACGGTGTGCGGGACCGTAGCCCAGCTTCATAGAGACGGTTGCGAATGGTCCTCGCCGATACCCCAGGAGCAACAGTGTCCCTAATTTGCTGGGAAGTGGTGGTGCGGTCCCCTACGGCACTGCGTAGGATCCTACGGGCTTGGCGTGCATCCGTGCGTCGCTGCGGTCCGGTCCCAGGTCGACGGGCACGTGCACCTTCCGCCGACCACTGGCGACAACATCGATGTACTGTGGAGACCTCACGCCCCACGTGTTGAGCAATTCGGCGGTACGTCCACCCGGCCTCCCGCATGCCCACTATACGCCCTCGCTCAAAGTCCGTCAACTGCACATACGGTTCACGTCCACGCTGTCGCGGCATGCTACCTGTGTCAAAGACTGCGATGGAGCTCCGTATGCCACGGCAAACTGGCTGACACTGACGGCGGGGGTGCACAAATGCTGCGCAGCTAGCGCCATTCGACGGCCAACACCGCGGTTCCTGGTGTGTCCGCTGTGCCGTGCGTGTGATCATTGCTTGTACAGCCCTCTCGCAGTGTCCGGAGCAAGTATGGTGAGTCTGACACACCGGTGTCAACGCTTTTTTCCATTTCCAGGAATATATATATATATATATATATATATATATATATATATATATATATATATATATATATATATATATAGTAAATCCATCTGATGATGGAGGTTTAAAGCTTTGAAATGCGTCATGGATATAAATAAACAGTGACTGTTAACAGTAGATAAGTTGTATCTTTTTCAGTAAATTCATGATTAGTGTTAACTTGATCTCTTTGTTTTCATTATCTTACAAAGAGCTCAGTTGGTGGAATGTCTGCAAATTTTGTATTGAGAGAATGTCGTAATTTTTAGGGTCTTCTTATGTTGTACAGACTTTTTTTTGACAATAACAAGGGTCTAATTTTTCAATGACGATTTTCTAAAGTAAATCCTTCCTCCATCTTCTTAGTAAAGCTCTGAATATTTTGTAGCATGTCCGCTGCACCTTATGCCACACAAAGCCACAGATTGTTTCTTTCTGTAATGCAAAAAACAAATTGTTCGTGAGTAATTTAGTTTTTCATATGCTGCTGCAGCTGCTGATTTCTATTTGCTTTCAGGACCGTTCAGTGCAACACACACAAACTGCATACTGAGCGTGAGATAAGTTACTTTTATTTCAGGGCTGATCTCACTTTGCATTCTTGAGCGCAAACATTAAAAATTCAGATTTTGCAGGTATTGTGCTTATTAAGCAGATTAATTTATAGTGAACAGTGTACTCAACTTTAAACCGTTATTCGCTACAGTATTGAGGAATATTTTATTTCGTGTACATCACAAGTCAAACTTTGCATTTCATGTTACTCAACTTTCATAACATATGTCAGTAATGAGTTATAGTTAAATAGTGCACTATCTAGCAAACCTACGGTAAATCTTACTCAATGTGGACGGGCCTTTGGTCAGGTGTGACAGGATACGCACCATGATTTTCTCTTTGTTTCATCAGTTTCATAATCTCTGGTGTCCTCAATATTTCTTCTCACATATCAAGTACCTATCATTTTTTCACTACTGTAATACCGGAAAACCGGATGGGATATGTCCAGTATCTTGCCTGTACCTTTGCACAACACTAAATCTTTCTACATCTCCTTCTGCATTTCTGACATCTGACTTCGGATCAAATTTCTCTCTAAGCTGCATTTATCCAAAATCACCAGGTATTCAAGAAAAAGAGAAGATTAAAGCTTCATACTTTATAGCTGGCATAGCTTTCATCTTGATGTTTTTCTGATTCCTTTCTATTTCCGTTTTATTTCTTAGAACTCATGTGCTAATTTTACGACGTTATTTTTTTCTGACTGCATTTGCTCTTTCTGTAAAGTTTTTATATATCTCTATTTCATGTGGCTACTCTCATAAGGTAATGTAATGAGGAAATTGCATAATGTTAATAAAGCTGATCTTTTTAAACTCCTCGTATTCATTGCTATAAATATTGTCATTGCCGGCCGCGGTGGTCTCGCGGTTCTAGGCGCGCAGTCCGGAACCGTGCGACTGCTACGGTCGCAGGTTCGAATCCTGCCTCGGGCATGGATGTGTGTGATGTCCTTAGGTTAGTTAGATTTAAGTAGTTCTAAGTTCTAGGGGACTGATGACCACAGCAGTAGAATCCCATAGTGGTCAGAGCCATTTGAACCATTTTTTTATTGTCATTGTTATTATTACATTATTATCATTGTTATTTTTTTGTGTTGTATATGTACAATTCAAGTTTCGACCAGATAGCGGTGCACGTTAGCATGTCGCTTCTGGGATTCAGAGAGCCGTACTGGCCCAGACAGAATCTACCTGATGAAGTTAACGATGAGGCCTGGTGTGCTGACCAACCTGCATATGTTTCTTACAGTTTTCCACCTTCAACTAGGAGAATACTGGTCTGGTAGCCACGTCCCACGCATAAAAAAAAAGAAATTAGGCAGTCCCATACTTGGTAATTTACAAAACTACGTTTATTTGGTGATTACATTTTCCTTTCTTTTTTGTAAATTTCTTGGTTGTTGTTGGATGTTCACTCTCGCCAAAGTCAGATCTACGAATCACATTTGGCATGAATGCAGAGGTGTGTTCTAAGTGTGTGCTAGTGCACGCTGGAGAGGAGAAGAGGCATGCAGACAATCATTCTTCGAGAACTTGATTCGCACAGAAAATGTTTAATGTTGGTACCAAGCAACCTTTGTCATCAAATTGACAGTAGCTTGCTGAGTATATAGATGTAGAAGTAGAGGGCGCTCGGAAGAGAGAGTCGTGAGTGGGCGGTTGCAGGACTAGCTTGTTATACATCTGTAATTTGCTGAGGCTAACAGTTTCTATGAAGTGGAAAATTCTCTCTGTCTCTCTCTCTCGCATTTGAGCGCAAATTAATTTATTCACTTACCTAATTGTGTTGCCTTCGTATCACTTGTACCCGCCTAGCAGAAAAAGTAGCGGTTTTCGTTGCTGTTTCTCTCGGAGCATAAAGCTCGAAATGTACTAATTTTAAAAACGATGCATAATTACCTCTTGTCCAGTAACACTACAAAAATGCCCTATGAAGGAAATTGTGAAACTTACCCGCTTCGCTACGTAGTGAAAAATGAGATGATATCAAATGGAACCAAATTTATGCACACAAATTAGTAGAACTATTTTATAGAAAACGTAAATTATGTTGATTCACACAAAGGAACAAAAATATTGTTAAGTTGATCTCTTTTAAAGTGCTGTGAATTAAGGTAAGGGCTCATGTGTAAAAGGGAGGGATAGTTGGACCACACCTTACGACACAAAGAAACTATAGTAGAAACAGTCGACGGGAAGCAAAAGTTATGGTGTGACTCATAGAACAGAAAATAATTTTTAATGTTAAATTATTTTTAATGCTGCGTGTTAAGAAAAGAGCGCATCAGAAAATGAAGGACGGTTGGACCGCAAGTTAACACAAAGAAGCTCGAGACTCTGTCCAACGTTTTCTAATAAAAAGAGTATGTTGTAAGTGGAACGTTGTGTAAAAAACGAAGTGCAGAGCTGGTAACGGTGCAACTCCACGTCGTCTTGTGATGACTGATCTTTTAGGCATAAAAATAAATAAAACCAATAACTGAAACGTTCGCACATCTATTTATTTACACATTATGTACATTTTGTCACTTTATGGAAATATCTGGTGCTCTGTATACATGGTTCTCTGAGCAGCCCCGTTTATCTCTTATTTAACAGTCTTTTCTCCTCCAGGCGTCTCTGGATCTGTGAGGCACGCGTTTGAAGAGTCCGAACTAGTTTTGTGAGAGTTATCCAGTGAGGCAGGAGACGATCAAGATATACTCACTGTACCACTCAATGAGCGCACTTTAACGTGAAATTTTGCAGACAAGTCTTTTCTCAGTGTTTGCATGTTATTTGCGAACACAAAATCGCAGGTATCACGAACAAGAATATGCCTCACATAAAAATTTATTTATGTAATATGAAGTGTTCGCTACTTATAACACCGCCACAGTGGTAAGTTTTTGGCATGTACCTATTGGAACACGGAGACCGTGTATGTTATTACAGGTATTAGAGGTAAGGGCCGCACAACAGAGGGGCTGGAAAATCTGCTTGAACTACACAGTGCTTAAAGCCAGCAGGGAATAATATACGCTGGGTTGACGTTGTGATTTATTTTCACAAGACAGCGTAACTAAACTTCATCTTCCGATGTTGTCCTCATAACAAGACAATCCTTTTGGAACAAATTTCAAACTGCAAACGCTTCACTAAAAGACCCAATCAATACGTCTGCAGTCGTGACGTGGAAAATTGTTATCGTTTGTTCATATCTCTGGAAGCTTTTGATGTCAGGCAGAAGAATTTATTTAGGACGCATCATTAGGTCCTTCCATTAGCTGTTCTCAGTTCGGTTAAAGAGAACAGTCGACAGCATAAGCTCTGTTTTCTTCTTTCGAAGCCCTCAATATGTGCTACAGTATTCTACAGTCAACTGCGTCATTAGATCGAGGATCACGTGTATTGAAAGGATGTTTGCTTCCATGAACGTCTCGCTGGATGCAAAAATAGTGAGCTCATTCTGTCCAGACGTCGTCGGCAGTCTGTACCAGTCGCGTCACTTGCGCTATTGGCGTTTCTTGTTATTCGGACTGACTGCTTTGTCTAGCAGCATAGTTCTTTCAGCAGAAGGTGCGCTGTGCTAATAAGAGAAGTGTAATTAACCAAATAGAGCGAACCGACGTCCGCACACCCACTGGGACGAAGCAACGCTCTACATACGCTCTCCACATAGAAATTACACAAAAGGAGGATAGAAGTGGTACTGTGGAATGGGATTCAGCACCGCTGTGGTTCACCACTTCGCTACCCTGACCTACACAATGGGTGCGTCGCTAGCAGCTTGCGTTGCTTCACTTCCGTGCTGTGCTTGTGCTTAATAGACACGGTGATCATTCTTCCGGCCAAAGTTTATCGCGCAGTTTCGATAAATATTATTGCTGAGTGGAGAAGTGGGGACTCGAAGTGATGGATAGAATTGGGCAGTAAAACGAACGGAGAGTTGTTAACGTTGCGCCAAATCTAGGAACAATTTTTGAAAGAAGAGAGTTTTCGTCAGGTGTTTGGGAGCTAATGCGGTCTGGACGGATTCGATTGACAGACAACGGAGGAAGGAAATAGAGTTATCTTCCTTCGTGAAACGCGTTTGTAGCAATATGTTTTCGTGTTCCCCACAGACGGCTGTCACAAACTGTTAATGCTAATTCTGTAGAACTCGGAGTGACGTTGATTTGAAATTCAGCTTAGTGATTCGTGTTTGGAGAGCTCGTCGAAGGTCACTGAAGAAGGTATGCGTCCGTTATATTCATGGTGCAACGCAGTACGCAAAATTCGAGGTTAATTTCGTCATACAACATTTCCTCGTCGCTGCTTCCAGACCTACGAGCTAGGCGCTTTTTATTTCGGTTGGTTACTGTATCGTGGGACCTTCTCTCCTGCGTGGTTCCATTCAGCTAATACTAAAGTGCCCCGAACATTTTAAGTGTTTCATCCGATGCAGAGCCACGAGACTGTAACTAGTGCCTTCCCACTGCCGCCTCTGAAGGAGCAGCAAGGATGCCATGTCTCACGTTTTCGTGTTGCGTGTCATCCTGCAACTGTCCCAGACGACGAGTCGCCGTGTTACGATTCAGGTGAAGTTGTTTAGCGTGGCTCTATCCAGCCGATATGTCGAACGCGATCAAAGATTCTGGGTTTCACCCGATTTTAAGACGCGGAAGTGCAAGTAACCCACGAGTTTTAACGTTCCAGGAGGTGCGATTGTCTCGACGTTTTCGATTTTCAAACTCAGAACGAAGGAGAGTAGCGTTTCCTCTGCTAGTGCGCGCGTGAAAATATTTTTCGTGTCCCAGAGACAAAGAAATAATACTGTTTGTAGAACTCGGAGAGGCTAGCCTTTCAAAAGTAGGGCATTCGTGTTCTCACTGGTGAAGACTCGGATCATCAGATTTGTTCCTGGAACTTCAAAAATAGATGAAATTGAAGGTACACTCGTCACGCGAATTTATTGGTCCTTTGCTCGAGGTCCAGACCTAGGCATGTTCTTCGTGAGAATCGAGCGATCAGTGTGTGATCTCAGTTGGCGACGACACTTTTTTCAACCGACAGGCCGGTAGTGACCACCGAACATTCACCCTTTCGTCCGATACAGGGCAGTACAACTAAATGTGGTTGCCTTACAAGTGCATTGCTGCGGAGATGGCGCTGTGTGCCACACGTCCCGCGCGTCGAGAGTCATTCGGAACGGCCCCACGCGACGACCAGCTGCCGCGGTAGGCAACGAGTGAAGACACGTTGTCCCGCGGTGAGGTAGGGCGCGGTTTAAAGGCGCGGCAGCTGGGAAGGCGCGCCGGCGAGCGCCCCCGACGGCTCCGGGACAGGGACAGCGGCAGCGGCAGCGGCGGCGCCAGGGTCGCCGTCGGCGGCGGGCTGGCACTTGCGGTAGAAGTCTGGCGGCGGCGCGGCGGCGGGCCCGGCGCGCGGCGCCAGCAGGCGGCGGCACGAGTCGCAGACGGTGTCGCTGCGCGGCGAGCAGGCGCGCGCCTCGAACAGGCCGGGCCCGCAGCGCGAGCACAGCCAGCAGGGCGCGCGCGCCGAGTGGTGCGGCGAGTAGGCGACGCCGGCGGCGCAGCGCGCGCACGCCGTGCCCTGCCCGCGCGCCCGGTCGCACGCCGCCACGGCGCCCCAGCCGGGCGCGCAGCGCGAGCAGCCGGCCCGCCGGTGGCGCAGCCGCGGCAGCGCGCCCGCCTCGCGCACCTGCAACACGGGCAGCCGCCGTCAAAACGGGCCGCGCGGTTGCCACGGAAACGCCCGTCTCGAACCGCTGCCGCGCGCCGCGCTCCAGGTCCGCGCCGCCTGTCACAGAACGCGCTGAGCGTGATGTCAGGTACGGAACCCCGAGCCACACGTTCGCCGAACCGCTGGTGCGGACGCGGCGGCAGCTATGAAATACTTATCATCCGATCCCAAGGAAACTATTCGGTACAAAAATCTGATTCTTGTGAATTCTTTCGATAAAGGACCGAATTTCTTTTCGTTATTCGTCGTGGTTAGTTGCTGTATCGCATTTACGTAAACCTTTACACGAAATTTTAATGAGTATGATGAGGTAAAAACGCATTGCGTCGACTTTTCGTACAATTCATTTTAGATAATACATTATTGCGTATGAAATTTAGCCAACGTATGGCAATTGTTTTTAAAGCTGAGAGCAGAACGATAGCTATCACCGTTCTCGAGATACTGAATCATATGTTCACATCTTTTTTACTTGAATAACTGATTACTTACAGTGAATCGATTTTTTGGCGGACATCTGCGTTTTCCCTCACCTGGTCACATGCTGGAGGTTGAACTAAAACTTAGATTATGGAACATAGCACATTTTCATGCTCGTTCTTTTTTCTTCTGTTACTAGCTGTAGACATTTTACCGAAAACACTGATTTGAAGTCGTAACTACAGTGTGTCCAACTCCTGTCCCTTCCTGTTTCGTTTGTTTATGCTTGTGTTGCCAACCTAAAAAATTACATGTTGAAAACTGTTTGTTTATTTCTGTTCTCTTTATATCTGTATGTGTGTGTGGCTAGTTATAGAAAGTTGAAAGTGAATGCAGTAGTTGTCAGTGGTTGAAAGATTTGGTGTTCAGCTCATTTCAGTTTTGGTTTAAATGTTTTGTGGAGGAGTGCATGGAAGAGTAAATTCAGTGCTTACATTAATAGACAAAATAGTACAATAGCAATTGAGCAGATGATTATTATCACAACACCATCACCCAACCCGTTTGTCCTCACTCTTTGACGCCTCATAATATGTCCTGTCAACAAACCCCTCTTTTAGTCAAAGTTGTGCCGTAATTTCCTCTTCCTCCTCTTATTCATTCCGTACCTCTTCTTTAGTTACACGATCCTCGTATCTAATCTTCAGCATTCTTATTGATCACCACGTTTTCAAAGCATCCATTGTCTTCTTGACCGAACTGTTCATCGTCCACGTTTCACTTCCATACAAGGCTGCAATCCACACAAATACCTTTGTAAAACAGTACCCAATCATTAGAATTTATATTCGATGTGAACAAATTTTATTTTTCAGAACGCTTTTCTTGCTATTGACTGTCCTCATTTTATATCCTCTCTACTTCTGCCTTCTCAATTTACTGCTTCCCTGTCAAGTCATTGAAGTCTTAGAAATGCACTTTAGTTTCTGTACAAGTTGCAGATAATCTTGTGCCCCTGTGTTTTACCGATGACATCTCCAGAGCTTCAAAGAATGTTTTAATTAAGATTGTCAAAACCTTTCTCTAAACATGCCAATGCTATAAACACAGTTTCGCAGTTCTTCAGTGTGTCTACTTACTAAGTGGTAGGATCAGTATTGCCTTGCGTGTTCAGACAACTCACAGGAATCTAACATTGTACAACCCCTCCCGCTCTCCTCTCTACATATTCCTTCCACTTTCTAGCCAGTCCGCAGCTCGTGGTCGTGCGGTAGCGTTCTCGCTTCCCGCGCCCGGGTCAGGGATTTTCTCTGCCTCCTGACGACTGGGTGTTGTCTGATGTCCTTAGGTTAGTTAGGTTTAAGTAGTTCTAGGTTCTAAGGGACTGATGACCTCAGATGTTAAGTCCCATAGTGCTCAGAGCCTTTCTTGCCTTCTCTTATCTGCTTAGTTCTGGCTTGACAAATGATTTCTTGACAGTTGCTTCTCCTTTGTTTCATTTCTTCTTTCTCCTTTCCAATCTCCTATGTTTTCCAAGTGCAAAATCTCGTTGCGTTTTGGACTTTCTGTCAACGTCATGTTTAGACATTTGTATTTCCCATGGCCTACTTTATTTGCTGCATTCTTATATTTTTCCCTCTTGTCAAATTTAATATATCACGTTTTATCTAACGATTTCTACTGTACCTTTTTCCCGTTCACATACTCTGCTGCATCCACCACTTCTTCTGTCAACCAGATCCATTCGTATTATAGCGGATTGCATCCTCTGTTTCAGTCAGTCGTTGCATTACGATAACTTCAAGATTATCGAAAAACTGTGGCTCGTGACTTATTTAAGTTCAATCTCCTTAATTTGCTATCGTTTACTATCTCTTTAGTTGTAAACTGCAGCTCGTAAGCAATAAATTATTGTAGGTTTGCGTCTGCACCGGGAAATGTCTTATAATTTAAAATCTGGTTTCGAAAGCTCGGTTCCTAGTATATATTATTCTTTCGTGATTCTTAAGCAAGGTGCTGGCGATGACTACATTATGCTCTGTGGTAAGTTCTATCAGCTGGCTTTCACTTTCATCCCTTCCCCCTAGCCTTTGTGTTCTTATTGTTTTCGTGTACCTGCTACCGTATCACATTTTAAATTTTTGTCTCGGTTAACTATCTGAATAATCTCTTTTATCGTACATTGTTTCAATGTGTTAGGAGATAGTGAACAATCATGAACGGTAGTCATAAAATCTGTTTATGGTGAAATGAGAAAACACGAATAATGAAATACGTGAAATAGTACATTGTACATAAAATGAGAAACTGGTATGTCTTCACCCAACTTCGTCTTTCCTTCATGTAGGTGTGAGAGATACTTAATAAAACGCACCGGGCGTTTCAGTGGGTCCCGCCCCGTACCTCAGTGGCTGTCCGTCATTGGCTACCGCTAGCGTCTGCCGCTTCCAGATGGGAACGCCAATTCCGCAACCGCCGCGTCAGCGGAAAACGCTTGCCGTTGCCGTTGCCGTTGCCGCACGCCTCGCTGCCGCGCTCTGGTGGGAACCGGCCTTTACGCGCTGCGATTGCAGCGTGCCAGGCGGCCTGTAAGTCACACTATCGAATATGACACGGGCGTGGATCCGCGAGCCAGTGTGGTTGTGGTGAGTACTGTGGCAGGGGCGGGGAGTGGGAAGGCAGCCCCCTGCCGTACGCTCACTTCGGCACTAAGCATACGGGCAGTGGAAGTATTGCCCGTCCGAGAAATACGGCCTTACGGTATGCTGTATTTTATTATCACTGAGTAGTGTTTCGTTTTTCGCCGTTTAAGCGCTCAATCACTCTTCGTTAGTACATAGTTTTCCGTTACATATATCTCTACAGTTGTTTTGTTTTGTTTCTTCTTTTGTCAAGAACAATGCACAGTTCAGTAACTGGTGAGCCGTTAGCCGCTGGGATTATATCTTCTGCCTCCACAGTGTTTTCAGATCGCAAGAAGGGGCAGACGATTCATCGTGACGGCAGTGAATAAGGAAGTAAGGAGTATTATAAAATCACGTGATTTAAAAGTAAGGCAGGAAAGTAAAACAAGGTTACCGACTTGCTGCCTGTTATGCTGACGTATCTCTACGATCTGTTGCAAAAAGTCGATGAGGTGTAACTTCTATAGATATGACCCCTTTTTGCTTCTGGTAAAAAGCGTCCGAGATATGAAGTACATAAGTTTCACTATCGTTACTTGATTATGGATGTAATAAGAGACATTATACTATGTACATGTGGACATCCGATTTCCACTGCAAACTAGAAACAGTCGAAAAGCAGTCACAAATAACAATGTTTTAATTGCCTCACCGTGATGAGAAAAATCATTTCAACTGTTGCATGCCCATTATCAGCATTAATAAACTAATTATACAACAGGCTACACAAATGAAAAAGTATGGTCGGTATTATTATGACAGTAGGAATATCGTAAAAGAGTGAGGTGATAAGATATATTTAATTTGTCGAAATGTACTGCTGACAAAGGTAGATCTACTTTCACGGCGATGTTTTTCGAACTCCATCTCACAAGGCACACTCGGCTAGCTTGTGCATTCCCGTCGCGCGCATTATCCTCCGCTGCTGACAATACACTGACTATTGTGTGGTGCGACAGAGAAATTTTTCTCAGTAACAACTATTTTATTCGCGATCACAGTTTAGCAAGCCGTAAGTGAGTAACCAGCATCTGGCATGTGCCTATCGTTCCGCTTGAAGGAACGCTCATCATTACTTTAATACTGCTCAGATCAAGATAAGGAATAAAATCCTTTGGTAAGTTTCCATTCCAGTCGCTCAGTGTTAAAAATACGATGGGTTACCGGTTTTTAACCAAAATTCCAACAGAATTGGCAATTTATTTTTTGTGTGCATTCTTAACCTTTTCTCATTCGAAGGTGCATCACCATTTATAAGTAACGGCCTCATCCCTCATGCTGACAGATTTAATTGTTCTTCCTTTACCAAAACACAGTATAATTTGCACGTGCAACAGAGTGCCTCATTAAACAAGTAACTGGCAATCACGGCGCTCTAGAGCTTACGAGAAACCTTATAGTGTCGGTCTGCAGTAACATAAGCAGAAGTTTGATGTTTATTTTCATACTAGGAAACTCTTGTTTCACTAGCTGTCGGCAACTCTAAAAAATTACAGTCACTGGAGTGAAAAAACTAAAACGGGAAGTACTGATATATTGCCATAAAAAGTTTGTTTACGAATTGGCAAAATACTCTCCTACTTGTGTGCTATTATTCGCCAAACTTTTGTTGCGGTGCCTATAGCGGTTTAGGAGATATAAGAGATGTTGCGAGTATTTCATTCTCGCGGGCGTGAGATCGGAAGCGAGCTACATGGGATCCATTTTCTCGAGATTGGAAGCAGGCAGAGACCTCGTCCCAAGTCTCAACAAAAATTTTACATGTTACCTAAATTTCACACGCGGCAACATATGGTATAATCCGCACCAAACGCAAAATCATGGCGACCTCTATTTTTCGTTGCAAACTTTTCGAATTTTGCGTAGCGTCTTACTAAAACGTGTATACCACAATAAGTGTGACCATTAGCGAGATGATGGGCACTTCACCACGAAGCTGACAAATAACGCTACAAGCGAGGCAAAAATGAAATATGTTTACTGAATGGTTTCTGTAAAACAGATTGAGAAAGATCGCAGTGTGCCCGTGCTTCGTTTCTGTCAGCGCAAAGCGTCGCCAATCGGCGCGTGCAAAGTGTGTGTACGCCTGTCCATGTGCATTGGACCCGCGCCACAAGAAGGTGCGCGCCGCGCTGCAGTGCGTCACGTGACACGTGCTGTACGCGGCTCAGTTTGCGCTTAGCCTTATGCGGGTGCCACTGTTTTTTGCTGGTGTCTGCTTTCCCACCACCAATGCCGGATTTTACACGTAGCAGGAGTTAAGTTTAGAGTTTCTTTTTCTTTGTTTTTTTTTTAATTTAATTTTATTTTATTTTTATTTTATTTTATTTTTTTTTTTGACAGTCATTTCAATTATAGCATTTATTTGTTGCAAGTAGACCAATGAAGAGGGTGAATTAGCTCACCATTTGGTCAAGTTCGCAACATTCTGCCAACTGATATATATTGTTTCTGGCGTCACAATGAAGAACAGGCCTAAACACTGTCGGAGGCTGTGTTGATGGCCAGCAATAGCTTCTTAATGAGGTTCAGTTCATGCAATAAACCCCTTGCATGCAACCAACGCCACACAGCACAACAATTAGAAATATAAAAGCTCCTTGATGTTGGCAACAGGGATTCAAAAAGGGCAGTCGACACAAGTCCCTTGAGGTACAGACATCAAACAGTCGGTGCCTGGAGACCAATCGTAAACTTTTTTTTTTTTTACAAAGTAATAGATTATTAAGTCGGTAACATCGATTTTATAAAGTGATTACAAAGTATCTGACAGAAAAAAGGGAACCGCTGAAGCATAAGGTCCTCTGTTAGAATATTGCTGCGCGGTGTGGGATCCTTACCAGGTGGGATTGACGGAGGACATCGAAAGGGTGCAAAAAATGGCAGCTCGTTTTGTATTATCACGTAATAGGGGAGAGTGTGTGGCACATATGATACGCGAATTGGGATGGAAGTCATTACAGCACAGACGTTTTTCGTCGCGGCGAGATCTTTTTACGAAATGTCAGTCACCAACTTTCTCTTCCGAATGCGAAAATATTTTGTTGAGCCCAACCTACATAGGTAGGAATGATCATCAAAATAAAATACGAGAAATCAGAGCTCGAACAGAAAGGTTTAGGTGTTCGTTTTTCCCGCGCGCTATTAGGGAGTGGAATGGTAGAGAGACAGTATGATTGTGGTTCGATGAACCCTCTGCCAAGCACTTACATGTGAATTGCAGAGTAGTCATGTAGATGTAGAAGGTAAAGTGCTTGTTTGTTCATATATACATCGAAGTGTAAACAATAAAAAAGTATGTTGGTTCTCGGTACGTAACTATGTAGGAATCAGCTATTTGTGTTTGACATCTTCATAAAACACTAGTTTTAATTTGGATGATTCCGAATACAGTAGACATTTATTTAGCGCTCAGAATTTTTTCACCCTTAGTACTGGTAGATACATGAGAGTTTTTAATGCCAAAATGGAACGTCATACACTTGAAGTCATATTTTAAAGAGGAAAACAGAACACTGGTGCAATAACAACCTTGTAATCGATTTTGATTCAAAATTTGAGCAATAATTTTGATAGTGCGCAGTTTTGTCCATCTGTGACGTACATTTTACACATTAGCAGGTTACAGTACCCCACCCCACTGTATCCTCTATATGGTGAACCGTGAAGCACGAACACAGCTAATTGGTTAAACAAATTTTTTAATAATAAGTTAATAATTTTCAATTTACAAATCGTAGCGCTGAAGAACGATGTAGCTCTTGAATCTGTACTTCAAATTAATATTGTCAGCCTTACAATTCAAAGGAAGTGTTCCCTTAGCGGTACCTCTAGCAATTTTTCAAAGGATAATGAATGATCTGCAGTGAGGTGCACCCAGCTGCTCAAGACGTTGGCAGCGAAAATTATTCAATATTGGACACAGCTTTGCTGCATACGAGCTGGTACTCATTTTTACATGGAATGATCATATAAAGTTGATCTTCGGTAAAGCAGATGGCAGACTGAGATTCATTGGAAGAATCCTAAGGAAATGCAATCCGAAAACAAAGGAAGTAGGTTACAGTACGCTTGTTCGCCCACTGCTTGAATACTGCTCAGCAGTGTGGGATCCGCACCAGGTAGGGTAGATAGAAGAGATAGAGAAGATCCAACGGAGAGCAGCGCACTTCGTTACAGGATCATTTAGTAATCGCGAAAGCGTTACGGAGATGATAGATAAACTCCAGTGGAAGACTCTGCAGGAGAGACGCTCAGTAGCTCGGTACGGGCTTTCGAGAACATACCTTCACCGAAGAGTCAAGCAGTATATTGCTCCCTCCTACGAAGATCTCACGACATCCGTTAGTATTCCTTGTCTATAAAAGACCTGTCTGCTAAAATATGATCCCCTTAAAACAAGCTTTGCTCATCTCGTGCTCCTAGTATGCACGTCGCTTTTTTTAAACGAAGGAACAGAGGCGACGGCAAGTGTCGATCTGCAGGTACCGGTGGCATGTCGTTTAGCTGTAAACAGTATTACCGACACACAGACTGCACGAGTGTGTCGTCTTTCGTTCCTTTTTGATAGCACGACGACCATACGTGATTTCTAAAATGAAAATACGCGTATACATGTTCTGTCTATCGAAAACTCATATAGGGTTAGCACCTAGGGTGTCGTTGAAAAATTCTTCACAAACAGTAAATATGACTGTTCCGTAACGATATGTAGTTGTTTTGTTGTAGTAAGTAACATGTGTTACCTTTCAAACCACAACAGAACTCTTATTGAATACGTACACCCACGTAACAGATTATTTTTAAAACGTCCTTTTCCTCAATATGTTGACGTCACGTTATTGCAGCATACCATATTAAATTTATGTAGATCGATTATGTTTACCTTTGAAAACATTTGCACACATGCACATCACTTTTTACGCTATTTACTGTTAATTTACGGATCGTTTTCTTTCTTTTAGTCTTCAAGAAAGTGACAGACCGTTCCGTATACTCCTTCACTATCATCTCGAACTATTAGCCTATTGATGATTTTAAATCTTCAGAACAGTCTTCATTATCACTTACTTCCTCATTAGCGTCCATTGTCCTTATCACCATTGGAGGTTATAAAGAAGAATTGAACGTCATTCCATTATTTGCATCTTCATTTGGAAAGTTGTCTATGATATCTGCAACGAAACTGAAACGTATGAGTAAGAGGGCAAAGAAAAGGCCATATACTTCCATTTGTTTGTGAAACAGCAGTAAAATAATGATTTCAGTCAGTCGTTGTCTTTATTCAGCCACTTGAATAGGACCGTGTTTCCATTGGAATCCAGGAAGTGCCTCACTGTAGCTCGTGAGTAGCCGGTAAGTCGAGGTTACGTGCGTACTTCGCGCTTAGGCTTAAAGTAGCTGCAGTGTGGCAGAGCGAGTGAGCAACAACCAGTACGCACGAGTAGAGTCAGGTCTCACCTGCATACTCCCACTGTGTGGCCAACGTTCTCAAGCTGGGTCGCTCGTAGGAGCCGACATTTTATTAAATATAAAACGTGAAGCCAAGTGGATGATGTTTTGTTGAGAGCGCTAATTACGACTAATTTAAAGATGTGCCTGAGTTTGTACTGATGGCTAGATAACAGCTGAGGGCTCACTCTCAACGCGTTTTCTTCTTCTTGCATAATTTTGATGGGCAGAGAATCAATAGATCTCGATAGGCGGGAAGCTGTAGTGGTCTAAACGCTTGGAAGGCGGCTGTCCGTTCCGCCCCACTCTCGTACAGTGCTGGCGAGCAGACTCTCCCCTCTGCTGTACTATCCATCAGCCGTACTGGGTCATATTATTTGCGAAATTAAGAGATTCAAATGCTGTTTAGCCTCATTGGATTCTACCCCTGATATATCTCACGCAGATCAGCTGATTCTGATAGTGCGCTATGATCAGTGGAAAGATTTGTCAAGTTTTTGTATATGAAAGGTCATACTGCTCAACTTACTATCTTTTTTAACAGAGAATGGCATTAATGTCAAACTTTGTCGAGGGCACAGCTATGACAATGCCAGTAACATGAGTGGCAGGGACACCGGCTTAGAAGCACGAGTTGAAGACATATATAAGTACGCTAAATATTTTCCCTATTTTTCGCATTCGCTAAATTTGGTCGCCATGTGTGCTGCAGAATGTAGTACAGAAGCGTTTATTTTCTTTGATTTCCTTGAAAGTATCTATACATTTTTTTCACTTCTACCTATTGATGTGGCCTTCTTTTGAAAGCACTGAAAAATGATACTACTGAAATTCCGATTCTGAAAAGGTTATCGGACACTAGTTGGTGGGCGAGAGCTGATGCTACAAAGGCGCTGTTATTTGGTTTTCATACGACCTAGCAAGTTTTGAATGACATAGCTACAAATATGCATCAAAAGGTAGAGAGCCGCAATCAGGCGTAGGGACTGGTTTTGAAAATGAGTAAGTTGGAAACGGGAATAATGTGCGTCGCTTGGAACAGAATACTAGAACGCTTGCAAGCGGCTAGCGTTTCTCTGCAGTCGTCTGATCAAGATCTGAGAGCCTGATATGCACTTTATAAATCCATCAATGAATATATCTAAGCAATGAGGTTCACGTTTTCAGAAACTGAGGTAAAAGCCAAATCTCTGACCAACTGTGAAGAATATCAGCAACAAACTTCAAGACGACACAAGCGAAATACAAAGTTCGACCATTTTAGAAATCAACTACACTAGATGAAGCTGTAGAAAATCGAAAACCTGGAGATCATTTTGAATTTCAAGTATTTATTGTGATAATTAACAAGGTTCGGGCTGCATTAACTAAACTCATGGAAAAATACGATCACTTGACTAATGTCTTTGGAATATTGCGCTACATTAAATCTCTTACAGCAGAAGAGATCTGGAGAAGAACTCCGAGTATCGTGAATGCTCCCTCGGATGAGTCAGAAGTGTCGCCAGGCGACCAACTGGTTCAGTTCGCTGGGGTGCTCAAAACGGATATCGCTGCTGTCATTGACAAAAAGAAGAACGAAGCTTTGTAACTACAAATTTACACGTCTTTTATGATAAATTCGTTAGGAGAGTATTTTCCAAATGTAGAAAAAGTGTTATACATTTACTTATGTTTAATGATCATCAACTGCAGTGGAGAACGTTCTTTTTCAACATTAAAGCGCATTAAAAACTAAGAAATGCGGTGGGAGGAACGTCTAAATGACCTCAGTATTATGGACATTGAATACGATTTGCCCAGAGACGTTGATCTAATTTGTATTATTTCTAAATTTGCAGAAATTAAATCGAGAAAAGTTTGTTTTATTTTATATCCTAAACCACACGACGTCAACAAAGCAAGCGCCCCTTGTCAGAATTTACTTCGGCTCCCGCTCTTGCTTAATCCGGTACTGCCTACCACCGTCCTTAAGGTACACAGTAGCTTGCAAAATAAATAATAACCGAGATTTGCAACATCTCACTTTACGTTTTATAATGACAGTGATGCAATAAATATCCGCTATTCGTAGCTTTCCCACTCACCATTTTACGGCGACAGTGACGCTATTCCATCCAGCTCCCAATCGTCATTACAGTCTAATACAGCACCAAAACCGTCTTCATGTTCGTCATCCCAAACACAAATACTATTGAATGTCTTTGCCAACAATTTTGTGCAAGAATAAGCTTCGAGCTCTAAAAATATGGACATTTTCTAACAAAACTTAGCATTCGTCTAGCGTTTTGTAAAGAAATCTTCTGTACAAATTTTAGTGACGTTTTCCCACCCCTGAAATGCTCACTTTATTTTTACAGTACGAAAGTCTTTACTGCTGTAGTAGGCATAAATATGCCTGCGAATTGCACCCGTCTTGAAACAATCTAAGGGGGTGACGCAAATTTTTTTCTCTCCAGGGGCGCTAGAAATATATTATCTGATACAAACGGTTCGGAATCGTTACAGTTCACGACTATATCTTTCAACTTTTGCGATTACACCCATTGGCTTGCCACTCTTCTTGCACTAATTGCATGAGCTTTTGATGTTGGTTCCACAACTTTATCGGCAGGTACTGTTGGCTCTCCATGAATATTTGCGTATATCTTATCCTGCTCGTGAAAGTCGCCATTTCTTTGTAGTAACTAATGTGCCTCGTTGTCTAGCGACAGACCTTGACGCAAAGTGTTGTCAATAGTATCAAATGGTTCAAATGGCTCTGAGCACTATGGGACGTAACTTCTGAGGTCATCAGTCCCTTAGAACTTAGAACTACTTAAACCTAACAAACCTAAGGGCATCACACACATCCATGCCCGAGGCAGGATTCGAACCTGCGACCGTAGCGGTCACGCGGTTCCAGATTGTAGCGCCTAGAACCGCTCGGCCACACTGGCCGGCTCAGTAGTATCAGATTTCCCAAACCACAGTGAAATAAGACACAGTACAACGGAAGCAGACGTTACAAACCATTCACAAGGCACGTTGTTTATGTTTACATCAAACAAAGCCGGCAACGCGGGAGCTTCGAGCCGGCCGGTGAGTCCGAGCGGTTCTAGGCGCTTCAGTCTGGAACCGCGCGACCGCTACGGTCGCAGGTTCGAATCCTGCCTAAGACACGGATGTGTGTGATGTCCTTAGGTTAGTTAGGTTTAAGTGGTTCTACGTTCTGGGGGGTTAATGACCTCAGATGTTAAGTCCTATAGTGCTCAGAACTATTTGATCCATTTTTTGGGAGCTTCGACTTCACGATCGGCAGCGATTGCCACACTGGGGTTGGTTCGCGTAGCACGCCTAGCATCTAGCGCTCCTCTTTCATCACTTGCTACCCTGTTACGCTGCCAACTTGAAACGCACACGTCAAGCGCAAAATTTCAGCGGCCTGGGTATATTAGAAATAAATCTCAACGCCAAGAAAGTGTTTTGCCATATAAACGAAGCTTGGTAGGCGTGTTTCTACACCTGAAAGATGATCCCTATTCAAATTTCGCGCCAGTCACGTAACAGTGGCGCCAGTAACAGGATTAAAATCAGGTTTCTTTTAAATATAAACCGTAACGGTCTGGAGCGTTAGTTGCCTTTGACGTTGCACGTGGTGAGTTGATGTTAAAACAAGAGAGCATTTAAGGTGACAGAGACGCCCTTATCAACACTTCACTGAGTTTCAGCAAGGTCGTACATCTGGTCTACGAGAAACTGGATGTCCGCTCAGCGATAGTGCGGAAAGATTTGGCAGGAAGGTGGCCACTGTACTTGACTGCTGGCAGCGGTGTTCACGGGAACGCACGGTCGCAAGAAGACCGGGTACCGGATGGCCACGTTCACTACCGAGAGGGAAGGCCGTTTTGTTCGGCACATCGTACGGCATCTGCGGGAGCAATCTGAGCAGCAGTTGGTGCCACAGTGACACAAAGGAGAGCTACAAAACATTTACTTGAAGGACAGCTATAAGCCAGACGCCCCGCATCATGTGTTCCTCTGATCCCAAACCATTGCCTTCTTGCGATATGGCAGAGCGAGATGGCACAGTGATTGCACATTGGACGCGTATTCGGGAGGACGGCGATTCAACCCCGCGTCTGGCGGTCCTCATTTAGATTTTCCGTGATTTCCCTAAATAGCTTCAGGCAAATGCCGGGATGGTTCCTCTGAAAGGGCACTGTCGACTTCCTACCCCATCCTTCCCTAATCTGATGAGGCCAATGACCTCTGTGTTTGGTGTGCTCTCCCATGCCAACCAATCAATCATTTGCGACTTCAGTTGTAGCAAGCGACAATTCATTGGAGGGCAGTTTGGATGTCTGTTGCGTTTCCTGTTGAAAGCTCGCTCTGCCTCTGTGTCAGCGACTGCCGTGTTCTTGTTAGTTGGAGCCCAATTGAGGGCCTCCAACCAGCCTGCCTGCGTGCTGGACTCACTGGACCTACACCTGCAGTTACGGCCTGGGTTACGATTTCGTGTGACACCAGGAAAACTCTCGTGGTTATCCTATGCACGCTGACTGCAAATTTGAATGTCAATGTGATGATTCGACCTGTTGTGCTGTCATTCATAAACAGCATTACAGGGTAACACTGGCCCACAAACCGCTGGTGCAGCTCAACACGCTGTACAGAGTGTCGACATGTCGCCTCGGCCTGATGAATCGCCAGATCTCTCTCCAGTGGAGCACGTATGGGACGTCACCGGACGGGTCCTTCAGCGCGATCGGCCACCAGCGCCAGCCGTCACAACAGGCGTGGTACTCCTCTCGGACTGACATCCGTCACCTGTACAACACAATTCATGCACGTCTGCATGCTTGGATTCAACATTGGCGCTTACACCGGTCGTTAATACACCGACGTTTCACATTTACAATGGCTTCTCTTGCTCTCTATTCTTGCAATGTTAATCACGTGAATATGTTACCTAAACAAGTGTGCTCCCGAAATTTCATTATTGTACATTAACTATGCTGGTCAGCGGTGGTCGAGCGGATATAGGCGCTTCAGTCCGGAACCGCGCGACTGCTACGGTCGCAGGTTCGAATCCTGCCTCGGACATGGATGTGTGTGATGTCCTTAGGTTAGTTAGGTTGAAGTAGTTCTAAGTTCTAGGGGACTGATGACCTCAGATGTTAGGTCCCATACTGTTCAGAGCCATACATTAAACATAACGCGTAGTCAAATCAAAACAAGACAGATGGATAAAGTAAGTAAAGTGTTCATTATTTCAGAAGTAGTCGCCATAACTCTTAATACAATTATTCCACTGTGAGACAAGACGGCCAGTGCCTTCGTGGAAAAACGTTCGCGGTTGCCTACGGAACCATGATTCTACCCACGCATGCACCTCTTCGTCCAAAGCAAATCGACAGCCACGAATGTCTTTCTTCAGGGCCTCAAAAATATGAGAAAAAATCACATGAGCAGGGATTGGGACCACATGGAGCATGTGTAAGGACTTTTCTGCGAAACTTCTGCAGCGTAGTGCAAAGGGGGGGGGGGGGGCTTATGGGGGCATCAGCGCTAGTGCAAACAGTCTTTGCAACATAATGGTGCCGTCCATCAACCCTCTGTTTACTGACTTTCTGGAACACTGCACATTAACTGACGCACAGTCCTACGTAGACACTTTACAAAAATCGAATCCCTAGAAATGTTGAAGGACGGCATAAAAAAAAAGTTCAAATGGCTCTGAGCACTATGGGACTTAACTGCTGAGGTCATCAGCCCCCTAGAACTTAGAACTACTTAAACCTAACTAACCTAAGGACATCACACACATCCATGCCCGAGGCAGGATTCTAACCTGCGCCCGTAGCGATCGCGCAGTTCCAGACTGGAGCTCCTAGAACCACTCGGCGACCCAGGCCGGCACGGAAGGCATCAATCGGTCGCAAGATAACACCTGCCCACACGCTGCGACGATTGTTTCGAGTAAGCTGCAGAGATTTCTCCTACACATCCCCCATCACTCCCGACCCCTCCCCACGCGATTTCTGTATTTTTGGCGGCTTGAAGAACAGGATTCGTGGCCATCGATTTCCTTCGGACGAGGAGATGGACGCCTCAGTACAGTTACGGCAGTAGCAAACGGCAAACATTTTTTCATCTTGGCATTCTCCGTATGGTCTCACAGTGGATAAATGCATTAACAGTTTACTTTTGAAATAACGAACAGTTCACTTACTTTTTTCCAAGTGTTTCGTTTTCATTGTCCCTTATACCTAAAGCACCCAATGAAACGCCTGTAACCACCTACCGGTCACTTCCTGTCATTTTATCGCACCGAAAACGTTACAAGATCTACGCGTTTTCAGTTTTTCCGCAAAGTGCCACTGCTCTGAAACAACATATGTTCACTGCACTCAAGATAAACCACCAAATACGGGCTTCAACTGCAAAAAACGCTATCCAGTATGGCGTCTCCTAAGTTTTGCATATGGCGTAGTCATCGAAGATGCATCTCACTAGCCATTTCCATCAGCACGAAATAAATATCTGCCTTTCACTGTTGGTAATGTTCTGGCGTGCGGGATTCCACGCTGAAGTGCCACAAGACTCGACCAGCAACACGTCCGTGTCCCGTATGAACACGACTTACGAGCGTGCGGGTTCTGCTAGTTGGTGCCAGTGGGACTCTGCGTCACGCAACGTAAGCTCCGGAGACAGGCGAAAGGAACGTTTGAAAATTTTAAAACAATGGTAATCGTTAATGTTAGTAGCGCCACTTCCAAGTATCCATAAATACGGAAAAAGCTACACCTGTAAATCCGTCCTCACACGGGGCGATAAAACACTCGTAGACGAGGAGCTCGTTGAGTTTTGTGACGTCACAACGTGGAGTTTCGCTTTCCACGTTTTATCTCGATACACGTCGTTTTGATACGCCTCTTTTGCAATAAAATGACGGGAAACGTCATAATATTTTTCGATTAAGACCCTCGGCATATCGGATCATCAAAGGCACAGACTCGCATAACACGGTTTCACTCCACTAACACTGCGAACTACTCCTACATTACCGTCTTCCCAACATCCGCTTCATCATCTCCTCCACGGAAGGAAGTTGCAAACTCAAAGGTAGTAGGTCTACACATAGCCATCTGCAAATAGTTTATTCAACTTCACGTTTTCCGGGACTTACTTTCCAATCTAATAGAATTTGTTTCGTAGTATTCGATGTTTCAGAACTCAGGAGTGAGTTCGTTCGATTTTGTGAACGTGTCAGAGATCATTGACCAATAAATTGCGAGACTGCTATCTATATCACTACATCAGTCGATTGCGATTCAGTATTTATTTTTTTAATTATTCACTCAAAAAACTTTACACATTATGGGATACGACCGGGCCAAATATCTCACGAAATAAGCGTCAAACGGAAAAATTACAAAGAACGAAACTTCTCTAGCTTGAAGGGGGAAACCAGATGGCGCTGTCGTTGGCCCGCTAGATGGCGCTTCCATAGGTCAAACGGATATCAACTGCGTTTTTTAAATACGAACCCCCATTTTTATTACATATTCGTGTAGTACGTAAAGAAATATGAATGTTCTGGTTGGACTACTTTCTTCGCTTTGTGATAGATGGTGCTGTAATAGTTACAAACATACGTCTCACAATTTTAGACGAACAGTGGGTAACAGGTAGGTTTTTTAAATTAAAATACAGAACGTAGATACGTCTGAACATTTTATTTCGGTTGTTCCAATGTGATACACGTACCTCTGTGAACTTAATATTCCTGAGAACGCATGCTGTTACCGCGCGGTTACCTGTAAATACCACATTGATGCAATAAATGCTCAAAATGATGCCCGTTAACCTCACTGCACTTGGCAATACGTGTAACGACATTCCTCTCAGCAGCGAGTAGTTCGCCTTCCGTAATGTTCGCACGTGCATTGACAATGCGCCGACGCATGTTGCCAGGCGTTGTCGGTGGATCCGATAGCAAATATCCTTCAACTTTCCCCACGGAAAGAAATCCGGGGACGTCAGATCTGGTGAAGTTCTGGGCCATGGTGTGTCGACGACCAATCCACCTGTCATGAAATACGTTATTCAATACCGCTTCAACCGCAGGCGAGCTGTGTGTCTGACAGCCATCATGTTGGAAGTACATCGCCATTCTGTCATGCAGTGAAACATATTGTAATAACAACGGTAGAACATTACGTAGGAATTCAGCATACATTGCACCATTTAGATAGCCATCGATAAAATGGGGGGCCAATTTTCCTTCCTCTCATAATGTCACACCATACATTAACCCGCCAAGGTCGCTGATATTGCACTTGTCGCAGCCATCGTGGATTTTCCGTTGCCCAATAGTGCATATTATGCCGGTTTACGTTACCGCTGTAGGTGAATGACGCTTCCCCGCTAAATAGAACCCCGGCAAAAAATCTGTCATCATCGCGTAATTTCTCTTGTGCCGAGTGGCAGAACTGTACACGACGTTCGAAGTCGTCGCCATGCAATTCCTGGTGCATAGAAATATGGTACGGGTGCAATCGATGTTGGTGTAGCATTCTCACCACCGACGTTTTTGAGATTCCCGATTCTCGCCCATTTTTGTCTGCTAGTGGTGTGCGGATTAGCCGCCACAGCAGTTAAAACACCTACTTTGGCATCATCATTTGTTGCATGACGTGGTTGACGTTTCACATGTGGCTGAACACTTTCTGTTTCCTTAAATAACGTAACTATCCGGCGAACGGTCCGGACACTTGTATGCAGGATACCGAGCAGCATACACAGCACACTCCCATTGGGCATTTTGATCACAATAGTCATACGTCAACACAATATCGACCTTTTCCGCAATTGGTAAACGGTCCATTTTAACACGGGTAATGTGTCACGAACAAATGCCGTCCTCACAGGCGGAATCTTACGTGATACCACGTACTTATACGTTTGTGACTATTACAGCGCCATCTATTACTAAGCGAAAAAAGTGGTCCAACTAAAACATTCATCTTTCTTTACGTACTACACGAATATGTGATAAAAAATGGGGGTCCCTATTTCAAAAAACGCAGTTGACATCCGTTTGACCTATGGCAGCGCCATCTAGCGGGCCAACGATAGCGCCATCTGGTTTCCCCCTTCAAGCTAGACGAGTTTCATTCTTTGTAGTTTTTTCGTTTGCTGCTTATTTCGTGCGATATTTGGCCCGGTCACTATCCTTGGACCACCATATATATATATATATATATATACGCATGCTCGGACCCGCACTTACATGAAGTACATAAATATTACCAGTAATACTGCAGTAAATAAATGATTTTTTAGGTTATGTCTAGAAGACATTGAATTACTTGCAGATATGGCAGTTCTTCCTAAGTATAGTATTTAACGTGTTCTAAACATTCTGCTGCTGAATAGAAACAGTGCTCTAATAAGAATGACGTCTGGATTTTATTACAGAATGTGAAAAATTAAATTATTTTTATGCTACGCTGAATAATTTGCGTCGCACTGTGTGTCATGAAGTTTTAAAGGTCAGTTCTTACTTACTAGAAACGGATTTTTTTTTGCCGTGTATCAGGTTTAAGGACAGACTATTGATGTACTTGTTTGTGTACACTACAGACAATAACATAGCTAGCATGTGGAAAAGATATTTTAATGGAACTAGCGTTGCAATTTGATGCACGTCAGTTTGGTAAACTATGCTTTTCGTACCGTAGACGGCAGCCGATGACTACAGCTGGAGAGCGCTGCGGTCGCAAATCACGGTAAGGGCCACGTTTCGTGTGAGGCACCAGACGGAAACCACGTCTGGCGTGCTTCGTGGTGAGGAAACGCCCCGTGCTAGGACGGCTTAGCAGTGTTTGGATTCTGACAGCTGTCGTTAATGGGGATTTGTGCGGCGCCTTGTAACCTTCGAGAATGGACGAAAGGAATGTTTCCAAATTTTGTAATACTGTTAGTGCCTAATCTCAAGAGCGCATCTAGCTGTCGCTTCTAAAACTTAGCGACCCTCGTAGCGATGCGACAAGAGCGAGCATCGAGCCCGTCTCGCGAGCCCAGGAGCGCGCGTCCCGGTCCGGCTGCAGCGCGGTCCCCGGGCCCGGCCCCTGCCGCGCTCGGACATCGAAGCGGCGACCCGCGGCCACAGGAAGGGCGGCCGGCCGGCCGGCTGGCGCGCTTCCGCCCACTGGGCCAGCGCGGCGCCACCCACGCAGGCGCTACGGCGACACGGCGTGGCCGCCGGCCGCCCTCGACTCCAGCGTCCTGACCACACCGTGCCCGCGGGAGCGTCGTGCCTCGTGGTGAAGCTCAGACGCACGGGAACTTCCGTGCCTCGCAATAAAACAACACAAACCTAGCGTTTACCTGCAACTGGGCCTATCATTCCGTATTACACCGAGGTATGTGTATGGGTTGTGTCTTTCATTGATATTGTAGTCATAGCATATTAAGTTTTATTTTCGTTTTGTCAACTCTGCAGTTTTATGTTTCTCAACATTTAATATAAGTTGCTAGTCATTGCAACACCATTAAATCTTATCAAGATCTGACAGAATACTTGGGGAGCTTCTTTCTGCTAGGGCTTTATTGTAGATACGTGTGCCACCTGCGAAAAAATATGAGGTTACTATTAATATTGTCGACAGTGACATTAATACACATCAACAGCAAGTGGTACAACACACTTCCTCGGGGCGCACCTGAAGATACTTGTACACGGTCGATGACTCTCCGTCCGAGACAACACAGTGAGCCCTCCCTGCCAAGGAATTGCCACTTCAGCCACAAATTCCTCCTGATTCCCTGTACTATCGTACTTTTGATCAGCTGCTTCATACAGGCCTGTCCTATGGGATGTAGCTCTCCATTCTAATCTATCTCGTCGAAAACCTGTTCTTCCCTGCGTAACTATTGCAGTGTAAATTAATTTGCATTGCTTACTATGCTCAGGGCCTCGCCTTCCGGTACAAATTTTACTCTACTGTATTGTGGGTGTACTGTTACTGTATGAATGTTGGAGTTTAACTGGAATAACTGGAACTTTTAATTCCGAAGTGTATCGCAATTTTTTTTTTAAAGTTAACCTCGGGTGAAACAGCACTATTAAGGATTTAGCATAGAAACCCTCTGAAAACATTGATGTTACAGCACAACACTGAGGGCAGGAGCCCTGAACGCAGCATAAAACCGCATATGAAAAGTTAAATTCAATGCGACAGTCAAGTTTCACCGCTCCGGGCGAGACTAGAAAAAGCACAGAATACTGTAACACATATCTGAGAAAAGAACAATGTGCCTAGCTTAATGTACAAACTGCCAATAAATAGAAACTTCACACTGTGTAATTAATTGAAAATAAAAATTCACACATCTTCCCTCAGTATATGAAAGAAAACAATAATCCCCACGAACAAATAAAATTCTGCATATACAGATGATGCCGTAAGGATGTTACAAAGTTTTAGGGGCGATGGAGAGGGGTAAATGAATAGCTCTGAGGTAAGGGAACCCAGTCAGGAAAGTCATAATCGAAAATCGTTTTGATACTTCAGATAGTGGGCTTCTTCTCTTTGCTTGGCATATTTTGGGAGGAGTAAGTATGGACCAAAAAAAGGTAAAATGGCGAGTAAACGTGGGCTTTAAAATGCACTCCTTAACAGCTAGGAGCACGTGTTCCTGTTCGCTACTGTCAGACACACCTGTGTTGCAGAACAAGAGCTCGTAGTTTTTAACGCACAGATTTTAGGGCCGATGATTACTAGGCAATGTTTCCTTCTTTCGCTCCATACTACCTCCTCCGAAAATACAGAAGGCAAAGAACTTGCTGTAGAACAGATCCGTTGTCACAGGTATCAGAGCGATTTTTGCTTATAAATTTCGACTCAGTTATTTCCAAACCGGGGTCTCTTACCTCAAATTGATACATTTACCCTTCTCCATCAACTCTAAAACTTTCTTAACATCAAAACGAAATCACCAGTATATAGTGTGGTGAAAGGTATTAGATGCATTCCTATTCATAACTTTGAAGATACCTTCTCTATCACACATTAAAATCTCCAAAACTTGAAGATAGAAAATTGTAGTGCTACCACCTTCGTCGGATCTCCAGGCGGGGTCTACTCAAGAGGACGTCGTTATCAGGAGAAAGAAAACTGGCGCTCTACGGATCGGAGCATGGAATGTCAGATCCCTTAATCGGTCAGGTAGGTTAGAAAATTTAAAAAGGGAAATGGATAGGTTAAAGTTAGATATAGTGGGAATTAGTGAAGTTCGGTGGCAGGAGGAACAAGACTTTTGGTCAGGTGAATACAGGGTTATAAATACAAAATTAAATAGGGGTAACGCAGGAGTAGGTTTAATAATGAATAAAAAAATAGGAGTACGGGTAAGCTACTACAAACAGCATAGTGAACGCATTATTGTGACCAAGATAGACACGAAGCCCACGCCTACTACAGTAGTAAAAATTTATATGCCAACTAGCTCTGCAGATGATGAAGAAATTGATGAAATGTATGATGAGATAAAAGAAATTATTCAGGTAGTGAAGGGAGACGAAAATTTAATAGTCATGGATGACTGGAATTCGAGAGTAGGAAAAGGGAGAGAAGGAAACATAGTAGGTCAATATGGAATGGGGCTAAGAAATGAAAGAGGAAGCAGCATGGTAGAATTTTGCACAGAGCATAACTTAATCATAGCTAACACTTGGTTCAAGAATCATGAAAGAAGGTTGTATACATGGAAGCACCCTGGAGATAGTAGAAGATATCACATAGATTATATAATGGTAAGAAAGAGATTTAGGAACCAGGTTTTAAACAGAAAAAAATATTTCCAGGGGCAGATATGGACTCTGACCACAATCTATTGGTTATGAACTGCAGATTAAAACTGAAGAAACAGCAAAAAGGTGGGAATTTAAGGAGATGGGACCTGGAGAAACTGAAAGAACCAGAGGTTGTACAGGGTTTCCGGGAGAGCATAAGGGAACAATTGACAGGAATGGGGGAAAGAAATACAGTAGAAAAAGAATGGGTAGCTTTGAGGGATGAAATAGTGAAGGCAGCAGAGTATCAAGTAGGTAAGAAGACGAGTACTAGTAGAAACCCTTGGGTAAGGATATAGGCTTATCTCACTAGGGGTAAGATAGATACTGCCTACAGGAAAATTAAAGAGACCTTTGGAGAAAGGAGAACCACTTGCATGAATATCAAGAGTTTTGATGGAAACCATGTTCTAAGCAAAGAAGGGAAAACAGAAAGGTGGAAGGAGTTCAAAATGTTCAAATGTGTGTGAAATCTTATGGGACTTAACTGCTAAGGTCATCAGACCCTAAGCCTACACACTACTTAACCTAAATTATCCTAAGGACAAACACACACACCTATGCCCGAGGGAGGACTCGAACCTCCGACGGGACCAGCCGCACAGTCCATGACTGCAGCGGCTTAGACCGATCGGCTAAGTGAAATGAGTATATAGACGGTCTATACAAGGTAAATGTACTTGAAGACAATATTATGGAAATGGAAGAGGATGTAGATGAAGATGAAATGGGAGATATGATACTGCGTGAAGAGTTTGACAGAGCACTGAAAGACCTGAGTCGAAACAAGGCCCCAGGAGTATACAACATTCCATTAGAACTACTGACAGCCTTGGGAGAGCCAGTCCTGACAAAACTCTAAAATCTGGTAGCAGGATGTATGGGACAGGCGAAATACCCTCAGAATTCAAGAAAAATATAATAATTTCAATCCCAAAGAAAGCACGTGTTGACCGCTGTGAAAATTACTGAACTATCAGTTTAATAAGTCACAGCTGCAAAATACTAATGCGAATTCTTTACAGACGAACGGAAAAAATGATAGAAGCTGACCTCGAGGAAGATCAGTTTGGATTCCGTAGAAATGTTGGAACACGTGAGGCAATACTGACCCTACGACTTATCTTAGCAGAAAGATTAAGGAAAGGCAAACCTACATTTCTAGCATTTGTAGACTTAGAGAAACCTTTTGACAATGTTGATTGGAATACTCTCTTTCGAATTCTGAAGGTTGTTGTTGTTGCGGTCTTCAGTCCTGAGATTGGTTTGATGCAGCTCTCCATGCTACTCTATCCTGCGCAAGCTTCTTCATCTCCCAGTACCTACTGCAACCTACATCCTTCTGAATCTGCTTAGTGTATTCATCTCTTGGTCTCCCTCTACGATTTTTATCCTCCACGCCGCCCTCCTTATCAACCGATTCCTTCTTCTGGTCAAGTTGTGCCACAAACTTCTCTTCTCCCCAATCCTATTCAATACTTCCTCATTAGTTATGTGATCTACCCATCTAATCTTCAGCATTCTTCTGTAGCACCACATTTCCAAAGCTTCTTTTCTCTTCTTGTCCAAACTATTTATCGTCCATGTTTCACTTCCATACATGGCTACACTCCATACAAATACTTTCAGAAATGACTTCCTGACACTTAAATCTATACTCGATGTTAACAAATTTCTCTTCTTCAGAAACGCTTTCCTTGCCATCGCCAGTCTACATTTTGTATCCTCTCTGCTTCGACCATCATCAGTTTTTTGCTCCCCAAATAGTAAAACTCCTTTACTACTTTAAGTGTCTCATTTCCTAATCTAATTCCCTCAGCATCACCCGACTTAATTCGACTACATTCCATTATCCTCGTTTTGCTTTTGTTGATGCTCATATTACATCCTCCTTTCAAGACACTGTCCATTCCATTCAACTGCTCTTCCAAGTCCTTTGCTGTCTCTGACAGAATTACAATGTCATCGGCGAATTTCAAAGTTTTTATTTTTTTCCGTGGATTTTAATACCTACTCCGAATTTTTCTTTTGTTTCCTTTACTGCTTGCTCAATATACAGACTGAATAACATCGGGGAGGTGGCAGGGGTAAAATACAGGGAGCGAAAGGCTATTTACAGATGGCAGTTATAAGAGTCGAGGGGTATGAAAGGGAAGCAGTGGTTGGGAAGGGAGTGAGACAAGGCTGTAGACTATCCTCGATGTTATTCAATCTGTATATTGAGCAAGCAATAAAGGAAACAAAAGAAAAGTTCGGAGTAGGTATTAAAATCCATGGAGAAGAAATAAAAACTTTGAGGTTCGCCGATGACATTGTAATTCTACATCTACATCCATACTCCGCAAGCCACCTGACGGTGTGTGGCGGAGGGTACCCTGAGTACCTCTATCGGTTCTCCCTTCTATTCCAATCTCGTATTGAACGTGGAAAGAAGGATTGTCGGTATGGTTCTGTGTGGGCTCTAATCTCTCTGATTTTATCCTCATGGTCTCTTCGCGAGATATACGTAGGAGGGAGCAATATACTGCTTGACTCTTCGGTGAAGGTATGTTCTCGAAAGCCCGTACCGAGCTACTGAGCGTCTCTCCTGCTGAGTCTTCCACTGGAATTTATCTATCATCTCCGTAACGCTTTTGCGATTACTAAATGATCCTGTAGCGAAGCGCGCTGCTCTCCGTTGGATCTTCTCTATCTCTTCTATCAACGCTATCTGGTGCGGATCCCACACTGCTGAGCAGTATTCAAGCAGTGGGCGAACAAGCGTACTGTAACCTACTTCCTTTGTTGTCGGATTGCTTTTCCTTAGGATTCTTCCAATGAATCTCAGTCTGGCATCTGCTTTACCGACGATCAACTTTATAATTCTGTCAGAGACAGCAAAGGACTTGGGAGAGCAGTTGAATGGAATGGACAGTGTCTTGAAAGGAGGATATAAGATGAACATCAACAAAAGCAAAACGAGGATAATGGAATGTAGTCGCATTAAATCAGGTGAGGCTGATGAAATTAGATTAGGAAATGAGACACTGAGAGTAGAAGATGAGTTTTGCTATTTGGAGAGCAAAATAACTGATGATGATCGAAGTAGAGAGGATATAAAATACAGACTGTCAATGGCAAGGAAAGCGTTTATGAAGAAGAGAAATGTGTTAACATCAAGTATAGATTTAAGTGTCAGGCAGTCCTTTCTGAAAGTATTTGTATGGAGTGTAGCCATGTATGGAAGTGAAACATGGTTGACAAATAGTTTAGACAGGAAGAGAATAGACGCTTTCGAAATGTTATGCTGGAGAAGAATGCTGAAGGTTATTCATTATTGGGTAGATCACATGACTAATGAGGAGGTACAAAATAGAATTGGGGAGAAGAGGAACTTGTGGCACAACTTGACTAGAAGAAGGGATCGGTTGGTAGGACGTGTTCTGAGACATCGAGGGATCACCAATTTAGTATTGGAGGGCAGCGTGGAGGGTAAAAATCGAAGAGGGAGACCAAGAGATGAATACACTAAGCAGATTCAGAAAGATGTAGGTTGCAGTAGGTACTGGGAGATGAAGCAGTATAGAATAGCATGGAGAGCTGCATCAAACCAGTCTCAGGACTGATGACAACAACAACAACAACTTCTGTCCTGTGTACCGACCGGGTATTATGTTAGAAATGACACACGAAAGTAACAACGTTTCGTGTATTCACATGTTAAGGACGTTCATGTTTAAATGTGGGATTTAGCTGATTTGCAGTCACACACATACCATCAGCTACAGTGCCACAACTACTACTTCGTTGATGTTGTCAGCAGTGGAAAGCGAAACGTAGTAACGAATCCTTCGAGAGCAACAAATGCTGTTCATTAGCATCGTTTTTTTCAATTTGCCGCCGTCACCAGATAACTCGATGTGGTCCTAATTTTCAGTTTCTTCACGTTGAATAGCTACGACTTCCTTTATTATTATTATTATTATTATTATTATTATTATTATTATTATTATTATTGTTATTTACATTTTATGTCCTTCATAGGACCACTTTAGCCAACTTAATATAAAGAATTTTTCAGTTTCCTGTCAGCCCAGTACTTCTTCATTGTCTCGGATCTCATCCTTCTTTCTTCATCGGAAATCACCCTTTCTATTGTCTGTTTGTTGATTCTTGTTTGCAGTCTGGTTTGTTTATCTGTGAGTTTCCTGATTTAGTCAGTTTTGTTTCTTAGGTCTTCCAGTGTTATCTGTAGCTCATCCATATCCTCCTTGATTTCTGTAATTCACTTAATGTTGCACTTACTATTCCACAATTTTTCTCTTATTCTCCAGATGATCCTGTTCTCTGGTGTTCTGATTAGATGTCCGAAAAATGAAATGCGTTTCTTCATGATTGTACTCATTAGCGATTCTATTTCCTTGTAGACCATTTCATTTGTGGCTACTCTCCAGTGTCCATCTTTCTACTACGATTTGTTGATGCACGTTTTGATGATTCTTCTCTCTATTTTGTGTATTTTTTTCTATTTGTGCAGTGTTGTTTTGAAGACGGTTTCACTTGCGTATGTTATTTCTGGTTGAGTTACTGTTTTGTAATGTTTAATTTTGTTGCTATTGACAGACTCTTTTTGTTGTAAGCGTTCTTGGTGATATATTGTGCTCTAGTCAGTTTGTTTAATCTGTTAGGCCATGTTGGCTTTTCATTGAGGTTATATGTTATGATTTCTCACAGATATTTAAATTTATCTAAAATTTTCATTTCTTGGTTTCCTATGGCAATTTTGTTTATGAATGGTGGGTCAGTTAACACGACAACTTTTTTTGAAGGATATTCCAAGACCAATTTTCTGTGCTATTTCCTGTAATGAGATAACTTGTTGTTTGGTTTCCTGAATACTGTTGGACAAGAGAGCAAGGTCATCAGCAGATCCTAGACAATTTGAACTTACGTTGTCTCTGGGTCTTTAGATTTGGATGTTCTTTTGGTTATTCCTGTACAATTCCCTCATTATGTATTGTAAAGCACAGTTGATCAGCAGGGATGTCAAGCAATCTCCTTGTCTTAAACCTGTTTTTATGATGAATGACTCAGAGTGTTGCCCCCTGAGCTTGACTTTTGATACAGTGTTGGTTAAGGTGAGTTCTATCAATTTGATTAATTTTGTATGGAGCCCGAAATTTATTAAGATTTTTAACATTGAAGGTCTTTAGATATAGTCATATGCATTTTTAAAGTCCACGAAGATTATTACAAGAAGTTTATTTAGTTTCTTGTAATATGCTGCGGCTAATTTTAAAGTGATGATCTGTTATGCACAGCTTCTCCAAGGTCTGAAGCCTCCTTAGTATTCACCTAATTCTTCCTCTAGTTGCTCTTTGATCGTTTCGTGTAGGATTCTGGAGAAATCTTGTATGTGCAGTCTAAGAGAGAGATACCTCTGTAATTATCTGGGTTGCTTTTATGTCCTTTTTTGTGGAGTGAGTGGATTGCGGCTGTTGTCCAGTGTTCGGGAAACTTTTCTGTTATTTTTTGTTAGGGCCATGTGTAAGGATTATCGAACTGTATCACTGGCATATTTCCACATTTCTGCAAAAACTTAGTCTTCTCCGCATGCCTTATAATTTTTCATCTCCCTGAGTGCCGTTCCCACTTCTTGGATTGTTGGACGATTTATGAGATCAGGTGGAGTCCTGATGGATATGTCTGTATTAACTGCTAAAAGTTTCTGGGGTTCTTCACAATTCAAAACTTTAATAAATGCTTTTGCCATGATTTCGGCATTTTCCTTGTCATTATGTGTCATTTTTCCATCTTCCCTTTTCAGCATTAAAGCGGGAGGGGCAAATTTTGTAATTGTCTTCCAAACGTTTTGCAAAAGTCTCTGGAATTGGTTTTATGGTAATTTTCTTCTATTTAGTCGATTAGGTCTTTCTGTGATTGTATCTTGGATTGCTTGACAATTTGTGTTAACTTTTTCCTGATATTTTTGGGGTTGGTTGCATTTTCTTCTGTTTTGTATGTTCGAAATTTTAACCATGCATGATGTCTTTCTTCATGAATTTTGTCACATTGTGAGTTCCACCAGACGTGTCTTTTACGTGAGTTCAATGGAGCTAAATTTCCTGCTTGTTTTCTGAAAATTTGAACAAATTCTTCTAAATTATCTGTCAGTTTTATGTTTTGTATGACTTCTCTATATTTATCATTTCTAATTAACTGGTGGAGATCGATGTTCCTCTTCCGTTTACTGAATTTTGGTTTCTTTTTTAGTGGTGTAAACTTAATTTTGATTTTGACAATGTAATGATCTAAACCTGTATCTACCCCTCGTAATACCTTAACGTTTTAAATTTCTCTGTGGACGAATTTGTCCATAAATACATGATCCAGCTGCCATTCTCCTTTTTTACAATCAGGATGTTTCCAAGTTTGGCCTCCTTTTGAAGCATGTGGACTTTGAGATCAGTTTGTGTTCCCTACAGAGTTCAAAAAGTCTTTGACCGTTCCTATTAGTTTGTTTATGTGGAGCCCATTTCCCAATGATAGCCCGCTATTTCTTTTCTCTTCCGAGTTGGGCATTCTTAAGTCCCCTAACAGAATCTTAATATTGTTCACTTGGTTTATTGTTTGGTCAAGGAGATACCAAAACTTTTCCACTTCTTTCCTAGTCGTTGTTAGAAAATTCTTTTCATTAGTTGGGGCATGGGTATTAATGATGGTGTGGATTTTGTTGGATGCTTTTAAACTCAAAGTTGCAGTCCTAGGGGAATGGCTTGAAAATTGATCATCGAATCTATTATTTTCACATTGACTATAAACCAAGTACCAAATTGGGGACATTTTTTCATAACCCATTCCAGGTTTCCCATTGTAAATTCTGTAGCCTTGTGATTTGAATCGTTCTTCCTTCCTTTATTATACTGAAATTATATTCGTTTTAGGGTATGCCTCGAAGAAGAGCACTAAAGGGGTCGGACTGCAAGACGAAGAGCTAGACAGACACAATCTTTGTATAGGCAAAGTCATAGGTTCAAATGGCTCTGAGCACTATGGGACTTGACATCTGTGGTCATAAGTCCCCTAGAACTTAGAACTACGTAAACAAAACTAACCTAAGGACATCACACACATCCATGCCCGAGGCAGGATTCGAACCTGCGGCCGTAGCAGTCGCGCGGTTCCGGACTGAGCGCCTAGAACCGCTAGACCACCGCGGCCGGAAAAGTAATAGGAATAGGGTGGTCGGTGGCGATGATAATCCTATCGCTGATTTGAAAGACAAATTCGTGTGAGACGATTGGCTGGGAGTCTTTCAAGAGGTATGTTCATCCACCCGTTTGCGAGTGCTTTCAATTGGACACCACTGCACAACTTGCGCAAGTTAAACCTAAACTAGTAATACCCCTGGGAACACTGTGCACTGTGCACTGAACGTATTTCCAAGTAATTAAGGGAGTTATAATTGGGATTTGATTAATTTACACCGCAGATTTTGTAAAGCAAATCATTTCGTGTCTGAGGTTATTTCACGCGATATAATGACATTCACATTGTGCTGACATACGAACACACGCGAGACAGATCCGTTAACACAAGATTAATTTTCCAGTTCACTGTATCAAGGATTCAAGTCAAATAATGGAACAATTTAACAGAAATCAAAGAATTATTTCAAGAGAACTCGTAGCTACAATGCAGCATTTGCTACGGGTCACTCCTGAGACTAAAATTTCAGATACAGTTGTACCTAGGGTATACCACTTTGAGATAGATGACATTTTTATATCACAGATCAGGCCCTTGACTCACATGCTCGAATTTCGACGATAAGCCATACTAATTATTAACATTCTTATTCCTCCTCTCTCCCCCCCCCCCCCCCCCCCCCCCCCCCCCCCACCCCTGCACCTCCTTCGGAACCTTCATCCAGGTGTTGCTTTCCCTGGCGTTCGGAGCTGGGTGGTGGCTCGGAAACTCTTACGTGATGAGAACACGTAATAGATTGTCAGGCTCAGTCCTATAGTGATAAAACTGCGAGCCTTGATGCCATAAGGTCGCCAGATCGAATTTCGGCCAGACACGGGGATTTTTCCGTCTGCCTTCATACACTAGTTCTACCAGGAACGACACGCGGTTCGTATTCAACATTAAACTGTTCTGTTCGTCCCCTGTTCCCAGGGGTATTACTAGTTTAGGTTTAACTTGCGCAAGTTGTGCAGTGGTGTCCAATTGAAAGCACTCGCAAACGGGTGGATGAACATACCTCTTGAAAGACTCCCAGCCAATCGTCTCACACGAATTTAATTTACTACTTTGCAACGGATTTTCACGCAGTGAGCAATAAAAGATTTTCTTCCCACTTGCCGCCCTTCTCCCGACACTCTAGAGACGTTTTTAATAAGAGATCTATTCGGAAAGTAAGGTCCGACTAGGCACGAAATAGGAACCACAGTGAAAATGCGATGCAAGTTTGCGCTGATGTTCTGAGCGCACAGTGATCACGTAAAGATACCTAGGTAAATAGTGTCTCCCGCCAGGTATTAGGGCATGGTGAGAGATTTCGCCTAATGTCGTGCAGTCGACATAACATAACTGTCACGCGTTTCGTTCTCCATGATAATTCTCGGCCGCACTCTGCATGGGCAATGAAGATGCTGCAGATGCTCCGGCAGCGTATTCGACGGGAAGTATTTCACCATCCACAATACAGCCCGTAATTGGCGTCCCCTGAACTTCATCTCCGCTCACATGAACCGCAGCTTATGAAGACAACACTGTGGCACAGACAGCGGGCTGTAGACCAACGTAGAGAATTGGTGGATGCCTTCTACGACGAGAACATGGGAAAGTTGGCACAGAGCTACGAAAAATGTCTTGAGGCGGAGCGGCGACTATGTAGAGAAGTAGCTGGATGGTCTAGCTAAGTGTTGCAAATAAAACATTTTTGATTTTCACAGTAGTTTCCATTTCGCAGCCGATGGAACCTTACCTTCCGAACAGCCCTCGTACATTCCCCTGCTTTTACATCCTGAATCAATATTTCATAGGGGAATAAAAGAAAAAGATAGTAACTGAGCCATTAGAACTTGCTTCCACTAGCATGCCGCGCGGGGTAGCCGTGCGGTGTAGGGCGTCTTGACACGGTTCGTGCGGCGGGGTCGCGATCCCGTTGCCGCAGGCCGCAGGCCGCAGGCCGGCCACAGTCGGAAACAGAGGGGCCGGAGGGCGGGGCCTTGCCATTGTGCGGCTGTGCCCTGCGTAGCGGGCGGGCCGCCGCCGCCGCTTCCTGCCGCCTTCCCACTGTGAATGCCGCGGCGGAAACTGCCCCGGAAGCCTGTGGGAACCGTGCGCTACTGTACGCCACCGGCGCCATGCAAATTCGCCCGCTCCCGACTCGCGGACCGATGGAGCACCGTTAGCGAGATTTTTTTTATTTTCATTTTTCGCCGCTACTTTCTCCATTGCTATTCATGACATGCGTACCTGACTTAACCCACAAACGGTCGCAGCACTCTGCCATTCTTCAAGGGCTGTGCGGTATTTATCTCGTGGGAACTACAGCCGCAGCGATGCGGACGTCCAGGAAGTTACACGCTCTGTAGGTGACCGGTGCCGGTCATAACTGTCCTCAAACTGCGGCCCGCGTTCTCAGCCGTAATGTATACACTGAAGAGCTGAAGGAGCTGCTACAACTGCCTAATATCGTGTAGAGCCCTGCGAGCACGACGGTGGGCATGCACTCCTCTAAGCTCGAAGTAGTGCTGGAGGGAAATGACACCACGAATCCTGCAGGGCTCTCAATAAATCCATAACAGTACGACCGGTAGGATATCTCTTCTGTACAGCACGTTGCAAGGCATCCCAGATAAGCTCATATCTGGGGAGTATGGTGGCCACCGGAAGTGTTTAAACTCAGAACAATGTTCCTGGAGCCACTCTGTAGCAATTCTGGACGTGTGGGGTGTCGCATTATCCTGCTGGAAATCCGTCGGAATGTACAATGCACATGAATGGATGCAGGTGATCACACAGGATGCTTACGTTCGTGTCACCTATCAGAGTCGTAACTAGACGTATCAGGGGTTCCATATCACTCCAACTGCACTCGCTCCACACCATTACAAACCTTCCAGCAGCTTCAACTGTCCCCTACTGACACGCAGAGTCCACGGATTCATGACGTTGTCTCCATACCAGCACACGTCCATCCACTCGATACAATTTAAACGAGACTCGTCCGACGAGGCAACGTGTTTCCAGTCACTAACTGTCCAATGTCGGTGTTGACGGGCCCAGGCGAGGCGTAAAGCTTTGTGTCGTGCAGTCATCAAGGGTACACGAGTGGGCCTTCAGCTCCGAAGACTCATGTCGATGATGTTTCTTTGAATGGTTCGCACTCTGACTCTTTTTGATGGCCCAGCATTGAAATCTGGAGCGGAAGGGTTGCATTTGTGTCACGTTGAACGAGTCTCTTCAGTTGTCGTTGGTCCCGTTCTTGCAGAATCTTTTTCCGGCCGCAGCGATGTCGGAGATTTGATGTTTCACCGGATTCCTGATATTCACGGTACGCACGTGAAATGGTCGTAAGGGAAAATCACCACTTCATCGCTACCTCGGAGTTGCCGCGTCCCATCGCCAGTGCGCTGACTGTAACACCACGTTCAGACTCACTTAAATCTTGATTACCTGCCACTGTAGCAGCGGCAATCCATCTAACAACTACACCAGACACTTGTTGTCTTACACAGTCGCTGCCGACCGCAGCGCCGTATTCTGCCTTTTTACTGCCTATAGCAGTTTCTTTGACTCCACAGTCAACATGTGTGTAGCAACTATCAGCCGAATCCAAAAACACCAACTAACGTTAAGAGGTTATCGCTCTGTTGCATGGTGTTGCCATTCGGCAACGAACCGTAGATTTACGAATAGTGATAAGGAAAACACTCGTATATGCATGATGACGTCGTTTGGTAACACGTACAGTCTGCCTGCATCGAGCTAGGCTGCATTTAGCGTCATTATGTAGACAGAAACAGTCAAAAATAGATAGTCTTCTCTTGAAGTGTAGTGTACGTAAACAGTCGCGAAAGCAGACGAAAGAGTGCATTATTTCTACCCCATACATCAGATCTTGTTAGATTTTTCATGTGTGCAAAACGAAGCTTAATGATAACCGTAGTAAGTTTTCATGTCTCTGTAACTAAACTATTAACAATTAATCAATATTTTCGATGAATAAATCAAAATTAAATCAAAAGTTCTTTGTTCGACGTGTTTTGTAGTAGCCTGGTTTGGTGTGTCAGATCTTACGTCCAGATTTTTTCACTTAAATTGGTTTCCTAAAAAAAGTTATGCATAGAGGTTTAAGATGGTAATTTTCCTGCTCAAAAAAAAAAAAAAACAAAAATACTTACAAAGACAGTAATATTTTAAGGAGTGCTTAATTCTAATTGACGTTCTTGAATTCGGCCATCAGTTGGCCGCTCACGTCAGGGGTATCGGGGTAAGGAGAGCGCCCATTGCAGTGTTGGAAGGAGGAATATTTTATTGTTTGTGTCCAGTACTGACAGCTGACAAGCGTGCGCGATCCGTACCGATTAGCTGCTGTGCTTCATTCTTTGACGTGGAGGTAACATGGATTCGTGGATGTCCGTTATAGAGACGGCAGTTTTCAAATGTAGTGCAGATCTGTTGTAAGGAATATGAAATCAATTTTTGCTGTAGTAAAATGCAATGAGTAGAAGAAAAATGCCATTTGAACCATTTAGTAAGCATTTGTGATCGTTAGTTACATCTGACATTGTCAGACAACGAGAAACCTATCACATATAGATTTCTTAAAATTAATTTATTTTTTTTTTCATCTCCAATTTTATGATCGACTGCAATCTCATTAAGCATGGTTTTAATATATTTTGTTTTAAGTTGAAAGCATTACATATACGGACACACTCCAAGCTACGTAGACAACGCAGAGTTTCAGTATGCTGTATACCTACTAACATTTATTTTACGAATAGTGATCTGAGGGTGGTTGCGTAGTCGACTGAAACCAGTATCACATTTTAGTGTTTTATAATGTACGTGGTCTAGCCAATTATAAATTTTTTTAAAAATATATATATTTTTAATTTTAAGAAATGTGTTATCCTGTTTCGTATTGCATAATGCATTTAAAAAGCAGCACTATTGCTGAAACTTTCTGGGAAATTAAAACTGTGTGCCGAAACGAAACTCGAAGTCGAGGCGTTTGCCTTTGGCGGGCAAGTGTTCCACTGACTGAGCCACCTAGTCACGAGTCACGACCCGTCCTCACAGCTTCATCTCCGCTAGTATCTCGTCTCCTACCTTCCAGGCTTCACAAGAGATCTACTGCGAACCTTAGAAGACTAACACTCCTGCAAGAAAGGATATTGCGGAGACATGGCTTAGCCACAGGCTGCGGAATATTTCCAGATGAAATTTTCACTCTGCAGCGGAGTGTGCCCTGATATGGAAGTACGTGAGTCGTGCTGGGAGGCTAAGGCGGTAGGGCATTTACCCGCGAAAGGAAAATGTCCCGTGTTCGAGTCTCGGTCCGGCACACGGCTTTAATTTGCCAGGAAGTTTCGTATCAGCGCGCATTCGGCTGTAGAGTGAAAATTTTACTGTCGTGCCATTCCTGTCATTAATCATATAATCATTCGCTCACAGAGACCACTCAACAACACGTCGTTAGACAAGTAGAGTGTGACAAGTTTGAGGTGGCCGAGGGTGGCGGCAGTCTGAAACAGGGAGCAGTGGACGCGGCGTATCGCTGGTGGAGCACTGCTGCCAACTTCACGCATCCTCACTGTAGCCAGCTTATTGGCGGCTCACAACTCACTGCACTAAATTATGAAGGTTGTAAGGTCGGAGCATATGCGGCCCGACGTGTTGCTCCATATTTCCAGTACTGGCTCTTGAGCCAAAAGGTTCGAGTGGTACACATACCGCTGAAGGTGCACATTTGCCATCACCTGTTTCATTCGTGAAGTCAGGGGCTGATTGTGAACACAGACGGTCGTCTGGAAACAGAGTTAGCGGATCCATTCAAATAAATCTGTTCTTTATACTCTGCAGCAGAGGATGTGGTGCTTTTGTCCCTGTCCGATTAAAACTGGGCGCTGGAATGTATGACGTACCTTATCACAATCGGGCGATTTTATTTTTCAATAATCGGATCTTTTAGTTTACAGTAAGAGTCTTGCCATCCGGTATTGTGTCGAGCAGTAGTTTATAGAGCCACAGGGCTGTAGCAACAGACTGTTCCTGAGGCCGAAAAGTAGCTTGACATCGCATTCACTAATGAGACGAAATATTATGACAATCCCCGCCAGTCACCTATGGTGTGTGGCAGACGGTACTTCCTGTACCACTAAGTGATCCCTCCCTCCCTCCCCCTACTTTGTTCCACTCGCGAATGGCGGAGGGAAGACAAAGGCAAGAATGAATGTCGCTGTATTGACTCTAATTTTCTCGCCGTGGCCATCACACGAGAGGTGTGTGGGAGGAAGTGATATGTTGTCCGACTCTTCCCGGAAAGTGCTCTCTCGAAATTTCGATGCACAACGCCTCTCTTGTAATGTCTACCAACGGACTTTCTAAGCATCTCGCTAACGCTTTCGCGCCATCTAAACGATCCCGTGACGAAACGCTCCGCTCTTCGTCGTATCTTCTCTTTGTCTCTGCCGCGGTCTCTCTCTCTCTCTCTCTCTCTCTCTCTCTCTCTCTCTCTCTGTCTCTTGTATCAGTATGAAGCATCCTAAAGCCTCCGTCCAATAAATTCTTTAAAAGCCACTTCCTTTGTGGGTGAATTACATTGCCTTGATATTCTTCCTATGCATTTATGCATCTGCTTTTCCTGCTATTTATTTTATGTCGTCATTCCTCTTAAAGTCGCTTTGGGTATTTACTCTTAGTTATTTGGTGGTAGGTACTGTTTCCAGCACTTTCTCATCGGTAGTGTAGTTGTACAGTAGTGGATTTCTTTTCCTGTGTACACGCAATCTGTTGCGTTTATTCACGTTCAGGGTCAACTGCCACAGCCTGCGCCAGTCATAAATCCTGTGCAGGACATTACGCAAATCGATACTGTCTGCTGGGGATGCTACTTAGTTATAGGCAACAGCATCGTCTACGGACAGTCATAAGAGTTTCTAATGCTTTCTGCTATGTTACTTACATACATTGTAAACAGCTACGGTCCTATCACACTTTCTTGGGAAACTCCGAAAATTACTTTTACATCAGTCGATTTTGTTTCGTTAGTAGCGACTTGTTGAGTTCTACCTACAAGGACATCTTGAATCCAGTCACAGACCTGGTCCGATACTCGATAAGATCTTTGTTTTCGCTAAGCGGCAGAGCTGGATGGTGTCATAGGCCTTTCTGAAGTCAAGGATTACAGCATCAACATGAATATCATTGCCTAGAGCGGTGTCGACCTCATCGAGGAACAGAGCGAGCTGAGTTGTGCAAGATATCTGTTTGCTGAATTCATGCTGATATTTTCCAAAAAGTCGTAATTCCTGAGCATAAACATGTTCCATGATTCCACAACATGTCTATAATTGCATGATTCTGTCCTGCAGACTTTCTTGACGGACCCGCGCTATTTTCCAGTCTTTAGGTCTCTTTGATGCTCAGCGATCCCCGATAAACTGCTGTTAGAAGCAAACCAAGTTCTTTCATATGATATTTGTGGATTATTATAGGTATCTCATTCGTCCTGATGGCTTTCCACTACTAAGCCATTGTAGTTCCTTTTCCATTCCACGATCGGTTATCTCAACATCTTCCACTTACTATTTCGTACAATGGTTGAAAGGAGAGACCCTCTTACGATCTTTCGCGGTGAAACAATTTTGGAAGACCGAATTCGGTTTTTACTCTGACGGTTGACAAAATTTTACTTTAAAACGAACGCCTCTCTCGTTCCTCTCCTTAGGCTCATAATCACCTAAGTAACAGCATCACGATCCACGTTGGAACGAATACATCAACGAACCTGGGTATCATAGGTTCTAAAAGTCGTTGGTGGATCCCGGAGGTATATGCACCAGTTGTCTAGCCACAGATCACACAACTGCGGTGAATTACGGAACGATGGTTAGTGGGAGCAGATCTAGCGCCCGACAGCATCCATGTGTGTTTTGCCGGGCTCAGATCGGGCGAATCTGGTGCCCACAACACCAACACCAACGTGAGTTCAGTATCACGTTCCTCAAACCGCTGTAGCACGTTTCTGGCGTTGTATCGCACTAGAAGATCCCATCAGCGTCGGGGTAGACACCAGGTGGTCTGCAATTAGGTTCATGTAGTGTACAGGTCACCGGGCCTTAGATTACTAACACACGTCCCACGAAAGCACGGGCGAACGTCCACCATGTTGTAGTACTGTCCCCGCCGGCCTGGGTTCGATGTGTTTCGTGTCACCCGGGCAGCACCATCGACCTGGTATAAAGAGAAACGTAATTCGTCGGACCAGGCGACACGTTTCCATTGATCCACGATACAACCTCGATGATCCCGTGCACACTGCAGTCGTAAATTTCGATATCATTAAGCCAACATGGGAACACTTGGGGGTCGTCAGCTGCGAAGACCTATGTCCAACAACGTGAGCTGGCCGGTGTCGTTGCGTATCTCAGCCTTGTACTCTGTCGTGATATCTTTTACAGATACCGCTTTTTGGGTTCTTCGACCTCCAAGTTTTGTGATGAGGCGCAGATACCCAACACTTTGTCGCCTAGCAGTGCTTTCACCGTTCTTCAACCATTTTCCCTAGATGTTAACGAGAGTAGCCACTTGACCATAGAAATCTGCACTTGTCAACGTCGCTTATGTCACTGGATTGTACCACTCGCGGGCCATATCGTCGCTACGATGACTGCTCATTCTTTGTTGGCCCGCTTACAGGCTTTTATTCCGTCACGTGCCTGCATCGACACCAGGAGACATTCAGTCTCGCGGCGGGCAGTGGTTATAATGTTTAGCCCCTCGTGGCGTAATGGTAACTATGGCAGGTCAGCGAAGAAAGGAACGGCTCACTACGTGAGAAGGCATCACAAGCTAACACATATACAGGGTGCTAACTGATGTGTCTGAAACTTCTGGCAAATCGATATAGGACTTAAAAAGAAACAAATAAGTTCATAAATTAAGTGTCCCAAGAGGAATAGCCAATATTCAGCGATATGAAAGGAACGATCATACCAAGCAAAACGCCGGTAACAATGGGCTCTGAATGCATACCTTAAGAGCTATGAGCACTACCTCATCTTTCGATATTGTGAACAGATCTCTCCTACTCCAAGCTGTTCCGTTCCCATATTTTGGGTGGGGGTAGCATGGACCAAAACAAGGAAAAACGCCCAGTAAAAATAGGTTCTTGAATAGATATCGTAAGAGCTCTGAGCACTTCGTTAGAGTGAAACACCCGGCCGTTGTGGCCGAGCGGTTCTAGGCGCTTTAGTCCGGAACCGCGCTGCTGCTACGGTCGCAGGTTCGACTCCTGCCTCGGATGTGTGTGATGTCCTTAGATTAGTTAGGTTGACGTAGTCTAGGGGACTGATGACCTCAGATGTTTTTTAAGTCCCATAGTGCTCAGAGCCATTTGAACCATTTACCGTGAAACACATTCTTCTGCTGAACAAGTCATCATAGCTCTTCAGGCATGCATTACAGAGCCCATGTTTACTGGCATTTCTTACTTCACACGATCGTTCCTATCATATCCCTAAATACTGATCACCGCTTCTGCTACAAACTGTATACATATGGTCAATTTTTTTCCTTAATTTCAAACTCTTTTTTGTTGCTATACATTTGCTTTCATTCTGTCTCTTTGTTTTCAAATTTCCATCTTGATTCTACAGAATTTTTTCTTTTCAAATGTTGTCTTCTTACGGCTAAATTAAGTGCTTAAAAATGTCTGCCATTAGCTTTAAGACAAGCATCTTCTGTACCTGCTGAAGTCTTTCTTTAACACGCTCGCGAACAATACCAACATTCGCAATACGTCCTGAATACACTATGTCCTTTCGGAGATCAAGCACACCAAGATCTTACTGCCTCACAACCTCCTATTTATTTGGGAAACGCTGACTTAAAATTGTTCTCACTTACATTCTATTAAAAATATACTGTATGATGTTCCAGTATGTACACCATGGAAAACGGAAAGTCCAATTAATCTGTCTGCAATTATGCCAGTCCGAGCTTGACTGTTGTTGACGCTTCGTCAGTGAACAGCACGGTAGACAGGAAAAGTTGGTTCTGGCCACACGTGCCGAGGAGCGAAGCCACTCTCTGAAGACGGTACGGGTAAAAGAGCTGCTCTCGTAGTAGTTTCCACACAGTCGCACGAGTCGTGTTCTCAGTTTATGCTGCTTCTCTCGTACTGCTACCATCACTGTCCTCAATAAGATGAAGCACTCTATCTTCTAAATCAGTTGTTCTAATACTATTTGGTCTTCCACAATAAAATTATCTTTTCTCGAAAGAGCCTGTCTCCACAAGACGTTCACCAAGAGGTCTTATTGTTTGGCAAATCTTTGTTATGAAATACAAACGTCTGGTTTCGGACGCATTGCAATTCGCAAATCCGTGCATCAGGTGCATGCTAGCCATCTACTGATCGGAATATATTTCTGCCAGAAATGGACAGCACCCACCAGCTGAATAAGACCGCCGAACAGGCGCCACGCCCACGGCTGGAAGTCACACAAGACACATGGCTGCCCGCCGGCCGCGGTGGTCTCGCGGTTCTAAGCGCGCAGTTCGGAACCGCGCGACTGCTACGGTCGCAGGTTCGAATCCTGCCTCGGGCATGGATGTGTGTGATGTCCTTAGGTTAGGTAGGTTTAAGTAGTTCTAAGTTCTAGGGGACTAATGACCACAGCAGTTGAGTCCCATAGTGCTCAGAGCCATTTGAACCATGGCTGTCCAGCTGAGGTCGCTAAAGCGCGGATGTTCGTTGGCGCCCCTCTCGGGAATAGCCCATTCGACTCCTAGTGGGGCAAGAACGTTAGCTAGACACTTAACATTAATCCAATAAGAAGTGCAGAGTACGCTCCCACTGTTGATTGTGTTTTCAGTACTGAAAGGATTTGCTTATTTACTACTATGATGGCAGCTAAGGTAAACACAAGAAGGGTCTGACGTAACAGTTTCCCAAACATACATTTAGAAAGAAAAAAGAAATACCTGCAACATCAAGATGGAAATTTGAAAACAAATAGACGAAAACCAGGCAATGATAGAACAATAAAACTGTGTGAAAACGAGGCAATCATAGAATAACAAAAAAGTGTCTTTTAAATAAGAAAATAAAAAAATGACAATGTATACGTGAACATTTTGACATCTTTTAAAATCTGTCAGTTCCCCAGAGGTTTCCCACAAATTAGTTAACACCCTGTATACAGAATAAACATTAATAAAACCGAAAAACTGCAGGGACGGATTCCTGACTGCAGATCGAGGAAAAACATATGTCTGGAAAAGCATCGTTGCAACGGTAAACGACGCTGACGAATGAAAGTTCCTCTGACCACGTGCGGTGTGTCCCTTGTGTGATTGACGTAGCGTAGGACAATGGTCCGGTACTGATGTCGGTAACAAGTCGAGATGGTGTTTTTGGACTGTTGTCAAGCAGACAAACAGTCGAGAGGCACCACGGCTGTACCAAAACAAGTACTCTCATAGACACTAAACATCACACAAAATTTCAAGATATTTTCAAGATATTTTTGGGCGTTTGTATGATCGTGTGTCCTTCCAAACAGACGACCTTGGCTTGAAATGTTGTGTGATAACGCTGGTGTCTCTGACGGTACTCGTTTTGGTATAGCCGTGCTGTCTCTCGACCGTTTCCATCTGCCTGGCCGTATACAAACACTATCTCGCCTTGTTCCCGACATGGATACTAGACCATTCTGCAGCTTCCAGTACGCTGTGTCAATCACACATTTTGCAACACACGGAATGTGGTCAGAGAAAATCTCATTCGTCAGCGTCCTCGACCGTGGCAACGATGCATTTCCGGAGACGTGTTCGTAGGACTTTTTTTTCTCCATTTCCAGCCAGGAACCCATCCGTGAGCTTTGTCGGGTTTATTGGTGTTCACTCTGCATACTGTAGATGACCTGGATGGGCGCCAACCAGTGATAAGTTGAAACAGAAACATTGTGTCGTGATGAGCACGGTACCATTTGGCTCGACATAAATTCCCCGGCGGCGAAACAGTGGAGGCTGTTGTCTTCACCTGGGCCGAGGCAGCTGGCTGGGAGCGCCGTCTGTGGCGAATCTGCAGCCGCAGTTGCAGTGGTCAGCGGGGAACAGGCCGACGAGCCAAGCAGGGTGAGACTGCACTGGTTTGGCGCTTGGACTCTGATGTGTCGGTGAGATAGCCACAAAATGTTGTTCAGATCCTCCGGTGGCAGTTACATGTATTTAGCGTCGTTAGTCGTTCGAAGTAATCTGAGATACTGACTCATTTCCGTTACAGTTCCAGGGTTGCGGAATTGACGTACTCTGCAAACAGTTCGTAAATAATTTTCCTTTTTCGATTACTTCTCCTCCGAGTTGAATAATTTCCAGTGAAACACCATAATCTACAGCCTTCTTTTCTCGCTTCCTGGCTCGAATGGTTTCATATGTCTCCTCTGACGGTACTTCTGGGACGTAGTTATTTTCATCACTAACTATTTACTTTCTGATTCATCTCCAGGACTGTACAAATAAATAAATAAATAAAATAAAATACGGAATGCGAGTACGACTTTCTGACCTAAACATAGCTTAGGAAAGAATCATTACAGAGGTGATGTTACAGCAAAGCTGTTCCATTAGTGTTTCCAGAGGCTCGCAGGATTACTCCCGTGCAAACACAGCGTCCTGCGGCGTCGTCCTTGTCAGACCACTTTGCGCTGAACACGACGACGCCTTACGCAACGCGGCCTGACTACCGCGAAGCCACCTTAGACGGTGCGACAGTGCTTGTCCTACTCATTTCCATGCGTGTCTTGGAGCGATCCGACAAAGCTGACGACTTCTCCATTACTTTGCGGTATCAACGATGGCAGTTCAGTTTCAAGCGTCGCCACTCAGAACAGGTTACATTTGCTTCTCGGCTGCAAATGTGCCAGTAGATTGGACACGGTCACAGAGGTAAACAGAATTAGGTACTACTACAGTCAGAGACTACTCGAGGGCAACATCGCCTAGAACATCAGATGGCTGCTCGGTTACTTCTGATGATTTGGCGTCCCTTTATCGGGTCTCCTGTGGTGAACAGTACACAGTAGGTCGTTATTTTCCTTAAGCACCCGGATGAGACACGGCAGGGCTTGGCAATCTGTAACGGTATAAACACTATTAAAAACTCATCAGAAATTTGAAATAAAGTTGTACAACACATTAGCTGTATTAACATAAGAGATGATTAAATAGAATGTATTACATGTGTGTGTCAAAGGTGCCGCTCTATCTTTTCGGGCATCTATTGCTGTCTATTGCTAATCTTATACAGGGTGTTTCAAAAATGACCGGTATACTTGAAACGGCAATACAAACTAAACGAGCAGCGATAGAAATACACCGTTTGTTGCAATATGCTTGGGACAACAGTACATTTTCAGGCAGACAAACTTTCGAAATTACAGTAGTTACAATTGTCAACAACAGATGGCGCTGCGGTCTGGGAAACTCTATAGTACGATATTTTCCACATATCCACCATGCGTAGCAATAATATGGCGTAGTCTCTGAATGAAATTACCCGAAACCTTTGACAACATGTCTGGCGGAATGGCTTCACATGCAGATGAGATGTACTGCTTCAGCTGTTCAATTGCTTCTGGATTCTGGCGGTACACCTGGTCTTTCAAGTGTCCCCACAGAAAGAAGTCACAGGGGTTCATGTCTGGCGAATAGGGAGACCAATCCACTCCGCCTCCTGTATGTTTCGGATAGCCCAAAGCAATCACACGATCATCGAAATATTCATTCAGGAAATTAAAGACGTCGGCCGTGCGATGTGGCCGGGCACCATCTTGCATAAACCACTAGGTGTTCGCAGTGTCGTCTAAGGCAGTTTGTACCGCCGCAAATTCACGAAGAATGTCCAGATAGCGTGATGCAGTAATTGTTTCGGATCTGAAAAATGGACCAATGATCCTTTGGAAGAAATGGCGGCCCAGACCAGTACTTTTTGAGGATGCAGGGACGATGGGACTGCAAAATGGGGCTTTTCGGTTCCCCATATGCGCCAGTTCTGTTTATTGACGAAGCTGTCCAGGTAAAAATAAGCTTCGTCAGTAAACCAAATGCTGCCCACATGCATATCGCCGTCATCAATCCTGTGCACTATATCGTTAGCGAATGTCTCTCGTGCAGCAATGGTAGGGGCCCTGAGGGGTTGCCGCGTTTGAATTTTGTACGGATAGAGGTGTAAACTGTGGCGCATGAGACGATACGTGGACATTGGCGTCATTTGGACCGCAGCTGCAACACGGCGAACGGAAACCCGAGGCCGCTGTCGGATCACCTGCTGCACTAGCTGCGCATTGCCCTCTGGGGTTGCCGTACGCGGTCGCCCGACCTTTCCAGCACGTTCATCTGTCACGTTCCCAGTCCGTTGAAATTTTTCAAACAGATCCTTTATTGTATCGCTTTTCGGTCCTTTGGTTACATTAAACCTCCATTGGAAACTTCGTCTTGTTGCAACAACACTGTGTTCTAGGCGGTGGAATTCCAACACCAGAAAAATCCTCTGTTCTAAGGAATAAACCATGTTGTCCACAGCACACTTGCACGTTGTGAACAGCACACGCTTACAGCAGAAAGATGACGTACAGAATGGCGCACCCACAGACTGCGTTATCTTCTATATCTTTCACATTACTTGCAGCGCCATCTGTTGTTGAAAATTGTAACTACTGTAATTTCGAAAGTTTGTCCGCCTGAAAATGTACTGTTGTCCCAAGCATATTGCAACAAACGGTGTATTTCTATCGCTGCTCGTTTAGTTTTTATTGCCGTTTCAAATATACCGGTCATTTTTGAAACACCCTGTACATTGCCGGGCTACGGTCGCAGGTTGGAATCCTACCTCGGGCATGGATACGTGTGATGTCCTTATGTTAGTTAGGTTTAAGCAGTTCTAAGTTCTAGGGGACTGATGACCTCAGATGTTAAGTCCCATAGTGCCCAGAGCCATTTGAATCATTTTACATTGCCGGAAAAAAGCAACACCCTCAATGACAAGGTCATTTTATTGACAGGTGTGGTGACAAGTAGGTCATCATTCTAGGCTTATATAATAACAGTTTCAGACCAACTGAAACGCACATATCACTGGTAGCGGCTTCCAAACAGTTGCTACCGTAAATCCCCCCTCCCTTGGGGGCAATGTTGCATTTTGGCAGTGGCTCCTGTGAGCCCTGGAAAGGAGTAAGTTCCCATTTCATCATGTCCCATGAATTTTTAACTGGCGAAAGATCTGGTGGTCTTGTTGGCCAGTGCAGTTCTACACTGTGAAGAGCAAGACGTTGCGCCGCAGCCGCGCATTGTCCTGCTGAAAAACACATGTCCTTCCTCGGAGGAATGGCAATAGCGCAGGGATAACGGCTTTGCAGAAACGACAAATGTGACAGATAGCTATAATTCCCCCAACCCCCCCCCCCCCCCCCCCCCGCCCTCTGTCCTCACCCCCACCACCAAGAAGCCTGCGATGGGACTTAGATGTCGTGGACGAATACTGTGGAACAGGCAGCTGTATGCCGTGCACGTGTGCCACTCCGAGAGAGCCTACTGCTGTTAGTGAGCGCCACTTCACTCCCCACGGCGGTGTCGAGGTGCCGGCGATAGTCTGGCCACAGGCACGCGTCATCTTAATCTAGGGCGGCTTCAGATCATCCTTGCTGACACAGCAGTTGCAGAATGTTCCAGAATTTCGTCCCTGCATGACGTTCGGTCTGCCACCGCTGCTCGTACAGTGCGTGCGTCTGTACAAGGCGGACGCTTAGAGCCCGGTCTACAGGTCACTGTTGAAGTAGGGACACCGTGCCCATGTGCGGCAGGGCGTCGGTACGTCCACTCTGCTTCCTGCCGGCCCATTCAGGCGGATGAGGCTGTCCAGCAAGGCTATGTACTCATCGGCAGGGCAGTGTTGTGCCCCAGAAGGAATGTTGCAGACACTGTTCACCTCTGAACCCAGCACAACTAGTGCCTGCAGTGTCAAAACAGAAGGTGTGCAGACAGGTCCCCGAGCGCCATCTGCTCGCCGATGACCGTGTGAAAGAAATCACTAACACCACAGCCCCTTCGTAAGCACTAATTCTACCTGGTGCCGCTGAACACAGTCCTTTTTCTGGCCGTGTACATGGCACACTGGCAAAAGATAGAAAGACATGCCCGAAAAGATAGAGTGGCAACGCTAACGCAGGCTGGTACATGAATGTATCAACATCAAGTACACATAATGCCTTTGGCGATGTGTTTTACATACTCTGATATTTTTGTGCTCTTTTAATTCTCCCCCTCCCCTCCTCCAACTGCTCATTTCACTACTGAGTGGGCTACATCTGGATCTTTTTTGCTCAACTGTCACACTGGTTCCTTCTTATTTCCTCAGCAGTTCTTTCTATCACCGCTTCATTTTCGACTTCACAAAGGCACTCCTTTTTTTACCATTGTTATGTTACACAACAACACCGCAGCGAAGTGTGGCGTTGCCGCACCATGCATCTGCCACGTACCTCAACCATGAGCCGTGGGTGAAATTTGAGCCCACTTACGTTCAGTCTTAATCGGACAGTTCACATTCCAGTTACTTTTTGTTCTAACTGAGACAATATCTCATACCTGAGACGGTGGTGGCTGGTGACGATGCAGTTGCAGTTATCTTGTAAACAGCACTTTTGGAGACTCGCGTTTACTGGAAACTTTCACACCTGAGAGTCTTCGCTATTAATTGTGATATAGTTCATATAGCTCAAAAATGGTAAGATTATGTACATATGCACAGCGTCAGTGAAGACGGCTTATTGAATATTCTGAACATATATCTATTATTAGCAAATACAGCTCAACACCCAACAGATCCACTGAGAAAAGAGATCGACTGAAAAGAGGAAAATGAAACTCCTATGGAGGCTTGAAACTAATCACTATAAACTAATGTGCAAGGTAAAAATATAAACAGACAAGACACATAAATAGAAATAAGAACAGGACGTTGGGTAAAAAATTAATCTAAACTGGCTGTTTAGGTAGTAGCAATATAAGGGAAAGAACTCGAGATAAGTTCGAAATTGGGCTATAGATTGAGGTGACAAAGGGCAACGATCTGCACATACACCGATGGAGGTAGTATCACGCACGCAAGGTATAAAAAGGCAGTGCGGAACTGTCACTCGTGACTCAGGCGATTCATATGAAAAGGTTTCCTACGTGGTTATAGCCGCATGACGAGAACTGACACACTCTGAACGCGGATTCGTCTTTGGAGCTAGACAGAAGGGACATTTTATTTTGTAATTTCATAGGGAATTTAATATTGCGACATTCACAGTGTCTATAGTGTGCCGAGAATAACAAATTCCGGGCATTACCTCTCAGCACGGGCAACGCAGTGGCCGACGGCCTTCACTTAACGATCGAACGCAGTGGCATTTGTATAGAGTTGTCAGTGCTAACAGACAAGCAACAGTGCTTGAAATAACTGCATAAATGCGACGAACGTATCAGTTAGGACATTGCGGCGAAACTTGGCAACAGACGACAGACGCAAATACCTTTGCTAGCAGCACGACATCAGCTGCAGCGCCTCTCCTGGGCTCGTGGGCATAACACTTGGACCCTAAACGACTGGAAGTCCGCGGTCTGGTGAGACGGGTCCAGACTTCGGTTGGATGGTGGCTGATGGTAAGGTTCGAGTGAGGCGCAGATACCACGAAGCCATAGAGCCAAGCTGTGAACAAGGCACCGTGCTAGCTGATAGTAACTCCATAATGGTGTGGACTGGGTTTACATGGAGTCGACAGGGTGCTCTGATCCAACTCAACCGAACGTTGACGGTTATGTTGGGCTATATGGAGACCATCTGCAGCCTTACATGGACTCACGTTTCCAGATATGTCACCAGGTCACAGTTGTTCGCGAATGATTCGAAGAACATTCTGGACAATTCGAGCGCGAACTATTTGGCCATCTAGATCGCCCGACGTGAATCCAATCGAACGTTTATGGGACAGCATCGAGAGGTTTCTTCATGCACAAAATCCTGCGCCACAAATCTTTCGCAATTATCGAGGGCTGTAGAGGCAGCACGGTTATATATATCTTGGCGCCCATTTCTCGAGTCCAGAGTGCATCCAGATGCAAAAGGAAGTCCGACACGATATTAGAAGGTGAGAAGGTGTCACGTCAGTGCATGTACCAGAGATAATTAGCAAGTTTATTGTAGCAGGAATTCAGAGAAGGAAATGTTGGCTGTGAGACGCTCATGACTGTGAAAAGACGACAGTAATTTCTTGTCGGGAGGTTCATGTCCTGTAGTCCAGGGACGTAACAATACTCGTAGGGGCCTTGGCCAAACTGACCTTAAAGTGATGTCCGGTCTTCCGTACAAGACAGCCACCTTTCTCCCTTCGCCATCTCATTTAAACGCGTCTCCCTTCCCTGTCCCCGCTAGACAGATACACACACATAACCAGAGACATTCAAATTATGGTCCAGATACAGGATGAAAACAATCTAACGTTGGATGCCCACTTATAGCATCAATACAAATATTGAAACAAGTGACAAATTATAGTACCTTGAATAAACAGCATTTGCATTGTTTAGAGAACTATGTTTCCATTCGAGGAACTTTAATATGAAGAGAGTAACGACAAAACAGGTGAAGTCTATTACAAGAAAAATAGTTTGTGACTTTTATCAGATTTATTCGTCCTGCAGCAGAATTACGGTCTTATTGATGACAAATTTGAAGACAAACTACCCAGCCAAAATGAACGAGCGTTCTCTGAACAACGGAAATGTTATGGGTTGATTAGTCATCGACACTATTATTTTTTAATTATTTGAAAATATTGTAGATAGTGCAAGTGTGGAGAAAATGTTTGGGTGAAGAAAAATAAAAATACCTAATTTGCAGGCAGACCTGTTCGTTTAGTGAATTAAATGGACTAAAATGTAGTGATCGTATAGTATTATTAGTGGAGGCAACGTCTGGGGTTCTCTGGCCGCTTGCTGCAAACAGTTTTATTTAGCACCACTTCGGCGACTTATACGCCTTTGTGATGAAGATTAAAAGACTAGGAAAAAGCAAACACCCTGTCGAATGAGGAAGTTCTCCAACCCCACCGGATATCGAACAGGGGTCCATGAGATTTAGAGACACAGGGGCTAAGCACTACACCACGAACTGCAGACAATGAGTAAATTACTTGCTGACGCGGTACCCGAAGATTGAGATTGGACCTTGAGAATCCATAAGACCAACAGAAAAGTCTAAATTCATTGAATGAAAAAAATCCAAAACATAATTAATGTAGAGTAATGAAATTTCGGGAATAAATTGACTAGATGACAGATTTAAGTGATGAATATTGCAAAACCACGGGTTAATGTAAGCACGGTGGCTATATTCCTGCCAAGCCTTCCTGCAATATCGCAGAAGGAATACTCAGCTTCTCTTAGTCCTATTACAGGATATCGTTCAGACTCAGTGACGTGCCGATAATGGCATTTTTGTTGTCTTAAACACATTCTTGACTAACATCAACTTAGCAAGTCGGCCCCGGTCATTACTGACATCGTTATTGAGATGGCTGAATGGCTTCGGCTCGAACGACAGTCAGTCGCAAAAAAGAACCTCACAACGCCCGGTCACAAAGGCAACGAACACTCACGACCGTTGCAGGTGTGTTTAAACAAAGTAGCGCCACTCTTAAGTGACTAGCGCGAAATCTGAACAGATATCATCTTTCAGATGCAGAAACACGCATACGAAGGTTCCTTTATGTCCCACAACTCACGCCTACGAAGATTCCTTTATGTCCCACAACTCCTTCTTGGTGTTGTAATTTTTTTCCGTCAGTATATATCAAGCTAGACCAACATTTGTATTAGAACACTAGTAACAAGAAGTGTTGTCAGCAGGCGAAACTACTTTCGTCGGACCACAACTGTGGATGCTTTGATTGATCGGTGAGGCGGCACATCAGACTAGAACACATGAAATATTATTTCGCTTTGTTACATAAATGAAAAAAAACTTAACTCTGACACACTTGTTTGTCACAGGAGTACCGGATAATTTACAACTGTCATGGACCAGCAAAGAACCAGTTGATTCACTAATTTTCAAACTGTTCTCTCCAACTATAACGTTCAACATTAACAACACTACAAGTTCATATGAAACTTTAACTACTCATTGGTCTCGAAATGAGGCAGTATGATTACATGCTCAACACTATATTGACCTCAACCTGAGTGCGTTGCAGAACTGAGGTGTGGGAGGTATAGTCTTCAGGAACGCCTCGTATACGTCCCTGGGATCGCAGCAAGTCCTCGCTAATGTCTGTGGAAACGATTCGCGTTGCCAACTTTGGAGTGGCAACGCGTTCTCTGTATGCTACCTCAAACAGCAGATTAGGAAAATTAACCATTGACGACTCTAAAACAGAAACATTTGAATGGCGTTGGAATTAGTTACCTTATCAGCAACTTCCTTGGCAATCGGATTTTAACAGTTTCTAAGGTGCTGTGCCGTCGTGAATGAAGCATACGTCTTAACAGCAGCCTGTTGTCTGTCAGCTATTGGCGGAATCTGAACGGAGAGAAGTGCATTTGGATCGCATTCAGAGGAAAGGACTGGTTCTACAACACAGCTGCTGGTCATCAACGTGCCATGGACATTTGCAGTCGTATATCGATGCATGTAGTTTTTCTTATCTATTTTTGGCTTTCCTATTTTCACTTTTCCTCTCTTTCGGGCGTCAGGGGGCTCCTTGTTGTCGGACGGCCCGGGGCATTGCGCCGTCGTCCCAGCCTAGTTTCGCCCACGGTCTGGTCGCAGTATGGCGTCTGGGCAATAGACTGGCTGCCCGACAGCCGGCCGTCCATTAGGGAGCGCGGGATGGCGGCAGAGTCCTTGTAGAGGAGTGTGACGCAGGCAAAAACTGCCCAGCATTCCGGTGCGGCGTGCGACCCGATGTCGGCGGGATACAGATCGGCCATTAGCCTGTTCCCGGACGCTTCCTCCACTGGCAGGACGTCCAAATCAGGCGAGGCCGGCCGTAAGAAATGCGCCAGCACTGATCGCGATTCCGCAGGTCCCGTGGCACGCCCGTTGCGTCGTGCTCACGGCGGAAGAAGAACGGAGAGTGCAGCCGACGCTAAAGGTACGAGAGAAACTCGAACCCATCCATCCTTCATGCGTGATGTCATACATAACAGTTTATGGTAGACAGTAGTCGGCGCGTCAGAGAAGTTAATTGCGGCGACTGGTGTCGTACGTATAGCGAGTATGCGGTGGACACTTGATCACTTCTTCTGTTTTGTAATTGCAGTAACAGTCGGCTTCCCAAGCTTCTTTTGTATTACCCATATCGTTGCGCCACAATGAACTTGCATATCAATAAATGGCTCAAACGATCACTGGTTGGGAATTATGGGGTCTAGATAAAAAAAAGTACTTTCAGTATTCCATACAATTTTTGATAAAATTTAAAAAAAACTTAAAATGCTGTAATAATCTACTCATTAAGTGGTATGAGCTAACGTTAGAAATTTAACGCAATAAATCAATTTAATTTTATCCATATTTTGCAGCTGCAAACGTGACTGTATCCGGTACACTGGAAGTATGAGTTAATAAACAAGTGCAGTTGCAAATCGTCCTTAAAAAAAAAAATACACGATGCATTTCGTACCCTGTGGGTCCATCACCAGGCGTAAACTGCCTTTATAGATGATTTATTCTTGTCTTGAATGAGTTGAAATGTATTATCCTGTCATGCAAAGGTTTGATGTTAGGTTATGAATTTTGTAAGTCAAATTCGGAAAATATGTGCTAAACAGTGGAATAAAATGAACAGTGTAAACTTATCACATTATCAAAGAAAAGCGTTTTTAACTTAAAACACCATCATAGCTTAGTTTCTCCATCATGTTCTTGTATATCACTTCACTCAAGAGCCAAATTTGTATACACATTTTTGTAAACACTTCACAGGGTGTAACCAAAGATGAATTTACTCGTAGTACCAGAGATCTAATTATAAAACAACTGACGTATGCAGGGAATAACTAAAATAACTGTGGCTTGCGAAAATCTGTCTGTTCATTAACACAGATTCTGGATTTTTTATTTTACGGTCCATTTTTTGTGTATTTAATTTTACGTTATGGACGAGTAAGTTTCCTAACTCATTATTAGTTAAGAATGCAACTGTTACTTTTTTTTGAAAATGTTTGGGATTTTTTGTGATATGGGGCCCAGGAATGGTATACTGGGGAATTTTTTCTCTTCTTTCACTATGTGGCCATCTGTTGTCTTACTTTTGTGTATCTGTCTGTCTAAATTGTCAATTGTTTGGCTGTATAGCCATAGTTCATGGCAATGCTTTTTATTGTATCTAGCTCGTGCCTGAGGCTGTTTTCTTCGAATTCAAGAGAGTTCGGCATACATAGAAACCACGCATACGCAGACATAACATTGGACAACTCATGATGCTACCCCACCACACAGAAACATGCTGCCTTTAGGTCCATGCTACACAGAATACACTCTCTTGATTTCGAAGGAACTGCCTCAGGAATGAGATGCAATAAAAAGCACTGGCATAAACAATGGCTACACAGCCAAAACAACTGAAAATTTAGATAGACAAGTACACAAAAGTAAGACAATAAATGACCGCATTGTGAAAGAAGAGAAAATATTCGCCAGTATGCCATACCTGGGCCCAATATCACAAAAATAAACTTTTCAAAAAAACAAATGTAACAGTTACAGTCACAACTAATAATAAGTTAGGAAACTTACTCATCCGTAACATAAAATAAAGTACACAAAAATTCGACAGGCCTGGAGTATACAAAATACTATGCCCCAGTTGTCCTGCCTACTATGTAGGGAAAGAAGGCAGAAACTTAAAAAACCAATTTTCAAGAACACGTAAATGCTTTCAGGCTCAACCACTTCGAAAAATTAGTTATTGGGCAACATATGTTGGAAACGAAACATATCATCAACAGTCTAGAAAACAATTTGGTAGTATTGCATAGTGAAGCCAATGGTAAGACCCTAAATCTGTTAGAACAGCTGGAGATACACGATCATAAAATATAAAATCCAGAATGAATACTGCTCACACCCTGTGCAGTCTTTACAAAAATATATGCATAAATGTGCCTCTTAATTGATGTACGTAAACAGGATGGAGAAACCAATCTACAATGGTATTGATCTGAAGATCTCCATTGAACTGTCTGAAACTGGTTATCGGCGGCCGATGTGGCCGAGCGGTTCTAGGCACTTCAGTCTGGAACAGCGCAACCGCTACGGTCGCAGGTTCGGAGCTGCCTCGGACATGGATGTGTGTGATGTCTGTAAGTCAGTTAGGTTTAAGTAATTCTAAGTTCTAGGGGACTGATGACCTCAGAAGTTAAGTTCCATAGTGCTCAGAGCCATTTGAACCATTTGAAACTGGTTATCTACGAAACAAAACTTGCGATTTAGGTAATAAAGCGCTCTAAAAGGACACTAAACTCTCAAATATAGAAGGTCGTCTTCCACTTCACTGACGATGTTTGGTAATATAACGGTTTAATTTATTACTTCTTATTGTTTATTCGCACAGCAGTTTTCAGACAGTACTCGTCTACAACCGAATGTACTTGCAAAACTGTATCATTTTACGACACATGAGCCAGGAGATATGAAATGCTTGAAAAATGAGTTGCGTGAAAAACTATCTTTTCTCAAAATGGAGTGCATATTACGCAGACTCAATGTTTTCCTTCTATCTTTATTATTAATAAATGGGCGAATCATCAAAAATTAATAAAACCAATATAATTACGGTTTTGCGTCTTCAGCCAAACAGACTCTACATATTTAGGGTCAAATATTTAAGACCTCTTGGCCTCATTGATATTGGGAGTTTGACGGTAGATCGGCTCTGTTAATGGCTGTCGTGTCAAGTTCTGAGAAGGTTCCTGAAAAAAAAAATGCCACTGGAGTCTTCCTTAAGAGCACATCTTAATACCGGCAAAGACAGCACATCGGAAGATTTACAAAAATCTTGTCAGTGGACGAAGAACAAGCAACAGGACAGCACTGCATCCCCGTCGATAAGGTGGTGGTTAATGTTTAATGTCCCGTCGACAACGAGGTCATTAGAGACGGAGCGCAAGCTCGGGTTAGGGAAGGATTGGGAAGGAAATCGGCCGTGCCCTTTCAAAGGAACCATCCCGGCATTTGCCTGAAACGATTTAGGGAAATCACGGAAAACCTAAATCAGGATGGCCGGAGACGGGATTGAACCGTCGTCCTCCCGAATGCGCCCGTCGATAAGTTTCTTTTTCGGCGTCACATTCGGATCATTACATTTTCTTTCTGAATTCGCCGAAAAATAAACAGTTCGTAATTTGTTTTTCCATGTATTTATTTGAAATCCTTTTTACACTGCCAGAAAAAAGTTAGTATACCTGGAAAGACGATGTTAATTTTGGTCCGATGACGGCATATGCCACCTGGGGGATAGTAGATGTTCTGATAATAGTTTGAGCATAGTCCACCAACAGATAGCGTAGTGGAATAGAGACCAGAGTGTGTTTTTGAAAGCTTAGTACACGCAAGTGAGCGAGTTTGCAGCGGATCAAGTTGCAGCCTTCCGAGTGTCGCGATGGTCCTCTCGGAGAACTGCCACACAAGCTGGACGTGCTGCGTCGGTTGTCCAACGACGCTGGTGTCAGTGGTCACGTGAACATTCACTCACACGCAGACGAGATTCTAGACGCCCACGCAGCACAGACGCCCGCCACGGTCGTCGTATTGTAAGGGCGGCAGCGGCAGACCGTACAGCTACCAGTGAGAGGGCCCGTGAGCCGAGACGGGTCAGCACGAGCTGCTGCGAACCGACTGTCGGGCACGCACAGCTCCAGTCCGCCTTCACTCACACCATAGCATCGACGTGCACCGCTCAACTGGTGCGGTCTGCAGATCACTTGCAAGTCGGAATGACGCACCGTGGTCTTCGGTGATGGTGATAATCTTTTGCGTGTAGATATGGACCTGAGGAGCGCCATCTGGCAGAGTCCACTCGTCCGAGACATACTGGTCCGACACCAGGCCATCTGGCAGAGTCCACTCGTCCGAGACATACTGGCCCGACACGAGGCCATCTGGTGTCTCTGGAGGGGACGCGTATCAGCCCCCGGTACGTGCAGAATGTTGTTAGACCCGATCGTCTGCCGTTCTTGAACAGAAATATGATGCGTCGTTCCAAGAGGATAACCCTCGCCCACACACTGCCAGTGAAACTGAACGTGCTCTGCTGACCAGCAGCACCTCCCGACTTGTCTCCATTCCAGCACGTACGGGATGTGATGGGCCGAGAAGCGAGTCGTGCGGCTCGTGAACCAACACTACGTGGGCCAGTGGAGTAGGCTTGGCACAAACTACCTCAGCCCAGCGCTCCCTGTGCGTGCGGCAGGCTAGGTGGCAGAGTCGTGGTAATACGTGTGTTTCAGCGAGGGCCGATAACTGGCACCTCAGATGCGCCTGCCACAGGCAAGCGTACACGTACCTTGTACCGTCGGCTAAGAGTACGCAAAATTACTTTTAGGAAAACTCTTATTGCTCCTCTAATGATAATTGGATGAGAATAAAGCTTTCATACAGTGTTACCGAGATGTCAAATTAGTTGTTCCACGGGTAATTGATATAATGTTCTTGCAGATTTTTAAATTATTTAGTAAAATTAAGAATGCATACTTCTACCTGCGCCTACCGTATGTTCAGGGAGCACACTTATCTGCCAGAGTAACGTTTCATACGAGCTTTCTTAAAAAAATCTCAACGAACTAGGTCACCTTAGACAAATAGGTAGTCTTATCTCTCACCTCACGCCCCGCACCGTTAACACTGTCCAATATCAAGTTCCCTTTACACTTCTCAATGATATTGTTGCAAGCACAAAAAAGTGCATAGAAAATTGGTTAAAGGAGAATCAACTATCATTCACGAAAATTTCTTGGAAGAACTAAAGCTGAAAAAAAAATATTATCATAATTTCTTACGTTTGGATGTGCAACATTTCATACTTTACTGGAATTGATTGTCCCCATACATAACCACTCCTCCTCCCTAGAATCTGGAGTACAGAGCTTTTATTCATAACAAAGTTTTCCTTTACTTTTCTGTCGTTTCACTGTTGATCCGCTAAATCTCTGGTTTATCCGAATGTAGCACTGCGTGGCTAATCACAGTCAGAGAACACTAAGGCTTCAGCAATTGCTGTGTGTATGTATGTATGTATGTTTGTTTGTTTGTGTGTTTCAAGTCTTTTGTGTCACCTATAAAATTTACTTCTTTTGGCGCGACACGTCTCAAAACTGACCAACTCATATATATAAGGAATGGCAATTTTAATGACTTTACTAGTGATGCGGTTTGCCGATTGTAACTGTAAAGTTTCAACTGTATCGGATTTCACGTTAATGGCATGCAGAGTGTTCCTGTAAGTGTGCGCACTTGCGTGGCCGAGATGTTGGCGGCAGTTGTGCGGGGTGACACGCGTGCGGAGACACAATGCCTTGTGTTGCCATTTCTGCACAGCCCAGGACACTACAGGTAATGTTCTGCTTTCGCATTCTTTGGCTTCCCCAACTCGCAGTCGGACTATCACCTTCCAGCCTAACCTGGACGTTGGGCTAAGCTACATATCACCCAACCACGTTCTTTGCTCGCGCAAGTAAATGAAAAATATTCCGCCTTAAAATAGCTTGTAAATTATAGCATTCCTTGACGTTTTCCAGATTATTTACAGATTAAAAGAAGAGAAATTTGTACATTGGAGGGTGCACGTAAGAGTGTAAGCGCTGTTAACAAACTTCTTTGAGGGAGGAGGTTATGACCTTCACGATCATTCCCCTCCCATCCGTCTCCTTTGATCCGCACCTGTTCTACTGAAAGAAGAAGAAGAAGAAGAAGAAGCCGGAGGAACCAGTCATGTCACCTCAGAGCATGAGAGTAAGTAGAGTGGCCTTTGGGGAGCACGAAGTGTGTCAAGCTTCCCTCCTCCCTCTGGATACCCACAACTAAACAAGTGCTGGTCGCTCCCCGCAACTTGCCTTCTGCTGTGTGTACATTCAGCGGCAATGCCGATACTGTGTGCAGAATATGTCGCGAATACACTTAGTAATACTGTAATAAAGAAGAAATAAATTAAAAAGGTCATGTTTCATGTGGCAGTTTTACTGCACGGACAGCGAAAATGTAGTAAATGATTAACTTTTTTCGTGTCATCATTTTGTGTAGTCTGTCAGCGAGGAAAAGTTTCGTAAAGGTTTGAAATTATGCGTCAAGTTTGTTGAAAGTCACTAAGTGTTCTCATTCTCCAATGCTGGACAAATAAAGTATCGGCATTCGCGCGGCGTGGGCCACACTTCTTTTCCATCACGCCTCCATCTCCAATCGTTTGATAAACAGGTAGTTCTTACCTCCGTAGCGGTTCCCTCCTGCCAATAAGTGATACACTATGTGATCAAAGGTATACGGACACCCCCAAAAACACACGTTTATGATATTAGATGAATCGTGCTGCCACCTACTGCCAGGTACTCTATGTCAGCGACCTCAGTAGTCATTAGACATCGTGAGAGTGCAGAATGGGGCCTTACGCGGATCTCACGGACTTAGAACGTGACCAGATTATTGGGTATCAGTGTGTCATACATCTGTACGCGAGATTTACACACTCCTAATCGTCCCTAGGTCCACTGTTACCGATGAGGTAGGGAAGTGGGAACTAGAAGGCACACCTTGTCTGTTGACTGACAAGAGACAGCCGACAGTTGAAGACGGCCGTAATGTGTAATAGACATCTCTCCAGACCATCACACAGGAATTCCAAACCGCATCAGGATCCACTGCAAGTACTATGAGTGTTAGGCGGGAGGTGAGAAAACTTGGATTTCATGATCGAGCGGCTGCTCGTAAGTCACACATCATGCTAGTAACCGCCAATTCAGCTGGCTGCAAAACTCCCCAGACATGAACATTATTGAGCATTTCTGGGATGCCTTGCTACGTGCTACTCAAAAAGAGACTTCCACTCGCTCGTGCTCTTACGGATTTATGTGCAGACGGGCAAGATTCGTGGTGTCAGTTCCTTCCAGCACAACTTCAGACATCAGTCGAGTCCATACCACGTCGTGTTGCGGCACTTCTGCATGCTCGCGGGGGCTGCACACAATATTTGGCGTTTGTACCAGTTTCTTTGGCTCTTCAGTGCCTAGAAGTATGTACATCCATTTTTGTAATATGTATCGATTCGCTCACTTATGTAATTAACTTTAACAGATCTTAAGCAAACGCGATAGGAAGGCGAGATGTAGTGATCAAACAAGCAGAGAGAAAACAGCAGAGATTGATACTCCACTAGGTACGGTAGGGGGCAGGCCCTTCTACTTCCTTGTGTGCTCTGTGCACGTCACGAGGCAGGGAGTTTGCACTTTGTGCCACATCGCACTCACCTGCCACGTTCAGTTCTAACAAATCCCACGTGGCGGAATGACACCTCTCGCGTAGCCCGCTGGGGACGTGTCAGGACGACGACTCGCGTTCGTGTCGTGGGCGGTGGGAGGTTTTTCCTCCCCGCGAACTGTCAGGCCCGCAGCGAGTTGGCTGCGCTGTGCTGCTCGTGGCAGGTGTAGTTAATTACGCGACCGAACCCCTCGCCAACTCGCAAACTGCAGCTCTGCGACACGCGACGGCCGCACAAAGCCCGCCCGACGCGCCGATTCCCTCGAGAATCCTGGATGGTGCAGTCTGGAGGCCCGTTCTACAACTTCACTTCACACGTCGTGGTCGCATTAGTAACAATCACGCTGTGAAATCGCACCTGTTCTCCACAGTTGGTATTGAGGTGCAACGACGTCAGACACGAGAGCACTTTTTTTTGTGGTGCGTTCAGTCCCCTACGGGAATGGATAGCTGCAACGTTCAGCTCTTACGCCGTAGGCATACAACTGACTGAGAAAACATAATACAGGGTCCGGCAAAAGGTCTCCCGTGTTACAAAAGGTAGTTACAACCAACAAACGATAATACAGATAAATTACTCTTAATTGTAAACAACAAATACAATGCCATTTTATATTATTTGTTTTTAAAAAATTATGTGTGATAAATGGCGTCTTCTATTGTTGACTCATTGACGTAGCCTTCCCGGAGTTTGTCCACAGTTCTTCGAGTCTTTTCCGGTGGAAGGGCAGCCACTTCCTGTGTGCTTTAATAGTTTAGCTTCTTAAGTTTCTGCGGGTAAATTTAATATCTAATAGCCACAGTTCTAGCGTTTTCGTTTGCGTCGGAAAGTAAACCGATTTTGTGACATAATACAAGATCCCAATCAGGGGAGAATTTTTTAGTTTCACCTGAGTGTTCCGGTAGTCAGGGTTTTGAACATCTGCGTATTATTAGACACAGTTCCTGCGTTTTCGTCAGGGTCTACAGTAGAGTTGCGCAGTACGTGCCGATAGTCCGTTTATCTGCACAGTTTAGTTTTCCACGGTCTTTAGTATGGACAGGGATTGCGACTGTTGTGTGTGGATGCGAGCCGAGTTGGTGAAACTTCGCTCTCAGCTTCAGGCCGTGATGGCTTCGGTTACACAGCTTGAGGCTGTAGTGGATTAGCGCCCCTGTTGTGGGACGGCTGTGGGGATCCAACGGACGTCCAGCACGTTCTTCGATCGGTCCTCACCGGTGGCCAAACCAGTTACTGCTCGCAATGAGGCTGACCCCTCACCTGTGGTCGAGTGGGAGGCGTAGCAGGCGGCGAAAGACTTCCCAGGCGGCCGCACGTAAGGCCTCCCCGGTTTGTCTGACAAACAGGTTCCAGGTGCTGTCTGTGGCTGACGCTGTCGCTCAGCCAGGTGCTGTCGCCTGTCCTCTTTCGGGGGAAACAACTCACCTTGCGAGATCCGGACAATCACAGAGGGTGGGATTATTGATAGTTGGGAGCTCCTTCGTTAGGTTCGTTATGGGGCCCCTTAGGGACATGGCTGCCAAGAACGGAAAGAAAATCAATGTGCACTCCGTGTGCACACCGGGTTGAGTCCTCCCGGATGCTATGAAGAGCACAGGGTGCAGGCAACAGCAGGTGGTTGATTACGTCGGTACCAATGGTGTGTGTCACTTTGGATCTGAAGAGATTCTCTCTGTTTCGAGTGGCTAACAGAAGTGGTAAAGGCTGCCAGTCTTGCTTCCAGGATGAAAGTAGAACTGACCATTTGCAGCAGAGTCGACAGGACCAATTGTGGACCTCTGGTACAAAGCCGAGTGGAGGGTCTGAATCAGAGGCTCAGACGGTTCTGCGGCCGTGTAGGCTGCAGATTCCTCGACTTTCGCCAACGGGTGGCTGGGTTTGGGGTTCCGCTGAATAGGTCAGGTGTCCACTATACGCAGGAGGCGGCTACACGGGTAGCAGAGGCTGTGTGGCGTGGACTGGGCGATTTTTTAGGTTAGAGGGTCTCGGGAAAACACAAGAAGGGCTTCAGTCACAAAGGGCGGAGGCCGAACACAGGCAGAACTTAAATACAGGAACCATTGGTATAACAGTTGTAAACTGTCGTAGCTGTGTTGGGAAAGTACCAGAGGTCCAAGTGCTGATAGCACTGATGCTCAAATCGCTATAGGCACTGAAAGCTGGCTAAAGCCGGATATAAGCTCAGCCGAAATTTTTGCGAAAAACCTAACGGTGTTCCGAAAGAATAGGCTAAACACGGTTGGCGGTGGCGTGTTTGTTGCTGTTAGAAGTACAGTAGTTTAAGTTGTCGCGAAATTGAAGTAGATACTTCCTGTGAGTTAGTATGGGCAGAGATCATTGTTGGCAACCGCAATAAAATAATATTGGATCCTTTCACCGAACCGTCAATTCAGATGATACAGTTGCTGAAAGGTTCTAAGAAAACTCGAGTTTGATTTCAAACACGTACCCGACTCATACGATTATAGTTTGTGATGACTTTAATTTACCCTCAATATGTTGTCGAAAAAAGATGTTTAATTCCAGAGGTACGCATAAAATAGCATGCGGAATTGTGCTAAACGCATTCTCTGAAAATTATCTCGAGCAGTTAGCTCATGAGCCCACGCGAATAGTAAGCGGTTGTGAAAACACACTTGACCTCTTAGCAACAGATAATCCTGAGTTAGTAACGAGCATCAAAACCGATACAGGGGTTAGTGAACACAGGGCTGTCGTAGCGAGATTGAATATTGTAATCCCCAAATCCTCCAAAAATAAACGAAAAATATACCTATTCAAAAAAGCAGATAAAAATTAACTGGACGCCTTCCTAAGAGACAATTTCCACTCATTCCAAGTTAGTAATATAAGTGTAGACAAAATGTGGCTTGAATTCAGAGAACTAGTATCGGCAGTAGTTGAAAGATTTATACCAAATAAATTAACAAACGACGGATCTGATCCTTCTTGGTACACAAACCGGGACAGGACACTGTAGCAGAAACAAACATACCAAATTTAAACAGACGCAAAATCTCCAAGATTGGCGATCTTTTACAAAAGCTGGGAATTTAGCGCGGACTTCAATGCAAGATGCTTATAACAGTTTCCAAAACGAAACTTTGTCTCGAAACGTGGCAGAAAATCCAAAGAGATTATGATCGTGTGTGAAGTATGTTAGCGGCAAGGAATAACCAATGCGTTCCCTGCGCGACAGAAATGGAGATATTATAGAAGACAGTGTTGCAGAAGGAGAGGTACTAAACACAGCCTTTCGAAATGCCTTCACAAAAGAAGAAGAAGTAAATATTCCAGAGTTCGAAACGAGAACAGCTGCCAACATAAGTAACGTAGAAGTAAATATCCTCGGAGTAGTTAAGCAACTTAAATCACTTAATAACAATCGTGCGACTGCTACGGTCGCAGGTTCGAATCCTGCCTCGGGAATGGATGTGTGTGATGTCCTTAGGTTAGTTAGGTTTAAGTAGTTCTAAGTTCTAGGGGACTGATGACCACAGCAGTTGAGTCCCATTGTGCTCAGAGCCATTTGAACTTAATAACAGCAAGTCTTCTGGTACAGACGGTATGCCAATTAGGTTCCTTTCAGAATATGCTGTTGCATTAGCTCCATACTTAACAATGATATACAACCATTCTCTCGACAAAAGATCCGTACCCAAAGTTTGGTGACCTCTGGTTTAAACAGACAGGTAACCGGATGAGCATGTTCAAGTTACTCTCTCGCAATCGAATTGTTATGTTCAAAGTTTACGAATTCGTATGTTAAAAATGCAAGCAGGTAAATTGTTTAATGATTAACAACAAACATATTAATTTTATTAAGATGACTTTCCATATCAATATTCCTGCCACAGCTCACACGGTGGCCTCACCAAATAAGGGACTTCTTTCTGCTGGGCTCTGATTATGCAAGAAACAAACGTTTTTTACAAAAGCAACTTCACTGGACAAAATGTTAGTCGTTACTTTGGAATGGTATAGAACTGCTGCCTGTTGGTCGTGTGAGGCGCCGCCGTTGACCCAAGTAATGCCAATGAAGTGGTGTCTACGTGCCAGTCGGCTGTACGGAATCATTACAGTCAGATGGCTCTACCTGGAGACGTCAGAGAATGGCAGAAAGGAGCTATCGTGTTCCGTCGTGCAAGTGGTCACACTGCGAATAAAGTTGCCCGATTTCTTGGAGCATCATCGCAAACTATCCCAAGCGTCGGCAAGGAATGGGGCACCACTCACAGCTACGTAACGCGGTCTAAGAACAGCGGTTGTAAAAAGCCCCTGATGCTCAAGAACTGAAGATCAGTGTCACGTCGAGTTACTGACAATGTTGTTCACTGTAAATCAAAGGAGGTCTATCTCAACCAGTCTACAGGGTGCCCATAATTACAATTACAGTTTCAAAACTCTGTGGAAAGAGAACCACTCTCCAGAATGACATCTAATTTGAACAGAATATTATTGACACAGAGGGAAATGCCACCAAATAGAGTATTAACGAAAATTTGGCCACTAGATGGCGCAGAATACGCACGTCAACAGACGCGCGGCAGCCACTGTTCATCACTTTGCGTCCGAGGTGCCCAGCATGGTGGCTGTCTCCGTGAAGCGGCGCTCGCGGCTCGTAAATTTCTTTTACCAGAACGTAACTACGAGCCACTAGACCTGCAGTATCTCCGGACACTCAGGGGCATCAGAAAAAGGCACTGATCCGATGTCTGCTAAGGGTTTGGAAAAAAGATTACAACATTCGAGAAAGACATGTTCTTTTGAAGTGCAATGTGGCAGAAGGAGGAAAGCAATTGATCCTCCGTCTGGCTACAACACTGCAAGAGGGTCGAGCGGTTGTGTGCCAACACGCAGTGAACTGTAATTGCCCGAACGTTGGACAAACCTGCGAGCACGGTGCATAAAATCCCACGAAACATCCTGCGCTGCTGTCTATACAAAATCAGTCATGTTCAGGACTTGCTTCCTGCTGAGGTCTGGAATTTCTTGCTCACATGGAAGTGGGCAATCCACGGCCACGGAACAATCTGTGGACAGCCAAAGCCCACTTCCACCTCCAAGAACATGTCGATACGCAGAACTGCAAAATATGGGCAACGGAAAATCCGCCCGCAGACCAGCCAGTGCCAGTTCAACCTGCAAAGGTGACTGTGTGGTTCGGGTTGACAGTACAGTTTACCGTAGTGCCGCATTTTTTCGAGGATGTGAGTCCTGCGGGATATGTTACCTGTAACGTCACTGGCAAACGCTACAAGAGTCTTTCGTGCACCAACGTCACTCCAACCCTTCAACAGCGTGGATGTGAGGGACGAGGCGCTCCTCCGCACATTGCACAGCCAGTGAGGCGCCTGCTGCAGACATGCTGGAATTATCAGCCGTCATTTCCCTACAGCCTGCCCATCCAGATCGCTCGATCTTAATCCGTGTGACTTCCGGCTGTGGAGTTACCTGTCAGATACTGTGTTCACTGCTCCAGTGACGTACGCATCTGAAACAGAGGGCACGCATTGCACAACGCACTCTGAACGTCAGCCCCCAGAGGCTTCGACCTGCTGTGGAACACTCTGTTCCTCGATTTCAGTTTGTGGCAAAATACGGTGGACAGCACACTAAACATGTCTTTCGCCAGTCTCACGACAGTTAGAAACCGATGTCATTTTGATTTTTATGCAGGTTTTGGCCACAGGAAAATTAACAATCAACGTCATTTTGATTTTAAACGGTTTTGTCCCAGGAAATATAAAAATCGGTGTCATTTTTCCTTTTTGTGCGGTTTTTGGCCTCAGGACAATTAAAAACCGATTTTTTCAGTCTGGTATGGCACGATCTCGCCACAGTTGTTGACTGTCGAACTCGTGCAGTCATGTAATGGTGTAATGTGCAACTGAAACCATAGCCGTCGCATTCTGATTCATCTGCATTTGTAGCCGACTCCATTTTCGTTAAGACACTTACAGCATCATCTAGTGCTAATTTTTTTTTATTTTTCTATTTTTCTTTCGTGACGCTTCCCCCTTCATCAAATATGATGTCATTCTGAACAGCGGTTCTCTTTCCACAGCGTTTTGAAACTTGAACTTTAAAGAGACCACTGCTCACAGCGATACATAAAGCTGTATCAAACAACCCAGAATGACTGAACTGCACAGTAACTGGCTAAATGCGTGTATTGTAGCCCGACGTTGTGATTTTGCTTCTTTTCAAATGACGCAAGTCGTCAAGTGCACCGACGGTCCACCCGAAGCATGTTGCCCGTTTAATTCAGGCTGGTGGTTCTGTGACGTTTTGTGCGGGTTTCTCTTTTCATTACTTGGTACTATTCACTCAGATAACCGTGAACATGAACCAATATGTTTATTTCAACGTTCTTAGTGATCAACAGTGGCACTGCCCTTTCTTCTACCTCTTCATGATGAGTTGCTCTGGACACTCATTTTTTCCAAGACGAAAACAGTCATGCCATACTGCAGCACGCATCGTTCTCGATTCGGCGAACATCCAGCGTCTCGAATTGCTCGCTAGAGCACTTCGTCTTAATTCCGTACGAAAATGTATGGAGCTTTTTGGAACAGAGAGCGAAACGTAGCAGTCAACTTCCAGGCAGTTTGGTGGCTCTATGAGATGTAATCATCAATAAGTGAATTCAGCTAGACATGGAGAGTGTGACTTGTGGATTGTCTACCACCCCGAAATGAATCCATTACCAAGACTACGAGAGTGGTTTGACAAGTCTGATAAAAATGCACTTTCCTTACTTCTCGACATAGTCTCCTTTGAGGGATATACATTTGGTCCAGCGATCCTCCAGCTTTTTTTAACCGCTTGAGAAAAATAGGTTCTGCCAAGCTCTGCAACACACTCGTTGGCTGCAAGTGTCAGCTTCTCATTTGATGGAAATGTCTTCCCAGCAAGCCAGAGTTTCAAGTTAGAGAACAGGAAGGAGACAGTCGGGGTTACGCCTGGTGCATGCGAGCCCTAAACGCGCAGCTCGTGCACTTTCGCCGTTGTAATAGCTACTGTGTGGCGTCGTGAATTATCCTGCTGAAAGACCACTTTTGGCATGTCAACTTTGGTCTGTTTTCAGCCAACGCAAGTTTCATATGACGTAATAATGAAGCATGATAGGTCCAGTTATGTTTCTCTCTTTTTCCTAGTAATCCGTGAAAAATATTCCATGGAAATCCCAAGAAATGGCGGCCATCACGTTACCAGCTAACAAAACGGTCTTTGTCTTCTTCGTTCCACTTTCACCAGCCTGTGTTCCTTTGTTTTGACTGCCGTTTTGACTCTGATGTGTAATGTTGGATATTTCATCAGAAGTCACAAATCGGTGGATTACGATTAAACATCGCCAGACATTGTGTTGAAATGTTGTGCCGGATGAGCTCTCCTTCGATTGTGAGCGACTTCACCCACCTCGGACACAGCTTCTTCACAGCCAATTCTCCGTGTAGGATATTACACACTTGCTCAACTGAGGTGTCTATAGCTCAGCAATCTCACGAATTTTTATTCGGCGGTCTTCCATTACCATATCATGGTTTTTGTCAATGTGGTGACCTCAAGCTGATGACCAGAAAATGATTCGCCGCTTGTCCGAGCACGTTTAAATTCGAAAGTCCAAAAGTAAATGTTGTTTGGTGATGATTGACAGCCCGCGTGAACTAGGACCTATTCTGTTTTAATTTTTACAGCAGTCCAACCTTTATAACGAAAATGTTTAGTAACAGCACGAAAATTCGGTTTTCTCCATTTTCAGTCGCAATCGATACGGTGTCCACTTCGGACGGCTGTCAACGACGAACTGTAGTCTGTATATTGTGGAAATCCTTTATACGATCGTTGAAATAATCGAGCGTACCAACCGTGAAGGCGCCGGCCGCTGTGACAGAGCGGTTCTAGGCGCTTCAGTCCGGCGCCGTGCGGCTGCTACGGTCGCAGGTTCGAATCCTGCCTCGGGCATGGCTGTGAGTGATGTCCTTAGGTTAGGTTTAAGTAGTTCTAAGTTCTAGGGGACTGATGACCTCATATGTTGAGTCCCATAGTGCTTATAGCCATTTGAACCATTTTTCCAAAGCGCAACAAGAATGTTCCACTCTTTCAGGAACTGTACCAGACTTACCAAAAGAAGAAAAGAGCGGCTTGAGCTGTATATTACCTACCTGAAGAAACTTGTGGATTGTCTACCACCCCGAAATGAGTCCATTGCGAAGGCTACGGACGATGTTACACAGCATTAGTGAGATGCCTCCTGGGGTGACTAATTTTTTCGTCAGGTGTCCTTACACGCGCGCGAAGAATACGGAAGCAGCTTGAAGCTGGCGCGCCTGAAAGTGGCGGGCGTCTGTGTGCGAGGCGCCAGCGCTGCGCCGCTGCCGCCTTAGCCAGCGCCGGTGCCCGCCGTGTGTCACTTGTGCGGCTGCTCCCTGCTACCCGGACAGGACGTGGGAGAGCCGGCGCGGGGCAAGTCTCCTCAGGGCGCGCCTTTCGCTCTTCCCTCGCGTTTACAAGCCCGGCCGCTACTCGTGCACACTTGAGCGGACATCTGGCTTGTTCCCCATTCGTCATCGTCAAAGCCGCCGAGGGAGGTCTGGCCCAGACCGTTATTATGCGGCCGAGGGACCGTTCCGTCGCTCCCACGCGTGGGGGTGATGAATTTGGCGAGGGGCTCAAGGCTGGGCCGGGCCCGCAGGAGCACAGCCGCGGGAGCTGCTCGGCACGAGTGCGAGGTGGCCTTCACTGCGATCAATATTTCTGTTAGTTTTTCAACTTTGTTATTTCATCTCCCTCGCTGCATGCAGATGCGTGATGGGAATAACACTTCCACGTATGAATATTTCATCCATAACGTTCATAAATATAAATAAAACACTGCACTGCATCGATCACTTGTTTATTTTCCCACTACGCGTTTCGATGATTTACACCATCGTCTTTATGTGGAGAATTGTGCTGTTACTTTCCTGGTTGTGTAGATCTCAGACACCATTTCACTGAAACAGCCCGAATGCAGAACCGGTTGTCTTTCGTCCTTTGAAGCGAACAGAATCGAAACGCTGTCGCACGCTTCTAAATGTTTCATGTGCTTCTCACTGTCCAATATGTTTACACAGGCAACAACTTTCAATATGCAGCATCTTTTCCATTCTAATACCCTTGTTCCTGTTCTGTAGAGCTGGGAGACTGCTCTCGACAACCACGAAAGGTATACAGTGATCCCATGTAATGTCACCCCAGAACATCACCACCATCTTGTTGTCCTTGTATGGTACAGTGTTGGAGGCGTTTGATATTACCAGATTGTCTCTGAATACGTTGTTTGCGATTGGCGGGGTACAAACACACCCGACTTCCGTCCCTAAATACCGGACTCCAGCCTCGAACGTCCATTTTGCACACTGCGTGATTTCTTGCCCATCTGTGATGGAGTTGACGGTGTTGTATACAACATGGTGTCCGCCACGGCCATCGGAAATGGAAATTCACATTATACAGTCATTTCTCATCGATTTGATGCTAAACGTAGCGTCCTGTTAGTTTCTCAGAACGCCGGATTCAGTTCTGGAGCACTCAGCCTAACGTTCCTTCGACTCAGATGTCGTACATGTCGATGATCGTGTGCACTTATCGAACGTGGACCGCCTCTGTGTTGTCAAGTCGACTGAACCAGATGCCAAGTCTGCGCCGTATCACTCTGAGTACCTGTAGGTAACGCCGAAGGTAACTGTGAGTATGTTTATAAACGTACGTCAGGGGTGATCTCCCGATCGGTACAGGAACAGTCACACTAGCAACGACATATGCACGACATATGGGAATGATTCAAAACGATTCTTGGTGAATTCAGCAACGAAATATATCGAAAACGACGCATGTTCTCCCGCGTGGGCGGTGTCGACTTCGTATTTTCAAGCGGGAAGCCCCCTTTTTATTGCATATTCATTTTCTACGCCAAAAAAAACGTACGGATTACTGTAATCCACAAATATCAAGATAGCCTGTTTTTGCAATTAACAAACGACGCATTTTAATGTACGTTTTATTTACGATGTAAATAAATCGTGGTGCTTAATTTTCTTGAGTCCTCTTGCATCTTACGATAATTGTAATTCACGATAAGTGCCCAGAGTGAGAACCTCCATTTCGATACCTTTATTAATTCCTGCATACGTTTAAGGTGAAGGCGAGGAAACTCACCCCAGTGGTGAGAGGCAAGGGGGTTCACCGAAATCGGCGATCCCTGGGGGAACAGGACACTGTTACATCCACGTCGTTGTTCATCGATCACGCTAAACGGAGTTTTTAACCAGACATTGAAACAGCTAAAAAGAATCTGAAACACTACTAACATAAATATCTTCTATTAACATTTACATTTACGTGGCAAATGAAATGCAGAATCAAATGCGTCGGTTCTTAACTGCAAAAACAGGCAATCTTGAAATTTGTCGATTACCTCGCCGTCTATCGCGAATGGGAAACAACGATATCAGTAAACCGAACGTACGTTTTGGCTTCCAATTTGAAAATACAAAACTGACCGCGCCCAAGCAGGAGGGGTGACTAGGAGGTCTCTAGTTGCAGATAGACAAATGTCTCCTTCACTAATATTAATTTTTCATCTACAAATTTTTTTTCGTACGGTGCGTCGTTTCCGAGGTATTTAGTTGTCCCAAGTTGAAACAAACACAAATATTCAGTGATGATGTTGCTATACTCAGTAGCAGTGACGAGAGTAGCGAGTAGACGAAATGAAAAAAAATCAGCTGCTTTTGCATGATGGACGAAGTGAGGGAGGCATAAAAGAGCGACTAGCACTGCCGAGGAGGTCGCTCCTGGCCCAAAGAAACCTGTTACGGACAAACCTCGGCCTTAATTTGCGGAAGAAATTTCTGAGAATGTACGTTTGGACCACAGCGCTGTATGGTAGCGAGTCGTCAACTGTGGGGATATCTGAAAAGAAGAGCATCTGAGTGTGTGAGATTTGGTGCTACAGAAGGATGTTGAAAATTAGGTGGATTGTTAAGCAATGAGGACATTCTCCATAGAATGGGCGAAGAGAAGAACTTATGGAAAACACTGACAAGAAGAAGGAACAGGATGATAGGACAAATGTGAAGACATTAGGAAATAACTTCCACGGTAGTTGAGAGAGTAGTAGAGAATAAAAACTGAACGGGAAGACAGAGAGTGGAATATACATCAAACTAGTCAGAAGTTCGATGCCATGTTGTAGACGGGAATTTTTTGAGTTAAAAGGTAAACTGTAGGGTTGCACAGGAACCAAATGAATTGGCAGATTTAGAGAAACCTTTTGATAATGTTGTCTGTTGTGGACTCTGAAATGCTAAAGATAGCAGGGGTTAAACACAAAGAGAAAATGGTTACGTACAAATTGTAGAGAAACTGCAGTTACGTGAGTCGAAGGACGTGAAAGGGAAGTACTAGTTGAGAAGGGAGTGAGAGACGGTTGTATCCTTTCCCCAATGTTCATGCAGTAAGCAATAAAGAAAACGACGGAGAAATTTGGAAAAGAAACGACGTTAAAGTTGTAGAAACAACTGGAGTCTGCCGACATAATTGTATTTCTGTCGCAGCTGGCGACAGACTTTGTAAGATCAGCTAAAAGGGATGGGTAATATGTTGAAAAGTTATAAGACGAATATCAGCGAAATTAAAACAAGGGTAGTATGTAGTCGAATTAAAGCACATCAGTGAATCAGATTAGAAAACGAGAGACTCAGAAGATGAGTTTTGCTATTTGGAGTGTGAAATAATTGATGAGGGCCGAAGTAAAGAGAATATAAAATTTATAAGGCAGACTGGCTCTAGCGCAAAAAGCATTTCTAAAAGAGAGGAATTTGTTAAAGTCGGATATAAGTGTGTTTGAAAGTCTTTTCTGGAGTGTATTAAGCAGTTCTGAATTAAAGACAATAGATTTAGAGAAGTCTTTTCATAATGGTGTCCGGAGTGCACTACGAAACTTTGAAGATCTAGACCACAGGGAGCGAAAAGTTATCTACAAATTGTGCAGAAACTGCAGTTACTAGAGTCGAGTGGCAGTATAGAAGAATTTTGAAAATTAGAGGGGTACATCGAAAATAATAACGAGGAGGTACTGAATCGTATTGTGGAGAAAAGAAATTTGTCGCACAACTCGACTAAAAGAAGGGATCGGTTGATAGGACACGTCCTGAGGCATCGAGTAACTGTCACTGTGGTACTGAAAGGAAGTGTGTGGGCTAAAAATTGTAGGAGACCGAGGCTTGCCGACAGTAAGAAATTTCTGAGGTTGTGAGTTGCAGTAGTTACGCACAGATGAGATGCTCGTATAGTGTGGAGAGGTGCATCAAATCAATTTAGTGACCGAAGACCGCAATAACAAGTACCGTCGCATGACACTTCCTTGGGATACTACTGATATCTCACATTTGTCTATATTGTTTGACTTGCGACAGTTCCTTTTAGAACGGCATCGCAAAGTTCGGTACAATGGATGGCGAAGGGGCGTGGTGCGTGGTACGGCGTGAGCGGGCGGCGTGCGGAGGGCAGCGACTTGCCCCGTGTGTCCGTGAGCCCGAGGAGGCAGGTGCGTCGACGGCGGCGGCGGCGGCGGCGGCGGCAGCGGCCCACCTGCCCCGCTCAGCCCGGGGACACGGCAGCCAGCCAGCCAGGCAGCCCGCCCTGGGAACGGCCGACGCCGGCGCCGCCGCCCAGCAGCTTCCCACAGCGGCCCCACCTGCCACACTCGTACTCTTGGCGGCGCCGACCGCGCTGCTCACAGTTCGCTACTGTCTCTCTCCTCGGCTCCCCAATTACAACTTGCCGTCGAGGCCATTTTTAAGGCAACACAGATGCTTACAATACTAATCGTGGCTACTGTCTCGGGTACTTCGACCCATGTCTGTCTGATGATTTTTCTTACGTTTCATCAGTGCGAGTGGCTGCTAATTGCAAACTCCAGCCTCCATTGGTGGTGGTGGACTGGAGTCGGGATCGCGACCGCAGGTTATTCACTGATGCGCCAAAGAAACTGGTATAAGCGGCGTATTCAAATGTAAGCAGGCAGAATATAACGCTGCGGTCGGCAACGCCTATATAAGACAACTGCCTGGCGCGGTTGCTAGATCGGTTACTGCTGCTACAATGACAGGTTGATGCAAATTAATTTGAACGCAGTAGCATGTTGTTTTGTAGGGTGGGCAACCACAGCCAAACTTCGACGTTTTTCCATAGAAATTTCCGCACTGGCTGTATCAGTGATTTTTATTAAATCTGCGGCCGGTTTCTCACCACTTATCGGCCCATCCTCAGGTAGTATATGCTATTTATAAAATGGTAACATTGCCCTGTAGCCACTTCCCACCATTCACGTCCAATATACCGTCATCTGGTGACAGCGGTAGTTAAAATTTAAAGATCTTTTTTAAAAAAATTTAAAATATAAACTACCGCTGTCACCAGATGACGGTATACTGGACGTGAATGGTGGGGAGTGGCTACAGGGCAATGTTCAACGTTACCATTTTATAAATAGCGTATATTGCCTGATGAGAAACCGGTCGCAGATTTAATAAAAATCACTGATACAGCCAGTACGGAATTTCCTTTGGAAAAATTTGAACGTAGTGTTGTATTCGGCGCACGAGCGAGCACACAATATCTCCGAGGTAGCGATGTTTTCTCGCACAGCCATTTCACGAGTGTATCGCGAATATCAGGAAACAGGTAAAACATCAAATCTCCGACGTGGCTGCGGCCGGAAAAAGATCCTGCAAGAACGGGGCCACGACGACTGAAGAGAATCGTTCAGCCTGCCGGAAGTGCAACGCTTCCGCAAATTGCTGCAGATTTCAGTGCTGGCCCATCAACAAGTGCAAGCGTGCGAACCTTTGAACGAAACTTCACGATATGGGCTTTCGGAGCCGAAGACCCAACCGTCTACCCTTGATTACTGCACGACGCAGAGCTTTACGCGTCGTCTGGGCCTATTGCCTGGTCGGACTAGTCTCATATCAAATTGTATCTAGTGGGTGGACGTGTACTGTTATGGAGACGACCTCGCAAATCCATAGACGCTGCATGTCAACAGGAGGTTGTTCAAGCTAGTGGAGGCTCTGTAATGGTGTGGGGCGTGTGCAGTTGGAATGATACGACACCCCTGATACGTCTACATACGACTCTCATACATACGTAAACATCCAGTCGGATCACCTGCATCCATTGACGTCTATGGTGCATTCCAAAGGACTTGGGCAATTCCAGCAGGACAAAGCGACTTCCCACACTTCCAGAATTGTTACAGAGTGGTCCCAGGAACACTCTTCTGAGATTAAACACTTCCGCTGGCCATTCCCTAGATACGAACATTATTGAGCATTCACGTGGAGCCTTGCAACTAGCTGTTCAGAATAGATCTCTACCCCCTCCAGCTCTTACGGATTTATGGACAGCCCTGGAGGATTCACGGTGTCAGTTCCCTGCAGCACTACTTCAGACATCAGTGCTGCGGCACTTCTGCGTGCTCGGTGGCGGCGGGGGAGGGGTGGGGGGTCACGATATCAGGCAGTTGTACGAGTTTCGTTTGCTCTTCAGTTTATGTACGTCCTCCGAGCTCCACTCCAGTCCACCACCGCCAATAGAGCTGACACATTGACCTTGGCAGCCACTCGTGCTGGTGAAACGTCAGGAAAAATCACCAAATAAACGTCGGCCGAAGAACACGAGACGGTAGCCAAGAGGCAACTGGTTAACAAGCGGCCACGAAAGCCTCAACAGTTTTGTAATTTTAATAATAATTACAATTTTAGCAGAAGCTGAGAAAGAAATTGAATACACTGAGGCGGCAAAAGTAACGGGTTAGCTATACGCACATATCGTGTACACGCGGTGTAAAAGGGCAGTATATTTGCGGAGCTGTCATTCGCACTCGGGTGATTCATGTGAACAGGTTTCCGACATGATTATGGCTGCAAGATGGGAATTAACAGACAGAGCGTATATAGATATTGTCTGCAAAATATACTGCAGATAGTCAGTTGAAAAAAAGTAATAAATGAAAACGTTATACCCCGTGCTGAAGTTTTACTCATGAACAGCGAAAACATGCTAAGCGACAAACACTTTTTCTTTCATAATTTCGTGAGGGTGTCATAGAGAAAAAGTTTCTAAAAGGTCTGAAGTAATTTGTAAATGCTTCTTGTAGGTCATTAAGTGCTCTCATTTTCAGTTACTCCATGAATATAGTCTGGGTAATTTACGCCCTGTCAGCTATATTGCCTGAAGACATATACACAGTTTCTAACTTGAATACTTGATTTATTGTTTTAAAACTTTAACGTATGATTACACCCCTTAATGAGTACATTCTTAACAGCATTTAACCTTTTAAATTCATTCAGGAATTATATGACGTATTGAAAGTGACTTTTTGTTGCCCTTGGAAGCCGCTTAGACAGACAAACTGCAAATGGAATTGTGCGACCATTTTGGCCGTTTAGTAATTGTGTGCCAAACCAGAACTCGAAACTGAAACCTTGCATTTCGTCTTATCGGGCGATCTGAGCAGGCAAAATGCACGAATCGCCTTCACAAATTTACTATGTGGGTACCTGTCCCCAGCCTCCTAAATTTACCTGGTGTTCTCGTGTACATCTTGCGGGACGAGCACTTCCGAAAAAGAGGATTTCGCTTAGTCACATTCTAGGACCTAAATCAGTGAGAGGACCTCCTGAGCCGTGGTTGGGTAGCTCAGTCGGCAAGAGCATTTCGTGCGCCATGTGTAGTTCCATGTTCCAGCCCCGGTCTTCACTTGCTACAGAGTTTCGACGAAAAACGCACTCCCCGCAAAAGAATGAAAGATTCATTCTGGATAGGAGCCATCTGTTAGTATGTCTGCGTTAGCTATGGTCTCAGATTCTTTCGGATATACTCATAGAATCCAGATCACTAAACGACTGAAACTGGCGCAGGAGTGCAAAGACCGCTGCAGGTTTCCTATCTAAACCCCTTTAACACGATCAACTTAACTTGTGTCACTTGATCAATCGGGACTAGTGAGTCTACTGCAGTGCCCCTGGCGTCTTATTCCCGTACTGAGTGTAAGTCTCATCCGTTTCGACTGGTCATTTTGGTTTACACGTCAGCGACAAACTGCATATGGTATAAGAGCTGTCTGCTGTGCAGTTTGGCATCCGAACAGTGAAAGTGAGGCTATGAGGGACTGTCCTTTTTATGAAAATCGAAATATGGTAATAATAATGAAGGAACAAGCAATTATAACAGAGTTTATTAATGACCGCAGCAGAGGTCATTGTGGTTGTTAAAGGCCGCGAGGTAAATTCTTTACACTTCTAAGAAGTAAAAGAGAAGGAAAAGTGTCATTCAGTCGTTTCAGAACATATACATTTATTTGCTGCCGGCCACGGTGGTCTAGCGGTTCTAGGCGCTCAGTCCGGAACCGCGCGACTGCTACGGTCGCAGGTTCGAATCCTGCCTCGGGCATGGATGTGTGTGATGTCCTTAGGTTAGTTAGGTTTAAGTAGTTCTAAGTCCTAGGGGACTGATGACCACAGATGTGAAGTCCCATAGTGCTCAGAGCCATTTGAACCATTTATTTGCTCGAGAAAATGTATACTTGCAAACAATATCTAGAACGCCGTAAATAGTGTCTTTTTGCTTTACAGTATCCTTTGTATCTTGTTTTCTTGCTAAGTGTCAAATAACATCGAAAATTATTTTTCTCGTCAGATTCTGACTTTTCACTGACGAAATAATTTTCTTTAAAATACATTTTACGCTCTTATTTATGCTAACAGTAGGTTTTGTCTACCTGAAACATAAACACCTTTTAACTTTAAAAAAATTCGCCTCTCTGGTAGGAGAACATCAGTAGGAAAAAAATAGCAGGGCCTTGTGTAACTTTATAGTGTGCCACGAAAAAAAAGCAGACAACACAGTAAAGATTAAGAGGACACGAAAGCACAAATTTCTATGGTAGTAGACGCCGCCATAGTCCCCTGTTTCGGCGCGTACTCGGGAACTTGGAACTGCCCGCTCGGCATCTACATCTACATCTACATCCGTACTCCGCAAGCCACCTGACGGTGTGTGGCGGAGGGTACCCTGAGTACCTCTATCGGTTCTCCCTTCTATTCCAGTCTCGTATTGTACGTGGAAAGAAGGATTGTCGGTATGCTTCTGTGTGGGCTCTAATCTCTCTGATTTTATCCTCATGGTCTCTTCGCGAGATGTACGTAGGAGGGAGCAATATACTGCTTGACTCTTCGGTGAAGGTATGTTCTCGAAACTTTAACAAAAGCCCGTACCGAGCTACTGAGCGTCTCTCCTGCAGAGTCTTCCACTGGAGTTTATCTATCATCTCCGTAACGCTTTCGCAATTACTAAATGATCCTGTAACGAAGCGCGCTGCTCTCCTTGGATCTTCTCTATCTCTTCTATCAACCCTATCTGGTGCGGATCCCACACTGCTGAGCAGTATTCAAGCATTGGGCGAACAAGCGTACTGTAACCTACTTCCTTTGTTGTCGGATTGCATTTCCTTAGGATTCTTCCAATGAATCTCAGTCTGGCATCTGCTTTACCGACGATCAACTTTATATGATCATTCCATTTTAAATCACTCCTAATGCGAACTCCCAGATAATTTATGGAATTAACTGCTTCCAGTTGCTGACCTGCTATTTTGTAGCTAAATGATAAGGGACCTATCTTTCTATGTATTCGCATCACATTACACTTCGCTACATTGAGATTCAATTGCCATTCCGTGCACCATGCGTCAATTCGCTGCAGATCCTCCTGCATTTCAGTACAATTTTCCATTGTTGCAACCACTCGATACACCACAGCATCATCTGCAAAAAGCCTCACTGAACTTCGGAACAGATCAGTGACATCATGAACGTACTCTGGTCGTTGCTGCGTGCTCACCTACACAGGCGCGCATGCCGCGAATAGTCCATTTCGAGCAGGAATCCACTAGTGTCAAAGCGGCCTTAACAGCTTTTAGGGGCAACTAAAATTTGGTTTTTCAGTCTTTCATTTAATTCTTAACCAATTTTAAAAATTTAAAACTCTGTCGTAATCTGCTCACTGAGAAATATTATTTTACGTTAAAGGTTTAACAAAAGAAGTAAAGTACTGAAGTTAGAATATATATGAGAGCACTTAGCGACTTCCGACAAAGTTTACACATAATTTCAAACCTTTTCGAGACTTTTTCTCGCTGACTTCCATCATGATAAGGAAAACGTTTCCACTGTTTGGCTGTTCTTTCAGTAAAACTTCATCAATAGGAGTGTTTTAATTTATTACCTCTTCAATACTGACTCTATTCGCAACATATTACGCAGATAGTATTCACGTATATCACTGAACGTACCTGCAAAATTACATCATTGTACGACAGATAGTTCATGGGATCAGGAGCTATGGTCTCATAAACATTATATTTGGGGTGGGGGGACTTTTACTGGTCAGACAGGATATGAATTGAGTGGGTAAATGTTTTTATCGAAACACACCGACGAAATGTTTGTGAACCAATTATGTATTTGCTGGATGTTTGTTGTGGGGACGAAGAACTCATTCAGCCAACCTATCACTTATCGACAGTTTATCCAGTTTCGAAAATATATACCATCTATACGACCGACTTCAAAGTTCTTCATTACTGCTTTATTCCAACAGTATCGGGCTTGGTCCGATCGCATGTTTTAGGGGAAGTCGTAAATGCAGAACAAAAGACACTGTAATAGATACTATTTTAATACTGAAAAATAATGAAACACACTGCCCCACAAGAGAAGGTGACGCACGAAAAGAGGAGGAGGAAAGTACACGAAATTTCAAGGGATGAGAAGGTATGTCATGTTACTTCAGTGATTTCAAAATCGAATCAAATTTACAAAGATCTTGACAGTATTGGTACACTCACCAGCACGACGTTACACCTCCTAAAGCTTCGGTGCAGGCACTGATTCAGTAGGGACTGTGTCATAAAGGCGTTGTATCGTCTCCTGAGGCGATCTAGATTATAACTGTAGTATCTGGATACTGCCACTGAAATGACATCCGAGTTGATTCCAAACATCTTCTATCGAGGACAGATCTGTGGATCTTGCAGGCCACTAGAGTACCTCACCTTCGCATGAACAGTTCATGGAGACGCATGCCGTACGTGGACGAGTATTGTCCAGTTGAAGAGTGGCACAGCAATACTGACGCCTGAGATGCAACACGTGAGGACGTATGATGTCCGTGAGGCACCGCTGCGTCATCAGAGCTCTCTCAATCACTACCAGCCGTGACCTCAAGTCACTAGCGACGGCTCCCCACACCGTAACATCGCTTTGCCTCTCCAAAACCACTGGAAGAACGGGATCCCTCCCCAGGTCGCTACCACGCTCGCCGACGATGTTCGTCCGGGGTAGCGCGGAACCGCGATTCATCTCTGAACACAGTGGGACGACACTGCAAACGCACCCATTTGTGTTGTGCTGCTGACGGCGGCCTACGCATAGGAACAATAATTCCCCAGCACGGCTGCTGTTCGTCTCCGACCAGTTGCATAGGGAGACTTATTTGTTCTCGGATGGTTGCGACGTGCTTTGTGTACGATACGGCGATCCACCCTTGCGGGGATCAGTTATGACGTCCGCCGCTTTGACGACTAGATGCTTGCCCTCACCGCCCATCCAATCCAACATCGTGTCACTGTGATGTTATAATGGCCCACAAACCTGGATATTGCACGATTCGACCAGCAGACCAAAAGAGGACCCACCGTTAGGCCCTTTTCAAATTCTGTCAGGTACTGATAATATCTCACATGATTACATGGGTTCTCCGTGTCCTTGACAGTGACCGCCCAACATCTGTCGCTATTCACAGTACTTATACGAGGAGCGACAATAAAGTAATGAGACTGAGGTAAAAAAAAGAAATGCTGCTTACCGCTTTAGTCAAGTTTAGTGTTGTCTCCTTGAAAGTAGTTCCCTTCTCATTGCAAACACCTTTTCAAGCGCTTCTGCTATTGGTGGAGGATATTACAGAATACGAGTTCCAGAAATGTTTCCATCAATGGGAAACGAGTACTGATATTGTTAATTACAGTATTTATGTGACAGACTTACCGATTTCAACTACAGATGGCAGATTCGTTCTGACACAACCATACACTCTTCTTAGTGTCTTGGTTTATTCATTTGGTTGACGATGACGAGGGTCTTGGAGGATATTACAGAAGACGAGTTCCAGAAATGTTACCAACACCCTCGTCACAGCTTTTTGGACGTCTTGTGTTGTTTGGAAATGGTGTCCCTTGATCGCCGTTTTGACTCTTGGAAATAGAAAAAAGTCGCACGGAGCGATATCTGGTGAATAAGATGTCTGTGGTAGTACTGAAATTTATGTTGAGGTTAAAAATTGCTGTACTGACACAGCATCATGCGATCGCGCATTCTCGTGATGCAGAATGCAATTATTAGCAATGTTGGCATGGACACGAAGAACTCTTTTACGAAGTCTTTCTAAAATTTCTTTGTAGTAATATTGGTTAACTCTTTGTCCAGGAGGCACTCACTCTTTATGAACAATTCCCTTGGAATCAAAGAACACACAAGCATGCATTTCACTTTTGACTTTGACATTAGAGCTTTTTTTGGCTTGGGTTATCCCTTTGAGCACCATTGCGAACTTTGGGGTTTTGCCTCTGGATTGCACTGAAAAAAAAAAAAAAATCTTACAATACTAGTGATAACACGGCACAACAATTCTGGATTGATTTCCGTTTGCTCTAACAGATCGGCTGCCACATTTTTCCGTGTTTCTCACTGTTGTGGTGTAATATTTTTGGGGACCACTTTTGCACAAATCTTTCTCATACCAAGATCTTCAGTTATTATTAGACGAACCGTTTCTTGGTAGATGTTCAGTTCTTCTGCAATCATTTTCATGGATAATCTTCTATCAGATCGTACGAGTTCATGCAACCTTGCCAAGTTGACAACTGTCCGTGAGGCTGATGGTCACCCACTGCGGTCTTCATCTTCAGTATCCGTTCTGCCTTCACTAAACATTTTATTCCAACAAAACACTTGAGCTCTTGTCATAACCTCCTCTCCAAAAGCCTTCTGAAGCTTACTGTAAGTTGTCGTCGCGTTTTCACCCAATTTAACGCAAAAAGAAATGGCATACCGTTGCGAAATATAAGCGGTGCCATTTCCGTGACGAGAGACAAAAACACGTGTTAACTTATTACAGCACAACTCACGACTGAGCAGTTGCATCTATGTGCCGCTTGGACTAGAATCAGCTTATAGACCAAGGTCAAAGATATTGTGCCTACGCAAGCGTGCAGGGTCGCCACAACTTGCAAAGAAAATCAGTTTCATTTCTTTATTGTCACACCTTGTATACCCTACATGGCTTGGTTACAATATTAAATCCGAACAACCTTTATGTACTCTGGCAGCTATTCTACGTATCACAGGGAATTGGAACTCTAAGCGCTTACATACCCTCAGGTGGTGTGAACGTGTACGACGTTCGAATGAACCGTATCTTCTGGATACTAAACTTTTTTCGTCAGCCTGTGTTCAATAGGGTCTGCTATTGGTTACAAAACTGACACAAGGAGATCGTGGACTACAGGAAAGTCACGTGAGATCATTGACCTGAAAGACAGGTAATTTCTAATTTAAATTAAAAATGGGAAACGAGTACTGATATTCCTGGAATGAAATTTTCACTCTACAGCGGAGTGTGCGCTGATATGAAACTTCCTGGCAGATTAAAACTGTGTGCCGGACCGAGACTCGAACTCGGGACCTTTGCCTTTCGCGGGCAAGTGCTCGCAGGAGAGCTTCTGTAAAGTTTGGAAGGTAGGAGACGAGGTACTGGCAGAAGTAAAGCTGTGAGGTCGGGGCGTGAGTCGCGCTTGGGTAGCTCAGTCGGTAGAGCACTTGCCCGCGGATGGCAAAGGTCCCGAGTTCGAGTCTCGGTCCGGCACACAGTTTTAATCTGCCAGGAAGTTTCGAGTACTGATATTGTTAATTATAGTATTTATGTTACAGACTTACCGATTTCGACTGCAGATGGCAGATTCGTTCTGACTCAGCCATACACTCTTCTTAGTGTCTTTGGTTTGTTCATTTGGTTGACGATGATAAGGGTCTTGGAGGATATTACTTCCCATAGTGCTGAAACTGCCTTACAATAACGACGTCAGCAAGACTTATTACTTGCCGTATTTTGTCTTTATTATTCCTGCTCTGAACAGATTGTGATTCCTAAAGAGAGTCAGAATAGTGTTTATTTTCTTTACAGCTCCATGCAGTGTGGAACATTTCGACGTCAGAAACGATCTTTCAAGAGTAGTGCAAAATTTTAGACGTAAAGTATATCATGCTACATCTCGCCACATTGCGACCTAAATTAATCCGGCTTCTTTCATGATTGACAGTAGCATCTATTTTGTTTCCTTGGGGCTTTTTGCGCTCGATCACTACCTCACTTGAGATGTTATGTCTCTATCGACTGTTTTCGCTTCACTTGTCAGTATAAAACGAAGAAGGAAAGATATGGAAACGTTCGGCATAGTAATGTGTAAGCGCCCGTTGTAAGCACTCAGAATAATTTATCCAGATAATGTAAGAAACTAATGCTGAACTTAACGCAAAACTTCGGATTCGCCTAACTATTGGAGATAAATGTACAGATTCGCCTAAACTATTATACATAAATGTCCAGCGTCTCCACAACTTACATTACGATTCAGTTTTCAGTGCATCGATATATTGTGTTATTATAGGCGTCTAACGGTTGTAGAGCGGACTTAGTAAATAAGGTTTTGATAAGGAGCCCATGTCCAGAAACGTACCATTTGTATTTACAAAAGTTTGAAGGTCGGATCACTTTCTCTTTCAAAACTCGCTTTTCACGGAACGATAAGTGATGGCAAAGCGGCAGAAAACATATTCCAGAAACTTTTCCCGGAGTGCCTAGGTCGTTATACCTCTCTTTCATTGCGTCCAGTAAACGAAGTAGAGACGAGGTGCAGATCGACCAACTCTACGTCAGTCACACTGCCGTGTCCCACTGTTAACGTGCAGCTAAACACTGCCGGAAGAACACACCCGAGCACTGCTGAAAGCAAGCCTGAGAGCTAAGAGGTAAGTGGGCATTACTGTAGTCAACATCAAGCACCGGTAATGAATGGAACAACTTTGTTTCCAAACAAGACACGCAGCAGATATCGTCGACATTTGCAGTCTTGTGGAGATATTTTCCTTGCAATACAGATACAAAAGGAATGATACGAAATGCTGTTACCCTGTAACGCGTTATCGGAGGCAGTGGACCTCTTATACCAAAATACTTAGGAAATATTCCTGAAGATTCTCAGAAATCATGACGATGGAATTCGGGCTTACTCAGCGTGCTCATGATCATAGTACAGTGACATGTCTTTATCACCACTTGGACGGAAATATCGAAACGTTCGATACAGTCCGTCAGCTTTGTTTGATCCATGATGTCGTCAAAATGGCGAGCACCTTATTTAATATGGCGACCATGATATCACACATTCAAGAAGTGAAGATACGGAAACAACGCCATTGTATAAAATACCATAAAAATATTTCGAAGAATATGAAACTAATGGGACAAGCGTGGGAATGTGGGGTTTTGGTTGGGGACAAGCAAACCTCAGTTCTATGATACCAACAAACAAATCAGCAATAAACTGGTCTCAGAAATTTCACTTGACCTGGCTCAAACGAGATTCAGGATACCACGAAATGACAACGTTTCAAAATCTGATAATGAAAACTTCACATCATCTATATCGCTCAAACAGTCCACGATACGACGAAACCACAAGTGGCCCCAAAAGCTGGTATAAAAAGTTCACTTAAACAGCTGAAAGTCACTGATACAACAAAACCAGAGCTCGTTCCAAAAACTATTATAGATGGTTCAAATGGCTATGAGCACTATGGGACTTAACAGCTGAGGTCATCAGTCCCCTAGAACTTAGAACTACTTAAACCTAACTAACCTAGGGACATTACACACAGCCATGCCCGAGGCAGGATTCGAACCTGCGACCGTAGCAGTCGCGCGGTTCCGGACTGAGCGCCTAGAACCGCGAGACCACCGCGGCCGGCCAACTATTATAGAAAACTTCACTCGGCCTATATAGCTAAGATCAAGCCGACGATGCCGGGAAACCACAATTCATTCCATTAACTAATACTGGAAACTTTACCTATACAGCAACAACACACTCCGAAATATAAAAAAAAACCTCGCTCCAGTATTACTCTAAACCTGACTTAATCAAAACGTCTACAATAAAATCGGCAGCATCAAGAAACCGAAACTCGCTAATATAAATGCTATCGAAAATATAACAGCTGGTACCGCGAAACACTTATCGGTCTTAATTAATCGTTATTTACCGCAACCCACAAGTTCATAAAAATTTTCCATTAACATACTACAACTAATAGCTATAATTATTACTCTGCAAATGAAGTAAATACTGATGTAATTTTGTTCAATAGACTGTCCTCCTTCACCAATAAAAATATCTGCCGTTATACCCCTAACAATATATGCCATTGGGAGTTCAGAACAAAATAAACAGCATTAACTTTGGTCAACTTCGTAGATTCTCCACAAGCATGCCATGTGACGCGCTGGGTCAGCAGACAACACAATCGGAACAACTTTGCTGTTGTCGCCATGTCGTCACCCATTACGACAAGCAACGACCTACTACTGAATTTCCTCGTCGTGTCTAACTAATCACAAAAAGAAAATCAAACATTAAATCTGCAAAAATTTACAACATGCCGAGCTAACAGTTCCAAGGCCGAAAATCAAATATGTCGCCAGCATCCGCCAACACTACAATAACTCACTAACGACGTTCCGAACACACAATTCCGACACCTGATAAAGAGCACGGCACCACACCCGTCACTCATTAACAACATTTAAAATCAATTTCAAAACGGCGACATTTAACACTAGGGAGCAGCACTAAAAACTACAAAACGCTCTCTTCAAAGGCGACCCATTTCACTTGCACCTCAGAACCGTGACGTCACATAACACTTGTGCGTCTTGGGTCAATACAGACGACTGTATCGGACGTTTCGGTTGACCCCTGTGTAAAGATTATTTTGCAGTCCTTAAATTCTAATTTAACTTCTCCAGTCACAGAGTGGGAAATACTAGTTACGTCGACAGGGACGGTAATAGCGTACAGTACGTAGGCAGCGCATAAACGAAATGAAGGCGATGTCAGGGGACGCGGGCCGACCACTGGAGTGCTACGCTTAATTGTTAGGAAGGACAGGGGCGCAGGTAACAACGGAACAGTGAATGGCCGCCTCACCGGAGCAGCAGCCCTCATTAAGGTGGATTTGTAGCGACCGGCCGAGCTCCTTTTTATCGTTTTGTCGTATTTTGATGAAAACGGCCGGCCGGCTTGTTTTTTTTGTGAAGGCGGCGATAAAGAGGCTGCGGCGGCGAGCCAAGCAATTAAAGCGGCGGCCCGGGGCGGCCGTTTCCGGCAGAGGCGAGGCGAGTAGCCCGAGGCCCGAGCCCCGCCGCGTGGGGCGGCAGCAGGGTGCCCACAGGCTGCACGCAGACGAGTAAGCACCCGCGTCACACTACAGAGTCGCGAGGCGCGGCGCCAAGTGGCCCTCACATGGTTCAAATGGCCACCCCGGTCGGCTATTGGCCCTCAGCTGAAGCGCATATGTATATATGCCGCTTGTGAGTGCCACAGAATTGATGATCTCTTGAAAACCCGTGGTTAATTGTACGATTCGTTGTAATAAAATGACGGGAAACGTCATATTCGTGGTAAAAGAAATAAGAGACTATGCCATTTGAAGGCAGCGGCTCATCAAAAACGCATTATTCTTGGTACAATTTGTTATAATTAAATGTCAGTAACACATCTACGGTTAAAGATTTCACGAGATTGTAAAGTGCGAAGAATCGGGGTGAACCATTCATGATCGGTAGCGCAGTGACTAGTGTCATAGTCTTGATCACAATCCACTCATGTGTTGTTGCTCCGCATCTCACTGCTTCCAAACACTTTTTTAATAACTTCCTCATTTTCAATAGGTTCTGATAGTTTCTTACCACTGTAATGTAAATATGTTCTATAATATTTGCTGTTATATAAATATAACTGCGCTTTTTCTGAGAAGTTCGATTGGCTTTATCTGCAAGACAGCTTACGCTACTTGCAGTACAATATTTTGCACTTTCTTGTTTTAAGTGTAGTGTTTTCATATGTTGCACACATTTGGCTACTCAATGGAAACAGTGATGAAGCAAGAATGAACTTAGGACTCTACTAAAAAGTGACAATGATGAAATATCTTGCGTGTAGAACTATTGCATATTTGTATCGCACTATTTATAATGGAACTTTTATAAGCCGATGTCCTCCTTGGCTGGATATGGTACTCTCCCTTTTTGCCTTATAGTATATTCACAGATATTGAAGCATTTATTTGTATGTAACTGCAGACAAAACAGTATGACTAGCACAGGGACGGAGAGGAAATGTGCATTTTGAGAGCTAACGTGGAGATTTCGTAAGCATTGTGATTTGTGAACCAGATACGGCCGACAACTGCTTCGATCGCGTAGACCACGTGGCGGCACACATACCTCACAAGTCGCATCGTTTGTGAGCGCTCGACAGCACGTTGCACTCGGCACGCCCAAAGGCACAGTCAGCTGAAGCCCACACTGTGTGGGCGAGGCGGCATCGCTGCGCGGACACATGCTGAGTTTTTGGTTAAAAACTGCACTAATTTCACAATGCCGACGGTGTCGTAACATGTAAAGGATGGAGGCAAGAAGCGTACACGTTTTAAAAAGAGAGAAAACGAGTAAATACTACTGTCTGTCTATGCCAACGCACAGTCGCGGGGAATTGTTCTAGCGACGATATAGGCCGAAAATGTGGATATCCACGGACGTAATCGACATTGACAAGGGTCAGAGTGTTATGGCCCTGCGGCTAGAAAAGAGCGTCTCGGAAACGGCAGAGCAGGTTGGCTGTCCTACGCACCTGTGGAAAACCGGCCGAAGGACGGCGAAACCACGGGTAGGCGACGAGGAACTGCACGTCCGCGCCTCAGCACAGGACGCGCGGGCTGCGCAGGCGGCGACGGCGGCAGGCCAGCTGCGGGTGCACAGTGCTGGCGCACGCACCGGCGTTCCGGCGCACGTTGTTGAACACGAGGCTCCGCACAAGAGTGCTCCTAAATGTTCCCGTGTCGACTCATCGGCAATGACAAATGCGATTGCACTGCCCACGGGATCATCAAGAATGGACTCTGACGAAGGTGCAGCCTTCCTGAATGAATTACTTTTGTCGTTACGCCAGTTCGACGGTCGTGTACGGATATACTGTCATCCAAGCGAACTACTGCACCGCCCCATAGACGCACTCCATTCGCCACCGTAGGCAGTGTTATGCTCTGAGGGACATTCGTATGGACTTCCAGGGGATCCCTCGTACGAATCGAAGGCCCCGTGCCAGCCGCGGGCTGTGTGTACATCATTACGGACCATCTGCATCCCTTCATTTTTGATGTCTTTACTGACGGCGATGGCATCTTCTAGCAGGATAACAGTCCGCGTCAGAAAGTCAGTCAGAATCTTTCTACAGCGGTTTGAGGATCGTGATAGCGAACTCACGTCAATGTCTACACAACCAAATTTGCCTGATCTGAACCGAATGGAACACATCTGGGACGCTATCGGGCACCAGCACGCCACGCACAGAACACCGGTCCGTACCTCAGGGGAATTGCATGATGTTTGCGTAGACAACTGGTGTCACATAGGAATGGAAACGTAACGAGAACTTGTCCAATCCACGTCACTCTAAATCGCTGCCATACTGCATTCCAAAAGTGTACCAACATGCCACTAAGTAGGTGGTCGAAATCTTTTGCTTCATCATTCCCGGCCACGCCTATGTGCTCGTCCTGATCGGGCCGCCTGAGTTGGTTTCCGGTAACCGGACGAAGAAAGCTATTGTCCAGAGATCATGGGCTGATCTTTCCATAATCCTAAATGGGTTGCGGTCTGAGATCACTGGGATCGCTTAAGGACTTCGGTACGCGTAGGTGCTTCCCAGCAACTACTGCACAGGAACTTCTGAAAGTCCTGCCAGGAAGTACATCTACATCCACATGGATATACTGCAAATCACACTTAAGGGCCTCGCAGAATGTTTATCGAACCACTTTCACGATAATTCTCTATAATTCCAATCTCGAGAAGCGCGCGGAAAACAACGAACGCCTAAATCTTTCCGTGGGTGCTCTGATTTTCCTTATTTTATTAGGGGATATAGGTGAGCGTCAACAAAATATTTTTGCATTCTGAAGGCAAAGTTGGTCAGTGAAATTTCGTGAGAAGATTCTACAGCAACGAAAAACGCATTTCTTTTAATGGCGTCCACCCCAAATCCTGTCTCATGTCCGTGACACTCTCTCGTCCCTGTTTCGGGATAATACAAAACGTGCTGCTCTTCTTTGAACTTTCTCAATGTACTCCGTTAATCCCGTCTGGCAAGGATCCCAGACCGCGCACTCCAAAAGAGGACGGACAAGTGTACTGTAGGCAATCTCTTTAGTAGATCTCTTACGTTTCTCAGTGTTCTGCCAATAAAATGCAGTCTTTTGTTAGCCTTCCCCACAACATTCTCTGAGTGTTCTTTCAAATTTAGGTTGTTCGTAATTGTAATTTCTAGGTGTATAGTTGAAATAATGGCTTTCAGATTTGACTGATTTATCTAGTAGCCTATGTTTAACGGATTCCTTTCGTCGATCATGTGCACGACCTCACACTTTTGATTATTTAGGGTCAGCTCCCAATTTTCAGTCTGGAACCACGCGACCGCTACGGTCGCAGGTTCGAATCCTGCCTCGGGCATCGATGTGTGTGATGTCCTAGGGTTAGTTAGGTTTAAGTAGTTCTAAGTTCTAGGGAACTGATGACCTCAGAAGTTAAGTCCCATAGTGCTCAGAGCAATTTAAACCATTTTTTTGCCAATTTTCACACCATACAGATATCTTTTGTATATCTTTTTTCAATTTGTTTTTCTCTTCTTATGACTTTAATAGACGATAAACAACTGTATCATCTCGAAACAATCTAAGTCGGCTGCTCAGATTGTCTCCTAAATCGTTTATGTAGATGAAGAACAGCAGAGGAGCTATAACACTACCTTGGGGAACGCCGGAACTCACTTCCATTTTACTCGACGATTTCCGTCAATTGCTAAGAACTGTGACTTCTCTGAAAGGAAATCAGGAACCCAGTCACATAGCTGAGACGATATTCCATAAGCACGAAATTTCACTTCCAGCAGCTTGTGAGTTACGGTTTCAAAAGCCTACTAGGAATGTAGAAGTACTCAATGAAATTTAAACCCCTTGTCAGTAGCATTCATCACTCAAGTAACAAATCCCAAAGAGGTTGTATTAGTGGAGTCAGGAAATGGTAAATGGAAATGCCTGTGTTCTGCTTCTGTAGTTGAATTTCTGAAATGAAAAGGAAGCGAGGAGCTCTCGAAATTGGGACTCAGCAGCCAGCCCTCACGGTGGGACACAAGTGGGACTTTAAAAGTTTCCGGAGTTCAGTGTGAGTGGTCCTTAGTGGTAAACCAAGTTGTTCTCCCACTACAGAAATCCTTGCCGCGCGGGGTAGAGACGCGGTCCGGGGCGTCTTGCCACGGTTCGCACGGCTTCCCCGTTCGAGTCCACCCTCGAGCATCGGTGTGTGTGTGTTGCCCTTAATTTAAGCTAGACTAAGCAGTGTGTAAGCCTAGGGACAGATGACCTCAGCAGTATGGTCCCATAGGAACTTACCACAAATTTCCAAATTTACAAAAATCCTTGAAAGAGTTCGCAGGTGGCTTCCCCTGCGCGGGGGACGAATTCTGGTGCAGTCATTTCTGGTCATTTTCATTCTAACAGAGTGTCGCCTATTTTCGGTGGTTGGTTATATTGTATCAGATTGTTGATCCATTAACTAGCTGCATGTAGATGGACTTCAGTTATCTAAGCGGGCGGTATTGGACTGGAGCAGAGAAATTCCATTTCCATGGAAATTTGAAAAAAAAAATCGGTGTAACCTTTTCCCTACTGCTTTAAACCGTTTTCGGCTTTTGTCGCTGTGTATATGTCTTGCCGCAGCGTAACTCAGGGCACACAAATTATTCAGACTATTTTCTAGTATCTGGGTATGAGAGCACTTAGCAACATTCAACAAACTTTATACATATTTTCAAACCTTTTCGAAACTTTTTTCTCGCTGACACCCCGCCAAAAGTATTGAAAGGAAAAAAAGATTATTGCTTACTATATTTTCGCTGTTCATATAGTTAACTATCAGCATGAGACATGACGTTTTAATTTATTACTTCTTCACTACCACCCTTATTCGCAACACATTTTGCAGACGGTATCATCACAAGATACCGAATGTGCTTGCAAAATTACATCGTTATGCGACAGAGTTTCAGGGAGAGCATTAGGGAACGATTGACAAGAATGGGGGAAAGAAATACAGTAGAAGAAGAATGGTAGCTTTGAGAGATGAAATAGTGAAAACAGCAGAGGTAAAAAGACGAGGGCTAATAGAAATCCTTGGGTAACAGGAGACATATTGAATTTAATTGATGAAAGGAGAAAATACAAAAATGCAGTAAATGAAGCGGGCAAAAAGGAATAAAAAAGTCTCAAAAATGAGATACACAGGAAGTGCAAAGTGGCTAAACAGGGTTGGCTAGAGGATAAATGTAAGGATATAGAAGCATGAAGCCGGACGCTGGTGGCCGAGCGGTTCTAAGCGCTTCAGTCTGACCGCTACGGTCGCAGGTTCGAGTCCTGCCTCGGGCATGGATGTGTGTGATGTCCTTCGGTTAGTTAGGTTTAAGTAGTTCTACGTTCTATGGGATTGATGACCACAGCATTTAAGTCCCATAGTGCTCAGAGCCATTTGAATCATTTTGAGGTTCGCCGATGATATTGTAATTCTGTCAGAGACAGCAAAGGACGTAGAGGAGCAACTGAACGGAATGGACAGTGTCTTGAAAGGAGGATATAAGATGAATATCAACAAAAGCAAAATGATGATAATGGAATTTAGTCGAATTAAATCGTGTGATGCTGCGGGAATTAGATTAGGAAATGAGACACTTAAAGTAGTAAAATGAGTTTTGCTATTTGGGGAGCAAAATAACTCACGATGGTCGAAGTAGAGAGGATATAAAATGTAGACTGGCAATAGCAAGGAAAGCGTTTCTGAAGAAGAGAAATTTGATAACATCGAGTATAGATTTAAGTGTCAGGAAGTCATTTCTGAAAGTGTTTGTATGGAGTGTATCCATGTATGGAAGTGAAATGTGGACGATAAATAGTTTAGACCAGAAGAGAATCGAAGCTTTGGAAATGTGGTGCTACAGAAGAATGCTGGGGATTAGATGGGTAGACCGCATAACTAATGAGGAGGTATTGAACAGAACTGGGGAGAAGAGAGATTTGTGGCACAACTTGATTAGAAGAAGGGATCAGTTGGTAGGACACATTCTGAGCCATCAAGGGATCACCAATTTAGTATCGGAGGGCAGCGTGGAGGGTAAAAATCGTAGAGGGAGACCAAGAGATGAATACACTAAACAGATTCAGAAGGATGTAGGTTGCAGTAAGTAGTGGGAGATGAAGAAGCTTGCACAGGATAGAGTAGCATGGAGAGCTGCATCAAACCAGTCTCTGGACTGAAGACCACAACAACAACAACATGCGACACATTATTCAGGAGTTCGATTCTTTCAAGAATGTGGTATGGTGTTACTGAATAGTGCATATTGAATGGAAACCTACGAGCACCTAACGTCGAGTCTGGATGCTGCTTCTTCCCAGCGCATCCTCTAAACCAGGAATGTCCTAACAGAACTCCGCGAGCGCTGCGCCTGGTGGGGCTGTGGGGTGAGGAAGAAAAACCTGAAAGCTGCAGACAGACGCTGCTACGGCAAAGCAGTGGACCTGTCAGATGTCAAGTAGGCTGCTGACAATACTACTTGCGTTAAATCAGTGTAAGTTCTGAATTTGGAATACTATGGTGTGTACGTTCTTGGGAAAGTTGGTGAGGCCACATTGTTCAATGCCGAAAGGAAATTACCTTACTTTTCCTATCGTTTAAGAGGCATGGGAAATGCTTAAATACAGTATTGAAATGTCATTACAACACCAGCCACGAAGACGACATGATGCACTTTTCTTCTGAACGAACGACTGTAACGATGGCTGAACTGAAGGAGACCGTTAGGAAAAAATCTGAGCTAACTCTTACTGTAGTGATGGCGACATGTTTTATAGTCGACGTCACCAATTATTTGAACTTATTAAGTGTCTTAATGCAGGATTATTTGGTTACAGATATGGCGGACAAGAAATAATCCTATAAAGGTGAAATAATCCTATTGAAAAATCACCTTTTAGTTCGTCACATCGAACTTTTTCCGTACCTCAAGGCAGTCATTTGCGGACTAGACATGACTGACTACCTTTCAGTAACTGAAGAGTTTCATTTTGAGTTTTGAAAGGTATACCAAGACACTGCAGTATTGAAGACGCGTTTCGATTTATTTGTCAGACTGCTCTCGCTTTCGGCTGCTAACGTACCCTATTACTTCCAGCTTCCATTACGGGGTGTTACACAGAGCAGCAACCTGTTTATCCAATCCAGGATTTTACTTTTATGAAGTGTTACCTCAAGAGCAATGTCTTCGGCTGCACAGACAAGCCGCCAAAGGTTTTCCAGTGTTTGGCTCAGCACATGTGCGCGAACGTGTTTTTTTTGTTATGAAACTTACAATGTCCACCAGCGTTTTGGTTTAACAGATTTTAGCGTGCGTAACTCCATGTGTTTGACAGTATTGCGAAACCGTGTTCCACTTAAATTATATATTCTAAAAACGAAGAGTATAAAACGTCACAGCTTTAGGTTGAATGCGTGTTTGTAAAGGTTCTTGTAGTCCCACCCACCATATTATCACTATCTACTGTTTTTATTTAACCAAGTAATGCAGGTTCCTGCTTTGGTGGAAAAATGAAAAAAAAAAAGAAAATAAACACACATGATAAAAACTTGACTGTAAAAGTATCCTGCAGTATTCACCTCTTAGAAGTCTTTGCAGTATGCTGCAAACACGTCTTTCTAACTTTCGCGCGTGGGCAGACTCCGGCACTCGCACAGGACTTTCTTTGCATTTGAAATTCTTCCTACTGTTTCTCTTCATTCTCAATCCTTGATCTTAAAGACTGTTTAGTGCTCACCTTTATGCTGCAGTTCTCGAGGCTGCTTCCTTTCGCGTACAGATCAATAGGGGGCTGGGTGTCGTCGGAGGGCTCGTAATGGCGGTGTTATCGTGATGGAAATGGCACTGGTTCCTGTTAGCCGTTTCTCCTACAGGGAAATCGCTTTCCAACCTTGAGCGTCACAGCATTTTTAAACTTTCTCTTCCCTGTGTCACGCATATTTGGACCACAGCAGTTATCATTTTAGCGTTTTGCCCCTCAAAAATTACCAATGTGGCAGGTGATTTTGATCCCATTTGAAAGTTAAGTCAGCTGCACCATACAAAGCAGTGCACGATTAAAAACTGCGGGGACACTGCGAACTGAGTTTTGGGATTAGTGACCAAACTGGTAATTAAGATCAGACCGTGAAGTACAGTCTCCTCTTCTAGTTATCACTCTCATATTTTGAGTTGACGGCCTCCATATCTTGTGTTACTTTTCCCCCAGATATACGGTAGGAATTCCACTTACCGGTTTCTCACTAATAGGAGGAGACATCGGCACATTGTGAAGTCTCTGCCCAGATACGTATATCACGAGTTGCCCGATTCGCAAATGGATACCACCCGAACACAAAATTCCTCTTAGTGACTAGACTGGTTTCCGATAATGCCGAAGACCCACAGAGCACAGCCGCGAGAACTGGCTCTGCCGAAGCCTGTAGTCGCTCCGGATTCCTTTGGGGCGAGTGTCGTGCTGTAAGTGACTGCTGCGGCTTCATCAGTCGTCAGAGACAAACTGCGGTTCATTTCGCTCCACTTGTTCGAATGGGCCTCGCGAACGGCGGCGAGCAGTAAAGCGTTCGTTGCAGACCCTCAGGGTGACAGTGGCCGGCGGCAAAGACCGCACGAGGTAAGGCTGGTCGGGTCGTCACAGCGGCCGCAGCTGCTACTGCCCAACTAAAGCCCACTGTCCACGAGCAATTGTCTCGTCTCCGTCGCCTGCTCGGGCGGAGTGAGTCTAACCGACAGGTCACGTACTTGACGTCATTTTGATGTCACATGCACTTATCGAAGACCAGAGGAAATACTATCGACTTTTGCTAACAGTCGATGGGGCTGTGGGAAAAAACATCTCCGATTCCGTTATTTCGTGTCGTGATTTACGAGTTACGAAAGTATGCCGTTTCGTAGCAATGGCACACTGAAGACTCATAAAGACACATTCTTGGTATGATTTGTTATCATTGTCACATGATGACGTACTGGCGGCGAAAGCCTCAATGAGATCAGTATAAAGGAAAGGTGGAGTTATTATATTTCTAGTTCGCGTCCAGCCGTGTCTGAAACTTTTTTTACCTGCACGTTTCAAAAAGGTACTAGAAGGTTAATAGAAGTACGCTTTGTAAAATTTGATGTTATGTAAATATGGGGAGTTATCTCTCTCTGGAGTGAACTGTCGTCTCAATAATTTACAAATTAAGCACGAAACACACAATTGCAAATAAATACTCAAAACGCGTCGGTAATTTAGTAAAACGGACTAACACTCAAAATAAAAAGCATAGAAAAAACTGACACATTTGCAGAAGAGTTAAAAGATAGTTTAGTCTCAGACGCCTGTAAAGTATAAAAGACAATGTACGAGCTTCTTCAATTAGAGCACATTTCTTTGCCAAAAAAGGCATTCAATTAAGTACATCTTTAACCAACAATAGGAACATTTTTTTTTTTTTTTGTAATTTCGATATAATAAATTTTACCAATACCGTCACGTTTCCGAGACATCCTCACTGTTTTGATGTTTTAAAACAGCATTTATTCATTGTAAATAAGACAAATGAGCTGCCACTTTATTTCGTCTGTTAGAGTGACTACCTGTATTTTCTAACTACGGGCCAACTAGTTTTGAGAGCTTAGAAAAATAAGTTCATTTTGTTTAGACACCTTAAGGAACTTCTTGATTTTTTTAAAAATCAGTAGCCGCTCACTTTCAGTGTTGATGAAGACGAAAAACAGTACAACTTTTTCAGTACGTTTCGGAGTTAATTCTTGCCAATATTTTAATTTCTCCCTTATCCACAGCCCAGTCCACACGAATGAAGAACTTTAGATATTTACAATCGATGTAACTTCGAGGTCAACATACTCTGCAGTAAAGAAAAAGTGGAACCTCCAGTGGAACCGAACGATCACGAAAGGCGATAGGCAGCTCTTTTCGTCTTCGATACAGCATGTGACGTCTAAATGACGTCACGTGTGCACGAAGTGTTTTGCGAGTGAGTCTAGTGCAGCGGCTTGGCGGCCTGTCGCCACTGTGAGGAGTCTCGTCCGTCCCGACTCGTCATCTTCGTTTACACGTCAGCAGCAAAATAGTGTGTCCTGTGACAGCAGTGTGTTGTGTGCTTCGGTACCCGAAACTTGAATGTGAGATCATGATGGACCATCCAACGAAAATACCGAGATGAATGAACAAGGAATAATAATCCAGTTTGCTAATGGTCAAAGAAAAATCGGAGTGCGTGTTCTTGACAAAAGGCCCAGTAAAGTGAAAGAATAGAAAAAGCTTCATCCATACACTTCAATAATCTTATATTTGTTTCCTCGTTTAAATATGTACTTGCCAGATCACACGCATGCGGTAACTGCTCATTTCACGCTCACTGACCGGGAATTGGAGGTAAAAAAGCGACACAGCCACGTATCATCTATAAGCAAACAGTCCCGAAGGCAGTATTTAGAGGCTCTCAAACGCCAAGACAATTCAGACTTCGGTGGAATTAGAGTGTTCCAGCGGACGACTGCAGCCTCGGATGAACAAACCTACAGCAAGTGAGCATCGGACTCAACTAACTTGCACTAAGAAGGACTTCCAAAAGCTCGCCTGCACACGCCTCTGGGCTAGGGTTGCTGGTATCCATAGTGCATTTTTCTGCATGTACACCGTATACCTGTTCAAATGGTTCAAATGGCTCTCAGCACGATGGGACTTAACTTCTGAGGTCATCAGTCCCCTAGAACTTAGAACTACTTAAACCTAACTAACCCTAGGACATCACACACAACCATGCCGGAGGCAGGATTCAAACCTGCAACCGTAGCGGTTGCGTGGTTCGTGACTGAAGCGCCTAGAACCGCTCGGCCACATCGGCCGGCCGAGGAGAAGCACCATCAATCACTTCTGGAACTGCAAGTCGGGAGCGGGCACACGGAGTTATGGAACTAAATATCCCCAAACAAGAATTAGTAAAAGTCTGAATGATTCTGACTTGTCGTCTAGCAAAATTTACTAATGTGTTTCAGTTTCTGAGGATGCGTCACTCTACGCATGCTTCTAGAGCTAAAAAAAAATACCATACGCAGTGCTCGTTGTATTGGTAACCGTCGCCGTGTTCATTTTTTTACCCAGCACTGCTGGATTTCGGACCTGTCTAGTTTACATCATCATTGTCATCATACGCTGGAAGTATACCTTTCCATCAAAATGACTCTTAAAAAGCGCCACAATCTCGAATAGACTCTGAACATAAAAAAGTTCAAGTAAAGTGCGCTTTGTTAAAGCTATTATATTAAAATATTGGTTCCCGATCCCTACCAGTATTCGCGGTACGGTTACCAACAATTGGATTGTTTGGTAGCAGTTAAGGAATGCGACCTGATGGATTTATTTACCAAGAAGATGTGTAATATTTGGTGGGTTCTTTTCAGAATGCAACTTTAAATTACAGGTGTTGCGTGCCACATTCACCTTACACAAAATACACTCCATACGGTCTATGACCACTGGCCCGTAACCGTTGCAAGTACTGGACCATCATATCCAACTATGGCGTCATGATGACCGGAAACTGAATTCGGGACCGCTGTCCTGAATTAGGATTTCGCTGGCTTCTATCAAGTTAGAGGAACGCCGGTATGTTTCTGTAAAACAGGCTACGAGTGGTTCCTTATGCGGTCGTTCTTCAGTCCAGCAACTGCTGTGTCTACAGTGACTGAAACCTGACCGGGTGATGGCTTTTAGTGTAGAGACTCGCTCCTGATGTATACTCGTGAAAAGCATTGTCAGGGCTGTCCATAATGAAGGCCAAAGCTGTGAAATCCAAACTTGTTAATACTATTTTATATTACAGAATACAATTGTAGCCCAATAAATGCCCGCCGCAGCCTCGCCGCCTGGTGGTGGGCTTGGTACCAGCTTTCCTCCTCACTGATGTAACAGGAGCCACCGTTATACGTGACACGTGTCTTGAACCAACAGCACGTGTGGTATCTGCCTGAGTGCTTGACAGTGACCGCCGCTTCTTCTAACTACAGTCCGACGATATGCGCAGACCGTTCAGAGCAAACAAAGAATTTCTTCTTGTGGTGTCACCGCCAGACACCACACTTGCTAGGTGGTAGCCTTTAAATCGGCCGCGGTCCGGTAGTATACGTCGGACCCGCTTGGTGCCACTATCAGTGATTGCAGACCGAGCGCCGCCACACGGCAGGTCTAGAGAGACTTCCTAGCACTCGCCCCAGTTGTACAGCCGACTTTGCTAGCGATGGTTCACTGCCTACTTACGTTCTCATTTGTCGTGACGATAGTTTAGCATAGCCTTCAGCTACGTTATTTGCTACGACCTAGCAAGGCGCCGTTATCAGGTACTATTGATATTGTGAATCACGTACCGTCAAGACCGACGTTCATCATTAATGGATTAAAGTTAAGTATTCCACCAGCTACGTCCATTTTCCTGAAGTCTAATTTCCTTGTCCTGTTCCAGACCTCACGTCAGCCTGCGTGAGCTAAAACGCGTGCCTTTCGGCCTCCTCTAGTGACACGGTGTTGGCTCTCCTGCCAACCACAACACTTCTAATTAAGTCGTTAATTCCTCTGTGTTCCCACTGGACTCGCATTGGGGAGGACGACGGTTCAATCCCGCGTCCGGCCATCCTGATTTAGGCTTTCCGTGATTTCCCTAAATCGCTCTAGGCAAATGCTGGGATGGTTCCTTGAAAGGGCACGGCCGACTTCCTTCCCTAATCCGATGAGGCCGATGACTTCGCTGTCTGGTCTTCTCTCCGAAACAATGCAACCCTAACCCCTTTGTGCTCCATTATGGAAAACTGCTCTGCAACTCTTTTTTCTCTAGTGATATCCTAATCACGTACACGATTTGACACCACCTACAGCTGTCATTTTTTAATATATTTGCGTTTTACTGTACAGTTTCGCTCTTTAGGTCATTTTTAAGTATCCACATAAGCGGAAGCAACAGAAATTCTATACAGTATGCATATGTCAGAATACGGGAGGGGTGAGGTATATATAGACCTGTAATTGTAAGCTTTGATGGTTCTGTTTTATTATATAGCTGTAACAGTAACCATTTATTTACTTTTATTCTATTTTACTCGACTGGCCATTTTATTTAACCTATCCCATCATTTCAAATTTGTATAAAGGAAGTAGATAGACGCAGACTATTGATAGCACTGGTTCAAATGGTTCAAATGGCTCTGAGCACTATGGGACTCAACTGCTGTGGTCATTAGTCCCTTAGAACTAATTAAACCTAACTAACCTAAGGACATCACACACATCCATGCCCGAGGCAGGATTCGAACCTGCGACCGTAGCAGTCGCACGGTTCCGGACTGCGCGCCTAGAACCGCGAGACCACCGCGGCCGGCGGCACTGGTTATATCGCCTCTATTGGTCGCATATATCATCTCTTTGCGTCTGCTGCATACTTAAACATTGTCATTCCCTTATAAACCATTGTTAGGACATATCGTGACGATGCATGGAAACACATGTAATGCCAGGAAGTTTCATATTAGCGAACACTCCACTGCAGAGTGAAAATCTCATTCTGGTAATGCACTGCTGTAGGCGGTTTCAAATCATGTAAACAATTTATCGCAGCTGCAGACCAAGTACGATGATGGTCGAGATAACTCTAAAAAAAATGGTTCAAATGGCTCTGAGCGCTATGGGACTCAACATCTTAGGTCGTAAGTCCCCTAGAACTTAGAACTACTTAAACCTAACTAACCCATGCCCGAGGCAGGATTCGAACCTGCGACCTTAGCACCCCTGCGGTTCCGGACTACAGTGCCAGAATCGCTCGGCCACCGCGGCCTGCGAGATATCTCTAGGCGAGGGTTGCCTAGAAAGTAATGCCCCGCATTTTTTTTCTCAGTCGAAACCAGTGTTATGAATGCGAAACGTTACGTACGTATGATTTGAAGTCTATTGAGTGAGCGCGCTAAGTTTCCGTCACTTCCGACAGACAGCGTAGCTGCAGGACAGTTTCGAAATGGAGTCGGTGGGTGACGTACGTTACAGGCAACGTGCCGTCATTGAATTTCTTGCTACAGAGAAAGAAACTGTGGGCAATATCCACAAACGGTTGTGCAAAGTCTGTGGAGCATTTGCTGTCGACAGAAGTACATTTAGTCGCTGGCCGCGGAGGTTGACGTCATCAGAAGGCGCTCCACGAATTGAAGCGGTCGGGGAGGCCATCCACGGATGCCACTCCTGACACATCTGACGTAGAACTTCCACTTGTTTGGGCCATTAAAGAATGTAGTTCGTGGGAGACATTTTGAGGACGATGAGGTGATTCGTACAGTGAAGCACTGGCTCCGCCAACAGCGCAAGGATTGTTACCGACAGGGCATGAACGCCCTGATTTCGCACTGGGTTAAGGCCATAGAACGGGTTCAAGGTTAGGTGCAAAAATAGAGTGTGTAGATAAAACACCATTCTTTCGTGTGTGTAATTCTCATAATGTTGAAGGAAACAAAATGCTGTGGACTACTTTCTGGACAACCCTCGTACTTTCTGTTCATCTGACACAGCGAGACCATAGAATGTTTCCATTCACAAGTAATCACCACAAGAGTTCAGACATTTGTCCTACTAGCAGACGAGACGATCACTTCCTGTTTCGTAGAACGCGGTCGCCGATGATGTTCCATAACCGCATCCACTCTTCCACTTCCTCGCCCGACTGTATTTCTTCAGGTCACCAAACACGCTAAAATCTCACGGTGACAGATCCGCGCTGTACGGAAGATGTTGCAGAGTTTCCCAACCAAATCGCTGAAGCGTAGCCTTCGTCCGATTGGCAGAGCGGGGACGAGGATCATTTCGCCGGACAGTGTTCCGACAGGCTGAGAACAAACGGCGAAGACAACACTGGGGACAGCCCTCGACAAAGAAATCCAGAGCTGTCCACACAAGCTCCGGTAAGGTTACGATGACCCACTTTCACTGTAAGAGCCCGCTGCTCGTCAAAAGTCTCGAGTGTGCAACCATAACCAATGCGCAGGGCTGTGAAGACACTTTGCAGAAACTGCGACGCGTCATAAAGTCAAAACGCCCAGGTACACTCGGGCGAAATTGCCATGTTGGACCTTAACACCCTCCTCCGCGCTGCCAATGAGACAAAAGATACACTTCAGTGATTTGGTTGGGAAACACTGCAACGTTCTCCGTACAGCCTGGATATTTCACCGTGTGATTTTCACACCTTTCGCGACCTCTCGGAAGACGTGCGTGAACTTCGGTTTCAGTCGGTCGGGGAAGTGCAAGAGTGGGTGCGGTTGTGGATCCCTGAGCCGCTGACCGCGTTCTACGAAACGGGAACTGATCGTCTCGCCTCCCAGTGGGAGACGCATGCGGTGGTTACTTTTGAATGGACCTATTCCGCGGTCTCGTTATAGCGGGTGTTCGGTTTCCATTTGATTGCCTCTTATGCACTGAAGCGCCAAAGAAACTGGTGTAGGCATGCATAATCAAATGCAGAGTTTTGCTGCCGCCGACAGCTCGGCTCCTGCTGCTACAGTGGCAGGGTGTAAAAATGTGAGTTTGAACGTGGCGTTAGTCGGCGGACGAGAGACGGGACACAGCATCTCCGAGGTAGCGATGAAATGGGAATTTTCCCGTACGAGCGTCTGACGAGTGTACCGCGAGTATCGGGAATCGGGGAAAACATCAGATCTCGGACATCGCTGCGGCCGGAAAAGGATCTTGCAAGAACGGGACCAACGACGACTGTAGAGAACCGTTCAACGTGACAAGTGCAACCCTTCCACAACTTGCTGCAGATTTCAATGTTGGCCCATCAACAAGTGTCAGCGTGTGAACCATACAACAAAACATCATCGGTATTCGCTTTCGTAAACGAAGGTCCACTCGTGTACCCATGATGACTGCACGATACAAAGCTTTACGCCTCGTCTGGACTGTTGATGAGTAGAAACACGTTGCCCGGTCGGACGAGTCTCGTTTCAAATTGTATCGAGCGGATGGCCGTGTACGGGTGTGGAGACAATGTCATGAATCCATTGAGCCTCGGCAGGAAATTTCTCGAGCTAGATGAGGCTCTGTAATGGTGTGGGGCGTGTGCAGTTGGAGTGATATGAGACCCCTGTTACGTCTAGACACGACTTTGACAGGTGACAGGTACGTAAGCATGCTGTCTGATCACCTGCATCCATTCACGTTCATTATGCATTCCGACGGACTTGGGCAATTCCAGCAGGACAAAGCGATACCCCACACGTCCAGAATTGCTACAGAGTTGCACCAGGAACACTTCCACTGGCTACTAACCTGCCCAGACATGAATATTACTCAACATATCTGGGATGTCTTCTAACGTACTGTTCAGAAGAGACCTCCACCCCATCCAGCTCTTACGGATTTATGGACAGCCCTGCAGGATTCAATGTGTGAGTTCCCTCCAGCACTACTTCAGACATCAGTCGAGTCCATGCCACGATGTGTTGCGGCACTGCTGCTTGCACGCCTACGCGGTATTAGGCAGGTGTAGCAGTTCCTTTGGCTATTCATTGTAGATATGACGTGGAGGTCGGTTAGCAACGTGCACAGTCGAGATCGCAGATGAATGTCGAAGACAGGACAGGTAGCCAGAGACTGAAATGGTGTGATGGTGGCAGTGTAATATTATACTTTTGAGTGATATTGTACCGTCAGGACGAGAAAGCGACCCGATGTTTGCTTGTAATGGTCCCCGAGCGCGGACTGGTTCCCCCGGCTGGCGCGCGTGGGAATGGTCGCCGGTCCCCGAGTACCGGGTTCAAGGCCAGGGGAGGGCAGCGCGTAATTCCTGGTGCGTACGTGCGCGCGCCCGCCGCCTTAATGGGCGTAATTAGTTAATCAGATCAGGGGTGGCAGGAAGGCAGGCAGCGCCATTTCGTAAGTAGCTGGGAACCCGGGCGCTTCCTGTGGGACCCCCGCAGATAGCATCGCGCCCGCCCCGCTCGCGCCTCTGCACCTGCCGGCGGCTGCGCGCGCCACCAAGCGGCCTGCCAAATGGCTTCTAATTGCCAACACATCCACAGCAGTTATCCCAAGAGCTCCATCACTTGCCAGCTCCAGTTACCTAGATGTGCGCCGTCCCTTTTCTTCATTATACACGTGCTGCCCGGACGATTCTTCTTCCCATCCCACGGTAGTTCTTCCCGCTTCACTCTCTAATCGTCGTCTCCTCAGTCTTTTCCTCGACCTTTATCCTTTCACTACTCGACAGTAATAACGACTGAGGTGGCTCAATGCCAGAGTGCAAGTATTTCAAGTGCCACCGCGGTGTGGCCAGCCGGTGTGGCCGAGTGGTTCTAGCCGCTTCAGTCTGGAACAGCGCGACCGCTGCGGACGCAGGTTCGAATCCTGCCTCGGGCGTGGATGTGTGTGATGTCCTTAGGTCAGTTAGGTTTAAGTAGTTATAAGTTCTAGGGGACTTATGACCTCAGATGTAAAGTTCCATGGTGCTCAGAGCCATTTTGAACGACATCGTTGCCTTGCGCGTCCTTAGTCTTCCCAGTTATTCAGTCGGGGACCGGAGCCACGTTCCTGGCGACTGCTCACATCGTTGAGAGATACAGGGCAGATTAAACGCAGACTGAAGGTTTTTGTGTTGTTCCCGGGACACGAGCTCGCGGCCGCGGCTTGCAGGCACGCGCGTCCCTCCCTGACCACCAGACCACACGCCCACTTCGATGAGGAAGCTGCCCGGCCGTTCTCGTAGCCTTCACTTCCATTCATCGTCCGTGGCATTGAATTTTCAGATTCTCTACGGCTTCGTGTCAGCAGAAGGGAAAAACAGCCAAAGTTGCAAATTACACTTTACTTACTTGATGACTAGTTTAGCATCGGAACCTCATTTTCAAATCATCCCACAGTAAAGAAAACCAATATTAAAGTCAGGTATAATACATCTGTTACCAAATTATTATGCGTACGTCAAAAGCACAGAACGTATATCAGAAATACGACAATCAATACGATAACATTACATGTGAACAATAAAATTAATACCTTTAAATTTTTACCAAAACAGAACAATATTTTATCACTGAACAGTAAACATTTTGGCTGTCTGATAGACATGCATTTGATCAAAAGATAGATCAGTAAAGGAAAAAAATTATAGAATTACAGGAGAAAAAATACATAAACTAATGAGCGAACAAATCGCTCCTAAATTAGAATTTTCTGAATACCACCACAAATTTTACCCAAGGTTTGCAAATCTAACCAAAATCGATTTTTCATCAGCTTAATTAAACTTATTTAATAAAGGATTAAAATACTAAATCCCCCCTATAAATAAGAACAGTAATAATAAGAAACGAATTATCGCCGAAGTGAAAATGGTACGTAAAAAAGGCAAATTAGACAAATGCGAAGCTTATAGAATAGCACTGAAACTGAAAAAGCTTCAAAAAGAGAAAGATAAAAGTTTTAGGGGTAATAAACAGGAAATTGGAATCCTTAAGACCATTAACAAAAAACTAACTACTAATAAATCAATCATTACGAAAGCAGATAAGTGCAACAGCCTTGTAGTCATAACCGAAAGTGACTATATTTCTAAAATTAAAGAATTCGGTCAAGATAATGACATTAGCGTAATTACAAAGGACCCAGTACCCAATTTTTAAACAAAAATTCGCTGAATGATAGACGAAAATTAAAATCTATTTCCTCCTACAGAAAAATTCCTTCTCAGAATAACGAACCCGCAAATACCAAGTGTTAGGGCCCAAATAAAACTGCACAAACAAGGCTGGCCTATACGACCAATTGTTAATACCATAGGGTGTCCTTCATATAACCTCAACAAAAAACTGAATGTGTATGACGAGAACTATACAGTGAAAAATTCCTATGAACTAGTGACAGAAATACATAATATTAGTATACCCGTAACTGCTAAATTCGCCACATTAGATACAAAAAATTTGTGTACTAATATACCAGTAACAGAAACTATCACAATCATTAGAGAGAATATTATATTTTATAACACTCTTAACCAAGAAGAGATAAATGAGTTAATTAATTTACTCGAGCTAACCTTAAGTTTCAACTATTTCACCTTTAATGATCAAATTTATCGACAGAAAGAGGGTCTAGACATGGGGAATTCACTAGCGGGAACTACAGCAGACATCTTTCTTAATAACAAAGAAACAGCTTTTTTAAAAAAATCATCCTCATATACGTCAAAAAATAATATATTACAAACGATACGTTGACGATATTTTAATATTACTTGACAGCACAACAGAAGAAATAAATAACTTGATAGAAATAATGATTAGTATACATCCAAAGTTACATTTACAGGGGAACAAGAACAACATAGAAGTATTAATTATTTGGATCTAACAATTTATAACGATAATGGACAGCATACATTTGGCATATATCGTAAACCGACCACTACTGATACAATAATCCATGCCAAATCATGCCACGCAATGAGATATAAAAAAGCTTTCTTCGTTACGATGATAAATCGGTTGAATAAGATACCATTAATGCCAGATCAGAGACAAAAAGAAATCAACATATTAAAACAGATAGCTATTTCCAATGAATACGATGCCAGTATAGTAGAGACAACACAAAAGAAAATACAGGCACAACGCCCCAAAACATCCCAAAAAAGAATCTTCTCGAAAATGCAATATATGGGGACGATATCGGATAAAATAGATAGACTATTTAAGGAATCAGATATTACGATAGCCTTCTCCTCGAACACTGTAGCAAATAACCTTAGACATAGAATAGGAGATTTTAAAAATAAACTCTTCTCTACATCGGGCGTCTACAAACTAACTTGCAAAGACTGTAAAAAAATCTACATTGGACAGACAGGAAGAAATTTTAAAACTAGGTTCAAAGAATATAGCACGCATAAATCACTAATTGGACAACACCTAGATACCGAGAAACACACTGAAATTAATATAGAAGAAAATCTAAGGCTGTTGCATGAAGCCCAGAAGGGACCCATGATGGACATCTTGGAAAATTTAGAGATCTTCCTGCACAACACACAGGATCCAACGGCAATTCTTAATGAGCAAATAGTAAACTGTCATAATAATTATTTTGAAATCTTCGCAAATATTATTATTTCGTGACGATACTGCTTCTCCTTCTCTGCTACATTAATATTATATGACGATGTATATTGATACTAATTTTATTATAGTGTTTTAATTTTATGAGGAAGAGTACAAATTTCAAAGATCACCTTATGTAAGTCCTAAAATATTAATATACAATTCAGAAACAACTTTGTGGATGAGTATCCATAATATAACGACTTATGTGAATCGGCGGCAGCATGATGAACGGGCGGTTGTGGTACACCGATGCCACGATATCGAATGCCGTGCTACAGCAGACCACATGGACGGGGAGGCTACTCTGACGACGGAATCCTAGCCAAATAGGCTAAGGGACACTTGATAACTTTATTTTTCTAATATGTTAATTTTATAACGGAAAATAAACTGATTTTAAAGTTTGTTTACTAATTACTAGGAACAACTTTTATGGATAGCAGCCAGAACACACGACGGCAACGCATGCTGTGCAAAGTTAACGCCGCAGCAGAAGACCATATGGATTGACAACAACATGGCGGAAGAATCCTTATGGTACGCCGTTACCATAACAACGAACGCCGCGCAAAGATGATATTATAGCTGACGACTTATACGAAGCGGCTACCATGACGACAGTGTCCCAACCTCACAGGCTAGGGGGCGCTTGATGTATACCGTCGCCCATGGCAACGACGTCCCTACAACAAAAAATAGAGGGCTCTACTCTGTCCACAAATGATGTGAAAAATGAATGGGACAACATTTACCTGAATTTTAAATAATTGTAAATTTATAGAGATTAATTAGTTATAAATAATATTTATTATTTATTATGTTTTATATTACAACTGGAACAAACTTTAAAATTTGCGATTTCTTGCTTAAGCATGTAACTACCGTTGGTCACCGCGGAGGGCATTACCGTCTGCCCACGGGTTGTTGGCCGTTGTTTAAGCTCATGCAGAGAACCAACGATGCATAGTTACCAACCGTGCACAGGCAGGGTGACGAGTCCAGCGACCGACCAGATGGGTATAAAAATCTGTTTATTTATGTAACTTTGACTAACTGCTTGTAGATTACGTACCTGATTACTTACTAATTTATATTTTTACAGTGTACATTGCCCTGAAGATGGCCCTATCGCGGGTTGAAACCGCCTGGCGACAAAATAAATAATGCGATTGTGACTGTCATTTTCAATAATTGATTCTAAGTAAATTAGTCGCTGTTATCTCCACACAACTATGTTGTCTAAAAATTTATGATATGTTTTGTATTTTTGACGTACGCTTAATAATTTGGTAACAGCTGTATTGATCAAGATTGTAATTTTGCTTTCTCTTCTGTAGGGTGATTTGAAAATGAATCCCAATCCACAAGAAGAAGAAACCCACTTCCTGATCCAAGGCATGTGCATGTCTACAAGCTGTACGCTGTGTACTGTCAGGAACGATATATCTGCCATCTTGGATGCTGAGACCGTGGGTGGGCGTGTGGTCCCGGCCAAAGCGAGCAGTAATATCGCGTGACAATCAACAGCACTATTGATAGGCAACGATCCTGCTGCTGATTCAGAAACCCGCTGCGTTATCTTTCCTTATACAGGCCTAGCCTACCCTATGTAGATAGCGTTAATATTGTCTACTTTGTTCAGTTACCCTGAAATGCTAATCATTTACATATCCCGCTTGACAGGTCATGGGCTTTATGCCTACCTACTGGCACCGATCTGGGCAAAGCCAAACTTTCAGATGAAGAAGGCACTTCACAGCATACTACTGGGGATGTCCTCTGTATGCCCATATTGCTGATACTGATCGGCAGCAACTGAATCAGCACAGAAGTCTGCGAGACCAACTGGCAGACCCTAGACACTGTCGCCAATGCTACTGGGATTGGGATTGGGCAGTGAGTAACATAAGTCGACGAGAAATTCCACCTTTAGTTTTGTTTTACCGAGACATGTTTCAGCAATTTTTATGCTATCTTCAGTGGGTTATTTTTTATTTTCTTACTGTAAAATTGTCGTTACATATTAACATTTAACGAAACTTTTGGTACATAATATTTACAATTGTGAATGAATAATTGTTGTAAAATATTAAACATAATTTGTTCATAGTTCACAGTTGAGGTATATATCAACGACCTGAGGCTCTGTGTGTTGTTCATAACATTATGTCTAATTCTAGTTACAGCTTAACTGGCAAAATAGTGGATGTACGCATTAGTTTACATACATTATATGATGCTATTGGATATTATTTTGGTAGCTAGTCTGCTACACAATCTACAGCTCCTCATCTGCAAACAGGAAATGCAATTTTTTTTATGTGTTTACAATCGGAAATGATTATATATCACGTTTTCTGTGTTTAACTTACGGCTTTGATGTTGTGGTGCTTTCTCAAAGGTTGTTGGCGAGGCGAATAGGCTGATTTCGTGACCTACGGTCGCTTGAACTGCACTTTGTCCGATTTTTCAAAACGTGGGCAGAGTTTTCGCTGCCACTACGTGTTGTTGTGGCTGTGTAGTATTGATTTGTTTCGTAGCGAGTTTGACTGGTTGAGGTGCGCGGTTTTTAATTTGGCGGTGTGGTGTTAGGTTTGTGTGTGTTTGTGTGTGTGTGTGTGTGTTTCCATAAGTAGTTTTGGTGTGGGTGTTATTTGTATAGTTCTTCAATTGTGGCGAAGAGGGTATTACTGCACAGTGATGTGTATTAATTTAGTACTTTCTGATTTTTGGATGTGATAATTTGCTTCTAAAGTTAATTTTTTGTATAACCTCCTACTAGTTTTAAGGATGTGAAAGTCAGTTTCAATGTTTGTTGGGTGGTGCCTGTGTGCTATCAGGTGGTCTGCGAATGTTGAGTGTGATCTATTGCTTTTCAGTGCTCTCAGATGTTCTGTGTACCTGGGTCTGAAATTCCTGCATGTTTGAGCCACGTATACAGATTGACAGCAGTTGCAAGTAAGTTGGTGCATGCCGGACTGGCTGTATTTGTCAGTGTTGGTGGTATTCCTTCCAAGTCTGCTTTGTATTGTGTTGTTGCTTCTGTGTGCTATGTTGAGTCCTCGTTTCTTTAGTATGTTACCCACCCTATGTGGTTATAAGTCATTATGTGCCATTTATTGCTTATTGTCTGCTGATTTGTTGTATGTTGGTTTGTGCTTGTTTGTGTGTGTGTTTCGTGGTTATGTGTTGTTTTCGTATTTGTGGTTTATTTTGTCTACTATCTCTGCATCATACCCATTCTCCTGTGAAATTTGTTTTATTGTATTCAGTTCTTGTGTGTAATCATGTTTGTTAATGGGTATTTTGTTCAATTTAAGCAATAAATATCTGAAGCTGGCTTCTTTGTGAGTTATGGGGTGATTGGATTGGTTATGAATAATGTTGCTGGTGATTGTAGGTTTTATGTAGACTGTGAATTCATGTTTGTTGTTTATCTTGTGCATGGTGAGATTTAAGAAATGAAGTTTTTCAGCTGTTTGTGTTCAATGGTGAACTGTATTTGTGGGTGTGTGGAGTGTACGTTGTGATAAAGTTCTTTCGTGCGAGGCTGTTCACCTATTAACCAAATTATGTCATCTACATATCTGTACCAATATGCTATTTTGTATTGTCCTGTCACAGATTTGTTTTTCTATCTGAGGAGAATGTCTGCTAGGAGGCCACAGATATGGAATGCCGAAGGATAGTCCATCCTGTTGAGAGTAAAATTTGTTGTTGAATGAGAAATTTCTTTTGCTCTGTGATGAGCTAGAGTATGGCTGATATTCTATGTATGCTTACTGTGGGTATGTTTCCTTGTAGTTGGAGGTTTCTTTCTACAATGTTGATCGTGTCTTCTGTTGGTATGTGTGTGTGTACATGGAAATTATGTCAAATGAAATTTATGTTGCTGTGTTCGGTATATATTCATCCGAATTTTTTTCTAGTAAGTCACTTGAGTTCTTTAGATTTCTGTTTTCAGTGTATTTGTGTATTGTCTGTAGTTGGCTTAGTAGTAGTATGTTAGTGCTTTGGTAAAGTTTTTCAAGGTACGTATAGGTATTCCAGGTTTGTGAACTTTAGGCAATGATTTTAGGGTGGGGGCCTTGGGATTTTTCTGTGTCATTATTTTAATCAGTGTTTCTGTGAAAATTGTTTCTATGTTTTTCAGGGTTTTCTATAAGTTAGTTTGGTATCGGTTTGTTGCATCACTTCGTAATTTTGTGATGTTGTTGCTTTGAATAAATTCTATCGTTTTGTCAATGTATTCCTGTTTGTTTATGATTACAATTGAATTACCATTGTCGGATTTCGTGATGACGGCATTTTCTTGTGCTTATGTGTTCTGCGGATTTTTTTAAGAAAAAATCTACAGAAGTCCTTGTGTTTTCTTTTGTCGTGGTTTGGTTCTCTTTGAATATGTTTATTTCCTCATCAGCTAGTTCTCTTGTTGGATTGGCATTGAATCAGGTGTGTTTAGTTTTACTTGTTGCTTTATGATAACACACAATCGCCACCCAGCAAACATTAAAACTGACTTGTTGTTGTTGTTGTTGTCTTCAGTCCTGAGACTGGTTTGATGCAGCTCTCCATGCTACTCTATCCTAACTGACTTATGCATTCTTAAAACTGGTAGCAGCTTATACCATAGATTAACTTTAGAAGAAAATCATCACATCCAAAAATCAGTAGCCAGAGGAAAGAAAGTACTAAATGAATACACATTAGTTAGTAACACTTCGCCACGTAACTCTGGTGCCAGCTGCTGTTCACACTGTTGCCGCAGATGCAGTGCGACGCGCCCATCACGACGCTCCCCCCTCTCGGCAGGGGCACGTGGCCGTCCGGAGCCCGGCCTTCTTGCGACAGCACACTCTCGTAACCACCACTGTCAGCAATCGAGTTCAGTGGGTGCGTTCCTGCCAAGTCTTTGTGCAGTATCGCAGAAGACATATCTGGCTTCTTGTAGCCCCATTACACAACCTCGTTCAAACGCTTTGAGGTGCTGATAATGGCGTCTTTGTCGCCTTAAAGACATTCCTGATTAACGTGGTTCACCACGTCCGATCTCAAAAGCGACTAACGCTCACGACTTCTGCAGCGTGTATTTAAAGCAAACCTGAGATGTGTCCTCTATGGCCGGCCGCGGTGGTCTCGCGGTTCTAGGCGCGCAGTCCGGAACCGTGCGACTGCTACGGTCGCAGGTTCGAATCCTGCCTCGGGCATGGATGTGTGTGATGTGCTTAGGTTAGTTAGGTTTAAGTAGTTCTAAGTTCTAGGGGGCTGATGACCACAGCAGTTGACTCCCATAGTGGTCAGAGCCATTTGAACCATTTGTCCTCGTATTCACGCTGCCAGCACCACAATTATATACTGGCGCGAAATTTGAATAGGCATCATCTTTCAGATGTCGCACAACTTCTTCTTGGTATTGTGATTTTGTTATTGGCCGGACACCTGGTAGCGCCAGGTGCGGCTACCAGCAGCCGGCACGGAGGCGCGCAGGGTCGCGTCGCACTGCCATGGAGCGGCGGCGGCAGCGACTCGGCTGTCAGCTGCGCCGAGGCGCCCGCAGTCACACCGTGGACCCAGGCTGGGTGGATCTCATCACTGCGGCAGCAGTAGCTGTAGACAGTAGCAGGGCCGGTAGGAAGGTGCTTGCTCGCACAAGCGAAGGCGGCTGAGCAGCTGCACCGCCCTGGGATCGAGTCTAGGTCACCAGCTGGCCCACCGGCTCAAGGGCGCCAAGTCCACAACACGAGCAGGAGGGCCACAGCTCCAGCGACACAAGCCGGAGGCGGAGTCTAACCCATACTTGAAGGCCGTCGTAGGCTCCCCCCTAGGAGCTGGTGGCTAGCAGATTGCAATTGGTACCTCTGAAAAGAAGTGAGGAGTACTTATTTATTCAGTCTTGTTCCGTCCTTTTTTCTGCTAGAGCAGTGGTTTCTGTCATGTGATCCATAACAGAACAATCAGCTGATCCATGTCGCAGAGGCTCTGCCTAACTGCAGGGTCAGTGCTACTCCGCCTCTGGGCACCCCGTTTGTCCGAACCATGTGGTAACGCCTCGGCGCTTCCTCAGAGACAGTTAGTTCTTGCTATACGATCCGACAGCCCCTTATGTAAATACGCGTGGCCAGCCTGAACTGACGTGCTTGCGCAACCTCTTGCATTAGCCCAGGAAGGTGCATTAATTTTGCTCAGCTGTGCCCAGTAGTTTGCGGCGCAACAGCTCGGAACTAATTTCTAACATAAATTTATGCTCTATCTCACTACAGGTGACTCACAATTTATGAAAAAATATTTTCTGCAGCTTTAGTTACGGTTTTCAGCGATGTTTTTCCATTTTGTGCAGTTGTTCCATCATCGTTATTTGCCTTAGCTTAGGTTTTAATTTACATTTATACTGTTCCCTGCACATTGTGTTATGTCTGTCACGGTTTTAAAATGCATCATAAAAGAATGAAAGATGCTAAAGCACCACGTATACTCGACACCGGCACATTTTCTTTGGTGCTTCACGATACATTTGCATTTAGATTTTTACATTGTGTTGATCGCCAGCCCAGACAAATTCTGCCCACGATAAGTTTCCTGCTTCGCCTAATGTCACTGCAAAATGTCAGTTTGTTCTCGTTACAACTTTCCTTAAGTGGAATTTTATGGGACTTTCCCAAGGAGTCTAGCGCAATACCTGTCAACAGCTACAGCAAAACACTGAGAATAGCAAGTGTCCCAGCAGCGACCGAATATCTCTTCTGCACGGTGGTATATGTGGCTGAAAGACATCGTGGCGCCGGCCGGAAGTGGGGAAGTTGGGCAGCGAAGAGGTGACTGACTACTATTTAGAGTTGTGACAAGTTGTTGAGGACGTGTTGTTAAGCCGAGTATCCCACTCGACTAATCTGCGATGGCTCTTAAAAAATCCCACTAAAAAAATTGCTGACGAGGAGCAAACCGACGTATTTCATTGACACATGGCGTTGCAAGAACTACCTGATGCGAATCATTTGTTTCAGCTCATACTATCTACACAACGCAAAACTAAACTGCAATCATCTTCCGAAACACCAGACAAAATATGCCTGATGACTCTAACGAGTGATGTCTGACACATCCAGAACACATACTCTCATGTCTGTAACATAAGGAATGTTTGACACCCAAGGGGGATGGGTAGGGAGGTGGCGGGGGGGGGGGGGAGGGGACAAATAGCACCGTTACGGCATTGTGCAGTCTAAATATTGGCGGAACTGTGGAGCAGACACTCCTCTGCTCCCTTTGCCGTGTAAGTAGAGACCTTCCTCCCTTCCCCCCACCCCAGATCAGGTTTTGCATGAACTGCCGCTGGTCGGGTGTCTCCACGACACTCTCAATCGGACTGAGACCAACCGATGAGCAGCCGCTCTCCCAACAAAACACATTTCGCTATGGTGGCGCGTGGCAACAGCAAATGGTAAAATATAATATGGAGTAGACACTCTCAGCAGCACATTACAAGGTATTCATCGACGATCGATTTAGGATCACCATCATCCATCATCAAGTGTCCTACAAAAATCAAAAATCTTAACACAACTCAAATTTTAAAAGAAATCTACTTACGTATTCGAACTGGTAAAAATCTTTAAAACAGTGATGAAGCCACCTTGATCTTACATGCTATTTGCGTTCTGCATTTTATGTAGTAACTACCATGATTACGGACTAGGTTTCCTCTATAAGTTCTTTGTAAAGATTCTGCGAATTGTTTAAGTCGCTGTGACTAAGTGGTAACTTCATCACTCCGTTATGTGTGAGTAATTTACGAATTCTGTTATGAAAGTAAATTTCTCGTATGAGTACCACTTTTATCGGTAATCTCAAATTTCGGCCTTTTGTAGGAAGCTTAACAATGGATGAATATCATCCAAAACCTGTCTTCAATAAACAGTAATATGTAAATGATAACTGTGTACTATATACAACAACTCTATAGTTTGGATTTTAGATCGAAGTTCTCTTCAACGATATTTTTAGAAGACTCCTCAGGAGTACACATTTCGCAGCCATACCTTGTGAAATTTTGTAGATGGTCAGCGTATTATAATCCCACGGGGTTTCGTGAACAATGAACGCGTTCACTGAATGAGCTACTAATTACAGGAGAGCGAGATGAAGCCGAGGTAAACGCACTACCCTCGTAGCTGGGAGTAGCGCGATTAGGAATCTCTTCTGGCTACCCTGAATCATAACTGTCCTAAGTCTTCTGTAACTATGACCTACATCTACACAGTTACTATGCAATTTACAGTTAAATATTTGACAGAGGATGAACAGAACCAGTTTCACATTATTTCTCTACCGTTCCAACTTGGAATAGCAGGTGGGAAAAATAAACACCAGAATCTTTCCCTGCGAGATCTGATTTACACTTATCGAATCACGATGGTCATTTATCCCTATGTATGTGAATCTAAAAAAGAATATTGAGGCGTTCGGAGGAGAAAGCTGATTACAGAAGTTTAATGAAAAGATGTCAGCGCAACGAAAAATGCGTTTGTTTTAACAACTGGTATTCCAGATCGGTTGTCGTACCCGCGGCACTCTCTCGCCTACTTCGAGATAATTTACAACGAGCTGCCCCCGTCAAAACTTTTTCGATGTCTGCTGCCAGTTCTATCTGGTAGTACAGAAGAAGACGGAAAAGTGTAGTGGACGCTGTATCTTTAGTAAATTTGCTTCAGCTGCTAAGTGTTCTACCAATAAAACGTTTCTCCAGTACTTGTTCTACACAATCTTACTGGTCCCACGTCATTACGTCACGGTTCCAATTTAGTATCTAGGCATTTAGTTCAATCGCCTGATTTCAGTATTGGTGATTTGCCGTTTACCGGAAGTTACCGGAATTTTTTTTGGTACTAATGTGGAGAACTTTACACTTTTAAATGCTCACGGTCAACCGTCACTATATTTTGTGTAACTCCATTGAAATTCGTTTTGGTCATCAATTTCATTTAGTCTAAATCGCTTTGTAATTCGTTTTGATTTTTCGTCGAGTCTAGTAAACGGTGAGCTATGGCGTCGTCTGCAAACAATCTAAGAAGACTGTTCTCTCCTAAATCTTTTATGTAGACTAAGATGAGGCTAAGGCCAGACATAACTTCCGTTTCTAGCATTTGAGAAAATAGTTCATCAAGAAGGGCAAACAATTATTCCTATGCGAGACGGTAGCTGACCTAACGGCCTGTTTGTGACGATTATACAGGTGGAGCAGACAGTGATCAGTTCCCTCCTCTGTAGTGGCGACAGTTGACAGCACGCATTTCCAGACATAGCTCCTCTCGGGTCAGGCACGGCGATTTCGTGAGCGAGGCAGTCACGTGAGGAACTGCGCTGGAGTACTCTTCAGTTTGTCGTCGGTTCGAGACGAGCGGCCGCGTCCCGCGCCTCCGTGGGGACAGCTCTGCCGCAGCCTGGCGTGAGCGCTCCGGCAGCGTCCTGCCTGCGTGTCGCGGAAGCGCCTCTGATACCATCTCGCCGGGTCGACGACAGCAGGTGGCGTCAGAAAGTGGGAAGGGCCGAGGCGGACTGCCGCCTGGCCCGCTCGTCACTAGGGTCGTCAGCTGGCGAGGGGCGCACCCACTGCGCCAGCTGGAGCCCGCCGCAGCACGCCGACCCGCTCCCGCCGCCTGCGCTGTCCGACTCTCGATAACCGGCCTCACAGGGTGTGGCTCACTTCTGAGCAAATGTGCCTAGCAGAGAAACACACGATGAAGCTACTGTAAAGTGTACTCCTCAATCACTCTTGTCCCTTGTTGAAGGAAGCTGGATCCACAGCTCACTGTTCAGTATGATAACACTATACATATTTCGCGATGGTCAGTAGTTAGATGTTAAAAAGAAAAGTCGAATGGTATGAGTGGCTGAAAGACCACGAAGGCATCTTTCCTTCCCAAAGTATGAGAGCCGTGTGTGTAACCGTATCTGTCGAATGTAAATGGCTGTAGTGGCGATGGATAGTGTAGTGTCGTGTTCGTGTTGGAGGTGATGAGAGAAGAGAGAAGGTGAAACTCGGTGCCGGCTTACAGCCCATTCTCTAAGAGCACCCAGGGACCAGTCTAGCCTAACGCCCCCACCCGACGGACGGATCACCACCAACAGCATCGCATGCCCTCACTTCGCGAGACACTGCAGAGGGGTTTTGAATTTAGTCCAGGACACTGGCGCAAAAACTGGTCATCAACGCTTCAAGTCATCGTCCCTCCTTTCTCCTTTGTCGTAAAGGCAAAGTGAAAATCATCCACAGCACTTGACGTATCCCCACCGGCACGCAACCTAGTACTGGCCACGGCCGACTGTGGGTAACTCCGGTGACCTGGCGTGAACCGATGTATACACCTCGGCACGGCCGTTAGTTGATGTTGAAAAGTCTTCGATAAGTACGTGGCTGTAAAACTTAGAGTGCTTCGTTGTTAGTTTCACTAATAACGGTTTTCGTTCCTTTCCATTAAATGGAAATTGTTTTGACATTAACGCTTCAGTATTTTTCTGAAGGATTCAAAGCAGTCGCCACTGAGTTTAGGTAAGTAATCATTTCTGCTTTGTTCCGTTTTATTTATAACGTAGCACCTAAAGATCTAATAACAGTATCTTAAATATTTTAACAAATATGAAAGCACCCGAACCTTCTGATAAATCGCTTTCAGAATAAATGTGTAGACTTTCACTTTGAAATACTGAAACAGCTACGAAATCGACATTTGGATTTTCCTTTACACAGGTCCTTTCCTGGACGACGAAATGAGAGAAATCGTGCTTTTTGCAGGCTGATAGGACTATTGCTGCACGACTTTCATCATTCGAATAGAAATGGTGAAAGCCAGTTGTGTAAATTTTGAGAACTCGTGTTCAATAATCTTCCCTCTGTAGCCGAGGTCGCTAACGCGAGCCTATGCGGTGGCGCTCGACTCGGAAGTAAGTCGGTTAAAACCCTAACGGTGGAAAATTTTCACTGCCAGTATCTGGTCCGCAAGGGCAAGACGGATGGTGGCCTAGAGTTTCTGGTCACTGGTCTTTGCGCCAATGTCCTGGGTTACATTCCGAGCGTCTCCGCAGTGTATCATGAAATGAGGGTATGTGACACTGTTCAAGCTTATCCGTCTGCCCGTCGGTTGGGGACGTTAAGCTCGGCAGACCCCTTCGTGCTCTTCGAAAGGAGTAGGGTATGTGGCGCCATCTGCTTTCTCTCTCTCTCTCTCTCTCTCTCTCTCTCTCTCTCTCTCTCCCTCTCCCTCTCCCCCTTCCTTTCATCCATAACAACACTAACCGACGCCACGCTACGCAAGGCACGTGGTACAGATTCACAACAGACGCTTCCTGGCAGGTGGAGGAATGTGAAGGCAAACAGCTTTCAATAAGAACTTTTCACGTGCAGCAAAAATCCTGTATCTGCTCCACTACACTAATTCATGAGTATGGCACCATTGGACTTCCTGTATTCGAAAGCCATTGTGCGACCATTATGTTACCACCATCGTATAATATGTGCAGGAATCATGAGAATAAGATTAGAGATATCAGGACACGTACAGAGATATATAGAAAATCATCTTTCATTCGCTCAGTACGGTTAGAAAATAGGTAATGTTAGTACTATTCACTCACTGCCACGTGGCTTTCGGAGAACTTGCGTACATCTAAAATTAGGCTTCCGCGGCCATTGTCACAGTCAATAAAATCTGGGTTTGTGACTGCATTGTCAATGTGTAAAACTAACGACGTTTCTGTCACTTTTGTAAGTGACCTCCTTCAAAACACCCTTGTGACAGTGACCGAAACGTTGGTAGTTTTACACATTGCTATACTTGTGTAAACGTACATAATACTCCGAGGTTCGTACCCTAGAATTTGACCGCAGTAGAGACGGTCGAAACGTTGGTTTTACAGTTATTTTAATGTTTCAAAATGCAAACGAATCTTTTATGTGTCCCGCTTATCAGCAGCACAAACAAGAGCAAAAAAATACTTTCCTCAACAATTTGAATCCGTTTGTCTGTGCCTAAAGTTCGTCTCCTGTTCTTGCGTCGAAGTCTCCATTCTGAAGGCCGCGGTACCCGCTCTACACTGACACCTGTTGGCATACTCCGCTCACGGATCTGTGCGACCCTGAGGACGCTGCCGTCACCTCGTTAAAGTGATATACAAATATCGCACAGGGCAATACATTTCTCGAAATACTGTACGGCTGCTGTGTTAAAGTGATATACAAATACCACGCGGCACAATACATTTCTCCAAATACAGAATGGCAGCTGTGTATGTTTCTACTTCTGTTTAAATTTGGTTGAACAACGTATTTGAAGAAGTACTTCCCAGCAGACGCTGGTGATGTCACAGAACCTTCGTTAAAGCACGTACTGCAATCGTTATACACTCCTGGAAATTGAAATAAGAACACCGTGAATTCATTGTCCCAGGAACGAAAAACTTTATTGACACATTCCTGGGGTCAGATACATTACATGATCACACTGACAGAACCACAGGCACATAGACACAGGCAACAGAGCATGCACAATGTCGGCACTAGTACAGTGTGTATCCACCTTTCGCAGCAATGCAGGCTGCTATTCTCCCATGGAGACGATCGTAGAGATGCTGGATGTAGTCCTGTGGAATGGCTTGCCATGTCATTTCCACCTGGCGCCTCAGTTGGACCAGCGTTCGTGCTGGACGTGCAGACCGCGTGAGACGACGCTTCATCCAGTCCCAAACATGCTCAATGGGGGACAGATCCGGAGATCTTGCTGGCCAGGGTAGTTGACTTACACCTTCTAGAGCACGTTGGGTGGCACGGGATATATGCGGACGTGCATTGTCCTGTTGGAACAGCAAGTTCCCTTGCCGGTCTAGGAATGGTAGAACGATGGGTTCGATGACGGTTTGGATGTACCATGCACTATTCAGTGTCCCCTCGACGATCACCAGAGGTGTACGGCCAGTGTAGTAGATAGCTCACCACACCATGATGCCTGGTGTTGGCCCTGTGTGCCTCGGTCGTGTGCAGTCCTGATTGTGGCGCTCACCTGCACGGCGCCAAACACGCATACGACCATCATTGGCACCAAGGCAGAAGCGACTCTCATCGCTGAAGACGGCACGTCTCCATTCGTCCCTCCATTCACGCCTGTCGCGTCACCACTGGAGGCGGGTTGCACGATGTTGGGGCGTGAGCGGAAGACGGCCTAACGGTGTGCGGGACCGTAGCCCAGCTTCATGGAGACGGTTGCGAATGGTCCTCGCCGATACCCCAGGAGCAACAGTGTCCCTAATTTGCTGGGAAGTGGCGGTGCGGTCCCCTACGGCACTGCGTAGGATCCTACGGTCTTGGCGTACATCCGTGCGTCGCTGCGGTCCGGTCCAATGTCGACGGGCACGTGCACCTTCCGCCGACCACTGGCGACAACATCGATGTACTGTGGAGACCTCACACCCCACGTGTTGAGCAATTCGGCGGTACGTCCACCCGGCCTCCCGCGTGCCCACTCTACGCCCTCGCTCAAAGTCCGTCAACTGCACATACGGTTCACGTCCACGCTGTCGCGGCATGCTACCAGTGTTAAAGACTGCGATGGAGCTCCGTATGCCACGGCAAACTGGCTGACACTGACGGCGGCGGTGCTCAAATGCTGCGCAGCTAGCGCCATTCGACGGCCAACACCGCGGTTCCTGGTGTGTCCGCTGTGCCGTGCGTGTGATTATTGCTTGTACAGCCCTCTCGCAGTGTCCAGAGCAAGTATGGTGGGTCTGACACACCGGTGTCAATGTGTTCTTTTTTCCATTTCCAGGAGTGTATATGTGTGGTGGGTGTCAGAATTAGCGTCACACTTACAACTGTTCATCGACTTACACTATGTGGCGTTTGACGGTAGCAGTCATGAATGGAAACACAGTTATTATATGGATCAAACCTTTTACACTTTTGGTAAAGAGACCAAAAGAAATGTGTTTGCCAGAAGTCGTTTATTATTTTTGAATCGTTTGCAGTACTTTGAAAAGTTCGGTTTTCGAAAAATACCTACAGTGACATCATTGACGAATTATTATAGATTCATATAATGATTTGCTATTGGCATATATTTTCTAAAACTTCATGTTAATAAATTCATGACTAGATTACGTTTTTGATATTTAGCAATTATATACAACCGCTAGCTCACAGAAAGGTCGATACCTAAAGACTCGAAAATTGCTCAAGTCACACAAATACCCAAAAAAGGGAAGTAGGACTAATCGGCTGAATTACAGGCTCATATCACTAACGTCGATTTGCGTTTGATTCAAATGGCTCTGAGCACTATGGGACTTAACTTCTGAGGTCATCAGTCCCCTAGAACTTAGAACTACTTAAACCTAATTAACCTAAGGACATCACACACATCCATGCCCGAGGCAGGATTCGAACCTGCGACCGTAGCAGTCGCACGATTCCGGACTGCGCGCCTAGAACCGCGAGACCACCGCGGCCGGCAAACCCTCTGCCAGGCACTTTGTTGTGAATAGCAGAGTAATCCCGTAGATGTAGATGAAGCAATGGAAATGGCTGGCGGTGAGTGCCGACTCACCCCATCGAGTATATGTGGGATATGTTTGGCAGACGAGCGGACTTGTTCGTGGTCGTCGTCATCAGCCACAGACTCTCCGAGAACTGTCCCGTGCTGTCACAGAAGAATGAGAAGGGATACCGCAGTGTGGTCTCCATACAGTTATACGGAGCGTCAACGTAGGTGTCTGGCAGTGATAAGCGCTGGCGAAGGGCATACACGTTACTCAAGTTCTCAAAGTCCAATGAAAAGCACCCAGGATGCCGGGGTGAATGATAGTTCGCACTTTGTTTTCGACACCTGTCGAACATTTCAGTAAACGATAGAGGATTTGATGATGTTTTGTTGTGTTATTAATTTGTGACAGATAAAGGCGTAATTTGGTAACGTAAATCCTCGATCGTGCCTCCGAGTACATTTGACGCCAATGTGCACCGGCAGTATTCTGACGCGAACAGTTCGCTTTTCGGTTCGGTTGAGCCACACTCGGGACTAACGCGGCCTCTGTGGGCTCCGCACACTTATCGGAAGCTATTTTGGGAAGGCTATAAATGACGCTCAGGCGGGTGAGGTGTCGGTTTGCCGATTACGGCGCGGCCTCGGGTGTGCGAGCGGTTAAACTAAACGAAAGACGGCCGGCGATGGCGCGGGCGGGCGCGGCCGTGCACGTGACCCGCAGCCGCGATCCGCGACGCCGGCCGCCGCCCACGCGCCGTGCCGCAGGCTGCGTGCCACAGCCGACACGGGGGCGGTAGCGTGGGCGGCAGACCCGGTGCAAATACACCAGCTGTCCCTCTCCTCGAGGACACGACTGGTTTAGTGAACGGCAACTCTCACCAGGTGCAGTTAAATGCTCCTCACAAACATTATTAAAACGTGTATTAATGTTGTGTACGACTTCGAACGCAACGTAAGGAGAGATGGGTTTCAGAATGGTGCGGCGACTGTTGGCGTAGGGAAGCTGGGAGGTGGGTTGCAGAATGATGCAGCGACTGTTGGCGTAGGAAAGCTGGACAGGAGCAGAAATGATCAGCGAACATAGTAAACAGAAGTTTGCTTATTTCAATACATACAATGCAAGAAGAATGAGTGTCCAGCTATCAGAATGTCAACAAGGATGAGGCACGACGACGGTGTAGTGGTGTAGTGGCTCCCACTGCAAGTGGGGCAGAGCGGCTGCCAGCGGCCGTCCTGCGTCGCGGTGGCGCACAGGGCTCGTGGTGCACAGCCGCTGGGGGTGTGGCCAGTGGGCGCCCACCACGTCCGACCCCGCATGGCCGCTGTCGGCCTCCAACGTAACGATGCCCAAGCATGCTACTGATACGTCATACCACAGTTACCACCTTTCGAGATTAATTGTATCTTACACAGCCACTCAAATTTAGTGCTCATGCTACGAAGCTGCTTCTAATGAAACAAACACACAAAATCGCCAGTACTGAAAGACAGTACATGCTGTAGAGCAGACACCAAAGTGATCCATATACTCATATTTTATGATCGACAGAGTATTATCTGACGAGTTGAAATGTCACAAGTTCTACACGTATTTTTTCCACAAAACACTTTTTCTCTGCTATTGTGTTTTGGTACATGTCTCTAGACATGTTCAGAGTACCAAATCGTAGAGATAATGTTCTGAATATTTATTACTAGAGGCGCACGGTCCTAGTGTCAAGCAGTGCCATGCTCTAGAGTTATAAGTGTCTTGCCTTGAGGTCTCCTCTATTTAGTTGATGTACGGTTGTGTTTTTGATGATGTTTCTGTAGAGTCTCGGATGGTTTTTGGTGAATGGAGAGTATTTTGAGCTTCTCTAGAGTTATAAGTGTCTTGCCTTGAGGTCTCCTCTATTTAGTTGATGTACGGTTGTGTTTTCGATGATGTTTCTGTAGAGTCTCGGATGGTTTCTGGTGAATGGAGAGTATTTTGAGCTGCTCTAGAGTTATAAGTGTCTTGCCTTGAGGTCTCCTCTATTTAGTTGATGTACGGTTGTGTTTTCGATGATGTTTCTGTAGAGTCTCAGATGGTTTTTGGTGAATTGAGAGTATTTTGAGCTGCTCTAGAGTTATAAGTGTCTTGCCTTGAGGTCTCCTCTATTTAGTTGATGTACGGTTGTGTTTTCGATGATGTTTCTATAGAGTCTCGTATGGTTTTTGGTGAATGGAGAGTATTTTGAGCTTCTCTAGAGTTATAAGTGTCTTGCCTTGAGGTCTCCTTTATTTAGTTGATGTACGGTTGTGTTTTCGATGATGTTTCTGTAGAGTCTCGGATGGTTTTTGGTGAATGGAGAGTATTTTGAGCTGCTCTAGAGTTATAAGTGTCTTGCCTTGAGGTCTCCTCTGTTTAGTTGATGTACGGTTGTGTTTTCGATGATGTTTCTGTAGAGTCTCGGATGGTTTTTGGTGAATGGAGAGTATTTTGAGCTGCTCTAGAGTTATAAGTGTCTTGCCTTGAGGTCTCCTCTGTTTAGTTGATGTACGGTTGTGTTTTCGATGATGTTTCAAAACAGTCTCGGATGGTTTTTGGTGAATGGAGAGTATTTTGAGCTGCGGCAGAGATTTTGAAATTATAGGGAAACGAACAAAGGTAAACAAGCCCTCTATTCTGCAAGATTTCGACGATGTTGTTGAGTCAGCTATAATTATGAAGACGTTTCATTAATATATACATATAGGGGGTGTCTGTTCTTTCCGACACGTTCGTGAAAAATAGACACCTTACGTGATCCAATAGCCTTACAAATACTTATTCAAAGGTTTCAGTGACCTTAGACGCATTTGGGCGTTGAAATGAATCTATGGTAACAAGTGAAAAATTGTGCTGCTAACTCCAGCAGTCGCCTTAACCGCTTCGAGCATCCGAGCACCCTTATCATCCGATCCAAATTACTGGCCTGTTACACACCACTAGCGGCACCTGCCCAAGAACCTCTTATTCACCATTTTGAATTCCCACAAGAGACAGGGCTTGGTGTGCATCTGCACTGAAAAAATGTTTCTTTGGTCGTCTGTTCTTTCGGACCCGATCTCTTGCGTGTATCCGAAATGGGGAGTAAGGAGCTCATGGGTAGGTGCCGCTACGCGACTAGTGTGTAACAGGCTGGGAATACGGGTGAGATCGTGAGCGTGCTCGGACGGCCGAAGCTGTTAAGGTGACTACTCACGTGAAGGGGAGATCCAGGTTCGAGCGCAGAGCCGGCACAAATTTTAGGCTGGAACCCTTGATTCATTTCAATGCTCAAATGAGGATAACGTCACTGAAAATCTTTGAAGAAACATTCGTTTAATTCCAATGCAGACGACTTCTTTGATTTTACAGATGCTGCTGAAACGTTGTTGTTTATGTAGGCTGTAAGATCTCTCAACGCAGTATGATCAAAATGCTCATACTCATCCATCTCTAACAGCTATTAAATATTCTTACTCTGAAAAAGGAGAATGGAAAGATTTCAGTGTATTCAAAAGAGAAAAGATCGTGGCAAATGTATACCTTGCCGTACTCAATATGAAAGACCAACCATGTATTCACACGTATCTTAAAGAAATAAAATTGCAACATATACACTGAGACACGTCAGACTGCCAAAGAAATAACAACAGTCCATCTGTTACCGCGATACAATCTCTTTTTTTTCTAGTCATATTTGTACAGTAAGTTGCTTGTGCGATGAGGAAGAAACGTGCGAATACTGCATTAGAAACCTACTCTCACTTTAATGTTAAATACAAGTGATTCTTGCGTTCAGCTTTGGTGTGCTCGAAATATTATGGCTGAGAATTATTTTTAATAACACTGTATTTCGTTTTTCGCTGTCTTGGCCCTCGCAATACAAACTGTCACTACAGACGAATTTCTCAGACCAGACATTTCTACAATTATCAGTGTCTCGCATCAACAGCAGCTTCTTGTCCCAGTCATCGGGAATTAAAGAGCGTAATATCGGACTGAGATGTTTCAATTGGAAGGAACACATGTAATAGATTCAATTGTTTCGCTTCATGTGAGAATAATAATAAGACGGCGGGTGTAGAGGTGGAGGAGTGGACGAAATTAGTGGGAGATGACGGTCGTTTATGATCCATTTAATACACTGGGCAGCAAGGAGTAATTATACGCACGAATGACCGACGTAAATAGCTTCTCAGGCACACGACCAGGGCAGAGCCACTGACCGTTGCGCTGTAAATTGATTTTTGTGACATAGCCTCGAATCGCAGGTACCGAGCGCTCGTTACCACGGCTGCCCGAATTGTTCTGCTGCTGCAGCGATCAGAAAACCGCCTCGTGAATCACAGCGCGCGTGACAGTCTTTTATGGCGAATATAGCGTAGCAAGTTCTATAAAAAAAATCAGGATGTGGAAATATGAAGAACAAAACAAGTCAATGAAAACGAATAGCAATTAATAAGAGAAATACGACGAGCACTTTAGCAGCGGTAACAAAGAATGCACTTTTCATACGAGATCTGTGGTGTTTGCGATTATTACATTTCGCTTCAGCAACTGCTTCGTGGCAATGACGTTCAAAATCGGTTTAGTTCTTCGACGGTGTGTGCGAAAATTGCAGTGACGCGCAATTTCCTTGCAATAGTTTTTTTAATGATGAAGTGCCATTTACAAAACCAGGGCAAATCAGTCTTCCCATTATATATATATTACTGTTGAGCGCAAACTCCATGTTGGTTAAAGTATTGGATAAACAACGAACTTTGTCTGTCAATGTATGGTGCAGGGTTTTAAGAATCACATTATGGTTCCCAGTTTCACTGATGGAACTCGTAAGTAGCCCTAAGAACCTACAGTTCCCAACACATTCGTTGATAGTCATTGGAAGACATCCTACTAGACATAAAGAAACCCGTGTGGCATCAACAGGACGAAAGTAACGCCCATTCAGGACGGATAACTGCATATCTTCTTAACAGAACATTGGAGTGGTTGGAACTGTCGTTCGTGAAACACAAAATGGTGTGCACACTCGCCAGACTTAACACATTTGGATTTTTATCTGGGCAGACAATTAGAACAAGAGATGTACATGGAAACGCCGACTATTCCCGAAGACAATACAATTTCACATAACGCGTGTCTGTGTTAAGTCCACATGAAATACAGCGTGCAGCAGGGTCTATCTAGAATTGTCTTATATCACGTGTCAGTGCTCAGTGTCACATTTTGAACATTTCATATCGCATTCATAGTAATAAACGCGCGAACCGTACTTCAATGAGTTGTTTGCGTACATTCAATACAGTAGAGCAGATACTTGTGGAACCTCTTCTGAGAGCGACAAGGTTTTGTATCCCGCCTGGAAGGCTGCGCGTGGGTCTGCTCTTGTAAACTGAAGGGTAGGCCGAATGTAGGAAGTGAGTAGGAGCAGGAAAAGGTGAAATGCTTCGGTACTGCTGGTAAATTTTACAATTTTACTATAGTCAGAATTAGGATTACATTAGGCTTACTTAACTTTGGCTGAGATGAGCACGTAGGTGCGAAGCCGTACAGGTATCAGCGATAACAGCTACTAGTAGTGGACAAACTACCATTGAAGTAACTGGAGTAACAAAGTCTGTAATGGCTAGCCTCCTATGAAGTAGAAGCTAAGTTGCTTGGTCGTCGGCTCGGAATCAAATGGGGTGAATCTGGAGCGGCGCTCGTAGAGCTGCACAGCGCCGGCTAGAGGGCGCTGTCGTCGGTGTCCTAGTGCCAACCTACGAACTCGCACCTACGCCGTGGCATCGTAGCTATCGATACCACAAAGGTGATTTGAGGATCTCTTATACTGTAACTGTTTCATCATGTTGCACACATAATATGTTGTTGAGCTTCTCGTCGAAAGCAATTTCAAATGCCACAGAAACAAGTGGATAGTTCTATAATAAATTCGGTGTCATAATTCGCCAGTTCTAAAAGTACGTGAAAACAATAATCACATTGTCCACCGTAATTATAAAAAAGTCACAGCTATAGATATAAATAGATAGTTTTCTTCTTTGTAAGAATCAACCTACATTACTCTGTTTTGTTAGACGTATGCGGCTATTAAACTCCGTAACATCCAGATCACGTTCCTCCGTTGAACGCCATTGTTCTCCGGTGTGTTGTCTTGCGGGTGTCAATGGGAGAAATAATACGTAATTCTCGGTAAAAATCGATGGAGAAACGGCGATGACTGTGAAGACTAGTGAGATGAATCGTGACTTTGTAAGGCGTGCATGTCATTTCGATTTCTGTAACTTAAAGATGTTGTGCTGGTCAGAGAGAGAGCAAGTTATGTTATTGTTATACAATATGTGGTCTTGTTGTGGTACAGTCTTTGGCTCTGTGCTGTCTGATGCGTTCTTAGTTGCAGTGTGGTGGCAGGCGACAGACGAATTCAGTAGTGATGTGTTGACTTGTGATTGCATCTGTTGTATATAGAAAAAAAATGGTTCAAATGGCTCTGAGCACTATGCGACTTAACTTCTGAGGTCATCAGTCGCGTAGAACTTAGAAATAATTAAACCTAACTAACCTAAGGACATCACACACATCCATGCCCGAGGCAGGATTCGAACCTGCGACCGTAGCGGTCACTCGGCTCCAGACTGTAGCGCCTAGAACCGCACGGCCACTCCGGCCGGCTGTATGTAGAAAGATTTATGGAAAAGAAAACACAGCAGGGATGAATATGATATCTATGTTGAAAAGCGAAAAGAATATAAATGTTGAATAACTTTTTTAAAAACAGAAGTTTGAGTTAAGACTGCAGCTATCTGCAGCTACTTTGTCGGAATGATTATTCTCAGCTAGTTAACTTTGTTCACTTGTTCAGAGTTGAGAGAAACACCACCCCACTTCCCTGAGTCACACATCAACATACAAACTGATTAAGCTGTTTGGTTTTTACAGGAATTCTCCGTTAACATTTTACTCTTATAGATCATTGTTAACTTTGTTAAGCATGGTATTGTTCGGAACAAAGTCATGTATGAATATCAGGGAAGTTGTACGCTGTTTTTCTGTATAAATACTTCATTCTAAAATCGTTGTCTAGGAACATAATTTCGTAGGAGTAGTTACTCCGCATCCCACTGTTTAAAGAAGATTTGTCATTACGCGCTACCACATTGCACTACATGGTATGCAACAGTTTGAACAGAGTTTGGAAATTATAAAAAATAGAGATTTAGCTTAGCCGCTGCCTGTCTCCTGTTTGCTATTATGCTTTCGAGAAATATGCAACTATATTGTCAAGACGCGAGGTAAGTGGAAATTTTGATTAGAGCCAGATAATTGTTTTACTTCATTTGCGCATTTAATATAAAGAAAAGTTGTATTCAGACCAGTTAGAGTTCATTTCGAATGGGGTTCTGTTTAGTCAAAGGTTGATTTACGAGTTTATTGCAGATAACAGTTTGTGAGTACGTAGTTTTGGTGATACGTAGACTTTTCGTAGATTGAGATGTAAATTTGGGCTAAATTTCATACAGGAACAAATAGTGGCGAACTTACAACTTGCTACAAATAGACGCCGCGGAAGACAACACAAGTGGCGGAAATATTCTGCTACATTGGCAGCACGTTGGCACATTGTGGGCAGAGCAATACATTTCCAGAACCAAACTGCCGTAGGTACATGAAACTCCCTCCAACAAAAGACCTCGAAGTATCCAAATACTGATCTGACAGGTATGAAGATACTTTCGAAATGTGAGCGTACTGTTGAAATATCTCAGAACAAGACACTGGGAACGTCAAAAATGTATGGATGTTATTAATTAAGTGAACAAATAAAGTACAGAATAGGCCCTTACTTCCTCTTATATTCTGTAATTATGTGGAAAGTGTCCCCCTGCGCCTCGATGGCTATCGTACATATTCTGTAAGAGGGACGCGACACCGCTATTGGAGATGATTTAGTGTATGTCGACAGACCGTTTTATCCAACTGTTACTCACACAATAACGGATACATACAAAAAATTATTTGAAATTCCAGCATGTTTTATTTGCCATAGTAGAAGGCAGCTACTAGAGTAGAATGATGACAATGCAGGCCTAGTGATGGAGCAAACAGGCGTTCGCGTGGTATTGACTTCCGTTCATTGAAGAGTATTTAGTGTGACGTTCGACTCATTACGTATTTTGAGGTGTAATGCTTTACTTATAGAAACTTGTAGCTTTTTCAACGAGTTTGAATATTCGAGCCGAATGATGTGCTAAATTGTGACTCAGAATGGTAGGAAGGATATGGGAATGAACTGTTTTCATCCAAGCAACAAATCATCAGTAGCGACAGTCCAGTCGAGTGCGGGCAGACCCTCCTGGGAGGTTAAGTCTGTGCTAGCTGGACAACGCGGGCACCCTTTGCTGCCTCAGTCCCAGCTGCATCTACCAAAACCTAACTCCTACTCTTCCAAACGCCACACCAGTTCTCACGCGCACCTTGTTGGGTGATGCAACGCAAACGTCACACGAGTCTTTTCCCTCCCTGAGAACCCAGTAGCATGCCACATTAAACTGGGTGAGCTGCAGTTGCTGTTCTACTCACGATAAAGTTACAGCTTCACCGATACAGGAAACCTGTCAGTGGAACATCGATGTTCCTCGCTACCAAATTTAAGGACATCCGAACACTCGATTACATCAGTTAGTGGAGAACGAGAGAGTTACATCACCATGACCCCCCATGTCGCCAGAGCATACACTACGGTTTCTTATTTTGCGATATCTTCAATTCCATGTTTACATCTCTCACTGCCACAAGCGACAGCAAAAGATACAAGAGTGCTGCTGCTGTGAGCGCTGAAGGGTCAGTGCTCGACCTCCATCAACCTCTCGGCTCGTGTCGTGGGACTGTTATGAAAACCGTTTCGTGTATAACGAACTGTGTTTCGAAAGCTGAGGTTTTCTGCCCAAGTCACTCTTTATATATGTCAACGGGACATATAGGGTGATTCTAAAACAACTTTATATTTTCTAGAGGTGGTGCCTCCAGCTCTCGTGCATATTTGAAAAATATTATATTACTACCTTAGGCTGCTGTTAAGATACTTTATCTATACATATTAATTGATGACGTAATTTTGTGTTATTGCATGATAACAGTGTCTTATTCATGGTTTTATGATCACAGTAGAAAGATTTTCTATTTCTCCCAACATAATGCTGTGAATACTTTTATTACTCTGGTGATGGTCAAATTGGTAGTGTAAATAAAGTATTCTACCGGCAGCTCGAACTGCTAATACGTTTTTCAAAATTACAACTTTACGTATATAAAGAATTTTACTGAAGAGTCTTATTTACGCCATAAAGGTGTCATCTTGTAGCAAGACAGTGGAAGTTTCATCCCATGGATTCACTTTCACTTTCACTTCGGCTAAATGAGTCATTAGTCATACAGCGAACGATCCATCTGAACTCAGTTTCTTACCACACTTTATTCACCATACCTGGCGTCACTTGTGCAGCTGGTTGTCATGTCACTGGCGTTCGTAGTGGTGGAATTCGGTACTACAATAACAGATGAATGAAACTCGAAGTATTTCGCTACAAAATGGCACCTTAACCACGTGTCTAAGTCGTCTCAATAAAATTCTAAACGTAAGTGAAGTTGTAAAGCTCTTTGAGAATCACCCCGTAGTGTGAAAATATAGACAGTAACGTGAAAATATTTCATAAATAATATAAAATTGTTATGGATCCTAAGGCTGGTTTGAACACCACCGCGTTTATCTAGGAATATTCCTATTGGAGATGGTGTGCTGTTTCCTTCTTCCAATGTTTGAACTAGCTTACCGAACTAGTTGTGGGAGTACCTACAGTTTTACATGGCCTTCGAACCACGGTGAGGATCGGAATTTTTCACATCAATAAATACTGCTAGAGGGGACAGAAGTGACAAGAGGCAGACTTCAGACAAACAGCAAGCAAATTGCACAAATATACACTCTCAGACAAAACAAAGGAAAACGGTGCAGGGTTTACCAGGAATGCAGCGGCAAATCTGAAATTGTGATGTAGGTACATGTACAGACTAACAAATGGTTACAATTTAGAAAATGAATGATCTCTTCAAGAGGAAGAGTTTCGCATATTGAGCATGCCAGTAACGTGTCGGTCCAACTCTGATCCTTACGCAAGCAGATATTCGGCGTCGCATTGATTGACAGAGTTACTGGATGTTCTCCTAACGAATATCTTGCCACATTCTGTCCAGCTGGTGCGTTACATCGTCAAAAGCCTAATGCTCCAAAACGTTCTCAATTGAGGAGAGATCCAGGGACCCTGTCGGCCGACGTAGGGTTTGGCAAGTACGAAGGCAAGCAGTAGAATCGTTCATTGGTGCCGACGGGGCACTATCTTGCTGACATGTTAGCCCAGGGTGGCTTGCCATGGACGGCAACAAAAGGGTCGTAGAATATCGCCGACGAACCACCGTGCTCTAAGGCTGCAGCGGATGACAACCAAACGGATCCTGCCGTGAAATGAAACGATAGCACCCCACACCGTCACTGCTGGTTCTCGGGGCGTATGGGCGGGCGACAGTCACGTTTGTGTCGCATTGCTGTCCGGGAGTCTACAGACACTTCGCTGTTTACGGGGGCTTAATTTGAAGCGGGACTCTTCACTAAAGACAGTTCCACTACCACAGATGGGATTGGAGGTCGAAGACGTGTTGGAGACGACCCGAACAGAGGTGCGACACCAGCCTGCCACCAATCGTGCGAATCGACAACCGAGAGTGCCGGTCGGCGGTGCCATTTCTGTCCATAGCAGGACCCCATCGGTTGCCGCCCGCGGTGTCCTTAGGATACAGTGGTCCTTCGACGATGTTCTACGACCCTTTTGTTGCTCCTTACGGCAAGCCACCCTGGGCTCACATCTCAACTGATAATGCCCGGCGGTACGCAGCGAGTGTTTCTACTGCTTCCCAAACCCTACTTTGCCCAGTAATATCGCCGGATCTCTACCTAGCTGGGAACGCCTGGAGTATTATGGACAGGGCTCCCTATTCAGCTCTGGCTTTTGCAGATCTAAAGTACTAGTTGGACAGAATTTGGCGATACCCCTCAGGAGAACATCCAACAATCTATCAGTCAACGCAAAGCCGATAACTGCTTGCAGAAGGTCCAGAAGTGAACCACAGCATTGTCGACTTGTTCAGTTGTGAATCTCTTTCTCTCGAATAAGTTATCCATTTTTTTCTGAAATTGTAATCATTTATTTGTACGTACATATTCATCACGTCTACCGACTTCCGTCCCATTCGGATAATTCTTCGTGATGCTCCGTTTTTTCCCTTAGAGTGTATATTCTTTCAGTGCTAAACGGCCGGATTTCTCCGCCATTGCAAGCGGACTCCTTATCTTACCGTAGGCTGCCGGAAACGCGCTACACGTTCTCTAACCGAGAGTGAGGATCTTGCCGCTCAAAGCTGTTGTGTCTTTGTTTGCAAAGACTGTGGAAAGGTATTAACTGTGATGAATCCTTGACAATAGCGGCCAATAAGGCTCACCGGTAGCAAAGCATCAAGCGGACGGGCAGGCATGAATAGCTGAACAGCTCTCTAGCGAGTCCGTGTGAGTAGCTCTCTACGACTGCACCGAACGAGCACTGCGGTCGGTGTCCTCCAAGACGACAACTGTCACCGCACTGCTGATCCAAGCACAACTGTGAGTAGCACGGCAAGTGTAAATCTGCGTCTCTGATTCGCAAGCAACCTGCTGTGTGAAGGAGAGTAATTGTGGTTCCCCTATCACCCTCCTCCTCCTGCCCCCCACCATTTTCATGTTTTCATTGTGCTAATGATGCATGGGAAGAAGGCCTTTGGAGCCGGCCGCGGTGGTCTTGCGGTTCTAGGCGCTGCAGTCTGGAACCGTGGGACTGCTACGGTCGCAGGTTCGAATCCTGCCTCGGGCATGGATGTGTGTGATGTCCTTAGGTTAGTTAGGTTTAAGCAGTTCTAAGATCTAGGGGACTGCTGACCTAAGATGTTAAGTCCCATAGTGCTCAGAGCCATTTGAACCATTTTGATGTTTGAAACGCCTGTGGATAAAACCCACGAACGAGTTCAGTTTATCCGTTTTCCTCGTCGTGACCGATGCACCTGATGTTTCCAGGAATGTTCTAGGAACGCACGCTATCAAAATTATAATAGTAAACCCCTCTGGGATGTACGACGCATCTTTTGTAGCTTATGACCCTGGTCTTTGGTGAGGTACACGTCCATGATTACTGTGCAGTTCATATTTAAGTGTTTAGCAGAGGGCGCAAAGAACCCAATTTCACAGTTTTCCTCTAAAGTTTCACTCGTGAATAGCACGTTAGGAGAGTGAGCAACCAAATCTTCCAATGGAAGTTCCGATTTCTCTTATTTTATTATGATTGTCGTTTCTCCCTTTGCAGGTAGGAGTCACCAAAAAATTGGTTTGGCGTTCGGACGAGATAGTTCATGAATTTATTTTCGTGAAATGATTTTCTTGTAATGTTTGTCACCCCAACAGACTCTCAATATCCGTGACGCTCTCTTGCCATTTTCGTCGAAATACAAAGACCTTCTTAGAACGTTTTCGATACCCACCGTCAGTGCACATTAGAAATGGTCCCATATCCCGCAGCAGTATTCCTGAAGAGAACGGATAAACGCACATTAGGAAGTTTATTTAGTAGATTTTCTACTCCTCCTATCAAGTCTTCAGTTCGCCCTCCCCACATTTCCTGTCTTATGGTTACAATTTCAGTTGTTCCTAGTATTTAGAGTTTAAAATTATTGAGTTATCGAATGTAATGGAACTGTTTCAGTACTATGTTCAACCTTAATTGACTCTTCTTCTACAATGCAGATACGTTGTCTAAATCATTTTGTAATTCGATTTGATAGTCTGACGACTTATCTAGACGGTAAACGACGACAACATCTGCAAACACCTTCCTAACTCATGTTCACAGAATATGAACAGAAGAGGTCCTATAACGCCTCCTTGAGGATGATCGGCCCCATAAAGCCGTCGCGCTTACTAAACAAACCTGTGACGAAACGCGCAACGCTTATTTGAATATTCACACCAATGAAGCAGTCAAAAGAGTCTTGTGTAAGTCATTTATGTGTGATAGCGATTATTTATATTATCCAGAGTTTTTTCCTATGAATCTCAGGTTGCCGGCTTCTTTTTCTACATCTAATTTTATGCCGTCGTTTCATTTTTGGTAGCTCCGAACGTTTACTCTGGTAATGTATGATCGTTTTTATTTCCATTTATTCATCAGTAATAGTGTATTCGTCCGCTGCTCGTGGTCTCGCGGTAGCGTTCTCGCTTCCCGAGCGTGGGGTCCCGGGTACGATTCCCGGCGGGGTCAGGGATTTTTCCCGCCTCGAGGTGACTGGGTGTTGTTGTGTCGTCTTCATTATCATCATTCATCGTCGCTCCCCTACGCTCTGTAAAGAAGTATGGGACTCATCATCATCAATAGTGTATTCGAATAGTAATGGTTCTTTCGTCACACTTATACACAGTACAGTACTTTTATTTAAGTTGAGACTCAACTGATAATGCGTGCACCAGTCGTCACTCCTTTCCAGGTCTTCCCGGTTTTCGCTACAGTTTTCTAGCGCTGTACATTTGGAGTACGCAACAATACCATCCGCGAACGACCTCACGGAGATTCACACCTTCAAAGACGAAAGCATTTTGTATAAGTTGTCACTTGTGGAATATCTACTTGACGATATCTTACAACTGGACGTTCGCATAGTACATCAACAACATCGCGACAATTCTTCCCTCTTTGCTCTATCTCCATAGCAAACGTGGCCGCTGCCACGATCTTCCGCCGGTGCCTGCTAAATGGACGTCTATTCAGCACGTGAGGGGCTTCCCCTAAAATGTGGCCTTCCCCTCCCCCCTTGTTGAGATGTAGTACTCCTACCTCTGCCTCACGTGTGGTTCCTCAGGTAAAAATACGTAAAAAAGAAAATTTTAAAAATTTGTTTTAAACATTGAAAAAACACTACAACAAAATCATATTCTAACAAGAGCCGACACAACAATCTACCAACGCAATATCATATTTTGTTTATAAAGCGTATTAAATAGTGTTTTTAACGTGTGATCATAAAAATTTTATTTTAAACACGTCAACGCTGAGTAATATTCAGACGAACAGACAGACAAGTGAGAGACGGATAAAATGGCTCCACGAAAATAGTATTAACTGTTTTGATGGATCACTAAAAAATTGGACGTTGATAGGTATACTGTTACATACATTAAATATTATTGAACCTTCGCTTGCATTGTAGACGAAAGACAACATTCTTTGTACCTTCCTTTGAGCTGTATGATAACGAAGTTTTTCCGTCTCTTGGTTTATATGATCACTAAGAGAATTCTTGTGCGTGAACTTCAGCTTAGCTGCCTTTCACAAACAAATAACTTCCTACACCAGAGGTATGAATTAAAAAACGCCTCCAGCCACAACTTTTCGCGTTTTATTAAGTACACGATGCATTTCGGCCCCTTTGGGTCCATCATCAGGTGTAATTTGTCTTAATACGTGCTTTACTTCTTCTCTTGAATGAGGTGAAATGCATATTCCTGGCCGGCCGCGGTGGTCTCGCGGTTCTAGGCGCGCAGTCCGGAACCGTGCGACTGCTACGGTCGCAGGTTCGAATCCTGCCTCGGGCATGGGTGTGTGTGATGTCCTTAGGTTAGTTAGGTTTAAGTAGTTCTAAGTTCTAGGGGACTGATAACCACAGCAGTTGAGTCCCATAGTGCTCAGAGCCATTTGAACCACTTTGAGCATATTCCTGTCACGAAAATGTTTAATGTTAGGTTATAAATTTCGTGGAAAGTATGTGCAAAATAGTGGAACAGATGAACAGTGTACACTTACCACATAATCCACGAAAAGCGTTTTTAACGTTTTAGCACCAGTAAACATTCTTTTCCCCGTCGTTTCCGTACATGTCACTTCATTGAAATTTATAAATTTGTGGTAAGATCTTATGGGACCAAACTGCTTAGGTCATCCGTCCCTAATCTTACACACTACTTAACCTAACTTAAACTAACTTACGCTATGGACAACACACGCATCCAGCCGTGCAATCCGTGGCAAGGCGCCTTAGAGCACGTGGACTGTGGCAAGACGCCCCAGACCGCGAGGCTACCCCACGCGGCACTTATTCGAGAGGCATATTTGCACACACGTGTTGGTAAACACTTGACGATGTTTTTGTACATGGTGTTGTCAAGGATGAATTTATTCGTAGAGCTGAAGATATAACTATTAAACAATTGACATATGCAAGAAATAACTTTATAATAGGTCTTTAAAATTATTGAAATAACTTTGGCTTGCAAAATGAGTTTGTTCATTTAACATAGATTGTGGTTGTTTGATTTTGTGGAGCCGAAGAGTGTCGGAATGTACAATGGACATAAATGGATGCACCAATAATACAATACAAACAGCCGTTACTTTGGTTTTATTTATTAGGCAACCAGTTTTGACATTATATTATGTCATCTTCAGGCCTGCGTATATCGAGTGAGCCTCGTGTTACAAACCAAACAGTGCCGCATTACTTTCTGAAGATGACATAATGTAATGTCGTTACTCGTTGCCTAATAAATAAAACCAATGTAACGGCTGTTGGTATTGTGTTATTGGAGATCGACCAGACGAAGTCCTGCACTCCAGACACAGGATGTAGTTACATTTATTAAATGGATGCAGGTGATCAGACAGGATGCTTACGTACGGGTCAGCCGTCAGAGTCGTATCTAGACGTATCAGGAGTCCCATATCAGTCTCCACACCATTACAGAGCCTCCACCAGCTTGAACAGTCCGCTGCTGACATAGAGGGTACATGGATTCATGAGGTTGCCTCCACACCCGTACACGTCCATCCGCTCGATACAATTTGAAGCGAGGCTCGTCCGACCAGGCAACGTGTTTCCACTCATCAAAGGCCCAGTGTCAGTGTGGAGGCGTGAAGGTTTGCGTCATCAAGCCCGTGTCGATGATGTTCCGTTGAATGGTTCTCACGCTGACACAGCATTCAAACCTGCTGTAATTTTCGGAAGGGCTGCACGTCTGCCACGCTGAACAGTTCTCTCCAGTCGTCGTCGGTCCGTTCTTGCAGGATCTTTTTCCGGCCGCAGCGATGTCGGCGATTTGACGTTTTACCGGATTCCTGATATTCACCGTACACTCGTGAAATGGTCGTAGAGGAAAATCCCAACTTCATCTTTACCTCGGAGACGCTGTGTCCTACCGGTCGTGCGCTCGTATTACACCACGTTCAGACTCACTTAAACCTTGATAATCTGCTATTTTAGCAGCAGCAACCGATCTAACAACTGCGCCAGACACTTGTCTTATATTGGCGTTGCCGACCTCAGCGCAGTATTCTTGCTGTTTACGTATCTCTGTATTTGAAATCGCATGCCTATACCAATTTTTTTGACGCTTCAGTGTAAAACATAATGTTATACGTCGTCTCTGAATTGAAAATTCGGCGTGAAATTTTCCATTGCGCCCCCCCCCCCCCCTCCGGCCTTTAAATGAAATTTCTTGCTCTGAAGGTAAGGAACCGTTGCTGGCGCTGTCACCTGTCACAGGAAGCCACCGCCACACCATTTCAGTCTGCAGACAGCTGTGTTGTGGTCGACATTCGTCTGCGGTCCGACTGCGCACTTAGCTCACCGTCCGCCACGTTATACCTCTACGATCACAACTGCAATGAAACGTTTTTCTTTCTCGCGAGTGCACCTGTTATTTTTGCAGGCGGTGCAGCGCACGTGTCTCCCTGGTAGCTGAGTCCGGCCCGCCTCTGGCGCTGACAGAACCGGCTGCCCCGCCACTTGGCGCATTTCCTTTACGACGGACGGCGTGCGCCGTTTGCCCACTGCCCCGGGCTGGCCGCCCGTGTAAACACGCGCTCCTTGAAGGCTGCGGACTTGCCGTGGTGTGTGGCCAGGAAGCGGGCACCTGGCAGCGGGCAAGGCGCGGGGCGCGGAGGGCTGACTGCCGCTCGCGTCGGGAAGGTCGCCGCCGCAGGAGGTGACGCCCACGCGGCCTCTGCTTGCCTCACTTCGACTCCAGCTCTTGGACGCACACGGCACATGCAGTGCAGGATTTCAGTGATAAGATTAGCTGCTGATATAATCAGTGAAAATGAAGAACAGTCATAGGAATGAACAGTATAATGGGTACAGAATATGGAGTGAGGGGAAATCAAAGTAAGACACAAGTATTGATGAGGAGCAGAAATGAGATGATCGATAGACATCACATCGAAATTGGGGCCCAAATAACTGCCCACCCGAAGGAATTTTTTTCGAAGCAAAGTAGCACACGAAGGGCGAATCGAGAAGGATATAAGGAGCATTGCAGCAGAGGAAAATAGGGCATTTTACGCTAAAAGAGGTCTACTATTATCAAAAATAGACGCTAATTTTTCGAAGAAATTCCTGACAGTAAACTTCGTGAGAGCCACCATTGTACGCAAGTGATTCGTAGTCTATGGGATAGCAGAGAAGGAGATCGGAACGTTTCTTATGTGCAGGGTGGTGGACATATTCGAGTATCGATGACTGTGCTCTGGTTTCCTGTACACTGACTGACCAAGTCTCCCGCCTTCCGCTCAGCTGCAACATACCAGAACGCTAGCTCGAATTCCTTCTCTATCTCGATTGTAAATCTAATGCTGGGATGGACGCCGTTCTGTGATCGATAAAATGCTGCAGCGCATATTCGTTGTGAAGCAATATCAGGGAGGTGAACGTAGCTTTGTTTTCACCATCCTGTACCCAAACAAGCGATCGTGTACACGTTAATACACAGAGCAAAAATTATTCCTGTCGACGACCTCCTAAAGACTGGATTTCAGAATTGAGACTTGTGTTCAGAGGGAATGGTTAAAACCAAAGAGATTTGCAATCGCTTTCAGGTGCCACCGAAGGAAAACAAAGGGCAAAGAGCAGAAAGTGAAGCCGTGGCTGCAGAGTCACGGACTGAGACCGGTGTTCCGGCCCGCTGTCAAAATACGGGTTAAGCTGCGCGTTCTTAAAGACGACGTGGCGTTTCACGCGCCCCGAGTGTACGGCGCCTCTCGCGAAAGCAGGAGCATCTGTGTAGATAAAAACAACTCACACAGTTACGGAACGTTGCACGGAGCACAAGCGACACGTTAAACAAGGAAGTTCGGCAAGTCAGCCGCAGCTGAGCATTGACTGCAAAAAAAGACACAAAATACAGTTTGAAAAGACGAGAATGTTTGGTCATTCATCCACATACAACGGTACACGCTTGGTAGTGTGTAAGGCGAGGTGCTCGACGCTTGCAGCGAGGCTGAGGCGACGCGCCAGCCCGCGCCTCAGCTGCTCAGTGGCCTCCCCGTGCAAGCGCCGTAGCGGCCCTCCCTGACTGCTGCCTCAGGCGTGCCCGCCCCGCCACTCACTGGCGAACAAGACAGTCATAGCCCTCGAAAGCTCCAGAATTTTATTCCAACTGACGCCATTCGAAAAACGACAAGATTCCATGCAACAAATAATAATAACAATAATAATAACAACAATAGTAGCAACAATAGTAATAATAATATTAATAATAATAATAATGAAATTCTCTCGGGATTCCAAAGGCGTCAAGTGATCTAAAACCCACGAGCTTTTGACCGAGTGACATTCGGTCATTGTCGAGTAGTAACTGTCGTTGGCTGTTGCTGCCGTCCTTACTTAGCGGCCCTACCCTCTGTGACGTCAACGATGCTGAGTCCAGTGCCACAGAAGGTACGTATCTGGTTGTAAGACACCCGTGCTCCCTTCAACCTTCCGATGGTTGGGTTCCGAGCTGTGTTTAACTGCAGATTGCAGTCTTTTGGGGGTGTTCCTGGAAACGTTCATCTCGATGGCTTGTTTTATGATGCTGTCCCGGAAACTATTTCTCATTTTAATAACAGATGTTTCTGCGAATGCGGTGTGGCATCCGTTTTGTAGACCGTGCTCTGCCACGGCAGATTTCTCAGGTACCGTATGCGAAAACACGTTTCACGTTCTATATGGCACTATTGAATAGTGCGCACAATCTCTCCGACATAAAACTATCGACACCAGTACGGTATTATGTGTATTTCCGGCGTTCTGAGGCCTACATCGTTTTTCACAGGACTCGTAACTTGCCGACTATTTCCTGGAAGCCTAAAGATTGAACAGATCTTGTGCCTCTTGCGCCATCTACTCCTTCCTGTTACTGAGCCACAGAATGACCAAAACGCAAGCTTCTTCTCCTCCTCCTTGGGGGCCTTCTACTTAAAAGTCCTCGATGAAGTAGCTTGAGAAATTTGTGATGAAGTCTGCTATACGATAAAGAAATGGACTATCCCAATGGTATTTACCTTGTAAGTAGGCTGTTTAGGTTATTTTATTGGTAACGCCGCTGCCACGTAGTGCTCTGTATGAAAATCACTGGCTGTGCCGTGTGTTGTCTGTGGCTGGTTTGCATTGTCTGCCATTGTAGTGTTGGGCAGCGGCAGCTGGATGCTAACAGCTCGTAGCGTTGCGCAGTTGGAGGTGAGCCGCCAGCAGTGGTGAACGTGGGGAAATTTGTAAGACTGGATGTCATGAACTGCTATATATATTATGACTATTAAGGTAAATCCATTGTTTGTTCTGTATTAAAATCTTTCATTTGCTAACTATGCCTATCAGTAGTTAGTGCCTTCAGTAGTTTGAATCTTTTATTTAGCTGGCAGTTGTGGCGCTCGCTGTATTGCAGTAGCTTGAGTAACGAAGATTTTTGTGAGGTAAGTGATTTGTGAAACGTATAGGTTAATGTTGGTCAGGGCCATTCTTTCGTAGGAATTTTTGGAAGTCAGATTGCGTTGCGCCAAAAATATTGTGTTTCAGTTTAAGCACAGTCGTGTATAATTTTTCTAAGGGGACGTTTCAACCTCTGCTCCAAAAAGTTCTGCTCCAAAAGGCCCAACTGAAAGGTTGGAAATCAACCAAAGAAAGATATTAATAAAAATACTAGGCCTCAGACTCCATAACAACGAACTAATCGAAATCAGACGTGAAACTTATCAAACAACCAAAAATCTCTTCAACACAATGAGGAAAAGTAGAACTCATTTTTATGGACACATCTTCAGAATGAAACCTAATAGACTATCCAACAAAGAAACCAAACCACACTGGTTTAATGAAATGTAGAAGGAATTAAAAGAACTCCGAATCACAGAAAACACGTTCACAGATAAAAAGGCAAAAAAAAGTAAGAAATTTCCTAGTCAAAATCAAAACAGAACGAACAATCCAAATCTCTGAAGAAGGTAGGACAGCAAGATCATAAAGAATGAAACAACACTGGACTAAAAGAAAGGGACAGAAGATTAGAAAGTGACTGGTCTAACGTACTTCAAAGTCGGATAAAACGAAGAAAGAAGAAGGAGAAGGAGAATAAGCAGAGTGTGCAGTGTTGACAGAGCCTCGTGCAGAGTTTCCGGTCAGCAACTGCGCAGCTCAGACCTCTGTGACATTCTGGCCAGACAGCGTCCTACAGAATGTTGCGGCATTCGTAAACAGTTCTTTCGCGCTGACAGCTGCAGAAGAAGCTCATTCCTCACCGCCGCCTGAACCGAGTTTATCGGTTCTCTTCGCCTGAGTGATCGAATGGCCGTTATGGTCCAGAGCGCAGAATTCATTAGAGACAAGAGCATCACGCACGTTGCTCATACGAACAATTGTAACGTCTGAAGTTTTCACTTCTGGGATTTTTAGTTTCGAGCGTACTTACATTTACGTACACCGCTGGACGGACAGCATGCTTAAGACTGTAATGGACTGTCGATTTTTGGACTTAGTGGTTGATGCAAAACGTTTAAGGTAATAGAGGCACCGGTATCAGACAGGCACTGCAGGTAAAAACAACTAAGTCTTTGATCATACAGTGCGGGCTTTTTGTGTCCTTGATGAATTATTTTTTACAGGCATTAGGCCGTGGACAAGGGCATATGTCTGTGAGGACTGTTTTTCCTCCTAATGCTGGGGTACCGTCACACCTAAATTGCATTTTTAAAGCAGCTGAGCGAATCCTTTACGCGTAACTGCTGCTGGCTAACGCGGATTCGCGCCACCGTGTGTCACGGAGCTTGTAGTGGGGGAGAACGGCGCTGTTTGGTCAACTTGGCACGACGTACTCGGTTTCAGTCCTCCGTCTTGCCTGTTAATCTTGTTTTGGGCTTATCAACTTGTATGGCCTCCGTACGTCCTAGCACTGTAATGACGGGTCTTGATGAAAGCACACTGCTGCACAAACGAATTTCGTGGTTCCGTGGTCCCAGTGCACGATCTACTACTGCATATTGCGACCTACTACTTTGATTTGTCTGTGTTTCCCAGACAACAACAGCTCGTGTTCCTCAAGCCAGATATTAATTCTTCTTCTTGTAATATTAATGCATCTTTTTTTAGTGTTAATCAGTGACTTGAAGACGGTCCTTAGTCTAAACTAGCTGTCTGTGTCTAAAAATTCATTACATCATCTTTTGGTGGTTCCACGATGTCGTTGCTTGTCCAAATTGCGAATATATAACAACTGCTGATACGACTGCACATATTTGCCAGGTTCCTAGTTTGTTGCTGTAACTGATCCTCTTGAAAATCTTGTATCACATTCGGTGGGACAAAATCAACTGACTTGTCCGCGATGTTAACCTAGAAGATCAGTCGGAAATGGCGAACTGCATTCCCGCCGGGCTTTGCGGACATACACTCCTGGAAATTGAAATAAGAACACCGTGAATTCATTGTCCCAGGAAGGGGAAACTTTATTGACACATTCCTGGGGTCAGATACATCACATGATCACACTGACAGAACCACAGGCACATAGACACAGGCAACAGAGCATGCACAATGTCGGCACTAGTACAGTGTATATCCACCTTTCGCAGCAATGCAGGCTGCTATTCTCCCATGGAGACGATCGTAGAGATGCTGGATGTAGTCCTGTGGAACGGCTTGCCATGCCATTTCCACCTGGCGCCTCAGTTGGACCAGCGTTCGTGCTGGACGTGCAGACCGCGTGAGACGACGCTTCATCCAGTCCCAAACATGCTCAATGGGGGAGAGATCCGGAGATCTTGCTGGCCAGGGTAGTTGACTTACACCTTCTAGAGCACGTTGGGTGGCACAGGAGACATGCCGACGTGCATTGTCCTGTTGGAACAGCAAGTTCCCTTGCCGGTCTAGGAATGGTAGAACGATGGGTTCGATGACGGTTTGGATGTACCGTGCACTATTCAGTGTCCTCTCGACGATCACCAGAGGTGTACGGCCAGTGTAGGAGAACGCTCCCCACACCATGATGCCGGGTGTTGGCCCTGTGTGCCTCGGTCGTATGCAGTCCTGATTGTGGCGCTCACCTGCACGGCGCCAAACACGCATACGACCATCATTGGCACCAAGGCAGAAGCGACTCTCATCGCTGAAGACGACACGTCTCCATTCGTCCCTCCATTCACGCCTGTCGCGACACCACTGGAGGCGGGCTGCACGATGTTGGGGCGTGAGCGGAAGACGGCCTAACGGTGTGCGGGACCGTAGCCCAGCTTCATGGAGACGGTTGCGAATGGTCCTCGCCCATATCCCAGGAGCAACAGTGTCCCTAATTTGCTGGGAAGTGGCGGTGCGGTCCCCTACGGCACTGCGTAGGGTCCTACGGTCTTGGCGTGCGTCCGTGCGTCGCTGTGGTCCGGTCCCAGGTCGACGGGCACATGCACCTTCCGCCGACCACTGGCGACAACATCGATGTACTGTGGAGACCTCACGCCCCACGTGTTGAGCAATTCGGCGGTACGTCCACCCGGCCTCCCGCATGCCCACTATACGCCCTCGCTCAAAGTCCGTCAACTGCACATACGGTTCACGTCCACGCTGTCGCGGCATGCTACCAGTGTTAAAGACTGCGATGGAGCTCCGTATGCCACGGCAAACTGGCTGACACTGACGGCGGCGGTGCTCAAATGCTGCGCAGCTAGCGCCATTCGACGGCCAACACCGCGGTTCCTGGTGTGTCCGCTGAGCCGTGCGTGTGATCATTGCTTGTACAGCCCTCTCGCAGTGTCCGGAGCAAGTATGGTGGGTCTGACACACCGGTGTCAATTTTCCATTTCCAGGAGTGTAGTTTACGCCGTCCCGTCACCACTGCCATGAGCAAGTCTGTCTGGTAAGGACTGTAGATCCTAATGAGATGGAAGGCAACAGTTCCCTCTCACGACGGCTTAATCGTGCTGTTGGTGTCACCACAAACGCCTGCAGCCAGCTCACGAAATTCCGTTTGGTGCACGACAACCCTCATGGTGCGGTGACACAGCGGCGTCGCCCCCACGGACAGTCAGGCAGACTTTCTGAATAGCGGTAAGGAACGTGCAGGCAGAAAGGATCTTTCATCGAACGGCATAGTGTGCACTGTTACGAAATCTCCTGCTACATTAAAGTTGCCTGTCTGACCAGGACTGGAGCCCGGTACCTCGCGTATTGAGACGTGACTAACGCCGCTCCCAAACTGGCGCTGGAGGCATGTTTTCCGTTGCAAACACGTTCCCTGTGCAGTTTGGAGCAAGTCTGCAACATTGTTTCTTGTTATGTCACTGGCAACACTCGCGGGAAACATGTCATGCTCCCGCATCATCTGCATCTTTTTGTTTGATAGTGTCGACAACTGGTGCCTATTTACTACAGTGTCTCGGATTCGATTCACAACCGGGTCGGGTTTTTCTTCGCTCGGGGACTGGATGTTCGTGTTTTCCTAATCATTTCGTACCATCTTCGTCACAAAGACGCCCAAGCTGCTGAAGAGGCGTCAGATACTTTTCTTTCGTGTGCTGCAGCTGTTTTGTGACCCGCTGCCTAATTTCTTACAATGGGTTGTATGGCCTCTTAGCCGCTGTGTCTGCTTGGAGGCACTGAAAGAACTAGTAGCTTGTACACAACGGTGTTCTCCGTCCCCCGCAACCACACACACCGTTGGCTGTGTACTGCGGGCCATACCAGATCCCTCTTTTTAACCTACCGTCCATGTCTTTGTTCATTATCTGCAGAATTATTTACCTTGGAAATATTATAAAAATGAGGAAATTGGAAAATATGGAATAAATATTTCTTTAAGAAGAAGAAATAGATGACAGGAACTGGTGAGAGTTGTGACATCCGTAACCGTAATGCTATTACATTCTATGAATAAAATTATAATTCTGTCTAAAGCGCTGAAACATATTTTTTCCTTACAAACATGCTTTCTCAATATTACCTAAGGTTTACAGACAGACAATTTCATCCTGTTTTTCAAATATTTTTAGCGGTACTATTTCCTATCAATGTCTCGATAATTACCCTAACCTGAATCTAAAAATGTACATTTATTAGGTGCTTATATGGTAGATCCATACGTTATATTCTATCAAGATGCAGTAATGAATTACAGTGTTTCATGCTTTCTCGATATTCTATAAGTGTGCGGTACTGAAGTACAGTGTTTCATGGTGTAAACATTTTTATATTGTTATGCTTATGAAGTAGCTGCAGTGATAGCTTCTGCAGTGATAGATGTGCAATACCGAGTTACGAAGTTATAATCTTTCATTTTGTGTTATTCTGAATTCTGTGACATCTATTCCAGTAGTTCTTTGGCGTCAGAGATGTTGAAGCGTCGACTTTGAAATAATGCCTCTTAGCCTGTTTAATGTTCGCCAGTGAACAGTGTGTCGGACAACAATGCATAATCTTTCATCTGCAGGTAAGTTGAATGCATTCATCTGTCTTGTGTCCCTGTAATTTCTACACTGTAGAACCGCATGCTCTGCGATCCTTCTTCTCCACATGTGCATATTTTTGTCCGCTTGGTCACGCGACGTAAATGAGTTGGATATGGACAATGCCCAGTCAAGAAATGAAACATTCAACGACTTCGGCCAACGTGGCTCATCCTCAGCCTCTCCCTAATACTGGGGATTATTTCATATACCCTTCGCCCCTTGTCACGTGATTCCCATTCCGTTTGCCAGGAGTCAATTCGCCACCGTTTTAGTTGATGCCTGTCTTCGATCCGTACACCTGTTATTGCAGTTATCTTGCCCTGTCTTCCTAACTCAAGCCAGTACATTGCAACTCGAAATTTAATTGTGATGTCTCTTGATGTAAATACCTAGCACCACACATAGTCCATCCACTGAAGTGGTGCCACGTGCTCCAGATAGCCGTAGTAGCACATTCCTTTGTCCACGTATGACAACTGTTATGTTCGTGACTAAGGCAAGAAGGTGTGTCCACCTGGTGGCTGCAGAGGTCAGTATCGACTCAAATATAGCACAGAGATATGTTTTAATTGTTTCTGGCGAGACTCTGTATTTTTATGTATTAATTCGCGCTAGTTCGTGTAAATTTTTTTCTGCTTTTTCTGTTACAATATTGATATGCTCATTAAAGTTCTGTTGTTCATCAGCGTGTACCACCAGGAATTGTGTGACTATTGTTCCTTTGATGCTGGTGTCGAGAAGGTCAATGGAACGGTCTCCCTTCAGAGAAACTTTCATTAAAATGTATGTGGTTTAGTTTTTTCTACTGTAAGCTTGTGTTGGTTGAACCATCGTGATACTCTGATAACGTGCCACTGGCTCTTTCCTCTAACTGTAATCTTGTATCTGCTGAGATCACGACAAGTAAATCATCACCGTATGCCACCACACCATCAATTCTGTTATTGGCATCCGTCACCTGTGTGAGTGGCTCAATGCTGATGTCCCAGGAGATGGGACAACTTATTGATTCCTGTGGGTATTCCTCGGATATCCGTTTGATCACTTGACGACTGCCCATTCGCCACTCTACAGCTTTGTCCTTGCAGTAGTCTAGTAGACTATAGCACACAGTTTGGGGTACCACAAGATCTCTATGTATCACAAACACAGAAGGCGCGTGCGATGCCGATTACACAGGCAATCGAAAAATTTACCTTGATTGCTTATCTTTATAGATTTTTTATGAGCTGAATCGAAATCTATGTTTAGTTTTTTTATCAACCATAGTTTTTGGAGCAATGTGCTTTTTTATTATATAGTATAAAAATCCTATGCTATACGGTAAACGGGAAAGTAATCAAACGCTTTGTTACAACATAAGCGTGGTTTGAATTTACAGTAAGCTACTTAGAACAATGATATGTGTTGTGATGTTTAAAGCTTTCCCGGCGCACTGATTGTTCGATAAAAACACGGGAGAACTGCCGGACATGAGTAACGCCCTGCCACGATATTTCGGCGCAGAGTCTTCTGCCCATCCTCAGGTGAGTGCCACTGTAGCAGTACTACTGATATCCAGCAGCTCTCCCGTCTTTTTATCGAACATGATATGTGTTAATGGAGGTTTCACTTGTCATCCGGAGTCGGTTTGTATTTTCTTTCTCTTTTTTATTTGTAGCTTCTTGTGTAGCCTTTTCTGCGACGAGTCGCTTGCGGAACTTCTCGGTGAAGTGACCACAGTGGTCCCCCATCATGTTGGCGTTCCAGCGGCCTTGGAAGCGTTTTTCCATCACTTTAATATCCTGGTGAAAACGCTATCCTTGCTCCTCACTAACATCTCCCATTGTGCTGGAAGTAATCAAGGCGACTGGTCGAAAAGTGAACTTTCAGACTCATTAAAGATCCTAAAGTTTTAAAGTTCTTTAACAGTGTAGCTATAATAGAAACATATTCTGGGTCTTTTTCATGTCCTAAGAACTTGGTAACGATTTACTTGAATGATACCCGTGCTTCTTTCTCATTTAAGGTCAAAGTTAACATCAAACATCAGTTTTCTAATCTAAGGTCCGACAAAGACGCCTTCTTCCAGTTTAGCTTCTGAAAGGTGTGGAAATTTCTTGCAGAGATACTTAAAACATGGTCCATCTTTAGGCAAAGCCTTTACAAACTGTTTCTTTAGGCCTAACTTTATATGCAGAGGTGGGATCTACAAGGTTTTTGCGTAGAATGTTCTTCTCGCCAGGTTTTGACGACTCCCTCAGAGGCCAGTTCTTTCTGCACCAGTGTTGATCCCTAGCCCTACTGCCCCACTCACGCAAGAAACTTGGAAACTTGGTAAAGCCACCTTCCTGACTAAGGAGCATGCATGTTACTTTTAGATCGCCACATATCATCCAACCATGAGCAGAATAGCCTATTTTATTTAGCACTTTTTATAGGTTTTCGTAGCTTTCTTTCATATGTACAGAATGTCCAACAGGTATAGATGCATACATGTTACCATTGAGTAATAAAACAGCCTTTAAACTAGTTTTGGATTAATCAATAAACAGCCTCCAGTTTTCCTTTTTGTATTCAATACAAGACTCATTTATCAGACCGGGAATGTCTGAGCAGTACACTAAATCACCTTATTGTTGAAAAAAACTTGGAAAATTGCTGCTCTGTCTTTCTATACATGTATATGCTCATTCCAACTGTCAATAAATTCATTTCTTTTAATGTAGAGCCAAGCAGTTCAATTTTTTCCTTCGTTAAGCCCAGATCCTTAACCAAATCGTTAAGCTCGGTCTGAGTAAACAATTTGGGATCTAGACTTTCTGTATTACAGTGGAATTCATCATCATCTGGTTCATGTAAATTAGAGTGTACATCAGAAACCACTGCTGTTGCAATAGAATTTAAATAATCTGGTGTTTCAAGAAACGGAAAATCTACACCATGCCCTACTGGTGGACGGAAGGTTAGGGTAGCTTGTTATCTTCTTGTTTTTCGAATTATGACCAGTAATATCAACACTACAAAAAAGCAATCAGCAGAATGATTTCTTGGCACGCTCCATATCATATGAACAGCAAATCCGAAGGCTTTTTTTCTCCTTTTTGAACTATTTTCTCAGATCTTTAACACACACATAACATACCCTATGAGGCGCCCAAGATTTATCTTGATCACCAAGTTTAGATTCAAATTAGATAAACCTTTTTCACAAAGTCGGTAATGTTTATTTGGTTTTTTTAATAAGAAATTAACCACAAATATAACAATAACTGTCGGAAGGGTTTTACAACCACGATTAGACACTGTACTGAACACATGAACAGGAAATGGGAAACTGAGGTTAGGTTGACAGTAAACAAAACACCATCTGTTAACACTAAAATAGGGTCGACCTTGTTTGGCCAGCAAATCTTTTGCGGCAGTGCTAGCAACGTTATATACATTTATGACACCTCCCTTTTAAATTACTTCAACTATATAAAAGCAATTAATTTTTTAAAAAAATCGCTTTATTTAATAAATTGAACTGTAAAATGTCACGAAATGGTGGGTGATACAGTTTTTTAAGTACCATATTAGGATTTCCCACACTAAAAAACATAAGAATACGATTTTTTGAGCAAAAAAGTTTTTTCATCGTTGGCCTGTGTTATTATTGCGACTGCATATTTACGGGTGCTTTCTCCTATAATCGCCGGCCGGAGTGGCCAGCGGTTCTAGGCTCTACAGTCTGGAACCGTGGGACCGCTACGGTCGCAGGTTCGAATCGTGCCTCGGGCATGGATGTGTGTGACGTCCTTAGGTTAGTTAGGTTTAAGTACTTCTAAGTTCTAGGGGACTGAAGACCTCAGAAGTTAAGTCCCATAGTCCTCAGAGCCATTTTTTTCTCCTATAATCTTAAAGGCTTTGTTTATTGCATTATCGATCGATTGTACTTCTCGGAAGCCATACTGAAGCAGGTACATACCTCTTAAGTGTTCGATGGCCCTGAAGCCGACTACATAAGAGTTTTTTGCGTTTTGGCCAACGTGTTGATTAGGCAAACTGGCCTATAGGATTTTGGGTGTGCTGGGTCCTTATCACCGGATTTTTTCATTCCGGTCCTGTTTGTAGTTTTCCTGCATGGAGTTTTTGGAGATTAAGCCACGTAGCAGTTTCCTTCACCTTCCTCATATTTTCCTCCTGTAACTGCTTGATTTAATGTTTCAGTGAATCAGTCTGCATATATTTCGTTCGGCCATCGGTCTCTGCAGTCTTGAATTTTCCTCTCTTAAGGCATCAGTTTTCCCTTCCAACCAGGTCAAATGCAAATGGGTAGAGCTTCTGCTTGATCAATGAGACAAGCCTTGCTGTAACTCTACTGCAAACTCACTTAATATGTCCTCGATTGCAGCAATTTTGTCCCTAGACGGCCTTGGCACGAATTCCTCATCCTGTGGATTCACATCAGATGTCACGGGCAATGAAGCTCTGGCACGCCCTAGTTCGCCGTTTCCGGTATTAGCGTGGTGTTTTGCTCCCCATTACTGCGGCAGTCGGACAGAGAGATTTGCACCAGGCAGCCGAACAACCCTAGTTGGGTCCACCGGCCAACTTTTTCTTTTTTAATTCATTGGCTTTCGACGCATTCTCATATATCATACAGCAAACACAGGAAACGTTATATAATGGTTGGTTTGTACAGATCGAGGTAGGCATTAACTTACGTGGTATCCAGATACGATGTAACAGTGGATTAACGAAAGACTAATTCGAAATAAAATAAGATTTATAATCAGAGTATACGAGAAGGAGTAAACTTAAGGAAATGGAACACAGAGTACATAGTGGTAATATGCTATAAAGTCCTACCGGTAACACAACAAGAAACGATAAATCGCCGTTGGTACACATTTGGGATATCCTCATTTCAGTCCTGTGAGAATTGTTTCAGAAGCTGCAGATGGAGAACTGAATAATTGTGCCGGTCTACAGGTACCATCTAGATGGAACAGGAGAACAGTTTACAAGAACCAGAGTTATGTGTTACAGCTACGGATCTAGATACACCTGTATTCAGACACGTACACATCCGGCCAGTAACGCCACACATACATGTCATTTTCTTCTTTTCGTCTAACCCGTCTGCTACACTATGTCTAGTGATGAGGAAACTGTATTGATATGATTAATGCTCAAAAATTTAAGCACACAAAGAGAGAGGCGAAGTCGTTGGTGGACGAAAACAGAGTGTGAATGTTGCTTATTCGAGTCTCGTGGCATGTTTTATTGCTGTTATTCAATAACATCTTTCGACAATGGACATAAAAAACTCATAGTGGCATATCAATCCATTGTGCGTAAAGACCTTCACCCAACAGATCATTAAATAACACTAATGATGAAAGAATCCATTATCATCAGGCAGGAGGGTAATTATCAAGACGAGATGAGCCTTACAAGCTGATTAATGATCTCGCAAAACAGTCGTCATCACTTACTCTGGAACCTCTGGCTGATGTGAAAACAGGAGTGTGGTGTGCAGTCAGTACAACACCATTTACTCAACCGAGCTTTCTCCCCAAACCATACCTTCTTTCACTCGAACCTTTTTTGCTAGAAAAAACATATAGGCGAAATGACGTACGGTTATTTCATGCACGAGAATGCGAGAACTCAAACATCGCCAGAGCGTCTGTGCTAGTATTTCGAGATGTTTTCAGTGATAGGAATTATCCTCATAAAACAGTCGCATTGTATGCATTCTCATACAGGCAATAACCTTAGGTATTTTCGTCTAGTTCGGCTAAAGCTGAAACGTCACCTGTCGAAGTTCGATCTACCGGCGAAAACAATCTCCTGCGGAACGAATGTGCAAAGCGGCACTGAAAGATCTGAACTGGCAGACGCTCGCAGACAGACGCATGTTATCTAGAGGAAGCCTAGACAGAAGGTTTCTAGAACTAACTTTAATTGAGGAAGAACATCGTGATTTCCACCAAGAGGTGCTGACAAAATTTCTTTGTTTAACAAACAGTTTCGGACCACGGTCCATCAGGGTCATAAAAGCGTTTACAACGTCACATAAGGCGACGTAAAACCGTCGGTGTCAGATTGTAAAATCCTTGAATTCGTCACTGTCGTCACATAGTAATACAAATTACACCCTAAATCGTAAATGTACCAGACATGTACTCAGTCACGCCACTGAGTACGTAGAACTCTGCTCGGCTTCATCTCGCTTTGCTCACTTGTTAATAATTGCCTTCTGCTTGACAATGACGCATTATTTCATCAATAGTATTACTTAATGACCTGTTGGGTGATGTTCATTAAGAACTATGGATTGACATGCCATTGCTAGTGTTACTGAATCACAGTAATAGAATCATGGCACGTGATCGGCATAAAACTTCAACTTTCGTGAATGCTTCAGTCTCGGATAACATTTCCCACGTGAGAGGTGCTTTTTAGTATTCTTCCGACATGCGACCGCAAATGTCAGCACACTACTTTGTTTTTGATTGGAGTGTCCATATGTGGTCGGTTGCGAGAAAACCAACAGCCGTAAAACTCACAGTTAAGCCCAGGGACGCATAATTGCACTTCACAACCTAAATGCAGTCACTATTTTTTTTAAGGAACTATGCCGTTTTTGTGTCAGGACAGCAGATCTGCACGAGACAAATGCTGTGACGTAACTCTTTGCAGGCCTGACAGGGATTGCGGAGCAAATCTACATTGTGATGCTTCTGTGACCATTTGAATGGTGCGCCGTCCAGATAGGTACGAGAGGGATTCCGATGCACGATGTTACGCCACTTTCACTATTCTAGACTTCCGAGAGGCGTGACATTGAAAGAGCTGCAACTACAGAATAAAAATCCTCCTATTCAGTATGACTGTGCTCCATAAGCACTTATGCTGTAGAAGAGCTACGTCACTAAATTTGCCATATATATTTGCTATTCTGTAGCAAAAAATACCATAGCTGTATTAAAATTGTTGTTGTTGTTGTGGACTTCAGTCCTGAGACTGGTTTGATGCAGCTCTCCAAGCTACTCTATCCTGTGCAAACTGCTTCATCTCCCAGTACCTACTGCAACCTACATCCTTCTGAATCTGCTTAGTGTATTCATCTCTTGGTCTCCCTCTACGATTTTTACCTTCCACGCTGCCCTCCAATACTAAATTGGTGATCCCTTGATGCCTCGGAACATGTCCTACCAACTGATCCCTTCTTCAAGTCAAGTTCTGCCACAAACTTCTCGTCTCCCCAATCCTATTCAATACCTCCACATTAGTTATGTGATCTACCCATCTAATCTTCAGCATTCTTCTGTGGCACCACATTTCGAAAGCTTCTATTCTCTTCTTGTCCAAACTAGTTATCGTCCGAGTTTCACTTCCATGCATGGCTACACTCCATACAAATGCTTTCAGAAATGACTTCCTGACACTTAAATCTATACTTGATGTTAACAAGTTTCTCTTCTTCAGAAACGCTTTCCTTGCCATTGCCAGTCTACATTTTATATCCTCTCTACTTCGACCATCATCAGTTATTTTGCTCCCCAAACAGCAAAACTCCTTTACTACTTTAAGTATCTCATTTCCTAATCTAATTCCCTCAGCATCACCAGACTTAATTCGACTACATTCCCTTATCCTCGTTTTGCTTTTGTTGATGTTCACCTTATATCCTCCTTTCAAGACACTGTCCATTCAATTGCTCTTCCAAGTCTTTTGCTGTCTCTGATAGAATTACAATGTCATCGGCGAACCTCAACGTATTTATTTCTTCTCCATGGACTTTAATACCTACTCCGAATTTTTCTTTTGTTTCCTTCACTGCTTGCTCAATATACAGATTCCTTTCATGTCCCTCGACTCTTATAACTGTCATCTGGTTTCTGTACAAATTGTAAATAGCTTTTCGCTCCTTGTATTTTACTCCTGCCACCTTCAGAATTTGAAAGAGAGTATTCCAGTCAACATTGTCAAAAGTTTTCTCTAAGTCTACAATTGCTAGAAACGTAGGTTTGCCTTTCCTTAATCTAGCTTCTAAGATAAGTCGTAGGGTCAGTGTTGCCTCACGTGTTCCGATATTTCTACGGAATCCAAACTGATCTTCCCCGAGGTCGGCTTCTACTAGTTTTTCCATTCGCCTGTAAAGAATTCGCGTTAGTATTTTGCAGCTACGACTTATTAAACTGATAGTTCGGTAATTTTCACATCTGCCAACACCTGCTTTCTTTGGGATTGGAATTATTATATTCTTCTTGAAGTCTGAGGTTATTTCGCCTGTCTCATACATCTTGCCCACCAGATGGTAGAGTTTTGTCAGGACTGGCTCTCCCAAGGCCGTCAGTAGTTCCAATGGAATGTTGTCTACTCCTGGGGCTTTGTTTCGACTCAGGTCTCTCAGTGCCCTGTCAAACTCTTCACACAGTATCGTATCTCCCATTTCATCTTCATCTACATCCTCTTCCATTTCCAAAATATTGTCCTCAAGTACATCGCCCTTGTATAGACCCACTATATACTCCTTCCACCTTTCTGCTTTCCCTTCTTTGCGTAGAACTGGGTTTCCATCTGAGCTCTTGATATTCATACAAGAGGCTCTCTTTGCTCCAAAGGTCTCTTTAATTTTCCTGTAGGCAGTATCTATCTTACCCCTAGTGAGATAAGCCTCCACATCCTTACATTTGTTCTCTAGGCATCCCTGCTTAGCCAATTTGCACTTCCTGTCGATCTCATTTTTGAGACGTTTGTATTCCTTTTTGCCTGCTTCATTTACTGCATTTTTATATTTTCTCCTTTCATCAATTAAATTCAGTATTTCTTCTGTTACCCAAGGATTTCTACTAGCTCTCGTGTTTTTACCTACTTGATCCTCTGCTGCCTTCACTACTTCCTCCCTCAAAACTACCCATTCTTCTTCTACTGTATTTCTTTCCCCCATTCCTGCCATTTGTTCCCTTATGGTCTCCCTGAAACTCTGTACAATGTCTGGTTTAGTCAGTTTATCCACGTCCCATCTCCTTAAATTCCCACATATTTTCAGTTTCTTCAGTTTTAATCTACAGTTCATAACAAATAGATTGTGGTCAGAGTCCACATCTGCCCCTGGAAATGTCTTACAATTTAAAACCTGATTCCTAAATCTCTGTCTTACCATTATATAATATATCTGATACCCTTTAGTATCTCCAGGGTTCTTCCATGTATATAACCTTCTTTTATGATTCTTGAACCAAGTGTTAGCGATGATTAAGTTGTGCACTGTGCACAATTCTACCAGGCGGCTTCCTCTTTCGTTTCTTACCCCCAATCCATATTCACCTACTACGTTTCCTTCTCTCCCTTTTCCTACTGTCGAATTCCAGTCACCCATGACTATTAAATTTTCGTCTCCCTTCGCTATCTGAATAATTTCCTTTGTTTCATCATACATTTCTTCAATTTCTTCGTCATCTGCAGAGCTAGTTGGCCTATAAACTTCTACTACTGTGGTGGGCTTGGGCTTCGTGTCTATCTTGGCCACAATAATGCGTTCACTATGCTGTTTGTAGTAGCTTACCCGCATTCCTGTTTTCCTATTCACTATTAAACCTACTCCTGTATTACCCCTATTTGATTTTGTGTTTATAACCCGGTAGTCACCTGACCAGAAGTCTTGTTCATCCTGCCACCGAACTTGACTAATTCCCACTATTTCTAACTTTAACCTATCCATTTCCCTTTTTAAATTTTCTAACCTACCTGCCCGAAAAGGGATCTGACATTCCACGCTCCGATCCGTAGAACGCCAGTTTTCTTTTTCCTGATAATGACATCCTCTTGAGTAGTCCCCACCGGGAGATCCGAATGGGGGACTATTTTACCTCCGGAATATTTTACCCAAGAGGACGCTATCATCATGTAACCATACAGTAAAGCTGCATGCCCTCGGAAAAATTTTACGGCTGTAGTTTCCCCTTGCTTTCAGCGGTTCGCAGTACCAGCACAGCAAGGCCGTTTTGGTTAGTGTTACAAGACCAGATCAGTCAATCATCCAGACTGTTGCCCCTGCAACTACTGTAAAGGCTGCTGCCCCTCTTTAGGAACCACACGTTTGTCTGGCCTCTCAACAGATACCCCTCGTTGTAGTTGCACCTACAGTAAGGCTATCTGTACCGCTGAAGCACGCAAGCCTCCCCACCAACGGCAAGGTCCATGGTTCATGGGGGGGGCATTAAAATTAGAAAAGCTTAATTCTTGTATGCATTACTGTGGTCTCAAGCAGCAATAAAATTACAAGTCATTATGTTCCACCGAGTAATTTAAGACTATTTTCGCAATCTGTTAGAAGTATACGACATATACAAACGGTAATGAAACGAAGTTAAACAGACACACAAACAAGTGCTTCCCTGTCGCATGTCATTCAGAAAACAGGACAGTGTATGCAGCTAGTAACTGAATGGCCTGGCGAATACTGGAAATGGCTTCTCGAGCTAATAGTCTGTGCTCAACGAGGAAATCGGACTCATACGTAAAATTATCTGCAGCTATGAGTCCCTGCTATCACAGAACAATCAACGCTGCCTCAAGAAATAGGATTCATTACCCAAAGAAATAGGATTCATCATCAGGTTCACAACCTCTGTAAACTCAAATATCATTCGACAAGCATTTTATTTATGTGGCCGCAAACTGTGAATTTCTACATTTTTGTACTAGAAGACAATAAACGAGACAATCCATTTATCTTTCAAAAACTCCAGTAGGGTTGAAGGTCTCATAATTTACAGTTGCTGTCACCAGATGGTACCGAACAAATTTTAATATCATTTATGAAGGACAAATATATTTTGGTACCAAAGGCTGTTCAATGATGTAGGACAAATGGAAGTTTCAACTCAGTATTTATTTGGCCTTAGTACGCTATTAGTTAGACTTCGTCAATCAAATCTGTAGATAGGTGTTTTCTTTTCGTTAAGGAAGTGGTGTAGCATCATACGAGAGGCAACGCGTCCTAACTAGCAGTGCACGTTAAGATTGCTTCGACGTCTAATGTGGAAATAATTAATATCAAGCTGATGGTTTAGCAGAACCAGAGTAAAGTCATAGTCGCACAGTAGCCAGCAGCTGTTGTATCAAAACGCGTAAAAATTCAGATACTCTTATGCGGATGTATAAAAAAATGCAATTTCGTGAAGATCATGTATAATTGAATGGCATTATAGGCACATCTACACTTATCTCGATACGTATTTAGAAAGCTATACAGGGTGACCGGGCCAAATATCTCACGAAATAATCGTCAAACGAAAAAACTACAAAGAACGAAACTTGTCTAACTTGAAGGGGGAAACCAGATAGCGCTATGGTTGGCCCGCTAGCTGGTGCTGCCACAGGTCAAACGGATATCAACTGCATTTTTAAAAATAGAAACCCCCATTTGTTGTTAAATATTCGTGTAGTACGTAAAGACATGTGAATGTTTAGTTAGGCCACTTTTTTCGCTTTGTAATAGATGTCGCTGTAATAGTCACAAACGTATAAGTACGTGGTATCACGTAACAGTCTGCCAGTGCAGACGGTATTTGCTTCGTGATACATTATCCGTGTTAAAATTGACCGTTTACCAATTGCGGAAAAGGTCGATATGTGTTGATGTATGGCTGTTGTGATCAAAATGCCCAACGGGAATGTGCTATGTTTGCTGCTCGGTATCCTGGGCGACATCATCCAAGTGTCCGGACCGTTCGCCGGATAGTTAAGTTATTTAAGGAAACAGGAGGCGTTTAGCCACATGTGAAACGTCCAACAAATGATGATGCCCAAGTAGGTGTTTTAGCTGCTGTCGAGGCTAATCCGCACATCAGTTAGAGAGAAATAGAGCGAGAATCGGGAGTCTCAAAAACGTCGGTGTTGAGAATGTTACATCAACATTGATTGCACCCATACCACATTTTTATGCACCAGGAATTGCTTGGCGACGAATTTGAACGTCGTTTACAGTTCTGCCACTGAGAACAAGAGAAATTACGGGACGATGACAGATTTTTTTCACGCGTTCTATTTAGCGACGAAGCGTCATTCACCAACAGCGGTAACGTAAACCGGCAAAATATGCACTATTGGGCAACGGAAAATCCACGATGGCTGCGACAAGTGGAACATCAGCGACCTTGGCGGGTTTGTGTATGGTGCGGTATTATGGGAGGAAGGATAATTGGCCCCCATTTTATCGATGGCAGTCTAAATGGTGCAATGTATGCTGATGTCCTACTTAATGTTCTACCGATGTTACTGCTATATGTTTCACTGCATGACAGAATGGCGATGTACTTCCATCATGATGAATGTCCGACACATAGCTCGCGTGCGGTTAAAACGGTATTGAATAGCATATTTCATGACAGGCGGATTGATCGTCGAAGCATGGGCCGCACGTTCACCAAATCTGACGTTCCCGGATTTCTTTCTGTGGGGAAAATTGAGGGATATTTGCTGTCGGGATCCACCGACAACGCCTGACAACTTGCGTCAACGCATTGTAAATGCATGTGCGAACATTACGGAAGGCGAACTACTCGCTGTTGAGAGGAATGCCGTTACACGTATTGCCGAATCCATTGAGGTTGACGGAGATCATTTCGAGCATTCATTGCATTAATGTGGTATTTACAGGTAATCACGTTGTAACAGCATGCGTTTTCAGAAATGATGAGTTCACAAAGGTAGATGTATCACATTGTAACAACCGAAATAAAATGTTCAGACGTACCTACGTTCTGTATTTTAATTTAAAAATCCTACCTGTTCCCAACTGTTCGTCTAAAATTGTGAGCCATATGTTTGTGACTATTACAGCGCCATCTATCAAAAAGCGAAGAAAGTGGTCCAACTAAAACATTCATATTTCTTTACGTACTAGACGAATATGTAATTAAGTAATTAAAAATGGGGGTTCCTATTTTTAAAAAATGGCAGTTGATATGCGTTTGACCTATGGCAGCGCCATCTAGCCGGCCAACCATAGCGCCATCTGGTTTCCCCCTTCAAGCTAGACTAGTTTCTTTCTTTGTAGTTTTTTCGTTTGACGCTTATTTCTTGAGATATTTGGCCCGGTCACGGCCAATGGACCACTCTGTATATGCTGTGTAGCGGACTGCACATTCTTTTTTAGAAGCGATGTTGCTGAATTGCATCGGAGGTAAGCAGCACGGCTTCAAACCGCTCTCCTCAATCAACAGCTCTTGGAAACCACCTCATCGAACAAAGAAAGGTGAATTTCGCAGGCTATTAGAGCTCCTGGCGTCCCCTGTGATTCCTATACACTCGGTCGGCTTCGAGAAAGCAAAAGATATGTTCCACAATTCAACAGCAAATTTAAGTCGTTGTCGCTATCGTCCAGTGAAGCGCTATCGAGAGATCTCAGTAGGTTATCCATTTTGGCCCTAATGCATCTCTACTGCACTATTTCATCAGAACTATAAAGGCACCCCGTCGTGATTTAGGTTTTCCACGATTTCCCTAAATCGCTTCAGGCAAATGCGGGGATGGTTCCTTTGAAAGAACACGGCCGATTTCCTTCCCTCATCCGATGGGACCGATGACCTCGCTGTTTGGTCGCCTCCCGCGAGTCAACCAACCAACCAACCTATGTAATGCGGAACTGGTCACTAGATGTCACGAGAAGCTCGCCCGCCAATATTAAAGGAGAGGAGGGGGGGGGGGGGGAGTGCTTTGTTGTCAGCAGAGAAGCAGCGGCAGCTGAGGCGTCTGTCAGGAGAGGTCGGTGACTCGGATCGCGGATACCTGAACGTGACCTGAGTAACAAATACACCAGACTTCCAAGCGTTTCAGAGGTGCCCAGGCTGACTGTGGAGTGGAAACGCCACAGCTGAACCAGCACCAGGGAGACATCACACACTGACAGAAATGGCGCAGCGTTGTAAAGAGTCGCGCGAAACCAGCAGCAGGAATCACTGGTCAGCTCCAAAGCTCTGCCGCCTCTCCAGCTAGCATAGTGACTGTGCACTGGGAGCTGGATGGAGTACAATGCTCCAGCAACTCCTCATACCCCACACATTTCTATAGTCAATGCTACGCGACGCTTGAGCTTGTGTAGAGTGCGACGCCAGTGGACAATGATTTGGGGCGATGAATCACGAAATCGCCTGTGCCAATCTGATGGAAGGATTTGGGTCTAGCGTGTACTTGATCGACGTTACCGCTATCATATGCAGAGTCAACATTGAGGTAACGGAGCAGGAGTTATCGTACGCGAATGTCTTTCGCGGTAAGGAAACGCTAAATATCGAAGGATATTAACATATATCACAGCAATGTGTCCTGGATGCAGTAGAGGAAGAGTTAGGAGACGCTTGTTTTTATCCGCATGACAATAAACGCTGTCATAAAGCAAAATCTGTGAGGCATTCGTTTGTCCACAATAGGATTCCTGAAAAATACTGAGTCCCGACCTGAATCTAATGCAAAACCTATGGGACGAATTAGAACGCGAACTTCGCTCCAGACCGCACCTCTCAACGTCACTGCCTCGTCTGGTTTCGGTTCTTGAGGAAGAATGAGCTGTCATTCCTTCACAGAGACTCAGGCACCTCACTGAAAGTATTCCTACTGGTTCAAGGTGTCATCAAGGAGATGGGTCGGCATGCACGATATTCACGTCCACTAATACATGTTCTCATACTTTTGACCGGATAGTTTATGTATCTGGGATTTTTGTATCCCTTCGAAGGTCCATACTGGGAAATGAATTTTAGGTTTTGTTCACATCCTGGCTGATTTCGCTTACGGGTACGTTGAGAACGTATAGCTATTATACAGTATATTACACGTGCTTTCACTTTGTACAGTCTTTAGCTTGACCACTAGGGATTGTAGAAATTATTACTAAACAGCTAACCCAGGGCACGGCTCTAGTCGTAGGTTTCCTATCTAACGGTTTCCAGGGGCAAAAGAAATTTGATTTTCAATATCTGATACGGTTATTGACCGAATTAAAAAATTGAAAGTGCTTTAAGATCTGTTTATTAAGAGCTATAATCTTGTGTTAAAGGCTTAACACGGTAAGTTAAGTATTACAGTTAGAAGCTCTGTATATATCTTAAGACGAGCCTAAGTCACGGCGCGCAATTCACCCAGAATATGTTCATTCAGTGTTTGAGAATGCGAGCACTTAGCTACTTCCAACAACCTTTAAAGGCAATTTGAAGCCTTTTGTAAACTCTCTCTCTCTTACATGCTTAACGATATATGTTTAAGGCAATTGCTCATTCTTAATCAAGCGTTTGAACCTGTTTTAAACGTGGGATTCAATAGAGAATCAGGGGCGGAGGGTTTAGTGGTAAATAACAGAAGTGTTTTCTGAAAGTTTGAATAAGTTATGTTTCAAAATCGTCATGACGTGCTGAGACATAATTCTTTATTTATTACAGGTTTCGCTCTTCTGGCTATCTTCAGACATCATAAAATTGTTTATAGCAGTTGGCACAGAGTGCTTTTAAACGAAAAAGTGGAACTTCATTATGACAACACGCGAAGTTTGTTATTGTTCACTGACGCAACATGCCTTTACTTCTGTTTGACGCTACAGTAAAAAAGTTGCCGTAGCGGCTGGTGTAAATAACTGTTGTGATATCTGAAGTTGATCGGCAGTTCTTAGCGGCTTCCAAATATGACTATTTTGTCACACTTACCAGCTGCTACGCACCACCTAACCAAAATATGTTGTTCAAAATTTTTGTCTCCAATGTAGCCTTAAATGGCAGCTAAACGTGGAAGATAAAACAGCACAGACAAGAAGAGGAAAGAAGATTTGGAAGAAATCTAGTGTCACAGAAAAATGCTAAAGATTATGGGGATCGAATAACTAATGAAGAGGTACTCACGCTCTGGTGAAAGGAGCCTTATAGAGAAGTTTGGATTGATGGGATACATCCTGAGGAATCAAGGACTCATCAGTTTGAGTTTTGATGGATGTGCAAGTAGAAAAAAATTATAGAGGCGGACCTTGACTACAGCAGTAGTGTTCAAGTGGATGTCGGATGCAGTGATCATACTGTATAGTTGCGCTCAACGAAAACTGCGGTTCTGTAGTTTTGGTACAGTACATGAATGACGCAGTAATGGTAGGGTACCGGAAGTATTGGTAGCATTGGGAGAGAAAGAAACGTAAATAAATGTATGAGATATAAACTGGGAGGAGACAACTTTTGCTTTGTTTGTATGCTTGCTTTGGACGTGTGTAGAACCGCACATCATTCAGTGTCAGCCGTTGTGTATTTTATATCCTTACAAAATATACATTATTTTTATAGGCAATAAAAATTAGCTCATTTCGTAGCTTATGCCTCTTTATGTAACCAAAGGAATTACTATTTATGCAAGTATAGTTTACACGCACAAACGTAAGAAAATCTATATAATTATTGCCACTCTTTTGTAGTCGATAGGATGTTCTTCATCATAGTCAAAGGCAAGAGTTTCCTGTCATTATTGATAAGTGTGGAAGTTGTTTATGAGTAACAGAAACGTGTTTTATATAGGCTCAACGAAGTATTAATACGATGTGTCATATATTTTTGTTTTGCGTTTTTTTTCTTTTCAGTTTTGCCCTTCATTACAACATCTCTCTGTTTCACGTTACAGATCAACAATGAAACCTGAATTAAACATTGACAGTTTGAATTTTGTTATGATTACTGTTCATTTTTAAGTAACAGACAGGAGGATAAGTATGTGTGACAAAATTGTTCCATAGGTTATGCTGCCCTCTATGTTCCCTCATTCAGCTTCTAGACAGTTCACCGCTTCCTGTTTGTAGGGGAATCTAGTAAGACACAGATCGCATACACAAACATAGCGATCGAAACGAGGTAACGCCCGAGAGGTATGCAGTACACCTAACGTTCTGGTAACGGGGTTACGGTCTTACCTGACCAAGGCTACTAGGAAAACTACTTAGTCTACACTTACTTATGATAGTCTACAGCAGCCTAATGTAGTTTTACAACTCCGATACAAATATAAAGAGGCTTGCAGTAGACAGAGTAATGTGGGAGCTGCATCTAACCCGTCTCCAGACTGGAGAGGAGGCTGGAGTGTGGTATTCGATTCCCCTCCGCCCCCTCCTTTCCCTCTACTCTTTTAAATATTGACGACTGACTTGTAGCGTAGCACGAGATCTAGATGAAGGTGATAACTGGTTGCGAGATGGCGATGCGAATGAAAGCGAATGCCAAATAAAGACTGTGCTAAGAGATTAACTTCTGCCGTACTCTAATGTTGACGTTCGCGCCATATTTGAAAGCAGTTTGCCATATTCTACGCACTTTTCGCCTTAAAAACTAATACTGCAAAGTGAATTCAGAAAATGTGTATAACATACTGGACAAGTTTCCGACGAGTATTTTGATACATATTATGTACATACATGTTATACATTAACGAAGCAAAATGTAAGTGGGGTCCACTGCGTAATTTAGCGAACAACAACAGTAGACTGCTTTCCTTCTGGCATGTACAACAGACTAGAAAATTTCTGAAATAACGATATTTCCGCCATAGACTATAACCGTTGTTTATATTAAGCCACCGGCAAGCTTTTTCTGTTAGGCCGTTGTCACGCGGTATTCGACGTGCACGAGGACAGGCCGGTGGGGCCCGGCAAACGTAAAACACGCGACAGGCAGACAGGCGTAAAAACAGTTGAAAATCTGCAGCAGAAACGAAACTACAGCTCTGTGTGAGTCAGCTGTAGTGAAGTGTATTATCCTTGAACCAGCGGTGGTGACACTGATAGTAATATTAGCAACTGGGTGTGCGCTGAGGTGTTGTTCTCGTTCGTCTCAAAAAAGACTCTTTGCTTTTGAAGTCTAGGACATGGCAGCAATCAGCAACCGTAGCATTATGGATACAATGGGAAAAATTCAGCCAACCAGTTGCATCTTAAAAATTTATTCGAACCTTTACCTAAGTTTATGCGGATATACACTTGTCTTCCCCAGAAGCAGTAATAATACTCGTTATATGTTGTGCGAAAAGACAAACGAAGTCATAGGGCTCAGTTACCAGTAAAATGATCCATATAAATGCTATGGCACAGATTGGTCAATGGCTGACTATAAATAATGATTATAATCGATGGCGGAAATGATATCACTTCAGAAATATTTTACCATTGTTGGACGAAATATGTACATAATGTGGACCAAAATATTCGCCGGAAACCTGTCCATTATCTCACACACCTTTTCTGAATTTACTTTGAAGTTCTAGTATTTACGACCAAAAGTGGGTAAAATTTTTTGTACTAATTTTGCTCATTATTTTGCCAAAAGTTTTATGTTTGTCCACTGTATGCAGGTGGACAGACAGCTCGGTGGCCTGACCTCATGCGCGTCAACTACCTGGTGACAACAGCATAACAGACGAAATAATTATAGTCGATGGCGAAAATGTTGTCCCTTCGGTAGCAGCTTAAATGACATTTGCCTTCACAGCGAAAATGCGTCGTAGAGAGGAGGCGCCGTGTACCTGTGGCAGGATGAGCAGCAGCAGCAGCAGCAGAGAGAGCGACGCGAGGGTGGTGCTAGCGGCCACCATGGTGCGGGCGTTCCATGGCAGGAGCAACCAGGGGCAGAGGCGAGGCGGCGGCGGCGGAGGCTGCGGCGGAGGCGGAGGCGTGCTGCGGACTGCTCGGCCGCCCCATGCGCCGCCTCTCGCCACCCCTCCCCCTCCCCCTCCCCCTGCCCCCACCACCACACCCCTGGTCACGTGCCGCGGCCCTCGACCTGCTATTGTCACCTGTTGCTCCTACACCGACGCATTTGGGACAGGCATCTCCGACAGACTCTCGGGGCTTGCAAGCCGCCTCCACCTCGCATGCGCCTCAATGAATACAGCACGCTTGCGGTTATCTGAGATTACTCGGGGCCGACACTGCACGAATAAACGGGAACTCTAGATAATCCGGCCGGTCGGTGTGGCCGAGCGGTTCTAGGCGCTTCAGTCTGGAACCGCGCGACCGCTACGGTCGCAGGTTCGAATCCTGCTTCGGGCATGGATGTGTATGATATCCTTAGGTTAGTTGGGTTAAAGTAGTTCTAAGTTCTAGGGGACTGATGACCTCAGATGTTAAGTCCCATAGTGCTCAGAGCCATTTTTTTCTAGATAATCCCAAATTGGCGCGCACTTCAGTCTGAGAGGCTAAAGTTCGCTTGGCCATACCCTTTCTGTACTGTGTATAGTAAGTTCCGGGAGACAATTGTTCTACTCGAAGAGATAAGAATATACGTGCATAAGAGCATATCACGACGTCATCTTCTCCACGAATAGACGAGTTATCCAAAGCAGCTTTTCTACAGAATTTCGCCCACCTCCATTCCAGTTTGAAATGTAAATAAGCTCTACTCCCTTTGACAGTAACAATATGCAGATACTAACCACATTAACCTAGCATGTTCTTTTAACGCCCATTCTCGCAATATTTATGTGCAATTGTTTCTTATCATTTATTTTGTTCCTTTACTAAACCATAATATATATATAACATAAATGTCAATAACGTTTTTTTGCAAACTTTTCGTTACTTCTTTATTTTAAATCTTACCAATGTTCATTCACCTTAAACGGTATGTAATGAAACGTTTGTACACTGTAAATTTTATGCTGTCACATCGATGTACAGAATTATCATAACATCCCTGGCAGCAAAATTCTTTGGCACTATTTTATGTGTGACATGTTGTTGTTGTTATGGTCTTCAGTCCAGAGACTGGCTTGATGCAGCTCTCCATGCTACTTTATCCTGTGCAAGTTTTTTCATCTCTGAGTAACTATTACAACTTATATCCTTCTGAATCTGCTTATTGTATTTATCTCTTTGTCTCCCTTTACGATTTTTAACCTCCACGCTGCCATCCAATACTAAATTGGTGATCCTTTGATACATCAGAACGCGTCCTGCCAATCGATCCCTTCTTCTAGTCAAGCTGTGCCACAAATTCCTGTTCTACATCTACATCCATACTCCGAAAGCCAACAAGTGGATCATTCTTCTTAAATATGGGGCACACAATTGCAGTTTTCAAATCTGCAGGAATGGTTTCTGTCTCCCAAATTGTTTCTATTAACGCCAGTATTTCTAATTCCAGTTGTGGACCTTCATTCTTTAATAGCATATATCTTGTCCCCGCCACTAGCCTTTTTACTCTTTAATTTCTTTTTTGCTTGCTGTATTTCATTTACTGATGCGGTAGTAACTGTATCTGCTGTGTCAATTGTATGAGGTTACTCCAATTTAAAGTAAGGGTGTGGGTCATTGCAGTTGAGAAGTTGTGAAAAGCATCCCTTCCATCTTTTTTGTATGTCATTTTTGTTGGTCAATAAATGGTTCAAATTGCTCTGAACAGCGACTTAACTTCTGAGGTCATCAGTCGCCTAGAACTTAGAACTAATTAAACCTAACTAACCTAAGGCCATCACACACATCCATGCCCGAGGCAGGATTCGAACCTGCGACCGTAGCGGTCGCTCGGCTGCAGACTGTAGCGCCTAGAACCGCACGGCCACTCCGGCCGGCCTGTTGGTCAATATTTTCCTATACTGATCCTTTGTAAACTGTTCCTTTTTACTGAATTTACCAAAGGATTTTTTTTTATATTTCGATACACCTGCCTTGTCCTGTGATGTTGGAAATGATCCTCTGCTTCTCTCATCATATTGTTATAGTATTCACTTTTCTCTTGTCTTAGGGTTCTTTGTGTTTCTTGGCGGAGTTTATAGTATCTTTCCTTCAGTGTCATATTGTCCCCTTCTTTAATCCATTCATTCCTTTGCCTTTTCTTAATCCTTCTTCTAAGATAAATCGTAGGGTCAGTATTGTCTCGCGTGTTCCAATATTTCTACGGAATCCAAACTGATCTTCCCTGAGGTCGGTTTCCACCAGTTTTTCCATTCGTCTGTACAGAGTTCCTATCAGTATTTTGCAGCCATGACTTATTAAACTGATAGTTCAGTAATTTTCACATCTGCCAACACCTGCTTTCTTTTGGGATTGGAATTATTATATTCTTCTTGACGTCTGAGGGTATTTCGCGTGTCTCATACATCTTGTTCACCAGATGGTAGCGTTTTGCCATGGTTGGCTCCCCCAAGACTCAGTAGCTCTAGTGGAATGTTGTCTATTCCCGTGGACTTATTTAGACATGTGTGACATAACCACCTTTATGTGGTACAAACGATTTGATGTGTGTGTATGTTTGTGTGTGTAATGATCTACATGAAGTGCATATTTTTTTCTATCGAAAAGTGTTTAAATGCTGGCGCACGCCTTCGCCAGCACACCCGTCGGCGCCAGGAAACACTGTGCGGCAGGCGCTGACCTAGGCGCGCCTATGACAAGAGAATGAAGACACGCCACCAGGCTTCTCCGCCGTCGACCGAGCTGTCTCAGTGTCACTACCTGAGCACCTCAGTACGTCGCAGTGGGAGTCAGTTCACATTGCACCGCGGTACGTCCCACTGTGCTCTAGTCTTACACAGCGGTATTCGTCGCCTCGCCTAGCTGTGAGGGAACGTTAGTCATTGTATACGGCTGTGATATGGAAACGGACAAGATGTAAGAATTAGCACATGTCATTTGAATGCTGCTAATCACAGAACTTCAGATTGGACACCATTGAAGTTAAGTACTCAGTTGGTTTCTGTAATAAAGTGTATTTTAACCACGTGTGCATTTTGTGTTGTAGTGAGAGGAAACCGGCCACCCACCTATCATACCACCCTTTCCTCATTCAGCCAGGAACCACAGAACGCTACAAGAGGGCACAGCCACAGTTTTTATATGGTTTTTAGCACTTCATGAACATTAGCAGTCAACCGTATAACATCATTACGTAGTAGATTGGACGTACGTAACCTCAATCTAATATAATACTACGTTAGAGATCTGTTTACATTGTTTTAATTCCTTTTTAGGTACGGTTCTCACTTGTCTTTTTGTTGTAGTTCACTATCACCCCAAGGCATTTTCGCCATACAGGAGAAAATCAGCAGAGAATCAGAATAAACAACAAAAAATATAGTTCTCAAGTCTTAAGATGTATCTGTGGGATGTAAATGGGAATGAGCGTTTGGCGTCATTGACCGGAAGGCCCCTTCTGGGGCATGTCCCGCCGCCTTGGTGCAGGTCTTATTACATTCGACGCCACATTGGGCGACTTGCGCGCTGAATGGGATGAAATGATGATGAAGACAGCGCAACACCCGGTCCCTGAGCGGAAAAAAAATTCCCGACCCAGCCGGGAATCGAACCCGGGCCCGTAGGACGGCAATCCGTCACGCTGACCACTTTTTTTTTATCGTTGTGTTTCGTCGTTGCGTACGTCACATGACATCCGTGAAAGTTCGATTATGGATCCTTGCACTCAGTTCAGAGGTCAACCAGCACTCTGACCACACGCTGGACTACCGTGCTTTCTGTACCACTCAGTTATCGGGGCGGACAATGCGTTGGATGGAAAACTGATTATGAAAATGAATAGCATTACTCACAGTGGCTGGTGGCTGTTTTCTTCTCTTGTATTTAATGCTCAGCTACGCTCTCAAAATGTCAGTTTTCGACAAAATAGCACAAAATTTTTCTGTTCGATATTACTGAAGTACTGAAACGTCCCCTTAGAAAAACTGTACACGACTGTGCTTAAACTGACACACAATATTTTTTTAGCGCAACGCAATCTGACTTTCAGTAATCCCTACAAGAGAATGGCCCTGACGAACATTAACCTATACGTTTCACAAATCACTTACCTCACAAAAATCTTCGTTACTCGAACTACTGCAATACAGCGAGCGCCACTACTGCCAGCTAACTAAAAGATTCAAACTACGGAAGTCACTAACTACTGATAGGCATAGTTAGCAAATGAAAGATTTTAATAGAGAACAAACAATGTATTTACCTTAATACTCGTAATATATATATCAGTTCATGACACCAATTCCTACAAATTTCAAAACTCCGCCATCTCTCTCCCCACGTCCACCACTGCTGGCGGCTCACCTCCAACTGCGCAACGCTACGCGCTGTTAGCATCCAGCTGCCGCTGCCCGACACTACAATGGCAGACAACAATGCAAACTAGCCACAGACAGCGCACAGCACAGCCAGTGATTTTTCATACAGAGCGCTACGTGGCGGCGGCGTTAGCAATTAAAACACTTAAACAGCCTACTTATAGTACCCACTCCGAAAGTTGCGCCCTTCGTAGCGCTGATACGCAAACCTCCAGATGCCAGTCAGTCAGATCGGTACCAAACGCTGTACATAGACAGAGTATCAACCAAAACACCGATATAGTTTGTTCTATGTGCTGTCATCCAGGACCACGTGCGTAAACGGTGGATAATAAGTACCTCATGACCTACGGAGCACAGGAAAAACATAACTGTGAGCGTTTGTCGAGTGGAGCTACTTCGGAGAAGTCGGTAGATCGTTAGTTCGTCAAACCAAGAGTACCGCATTCGAGCCCTGGCTATCCCAGGTTTTGTACTGGATTGTGAAACTGTTATATGAGACTTCGGAATTTGTAGATATACAGCAGTGCTGCCATCTAGCAGTCAGTTATTGTTCTTATCATTACTATTAATACTTCCGCATGTGTTATGCAATTGTTTCTTAAAACTTCTGTTCATATTGTTTATTTTTTGAAACTACAAAGGTACTGTATGTTTTCTACTTTCGGGTACAGAAAGCGAAACGGACTAACAATAGAACATTGCTGTAAGCTGCGGACAGTCCGTCCTTTTACATGTGAGGAACATGCTGCCCACGTGACAGTTGCACCTGTACTGAAGTACAAAAACTGGCAAGGCTAGGACTGGAAACCGGGTACCCCCGTACGACAAACTAACGCTCTGCGAACTTTCCCGAAAGAGCACTGCGCAACAGATGCTCACACTTATGCTTTACCTGGGCTCCGTATGTGTTAGCTACTAGTTATAGTTTACGCACGTTCTGCTGGATGACAGCGCACAGCACAAACTGTGTCGATGTTTGATTGATACTCTGTGGATAAACAACGTTTGGTACCGCTCTGAGTGTCTGACATCTGCATGCGTGGGTGTGAGTTTCTCGGCTAGAACAGCAATTGCTTGGATCCTGTAGCAATGTTTAAATCGTGTCATTCCTCCTGATGAAGTGTTAAATTTTCCTTTAACCTTCGGAGTTTCATTGAACTCTCTTGCGTCCTCTATTAACATCTACCCTGCTGGAATCATAAGTGCAGTGCTTCATCTATTTCCACGTAAGTTGCTCTTCAGGCTGTTACGTACGGCTTTGTACGTGCTTTGGTTGCAAATTTGACAGCTTTCTCTTTCTTTAAGTCTCTCACTGTTTGTTCGCCTATTTCATAATCATGACAAAGATGGACATTCACCCCTTTTATAGCTTTTTTATAATTTCTAATTTCTTTTTTTACCGTTATAACAAACGCTTGCATTTCTCTGTCCTCTTCCTAGAACATCTAAACTGCCCGTAACTTTACATCAGCGAGACATGTGATATGTTAACGCTAATTGTCAAAAAACCATGGTATTGTTGAGATCTGTCGGAAGTTTGAAAAGTACCTCCATCAATGTATTTCATGGCGGTATTTAACAGTAAGCTTTATTTTACAATCAATACAGATCAAAAATTGTGAAGTGAAGAGACCCAGGAGGAAACCTAAATCATTTTCTTTTACTATTGGCTTCAACTGAATTAGATATTAGCGGTCAAGGAAACACACAGGGCGTTAAATAGGAGTGTGACATATTCCTAAAGGAGGATATCGGTCAGATCTACAAGACAATTTTCTATGATGTTATGTATGGAAACCATTACATGTTGAGGTAAGGGCCATTGAAGATTCGCTGTTTACAGCCTGCATTTTATTTACAAATAATCCAGGATTCGTGAGAGATGGCATATTGTCCATGACAGAATCATTCATTTTACGAAACAGGTTAACCAGTGTTCTATATTAGATGTGTTGATACAATATCGACATGGATGTGTAGATTCTTTCCCCAAGAAACATCGATACATAAAGATAGTGGTTTGCCCGGCGGTATAAAATGTATCAATATCGAAAAGGTCATATCGAGTGCTGATAATTTTATTTCATTTTATATTCTTTTTCGCAGTTTTCCATAAATAGTTGGAGCTGTTCTTTTGAAATTGTAGTACAACACAATTTTATTTTCACTGTGTGTTATATGGTCATTCCATTTTAAATCACTCCCAATGCCTACTCCCAGATAATTTATGGTATTAACTGCTTCCAGCTGCTGACCTGCTATATTGTAGCTAAATGATAAAGGATCTTTTTTTCTATGTATTCACAGCACATTACACTTGTCTACATTGAGATTCAGTTGCCATTCCCTGCACCATGCGTCAATTCTTTGCAGATCCTTCTGTATTTTATTACAATTTTCCATTGTTACAACCTCTCGATATACTACAGCATTATCCGCAAAAAGCCTCGGTGAACTTCCGATGTTATCCACAAGGTCATTTATATACACTCCTGGAAATGGAAAAAAGAACACATTGACACCGGTGTGTCAGACCCAACATACTTGCTCCGGACACTGCGAGAGGGCTGTACAAGCAATGATCACACGCACGGCACAGCGGTCACACCAGGAACCGCGGTGTTGGCTGTCGAATGGCGCTAGCTGCGCAGCATTTGTGCACCGCCGCCGTCAGTGTCAGCCAGTTTGCCGTGGCATACGGAGCTCCATCGCAGTCTTTAACACTGGTAGCATGCCGCGACAGCGTGGACTTGAACCGTATGTGCAGTTGACGGACTTTGAGCGAGGGTGTATAGTAGGCATGCGGGAGGCCGGGTGGACGTACCGCCGAATTGCTCAACACGTGGGGCGTGAGGTCTCCACAGTACATCGATGTTGTCGCCAGTGGTCGGCGGAAGGTGCACTTGCCCGTCGACCTGGGACCGGATCGCAGCGACGCACGGATGCACGCCAAGACCGTAGGATCCTACGCAGTGCCGTAGGGGACCGCACCGCCACTTCCCAGCAAATTAGGGACACTGTTGCTCCTGGGGTATCGGCGAGGACTATTCGCAACCGTCTCCATGAAGCTGGGCTACGGTCCCGCACACCGTTAGGCCGCCTTCCGCTCACGCCCCAACATCGTGCAGCCCGCCTCCAGTGGTGTCGCGACAGGCGTGAATGAAGGGACGAATGGAGACGTGTCGTTTTCAGCGATGAGAGTCGCCTCTGCCTTGGTGCCAATGATGGTCGTATGCGTGTTTGGCGCCGTGCAGGTGAGCGCCACAATCAGGACTGCATACGACCGAGGCACACAGGGCCAACACCCGGCATCATGGTGTGGGGAGCGTTCTCCTACACTGGCCGTACACCTCTGGTGATCGTCGAGAGGACACTGAATAGTGCACGGTACATCCAAACCGTCATCGAACCCATCGTTCTACCATTCCTAGACCGGCAAGGGAACTTCCTGTTCCAACAGGACAATGGACGTCGGCATGTCTCCTGTGCCACCCAACGTGCTCTAGAAGGTGTAAGTCAACTACCCTGGCCAGCAAGATCTCCGGATCTGTCCCCCATTGAGCATGTTTGGGACTGGATGAAGCGTCGTCTCACGCGGTCTGCACGTCCAGCACGAACGCTGGTCCAACTGAGGCGCCAGGTGGAAATGGCATGGCAAGCCGTTCCACAGGACTACATCCAGCATCTCTACGATTGTCTCCATGGGAGAATAGCAGCCTGCATTGCTGCGAAAGGTGGATATACACTGTACTAGTGCCGACATTGTGCATGCTCTGTTGCCAGTGTCTATGTGCCTGTGGTTCTGTCAGTGTGATCATATGATGTATCTGACCCCAGGAATGTGTCAATAAAGTTTGCCCTTCCTGGTACAATGAATTCACGGTGTTCTTATTTCAATTTCCAGGAGTGTATATTGTGAACAGCAACGGACCTACGACACTCCCCTATGTCACACGTGATATCACTCTTACTTCGGAAGACTTCTGCCCATTGAGAATGATATGCTGCGTTCTGTTAACTAGGAATTCTTCAATCCAATCAGAGAAATGGTCTGTTAGTCCACATGCTCTTACTCTGTTCATTAAACGACTGTGGGGAAGTGTATCAAACGCCGTGCGGAAGTCAAGAAACACGTTATCTACCTGGGAACCAGTGTCTATGGCCCTCTGAGTCTCGTGGACATTAGCGCGAGCTGTGTTTCACACTATCGTCTTTTTCGAAACCCATGCTGATTCCTACAGAGTAGATTTCTGGTCTCCAGAAAAGTCATTATACTCGAACATAATACGTGTTCCAAAATTCTGCAACTGATCGGCGTCAGAGATATAGGTCTATAGTTCTACACATCTGTTCAACGTCCCTTCTGGAAAACCGGGATTACCTGTGCCCTTTTCCAATCTTTTGGAACGCTACGCTCTTTTAGAGACCTACGGTACGCCGCTGCAAGAAGGGGGGCAAGTTCCTTCGCGTACTCTGTGTAAATTCTCTTCTACCCAACTCCATTTAGTACCTCCTCATTAGTTATGTGATATGCCCATCTAATGTTTAGCATTCTTCTACAGCACCACATTTCGAAAGCGTCTATTCTCTTCCTGTCTAAACTATTTATCATCCGTGTTTTAATTCCATACCTGGCTACACTCCATACAAATACTTTTAGAAAGGACTTCCTGACACTTAAATCTATACTCGATGTTAACAAATTTCTCTTCTTCAGATACGCTTTCCTTGCCATTGCCAGTGTGCATTTTATATCCTCTCTACTTCGACCATCGTCAGTTATTTTGCTCTCCACATAGCAAAACTCATCTACTACTTTAAGTGTCTCATTTACTAATCCAGTTCCCTCAGCATCACCCGAGTTAACTCGACTGCATTCCATTATCCTCGTTTTGTTTTTGTTGATTTTCATCTTATACCCTCCTTTCAAGACACTGCCCATTCCGTTCAACTGCTCTTCCAGGTTCCTTGCTGTCCCTGACAGAATTACAATGTCATCAACAAACCTCAAAGCTTTTATTTCCTTGCCATTTATTTTAATTCCTACTCCGAATTTTTCTTTTGTTTTCTTCACTGGGTGCTCAATATACAGGTTGAATAACATCAGGGATAGGCTGCAACCCTGTCTCACTCCTTCCCCAACCACTGCTTCCCTTTCATGCAGCTCGACACCGGCTGGCGGTGTGAATGGAATAATAAGATTTCCGATGTCAAGAAATAGCACACCAGTTTCGGTGAGAAACAATTTTTAGTGCAACTGGTGTGCAATTTCTTCATATCGGCGTTCTCCAAAAACAGCTGCTCGATATGATGAACAAAAATCTAAATGACACGATTGGTCTTTGCGGTGGTCGCAGACGTCTGGGGGGAAATGCTGACGTAATCGTCTTTCGGCGCTATGAATAAAAACTGCAACGTTTTGCTTCATCACGCAACTCTGATACTATCGCGCAGTTTTGACGCTACAGCTGCTAGGAAATGGGAAAAAAAAAAAACAGGGAAGTCTACATGAAGTGTTGTGGCAAAATGCGACATGTGACCAAACCGAATGACGGGCCCATAGGACACCTTTTATTGTGCCTCTTACGTGAAGTCACCACTGTTAGCAAAGTGGTTATCGGCAAATGTGAACGTGGATAATTTTCCTTTCAATTCTTGGTCGAAGGGGGATAGGCAGACTGCTAGATTGTACAGAATATCTAATAATAAATCAGTGCTTAAGTTGTAAGTAGGCTGTTTACATTTTCTTATTGGTAACGCCACATAGCGCTCTGTATGAAAATCACTGGCTGTGCCGTGTGCAGTCTGTGGCTGCTTGGCATTGTTGTAATAGTCGCCATTGTAGTGTTGGGCAGCGGCAGCTGGATGCTATCAGCGCGTAGCGTTGGGCAGTTGGAGGTGAGCCGCCAGCAGTGGTGGACGTGGGGAGAGAGATGGCGGAGTTTTGAAATTTGTAAGAATTGGTGTCATGAACTGCTATATATATTATGACTAGTGAGGTAAATACATTGTTTGTTCTCTATTAAAATCTTTCATTTGCTAACTATGCCTATCAGTAGTTAGTGCCTTCAGTAGTTTGAATCTTTTATTTAGCTGGCAGTAGTGGCGCTCGCTGTATTGCAGTAGCTCGAGTAATGAAGATTTTTGTGAGGTTAGTGATTTGTGAAACGTATAGCTTAATGCTAGTCAGGGCCATTCTTTCGTAGGGACTTTTGGAAGTCAGATTGCGTTGCGCTAAAAAAACTATTGTGTGTCAGTTTAAGCACAGTCGTGTATAAATTTTTCTAAGGGGACGTTTCATATGTCGACCCTTAGCCGAGGATACCTCACTGGAATCTTCTGATTTTTTCTTGTAGTTTGTGTAGTTAGTGTAGCCTTTGTTTATTGCTAGCGCCTTATCATAGAGAGAATTTCCTTTGTAGTTGCAGTCTTTCATTGTTGTACAGTAAAACCGTTGTGGCATGCATGTAGAGTTGCACCAAGTATTTCGCAGCTGCGCTTGCAATTAACTAGATATTATTTTCTATGTTAATGTATTCTCTTATTTTTGCTCTTCAAATTGTGTTTTTTTTCTGTGTTGTCATGTGAAATATTGTGACAATAATGGCGTGTGAAAAACGTAATACTAGGCTCCAAAGTAAACTGAGAAATGATAGTGAAGACGAAAGCAGTGTGTTAGCGCCACCATGTAATGAATTAACTAATGTTCAAGGTAGTAATTTGGTAATTGTGCATAGGGAAATGGAGCGGGTTGCAAATAATGGTGTAGGCAGTGAAGAAATTAGTGAACAGGGAAGCATTATCGATCGATCGGTTGGCAACAGCTCTCCTCAGGATTCTGAAATGACAGGACACAATATTGCAAATACTGTAGATTCAGGTTTTGCGTCCTCACCGTTTTCTCAAATAAGTCAAGACACATTTTCTGTTTTTCAAACTGCGAATATTGCCGGTGCAAATGCATTGCCGAATAGGACTAAGGAACATGTTTCAGACACCAGTGCATTGTTATTACAATTAATGCAACAAATGGGACAAAAGCTTCAAAAGTTAGACACAATGGAACAAAATCTTCAAAAGTTAGACACAATGGAACAAAATCTTCAAAAGTTAGACACAACGCATGAACAAAATCAGAAACAAATGGGACAGAATCTTCAAAAGTTAGACACAATGGAACAAAATCTTCGGAAGTTAGACACCACACTTGAACAAACACGTGAAGATTTAACTACTGAGTTACATAACATTGAATCGAGATGTCAAAAAATCTATAATGACGTAAAAACACAAATTTGTGAGCATTTCCAACCCATTTTTTCGCGGCATGAAAATGCATTACAGAATCACGAAGCAGCCATAAAAGAATTGCAAACTATTGTTCGTGAAAATCACGACACCTTGCAAGCTAGAATGGACTCAGTTGCATCTACCGATTCGGTTACGCAACTTGCAAAAACTCAAGCGAACTTAAAGGACACAGTAGATACTCTGAAAATTGGTTCAGAAAGACACACAGAGGAAATAATTTCACTGTCGGATAAAGTAGCCGAACTTTCGGATCAGTTCACTAATTTAACTACGAAGATAGATGATAATCTGAATGACACAAAACCGATAGTCTTTAATGACACAGAAGAGTACGAACAAATTAGGAAATTCAAACAAAGTCTGAATCAAATTAGTACGCAACACCAAAGAGAAATCCGGGAAGTAAAAGATCAGCTGTCACAGGTAATACAACAATTACATATTTCAGAGGACACTCGCGCTCCAATACGGGAAGAGGGACATAGGAATACGGAACAGCCACAAAATAATAACACAGGGCACTTCGAAAATTATGAAAGAAATTGGCAAGGTGCACCGAATTTTGAGATGGAACTGCCGTCACGACGTAACAATGAACGATATGCTACCCGCCGACACGATGATTTTGACTATTAGCTGTTCATTACTACACGTAAATTCAAAACATTTAAGAATTCTGGCAACGACATTCATCCACTAGCGTTGCTCCATCAATTCTCTCATTGTTTTCCTCCCAACTGGTCACTAGAGCACAGATTAGAATTTATGTGTGGCTACTTAGAGAATGAACCAGCTGTAAGAATGCGATCGGTCATTCACAATTGCCACAGTGAAGGAGAATTTCACCATGCCTTCCTCTCAGCATATTGGTCCCAAGCCACACAAGACCGAGTAAAACATGGCATCATGATGAGGAAACATTTCGAACAATCTGAATTTTCCAGTCTTGTCAAATATTTTGAAGACATGTTACATAAGAATCAGTATCTTTCAAACCCATACAGCCCCTCAGAACTCATCCGCATTTGCTTAATCAAATTACCTGAACATTTACGACAGATTATTTTAGCAGGACGATGCAAAGACGACATTGAAGCTTTTCAGGGACTGTTACAAGAACTGGAAATTGACACTGACAATCGCGGAACGCGAAAACAGGAGCACAACAATTACAGGTCACACCTGTCACAATTCCGCGATGACAGAAATAATACACGACAAGGCTATTCGTACAACGTAAATCGTGACCAAAACAGACACCACCCATATGACAACCGTTGGCAGAGTAGTAATAATTACAGGGAAAGGTCGTCTCTCAGCGGTAATGACTATCACAGAGACAATCAGAGACACAGACAATATGGGAATCAAAATAATTATTATCAAGGGAGACGGAATAACTTAAGACGCAACGGTCCAGCGCGCAGTTACGATTCAGGGAGAAATTCTCCACCACGTGACCGACAAGAAAGAAACTATGGAAACTACCGACAAAACGACAGACCTGAAATCCATCAGAACTGGCGGACTTCAAACAGGGCAGGGCCTTCTCGTCAAGGTGAATTTGTAGAAGTTAGGTCTCCTAATCCCAATAACGACGCGCGCCAACAAAGAGACAGACAATGACCCGCACCGCAGGCAGCCGCGTGCGCCGGCTGGCTCAGAGAAAAATAACACAGACACTAACCTTGAGAAAAGATTTAGCATTCCTTACCGACGTATAAAACATGATAATTGCTTTTCAGTTGACAGTCTGCGTACTAGGAAGAGTAAAGGTTTACACCACATTTCACATGTAAAACCGTTTATTGAAAGATAATCTGCTTTATAACTTAGTCTCTGACATAAAATTTTTCACTTCACGTTACTAGTATGCTTTGTCAGACTTAAAAAACTGTTACTATGCAACAATATTTGAAGTTAAATATCCAGTCTAGAACCTAGGGAACATTTTTAAACAGAAATTAGGAATGCATTGTTATAGTGAACAGATGACACAGTGTTGTAGTTGTACATTCATGCTCGTTAGTTGCACGATTACGTAACGACTATAAGGCTTACATACTTAGAACATTTACCATTACTGCTAATGAGATTTTAATGCAACATTTTGGTTTACTTGAAAACACATTCTTTATTTGAAGTTCATTCGGTGAGATTAAAGATGAGTTAGCATTTGGTTTCTATAATAGCTACACGATTATATCACGACGCTACTAATATGTGACACGATTTACATTGTTGCTTTTGCGGTGTATCTGTTTTATATCTGCACAGTTTTTCTGTATTATTCTGGAAAGGAAAACATGTTTTAGTAGTAACTTTGTGGTATAGCTACAATGAGACAGCCTTTTCTGTAGCACAACAATACGTTACAGTACAGTACTTACTTCATCACAGCAATAAGCGTAGTAACTACGATATCTATATGGAAAGCATTTCACCTTCGTTTATTACGAGGTAAGTACATTGACTTCAGGAGAACTTTGCTTACAGAGGACGATAACTACGACAGTTCCACAGAATTATCTTACAGCAAAACGCACATTTAGCACTACAGGGCACGCATTTGAGTGATTAATTTGGTACTTAAACCATTTATTTATCAATATTGTTGAATTAAAAAGAAAGTTTTTTGTGATACATTTCATTCCATTGCTGTAATCGGTAACACCTGAGGGTATAATTACATTAATCCTCAGGGGGGTACACGCTTACTTTGTGTAACATGTGTTTGGTAAGCACAAGGAGCCCTAGCTAATATGGTATTTGCTTATACAACTTTACACATCGGTACCATATTTATCTAACACATAAATTACACAGCTATCTGATCATTTAACTGAGAGACAAACATTTTTTTTACTACATCAGTGACACATGTTTACGTAATTACACTGTTGGATAACTTCACACTTACGAAATTGTATTTTGTCTGTACTTAGTAAACTGTTCATACTTTTTCAGAACCATTGTGATACTATGAAATCTTTGAATGATGTGTTTGGTATGGGATCATGATTGTTAAAGTACGTTTGAGGCAGATGACACTTTTGACATCAGCAGAGAATTTTTTTAGGTTTTGAAATTATTGCGGAAAGCTATGACGTTTTTGAGATTTGACTGAGGTGTTATGATATTATTACGACGACGACGATGTGAATTATGCTGCTGAGGTATGTTTAAGCTGATACTATATGAGTTATTTGGTTATGCTACGTATGCTACGTATCTGTTATGATGAAATATTGAAGATGTGTCGACGAATATGTCCTTTCCTTGTGTTATCCCACTATGTGTTTGTGTACCCATGTGTATTTATGTTCTTCTTGTCTTTATATGTTCATCTGATAAGACTTATGTTGTAGAATTTTTCTAATATTCAGCTACATTCACTATGATGAGGAATACTGTTATCCTCAAATATAATTTGCATTAATAACTTATTTACTTTGTAAAGATGTTTAGACATTATTTATTCTATTTTGTTCTAATGCTCATGTGTGAAGTTGATATTTCAAAAGTTATTATGATCTTTTATGTATGTACTTATAATTTTTGTAACACTGATGTATTTGCTATTTCGATTCTTTTGTAAAGCCTGTACTACTGCAAATGTTATCTGTAGTGTTATGTTCTTTAAAGATGTATTTTGTACCTTTGTTATTGCATTCTTATGTTATAAAATTGTAATTGACACCAGTTCATCAAATTAAGTAACTTGTAAATTACATTTCACTGCACACGTTTCTGTTGGTCATAGTATATGGACAATATGTGAGAAGTAGGGACTGATAGTGTTTGCACATGTGTTAATAACTCAGTAAGGGACTGGATAACAGCATTGCTGCTTCTAAGGACGTTTCAAAAACAATTTTTCTGAGTGCACAAGTGGTGGTTATGGACTTGTTATATTATCCGCAAGACTCTTCAATGGTGATTGTGCGCCTGCACAGTCAAACAGATGGCTGCTGGCCATCTCTACAAGGACTACAGTGGGTCTACACCTTTGATGACCCACCAATACCATTATTTCTACAAGGACAGCAATGAGTCTGCACCTCTGGTGGCCCACCAATACCGTAATCTCTACCAGGACTACAGTGGGTCCGCTCTGTGATGACCTACCTACTGATAGTCTTCAACGTCGACTGACTCTGTTGTGGCCCATTACCTGTCTGCATGTCAAGAGTCAGCACTGTCTTTCGTTGGAAGGACAACACTACTTCTTCAAGACTGCATGGAAATCCACTACTTCCGTGTGCATTTTCTTTTATTGCTCAGTCTTTGAGAAAAACACTACTATTTTACTGTGATGAATGATCAGGACTGTCTATATGGACTGTGAGAAAATTTTAGCTTTTGACCAACATTGTATCAATAAGTGTGTGTATTTGATATCTTTGTTATAGTAATTATGAAAAATTTTATCAAATCATTAGTGGCCACTGCCCAAAATAATTTGTAAAACTTTTTTGTGGGGAGCATGGGGGCTATGTAAGTAGGCTGTTTACATTTTCTTATTGGTAACGCCACGTAGCGCTCTGTATGAAAATCACTGGCTGTGCCGTGTGCAGTCTGTGGCTGCTTGGCATTGTTGTAATACTCGCCATTGTAGTGTTGGGCAGCGGCAGCTGGATGCTATCAGCGCGTAGCGTTGGGCAGTTGGAGGTGAGCCGCCAGCAGTGGTGGACGTGGGGAGAGAGATGGCGGAGTTTTGAAATTTGTAAGAATTGGTGTCATGAACTGCTATATATATTATGACTAGTGAGGTAAATACATTGTTTGTTCTCTATTAAAATCTTTCATTTGCTAACTATGCCTATCAGTAGTTAGTGCCTTCAGTAGTTTGAATCTTTTATTTAGCTGGCAGTAGTGGCGCTCGCTGTATTGCAGTAGCTCGAGTAATGAAGATTTTTGTGAGGTTAGTGATTTGTGAAACATATAGCTTAATGCTAGTCAGGGCCATTCTTTCGTAGGGACTTTTGGAAGTCAGATTGCGTTGCGCTAAAAAAACTATTGTGTGTCAGTTTAAGCACAGTCGTGTATAAATTTTTCTAAGGGGACGTTTCAAAGTATGCAGTTATGAAATCAACATAATATTTACAACGTGTAGCACTGTAGCCGATTTTTTTTAGGCCGGTACATCGATATTTTTCCGACGATAAAACGATACAGTTTTTGATATATCGAGAGCTGATAATGATTTTTTAGATATCGATGTATCGGATTCCTGATATTTTGAAAAGTATCATTAGTCCTAATCTGTATCACCTGTGACTGGGCTATGAACTGCTTGCGGAAGGACATTGACTGTAGTTTATGCACGATGGGCACCACCCCACTTTATACGAATCGTGCGGCTATTTCATGGCCGAGTAGGTCCGATGGCTTGGTTTCCCCGTTCACCGGAGCTCAATCCTTCGGATATGTGGCTACGTGGACATTTACAGACATCAGTATATGCAACCGGCAATGTGCAGTCGTTGCGGGTGCCTGTGGCAAATACCCCTAAGAGAATCCAAATGGGGCCGAGTGTACGTGGAAGAGCGCGTGATCCACTGTGAAGAAGGGCTGCAAGGGTATGAGGGCGCACTGTAAGCAGGTGCCGAACTGCTTCTGCGCGGTAGACAGGTAGGGGTGGCAGAAGAGACTGGCCATAGCTCCATAGGTATTTGCTCCCGAACGTATTAGAAAATTTCTTTTAGGTTTGACCAATATTACCTCCTGTAGGAGTACCTGGATGTAAATGGAGAAACAATGGAAAAATATTTCAGGAATGTCCAACGGTGGAACTGGTGTCAGCGCTACAGAAGAGTATTGAAATTTGGTTGGGTAGATTCAGCAGTTAATGAGGAGGTACTGGACCTAATTGGAGAAAAAAGAAGTATACGGCACACATCCTGACTCGTGAAGGAATAATCAGTTTGGTAATGCAGGTAAGTGTAGGCATGAAAATTATGGAGAGGCCTAAGCATGTAGATTTTCGTTACGAAAAGACGAAGTGGCTCGACCAGTCTTCAGGCTGAGGACCGCAACAACTACAGCGTCTCCAATTGACGCAGCATAGAGACCAAAATTGAGATGAAATGCAAGGAAATCAAGCAGGATCAGTTACCAAATGTTTTTAGAGACAGGCTGTGGCACATTTGAGCTGTCAGAGTGACGGAGTAGTAACAACAGTAAATTTGAGTCGGTTTCCACCCTTCAGGAGAAGGCGATAAGAAATCCGAAATGTCGATCCGTGCCATGGTAGAGCACTTGACAGTTCTTGTGTAGTGGCTGAACGTAAATTATCATTTACACTATATGAGCGCAACAGCGCGTGCTAAAATTTTTCCAGTAACAAAGAGGATGACCCAGCTACTCGATTCCTTAAACTCCAAAAGAAATCTAGCAGAGAAAAATACTGTGAAAAGCTTGCAAAAAATGCAGCGCTTTTCGAAGTCTAGGCAATAACAAGAAAACTCACCAATAAACCGCCAACATTCGTAAACAACTGAATTGAAGACTTTGCTGACATTAATACACCTCCACTGGCAGAAAAAGAGCGTTAAGAATGATAGCAGCATTCACGATAACGATATGTATCTTGTGAGCTACTCACAACAGCATATTTAATGCAAGAATTAGAAATGATATTTAAATATTGCACTAACACGGCACGTGAAACTGATCAAATAAATCTCCCTATGGTACTGAACATACAATAGCAATAAAAAAACATACTGTTGCAATTTTTTAATGGAATATGGGTAGAAAATGAAATTCCTCGGCAATGGAGCATACAAATTATCATATCTTTACCAAACCCCACCAAAGATACTTCAACAGCAAACTATTATTGGCTAAATGCATCGCCACTGTGTTTAACAAAGACTTTTTCACACTGTTCCAAATTATTTACTTTTCGAATGGCGGTTCTAACAAAACATTTCGTCGCTGTCACAATATGCCTTTCGGAATGGGAGAAGCACCGTTGGCTATTTAAATATCCTGATGATGGGTATCGAGAAAACCGTTGCTGAAAATGGACATCTGATGCCTTCATTCTTTGACAGAGAGTGGGCATGTGACTATGTCGACGTTTTCTTACTTTTACAAATGGTATTGAACCTAAGTGTGCACACATTTGAATTCGTTTTCTACTAAATTATTTACATGGTAGAATCGGTTACACGAGAAAGCAAGAGAACTGTTTAAATGGAACTTTATCAGTGCTGAAGGGAGTACTTCAAGGTGCTGTTCTAATTCCCCTTCTGTATGCTTTATTTGTAGTTGACTGTGCATGTGCTACATTATATAGATGATGTCTGCCTATGTATGTCGTTTATCAACTTCGAACTGAGTTGCTCATGGATGAATAATGCATGTGATATTCTATCTCAAGGGCTCACGAGGAATGATTTCATCTCTCACCATCCAAATAGTCAGTGGTTTTCTTTAAACGAATGCACTGGATGTACCCAATGAATACAACAAGCTTGGGACCAGAGCCAGTTCTGGTAGCACAGTCGCGCTTCATGACCCTGTGGTGTGTTGCTAGTTGACCCATCAGCGGCGTGCGGCGAAGGCGATCTCCAGGGAGCGAACTCTGATCCCCGACGTGTGAGTGGCAGCGTCAGGCGACGGTAGTCGTTAAGTGGATGTTGGTGGGCAGGAGGCTCCCAGTTCTACCCTCGACCCCACTGAGGCTGGATGCAGGACTAGCTGGGGGGGGGGGGGGGGGGCAGATGCTGGCCGGCGGCGACGACTGTATTAAAAATGGTTCAAATCGCTCTGAGCACTATGGGACAACATCTGTGGTCATCAGTCCCCTAGAACTTAGAACTACTTAAACCAAATAACCGAAGGGCATCACACACAACCTTGCCCGAGGCAGGATTCGAACCTGCGACTGTAGCGGTCGGTCACGCGGTTCCAGACTGAAGCGCCTAGAACTGCACGGCCACACCGGCCGGCTACTGTGTTACATGGCAGTTTGTGCCACAATTACCACACGACCTATTTGGTAAAGCAATATGCACATCTCAGTAGTCAGTATAGTCGGCACTCCAACGCTGCGTTAATACTACAGACAGTGTTCACTACAGTCAATGATTGCACACCTAATGACTTCTTCTCCTTTCCTTTTATTATGGCGAGGGGGCCTGTTATTTACTGCAGCCTAGGAAGCTTTCCTTACATGGCTTACGACAGCGAAGTTGACTTAAAAGGGCCAGAGTGTCATAAACTCGTTCAGCGTTGAAAGCAGCCCCCAAGAACGTACACAGTAAGACTGGGATGTCACTGTGCCCCATCTGAGCACAGCAGGCGTCTAGGAGGGGGCTAAGTGCCAGAAAAACTCGATTGTGCAACACAATGGAAGGAATTCTTTGGGCGAAACAAGATATGAAAGACAGGTGAACCACTTAGAACTTGAGCCCATAGGATCGCCCATTGTCTGCAGCCAGGTCTGTTTAAATCTGAGTAACAGAGACTGTGGTTGACTCTCAGTACTGCCTGCCTGTGCCTCATCGTTAATCATGGCACAATGCAATTTGTTAAACTTATTATTGGTCAAAATTTGCAAATTATGCTGCAATTGGCCGGCGAGGACCTACAGTGGCAGTTCCAGCTTCAGAAAGACTGGAGAGGAATCACTTCATTCGCCCTGCAGATCGGAGAAAGCGCTTGCCTCAGAGAGACTGAGTCATTGCACGCAGCTGCAGAGAGGGATGTCTCCAAATTAGAGCAGGGTACGACGGTTGGGCTGGAATCGGATCTCACAGCCGTCAGTGCCGCCGTCTTCCACGCTTACATTGTTTAACAGCGGTGAGCGTGAGCCGGCCTCGCAGCCACCGAGCCGAGTGGGACGCTGACAGAGGCTGGTTATTTTACGTCGGAATGAAACTTCTCTGTTGTAACGTTGGAGCCAGATAGTTGCTACCATCATACAGTTTGGAGAATCCATTTGGTGCTCATACTTACTTTTCCAGGGTTCTTCCTTCAAATTAATAACCGTTTATATAGTCACTGGCCTTATCCATTTTGTTGTTGTTGTTTTGGTCTTCAGTCCTGAGACTGGTTTGATGCGGCTCTCCATGCTACTCTATCCTCTGCAAGCTTCTTCACCTCCCAGTACCTACTGCAACCTACATCCTTCTGAATCTGCTTGTGTATTCATCTCTCGGTCTCCCTCTACGATTTTTACCCTCCACCCTGCTTTCAAGTATTAAATTGGTGATTCCTTGATGCCTCAGAACATGTCCTACCAACCGATCCCTTCTTGTTGTCAAGTTGTGCCACAAACTTCTCTTCTCCCCAACTCTAATCAATACTTCCTCATTAGTTATATGATCTACCCACATAATCTTCAGCATTACTCTTTAGCACCACATTTCGAAAGCTTCTATTCTCTTCTTGTCTAAACTATTTATCGTCCATTTTTCACTCCCATACATGGCTACACTCCATACAAATACTTTCAGAAACGACTTCCTGCCACTTAAATTACTATTCAAAACAAATTTCTCTTCTTCGGAAACGCTTTCCTTGCCATTGCCAGCCTAAATTTTATATCCTCTCTACTTCGACCATCATCAGTTATTTTGCTCCCAAAATAGCAAAACTACTTTACTACTTTTAGTGTCTCATTTCCTAATCTAATTCCCTCAGCATCACCCGACTTAATTCGACTACATTCCACTATCCTCGTTTTGCTTTTGTTGATGTTCATCTTATACCCTCCTTTCAAGACACTGTCCATTCCGTTCAACTGCTGTTCCAAGTCCTTTGCTGTCTCTGACAGAATTACAATGTCAAAGTTTTTATATCTTCTCCATGGATTTTAATACTTACTCCGAACTTTTCTTTTGTGTCCTTTACTGCTTGCTCAATATACAGATTGAATAGCATCGGGGAGAGACTAAAACCCTGTCTCACTCCCTTCCCAACCGCTGCTTCCCTTTCATGCCCCTCAACCCTTGTAAGTGCAATCTGGTTTCTGTACAAATTATAAATAGCCTTTCGCTCCCTGTATTTTACCCCTGCCACCTTCAGAATTTGAGAGTATTCCAGTCAACATTGTCAAAAGCTTTCTCTAAGTCTACAAATGCTAGAAATGTAGGTTGCCTTTCCTTAATCTTTCTTCTAAAATAAGTCGTAGGGTCAGTATTGCCTCACGTGTTCCAACATTTCTACAGAATCCAAACTGATCTTCCCCGAGGTCGGCTTCTACTAGTTTTTCCATTTGTCTGTAAAGAATTCTCGTTAGTATTTTGCATCCGTGACTTATTAAATTGATAGTTCGGTAATTTTCACATCTATCAACACCTGCTTTCTATAGGATAGGAATTATTATATTCTTCTTAAAGTCTGAGGGAATTTCGCCTGTCTGAAACATCTTGGTAACCAGATGGTAGAGTTTTGTCAGGACTGGCTCTCCCAATGCTGTCAGTAGTTCTAATTATCCATTATGTAGTTTCATACTAGCTTTCATGTGCTAATGCTACAACTCATAATCACGACTTTTTGTCTACTTGGATGGAGGGGGGGGGGGGAGGTATAACGGGGGGTGGGGGTGTAACATTTGCTTGATGTCTTGTTGTCATAACCTAAATTTTTATAGTGAAGTCTAGTTTCCTTTTGTAGTTAGATGAGTCCCCTCATTAATTTATTAAAGTGAGGTATGGTACCCGTACCTTCACGCTTAATTGAACCACCACCGTAATTTTCATTTAGTAATTTGTTTTCCATTGGGTGATATTGTTTCTCTTGAATGTGCATAATCTTAGGCGAACCGTCGTTCTCTGTGGCTCATTAGGGATCAGACTTAGGGCGGTGCCAAACATTTCAGTTGACATGCCCCAGCTATACCAATTGACGGTGATGGAGCCACGATGCTGTTCTGGACTCCACCGTGGAAGGCCAGTCCGCATCAGTCACCGATTCGATTTCCCCTGCCTGCTGGGCGGGCACTGTTTGTAAGTGCTCTGACCTGGCGTGTCGTCATGTAGAGGTGTCAGTTCTTTCATAGCGAAGTGACGGCCTGGTTACCGAACGGTGGCTGTAGCAATGTGTGGTGCTTGACGGGTGGCATAATTCTGAAGTAAAGAAAAAGTATGAGTGAATTCCTAAGAGACCAAATTGCTCAGGTCATCGATCTCTAGACTTACACACTACTGAAACTAACTTAGGATCAGAACAACACACACACATACACACCCTTTTCCGAGAGAGGACTCGAACATGCGGCGGGAGGGGCCGCCCAATTTGTGACATAGCGCCTCTAACCGCGCTACCACTGTGCGTGGCAATGCTGAAGTTGCTGCTTAGGGCAATCTGCAGCGATTATCCAGTCCATCAGGCGAAGACCTGCAAGAGCTGTCTAGTAGCACTACTGTGTGAAAGCTAAAGCTTTTAATGGGACAGAGAACATATTTGAAGAAACAGTAAGTTCAATGGCAGGAACTTAGGGGGTGCCCAAAAGTGAGATGAGGATGCCAGAGTAGAGGTGGTCTGAAGACCTGAATGGGCATTTGCAATGAGATCTGTCGGATTTTTCCAATAGCACGGTGTCAGTCATAGCCGCTGACTGCCTGGACACAGCGATAAGTGGTCTAGCTGGCCTCATCTGTTTAAAAAATAGTGAAATTCGCCAACAGATTTAACGAATCACAGCCCTGGAATTAAATCGTGTAGGTCTAATTTACTATAACAGCTAATCCCTAACTTCGAGACATATAGGCCAAGAGAGTCGCTCTCGCACAAAGACATTTCAAAAGCTTAATTATTTTCTTAAAGTCACAGTTACTACGAAACAACATGAAAAGCTGAAGCGACGTGGAGGGAAGTAACGGCCCCTGATTGTCTGGCGCAAACTTTCGTTGTGCGAACCAGTGTGCAGGTGATACAAACAGTTCTCGTCGGACGCACAAGGCTTCTTCACTGACACTCGTCAGCTGTCAGGTACTTTTGAATGTAGTATGTGCCACGTTGGTGATATGTCGCCTACTAGTTACCTTGCTCCTCTGGCACTGGCTTTCCCTATCCACGAACAATAATTGGCCTACGCATAGTACTGCAAATAATTAGCGTAGGAAGTGTTCATGCTGTATGCTGAATGTTTGATGTATCTGTTGTACGACAGGCCATAGGGATAACGGTATAGGGAGGTTGTGTCAGTTTTGCTGTTGTAGTGCAAAGCCAATCTTGATCTGCTGAATTCAGCATGTTAAGAAATGCACACCCACAAGCACAAAGCAACAACAGCATTTCAAATTCTAAGTCTACAAACAACCTATATTATTCGCAAGCCCTGCGTTTTGCAAAAAGAGGGTAATCAGAAGAAAGTGAACAAACACAATTGTCAGAGAAGCTGTCTCAGATTCGCATTTTCTTTGACATGAAAGGCCCAAACGTTTCCAGTTTTTATTAAAGATTACGATAAACCAGTCTCTCAACCTGAATCTTTTCCTTGCCAGTCAGACTGTGTCAACTGTTTAGTATTAATAATGGTGTAATAATTCACCTCAAAAGTAGATGGCCAGATTTTCCACTTATATATACTGACGGATCCAAAACAAACAAAGGCGTTGTTTGGCACATTATTATCCTTTTTTGCAGATAGAGAAAAAAAATTTTATTGCCACAATTAAGTAGTGGTTATACTCTAGAAGGAAGGAATTATGTTTATAACAAAGAAAGGAAACAAACATTAATTCTAACCGACACTAGAAGTGCTCTGGAGCAATTAGACGTTCGGAAGTGAAAATCTGATAACAGCTGTGTCATGACGTAGTAAAATTAATGAGGAAAACAAAGAAAGAAACTAAAACACTTCACGTAATGTGGTTAAAGAGCCACACAGATATTCGACACGATGAAGTAGTAGATGGTGGTACAAAAGAGAGCATCAAAGAGGGGAATCCACTATTTATACAGTTTCCATATCCACATGTTCTCCGTGTATCAAGAAAAGATGCTTACTGGCAATGGTAAAATCACTGGGAAATATCGCAGCGCACCTCTCCAACAAAACCGTGGCACCACCACAATAATCTATCGAGGAGACATGCAAACACCACTTATACAAGTAAGGTACACTGTAGCTGTACCTGTTACACCCCTGCTGCAGACCCTGGTGCGTGTCCGTGGAGCACGACAGCCAGCCTACCTAAGTGCAAAAGTCACCGATTCTCTCAGCTCTTGGTTTTGCCGGATGAAAATTTTATGTGGTGAACTGAGGCGTTATTGAAGTCTTTCGCGAAAAATGCGTTGCGCAACTCTGCAGTAATGAAAAGTGGAAGATCTGAAAGAGATTCGCTCTTTAAACTTGTTTTTTACCAGAACCTTATCAACCCCTAGAAGCATGTAATAGGAATTGTGAAACAACTTGCAGGTAGCACACTTCCATATACAAAAAGTAACTTGTCGTCCTTTGATGTATTTCAATTTGCACTCATAGTGTTGTGGTTGGCAGGAGAGCCAGCACCGTGTTACTAGAGGAGGCCGAAAGGCACGCGTTTTAGCTCACGCAGGGGGGCGTGAAGTCTGGAATAGGACAAGGAAATTAGAATTTAGAAAAACGGGCGTAGCTGCTGGAATACTTAACTTTAATCCATTAATGATGAACGTCGGTCTTGACGGTACATGATTCACACTATCAATAGAAACTGATAATGGCGCCTTGCTAGGTCGTAGCAAATGACGTAGCTGAAGGCTATGCTACACTATCGTCTCGGCAAATGAGAGCGTATTTTTTTAGTGAACCATCGCTAGCAAAGTCGGTTGTACAACTTGGGCGAGTGCTAGGAAGTCTCTCTAGACCTGCCGTGTGGCGGCGCTCGGACTGCAATCACTGATAGTGGCGACACGCAGGTCCGACTTATACTACCGGACCGCGGCCGATTTAAAGGCTACCACCTAACAAGTGTGGTGTCTGGCGGTGACACCACATTCCTCCCCCGCAAATCGGCGTACGGTTGTGGCATAAGGATTCCGCCCGCCGTGGGGAGGACCCCATGTTGACGTATACGACGAGGTGGGGAGCCTAACAACAGGCGAGGCTGTGCCACCGGCACCCTGCCATTCGGACCGCGGGGAGCTAGGAAACGCCTGAAAACCTGCTCCAGGGTGCACGTCAACATGCGGTGTATACGCCCGTAGAGAGAGGAGGGAACGAAGGGTCGACCTCCATCGGGCCAGGGCACCCGACGGGCGAAGACGGCATATGGTCCGGAGCGGGCAAGAGTTCCATGTCGGAGGACAACTGGTCACGGGAAGCGTTCGGCGGCGCGTGACCCAGGGAGGCGCCCGGCGGTTGTAGGGACGCGTCCACTGCGGGCGTCGCCGGCGGGAAACAGGTAGCGGTGGCGCGTCGCCATGGGGCGAATTGGAAGGCAGCGTCGGTAATACCTTGGGCTGAGGCGAGCCAGTAGATGGGTGCCCGGGGCGCTGCCCGGACGGCACCGTCGCTGAAGGCAGACGGCGAGCGGCAGATCCCGTGCGACGACAGAGGCGCAGCTAATTGAGATGCCGACGCACCTCACCAGAGGCCCCCAAAATCAGATACATAGCGCCGCCGAGGCAGCGAAGAATGCGCCCTTCGAGCCAACGCCGTGAACCTCGATAGTGGCGATAGTAGACAACGTCGCCTGGAGCAAAAGCAGGTGTCTGCCGCTGCACAGGAACCTGATGCGGCGGATGCAGCAAAGACATCAAGGTTCGATGATGACTGAAATCCTGCGGACATGAATTGTGCCTCATTGTCGGAAACAATAGTCTGTGGAAGACCTTCAGTGCAAAATATAGCGGATAACGCTTGGATGGTGGCAGATGACGTCGTGGAAGACATCCGGACAACAAAAGGAAAATTACTGAATGAATCTACCACAACCAACCATCGAGCATTCCTGAATGGACCAGCAAAATCGATGTGTAAGCGTTGCCAAGGGGAAGTCTTGTATGGCACGAAGGTGCGTGGGACTGCGATGTATGCCTTGGGCATTGAGTACATGTCCCAAGTATTTCAAGTCAGGAGCAAAAAACACACATTTGTCCTTCCGCAAGCGAAGACCATTTTGTCGCAAGACCTGAAATAATGTTATGAGATTGGTCAAATGTTCTTCTTCCGTCTTTACAGAGATCACAATATTGTCCAGATAATTTGCTGCTGTAGGAACCGACGCACAAACAGTTTGTAGGTATTGCTGAAACAATGCAGGGGCGGATGCACACCCGAATGGCAGTCGTTTGAATCTATACAAACCAAGATGCGTGTTAACCACCAAAACGCACTGGGATTCTTCGTCCACCGGTATTTGCAAGCACGCATCTGCTAGGTCCAACTTCGAAAAATATTTACCCGGGCACAGTTTGTCAAAAAGATCTTCCGGGTGGGGTAAAGGAAAAGTTGCAATCACTAGTTGTGGATTCACTGTTGCCTTGAAGTCCACACAAAGTCTCAACTTTCCGGGAGGTTTTGGCAAAATTACTAAGGGTGATGCGCAGAGAGAAGCCTGCTCACGTTCAATTACACCTTGTGATTCCAAATCGTGTAATGTTTTTGCGACCTCATCACGCAATGCATGGGGAACATTGCGCGCTCTGAAAAATTTCGGTTGCGCGTTTACTTTCAGTTCCAAATGTGCTTCATAGTTCTTAGAGCAACCGAGGCCCGGTGCAAAAATGTCTGCAAATTCTTCACATAGACGAGAAACACTGTCTGAAGGCACTGTCTGGTTCACTGATAGGATCTGATTTACTATAGACAAGTTAAACAACTGAAATAAATCGAAACCAAACAAGTTCACTGCTTAAGAAGAACGAAGGACGTAAAATGACACAAGTTTTGTTTTTCTTTTGTATGTTGCAAGAACGCTGCACTGTCCTAACACAGGGATCTCTTGACTTGAATAGCTAGTTTGTAAGTAGGCTGTTTAGGTTTTCTTATTGGTAACGCCACATAGCGCTCGGTATGAAAAATCACTGGCTGTGCTGTGCGCAGTCTGTGCTTAGTTTGCATTGTTGTCTGTCATTGTAGTGTCGGGCAGCGGCAGCTGGATGCTAACAGCGCGTAGCGTTGCGCAGTTGGAGGTGAGCCGCCAGCAGTGGTGGACGTGGGGAGAGAGATGGCGGAGTTTTGAAATTTGTAAGAATTGGTGTCATGAACTGATATATATATTATGACTATAAAGGTAAATACATTGTTTGTTCTCTATTAAAATCTTTCATTTGCTAACTGTGCCTATCAGTAGTTAGTGACTTCCGTAGTTTGAATCTTTTAGTTAGCTGGCAGTAGTGGCGCTCGCTGTATTGCAGTAGTTCGAGTAACGAAGATTTTTGTGAGGTAAGTGATTTATGAAACATATAGGTTAATGTTAGTCAGGGCCATTCTCTTGTAGGGATTATTGAAAGTCATATTGCGTTGCGCTAAAAACTATTGTGTGTCAGTTTAAGCACAGTCTTGTACAATTATTCAAAGGGGACATTTCATATGTCAACCCTTAGCCGAGGATACCTCACTGGAATCTTCTGATTTTTTCTTGTAGTTTGTGTAGTTAGTGTAGCCTTTGTTTATTGCTAGCGCGTAATTGTAGAGAGAAACTCCTTTGTAGTTGTAGTCTTTCATTGTTGTACAGTAAAACAGTTGTGGCATGCATGTAGAGTTGCACCAAGTATTTCGCAGCTGCGCTTGGAATTAACTAGATATTATTTTCTATGTTAATGTATTCTCTTATTTTTGCTCTTCAAATTGTGTTTTTCTGTGTTGTCGTGCGAAATATTGTGACAATAATGGATTGTGAAAAACGCAACACTAGGCTCCAAAGTAAACTGAGAAATAATAGTGACGACGAGCGTCGCTTATCAGCACCACTGTGTAGTGAATTAACAGACATTCGAAGTAATAATTTGGTAATTGTGCATAGGGAAATGGAGCGGGCTGCAAATAATGGTGTAGGCAGTGAAACAATTAGTGAACAGGGAAGCATTATCGATCGATCGGTTGGCAACAGCTCGCCTCAGGATTCCGAAATGACAGGACACAATATTGCAAATACTGTAGATTCAGGTTTTGCGTCCTCACCGTTTTCTCAAATAAATCAAGATACATTTTCTGCTTTTCAAAATGCGAATATTGCCGGTTCAAATGCACTGCCGAAAAGCACTGAGGAACATGTTTCAGACACCAGTGCACTGTTATTACAGTTAATGCAACAAATGGGACAAAGGCTACAAAAGTTAGACACAACGCTTGAACAAAATCTTCAAAAGTTAGACACAATGGAACAAAATCTTCTAAAGTTGGACACAATGGAACAACACCAGAGACAAACACAGCAACAGTTAGACACAATGGAACTAAATCAGAGACAAACACAGCAAAATCTTCAAAAGTTAGACACAATGGAACAACACCAGAGACAAACACAGCAACAGTTGGACACAATGGAACATAATCTTCAAAAGTTAGATACAATGGAACAAAATCTTCGGAAGTTAGACACCACACTTGAACAAACACGTGAAGATTTAACTACTGAGTTACATAACATTGAATAGAAATGTCAAAAAATCTGTAATGACGTAAAAACACAAATTTGTGAGCATTTCCAACCTATTTTTTCGGGGCATGAAAATGCATTACAGAATCACGAAGCAGCCATAAAAGAATTGCAAACTACTGTTCGTGAAAATCACGACACCTTGCAAGCTAAAATGGACTCAGTTGCATCCACCGATTCGGTTACGCAACTTGCAAGAACTCAGGAAAACTTAAAGGACACAGTAGATTCGATTTAAACACAAATGGACACTCTGAAACTTGGTTCAGAAAAACACACTGAGGAAATGTGTTCACTATCGGAGAAAGTAGCCGAACTTTCAGATCAGTTCACTAACTTATCTACAAAGGTAGATGATGATCTGAATGATACAGAAGAATGCGAACAAATTAGGAAATTCAAACAAAATCAGAATCAAATTAATACGCAATACAAAAGAGAAATCCGGAAAGTACAAGATCAGTTGACACAGGTAATACAAAAATTTCATATTTCAGAGGACACTCGCGCTCCAACACGGGAAGAGGAACTTAGAAATACGGAAAAGCCACAAAATAATAACACAGGGCATTTCGGAAGTTATGGAAGAAATTGGCAAGGTGCACCGAATTTTGAGATAGAACCGCCGACACGACGTAACAATGACCGATATGCTACCCGCCTACACGATGATTTTGACTATAAGCTGTTCATTACTACACGTAAATTCAAAACATTTAAGAATTCTGGCAACGACATTCATCCACAAGCGTGGCTCCATCAATTCTCTCATTGTTTTCCTCCCAACTGGTCATTAGAGCACAGATTAGAATTTATGTGTGGCTACTTGGAGAATGAACAAGCTGTAAGAATGCGATCGGTCATTCACGATTGTTACAGTGAAGGAGAATTTTATCATGCCTTCCTCTCAGCATACTGGTCTCAAACTACACAAGACCGAGTAAAACATAGCATAATGATGATGAAACACTTTGAACAATCTGAATTTTCCAGTCTCGTCAAATATTTTGACATGGTACATGTTACATAAGAATCAATATCTTTCAAACCCATATAGCCCTTCAGAACTCATCCGCATTTGCATAATGAAATTGCCTGAATATTTAAGGAATATTATTTTGGCAGGGCGTTGCAAAGACGACATTGAAGCTTTTCAGGGACTCTTACAAGAATTAGAAATTGACACAGACAGTCGCGCGATGCGAAAACAGGAAAACAATCACTACATGTCACATCCGTCACAATTCTGTGACGACAGAAACAATAACTGGACACGACAAGTCTATTCTTATAACGCAAATCGTGACCAAAACAGACACCACCCATATGACAACCACTGGCGGAGTAATAATAGTTACAGAGAAAGATCGCATTTCCGTAGTAATGACTATCACAGAGACAGTCAGAGAAACAGACAATATGGAAACCAAAATAATTATTATCAAGGGAGACAGAATAACTTAAGACGCAACGGTCCAGCGCGCAGTTACGATTCAGGGAGAAATTCTCCACCACGTGACCGACAAGAAAGAAACTATGGAATTTACCGACATGACGACAGACGATATGATCGTAACGACAGACCTGAATTGCAGCAGAACTGGCGGGATTCCAACAGAGCAGGGCCCTCTCGACAAGGTGAATTTGTAGAAGTTAGGTCTCCAAATCCCAATAACGACGCGCGCCAACACAGAAACAGATAATGACTCGCACCGCACGCAGCCACATGCGCCGGCTGGCTCAGAGAAAAATAACACAGACACTAACCTTGAGAAAAGATTTAGCATTCCTTACCGACGTATAAAACATGATAATTGCTTTTCAGTTGACAGTCTGCGTACTAGGAAGAGTAAAGGTTTACACCACATTTCACATGTAAAACCTTTTATTGAAAGATAATCTGCTTTTTAACTTTGTCTTTGCCATAAAACATTTCACTTCACATTTCTAGTATGCTTTGTCACACTGAGAAACTGTTAACATGCAACAATGTTTTGAGGTTAACTATCCAGTCTAGAACCTAGGGAACATTTTTAAACAGAAATTACGAATGCATTGTTATAGTGAACAGACGATACAGTGTTGTTATTTGTACATTCTTGCTTGTTAGTTGCACGATTACATAACGACTATAAGGCTTACATACTTAGAACATATACTGTTAATGAGGTTTTAATGCAACATTTTGGTTTAGTTGAAAAGACATTCTTTATTTGAAGTACTTTCTGTAAGATTAAAGATGACTTAGCATTTGGTTTCTTTGATAGCTACACGATTATATCACGACGCTACTAATGTGTGACACAATTTACACTGTGCTCTTGCGGTCTATCTTTTTTATATATGCACAGTTTTTCTGTATTATTCTGGAAAGTAAAACATGTTTTAGTAGTAACTTTGTGGTATAGCTACAATGAGACAGCCTTTTCTGTAGCACAACAATACGTTACAGTACAGTACTTACTTCATCATAGCAATAAGCGTAGTAACTACGATATCTATACGCAAAGCATTTCCCTTTTGTTTATTATGAGGTCAGTACATTGACTTCTGCAGAACTTAGCTTTCGGAGGACGATAACTACGACACTTCCACAGAGATTATCTTACAACAAGACGCACAGTTTAGTGCTACAGTACGCGTATCTGAGTGACTAATTTTGTACTTAAATTATTTATTTTTAAAGATATTTGAACTACAATGATACAAAGGTTTTCCGTGATACATTTCATTCCATTGCTGTAATCTGTAACACCTGAGGATATAATTACATTAATCCTCAGGAGGGTACAGGCTTACTTTCTGTACCATGTGTTTGGCAAGCACAAGGAGCCCTAGCTAATATGGTATTTGCTTATACAAATTTACACATCGGTACCATATTTCTCTAACACATAAATTACACAGCTATCTGATCATTTAACTGAGAGAGACAAACATTTATTTTACTACATCAGTGACACATGTTTACGTAATTACACCGTTGGATAACGTCACACTTATGAAATTGTATTTGTCTGTACATTGTGAACTGTTCATATTTTTTCGGAACCATTGTTATACTATGAGAGCTTTGAATGATGTATTTGGTATGGGATAATGATTTTTAAAGTACGTTTGAGGTATTTGACACTTTTGACATGAGCAGAGAGTTTTTTTAGGTTTTGAAATTATTGGAGGAAGCTACGACGATTTTGAGATTTGGCTGAGGTGTTATGATGTTATTATTACGACGACGATGTGAATTATGCTGCTGAGGTATGTTTAAGCTGATGCTATATGAGTTATTTGATTATGCTACGTATCTGTTGTGATGAAATATGGAAGAAGTGTTGACGAATAAGGTAAGGAATAATGAGTAGTGGTTAGGGACTCTGGTTTGTGAAGAAGGTGTTTGGAAACCAAGAATCGTACTTTAAGAGTTATGAAATGTATGTAAATGCGTGAATGTCTTACAATGCCGACGAAAATTTTTTGGGCACTGTTATATCAATAGGATTTTGTTTCTACTGATGTGTAACGCAAATTCTTGAACTGTGAATTTTTTTTATATGAGACTGCCACTGTAGCGGAAACTGGTGTCGTAAATATTTCGATAAGACAGTTAAGTGACCACCTGCACGTAATGCGTCGTGGGCACCCAGCTGCGCGACAACCACCTGACAAAAAGAAAGCCATTAGTGTGTGCCTTTCAGATACACAGGTAAAAAAAAAAGGAGGCCATTATCCATGCTATTGACATTCATTCCTTTGTAGAAAGCATCGCAAATACGACACGCTCAAACTTGAAAACATATGATTATACTGTGGAGCTCTTAATTTATGATATTTACTAAAATGCCTAATGAAACGATGAGAAACATTACACGGCTATTGTCTTGCTAGTTGAGAGAAATGCCATATAGATTGCTTTATGTATTTATTTACTCATTTTGTTTAATATTTAGTTTCTATCTGCACTGCAGCATTGGTTAAAATACAATTTAATAGATGTACTAATATAGTTATTTTATGCCTACAGTTGCAGTAAATAATAACTTTACAATGTACTTAAAAAACGAAGGAGCACAAAAGGACTTCCCTTCACAGGAACTGCATAAATAATTTTCTTTTCAAGTACTTGGTAATTTTTATGGTAGGATAACTTCTTGTGGTGCACCACTTTAATGACATAGATATTAATATGTGAATAGACATTTCCCTTTTCTGCATTGTTGTCTTTACTGTAATATTTTTTCTGCTTGAGCTTTGTCATGTTTAGTTATAAGCTATTGCATTTGCTGCTGCTGTGTGCCAGGCGTAATGTTACTGAATTTGACTTTGTATTACTCTGTTGAGCCAGTTTTACTAGGGATTTGTTTTTTTTTTTTTTTTTTGTTTGCTGCACAGCGCCTTATATTAGTTGTAATATTGCAATTGATTTACCAATTTCCATTTTTTTGGGGCATTGCTATTTGGATTAGTTTGTTTTGTGCTGCTGCTTTGCCTCGTCCCTTATTTTAGCATCTGAGCTCAGTAGATTTAAGTTAGCTTAAGAGGGGGTGGACTATATAAGAATCTAACTATGATGAATTGGTAGAAAAGCATTGAGAAGCTATAAGAAAATGGTTTGGCCAAAAAAGTAGTGTACAGTGGAGAAAAACTGTGCACCATCAAAAGGTCGAAAAGTTGGTGCAACAGCGTGTTGTGGCTGCGTTAGCGGTGAAGCGGCTGCTGCCGCATCGTTTTGCATCGCACGTTGACCCTGGACGAGCTTGCCAAGGGCATCCAATAAGGCCTGCATCTGCTGATTCTGTAAGCGAAAAACTTCGGACAGTACATCCGGAGATTGTGGCGAAGCCATTACACAAGTAAATCAGGGCAATATCGATAACAACGCGGTTTTGCCTCGTCGCCAATGTTGTGGTTGGCGGGAGAGAGGAGGCCAAAAGGCACGCGATTTAGCTCACGCAGGCTGGCGTGAGGTCTGGTAGAGGACAAGGAAATTAGAATTTAGTAAAACGGACGTAGCTGGCGGAATACTTAACTTTAATCCATTAATGATGAACGTTGGTCTTGACGGTACATGATTCACAATATCAATAGAAACTGATAATGGCGCCTTGCTAGGCTGTAGCAAATGACGTAGCTGAAGGCTATGCTACACTATCGTCTCAGCAAATGAGAGCGTATTTAGTCAGTGAACCATCGCTAGCAAAGTCGGTTGTACAACTGGGGCGAGTGCTAGGAAGTCTCTCTAGACCTGCCGTGTGTCGGCGCTCGGTCTGCAATCACTGATAGTGGCGACACGCAGGTCCGACGGCGTATACTACCGACCCGCGGCCAATTTAAAGGCAACCACCTAGCAAGTGTGGTGTCTGGCGGTGACACCACACATAGCAGCAACAATTATTCAACATTGCTGTTTTTAATAAACAAATATATGAAAAATCTTAGCACAAAATGCATACAATCCCAGTTTGACAACTGCGACATGCGCAGTACGTTACGTTCACTCCATAGAGTATGTACATCTATGGAGTGAATATAGTTTAGTGTGTATGTTCTCAGCATCAAACTTTGCTAGTCTCGTGATTTTGTGACGACGCTGTTTGTTTATAATTTGCGGTAATAGCGAAACTTGAACATTACACGAGAAATGAGGACCAGTTACTTTTCTTAGGTATGCACAACAAACCTATAATTGAAAATGTCGTATTGATTTGAGGCACTTTATTATGTTGAAAAATATCAGGTCACTGTATTATAAAGTCTTGTATTGTACAATAATTTCTGCGATTTTATGGGCAAGTGTTTACGAGACAAGTACTATATAAATTTCCAAGTGTTTTTGAATAAACTTATAGTCAATGTATACATGCTAATGCTACATTCGTATGCAGATAAAATTTATGCTGTAGTAAAAAAAAAAAAAAAAATGGTTCAAATGGCTCTGAGCACTATGGGACTTAACATGTGTGGTCATCAGTCCCCTAGAACTTAGAACTACTTAAACCTAACTAACCTAAGGACATCACACACATCCATGCCCGAGGCAGGATTCGAACCTGCGACCGTAGCAGTCGCGCGGCTCCGGACTGAGCGCCTTAAGCGCTAGACCACCGCGGCCGGCTGCTGTAGTCAATTTCTTACAATTTATACAGGTTCTCAAACCCTTGAGTGCGTCTTAGTATTTCTGCATGAGATAGTTTCCTTTTCAGTATCGTTGTAACATAATTAAACAGATTCAACGATATGAATGAGCGTAATTAAAAACCTAAAAAAATATTGTTTGTTGTCACTTTTTTTATTACTTCAAAATTCGGGGATTGATCTTGCATATTTTTTTTTTTTGCGTAGTGTATGTTTTTACTTTTCTACTGAGATCACCCAAAAATGTTATAGATATTTTACTTATCTATAAAAAGAAGACTTGTAAATAAAGAACAATCGAGAATAATAATGAACAAGCGGGAGAAGCAAATCGCTTGTCGTGTTTACTGTAGCAGTGTCGTTGTTGCAGATGCTTTGTTCTTCCGTGACACATCGCCGTCCACAGTGTCATTGTAACGCATTTAATTAGGCCAGATTCGACAACACGAACAAGAGTAATTAAAAACGTAAAAAATATTGTTGGCTGTCACTTCTTGTACGGTTATTGAAAAAACCTAAATAAAGTGGAATCTAATATGTGACACTGTGACGAAAAAGCACTATACCATTGGTCATCTCATCTCTAAGCCAAGTTCAGTTCCTGGTATCAAATTTTTAAGATTTCTGTAAAACGCATATACAAAGTTTCACGGTATCTCTGAAGGTGATATACCTGCAGCAGCGAAGCAAAAACACTCAAAATACACCAAGGGCTATACGGGCTAAAATAGGCCGTCCAAAAATCATGTAAAATCACGTGACTTGAGGTGAAAGAGTTGTTGAGGACAGAATCCTCGTTCTGTATAGTGAGTCCATAGAAATTTATATTCTATGGTTTACTCCACAGATATTCCTACTCTATACTTTCGACAGTGAAGTCTGCAGGTAGAACTCTGGTCTCAGGAACACAGAACTTCAGATTCGTGTCGTCTGCATCGCTCACTCTGTTGCAGTAAGGCAAAAGATTTCTATCGATCTGTGTGTGATTCAGGATTATTTACTAATTCCTACTTATGAGCCCCTACCCCAAATTAACCATGGACCTTGCCGTTGGTGGGGTGGCTTGCTTGCCTCAGCGAGAGAGGCAGCCATACCGTAGGTGCAACCACAACGGAGGGGTATCTGTTGAGAGGACAGACAAACGTGTAGTTCATGAAGAGGGGCAGCAGCCTTTTCAGTAGTTGCAGGGGCAACAGTCTGGATGATTGACTGATCTGGTCTTGTAACACTAACCAAACCGGCCTTGCTGTGCTGGTACTGCGAACCGCTGAAAGCAAGGGGAAACTACAGCCGTAATTTTTCCCGAGGGCATGCAGCTTTACTGTATGGTTACATGATGATAGCGTCCTCTTGGGTAAAATATTCCGGAGGTAAAATAGTCCCCCATTCGGATCCCCGGGCGGGGACTACTCAAGAGGCCTTCGTTATCAGGAGAAAGAAAACTGGCGTTTTACGGATCGGAGCGTGGAATGTCAGATCACTTAATCGGGCAGGTAGGTTAGAAAATATAAAAAGGGAAATGGATAGGTTAAAGTTAGATATAGTGGGAATTCGTGAAGTTCGGAGGCAGGAGGAACAAGACTTCTGGTCAGGCGAATACAGGGTTATAAATACAAAGTCAAATAGGGGTAATGCAGGAGTAGGTTTAATAATGAATAAAAAAAATGGGAGTGCGAGTAAACTACTACAAACAGCATAGTGAACGCATTATTGTGGCCAAGATAGATACGAAGCCCACACCTACTACAGTAGTACAAGTTTATATGCTAACTAGCTCTGCAGATGAGGAAGACATTGAAGAAATGTATGATCGAATAAAAAGAAATTATTCAGATAGTGAAGGGAGATGAAAATTTAATAGTCATGGGTGACTGGAATTCGGTAGTAGGAAAAGGGAGAGAAGGAAACGTGGTAGGTGAATATGGATTGGGGGTAATAAATAAAAGAGGAAGCCGCCTGGTAGAATTTTGCACAGAGCGTAACTTAATCATACCTAACACTTGGTTCAAGAATCATAAAAGAAGGTTGTATACATGGAAAAAGCCTGGAGATACTGACAGGTTTCAGATAGATTATATAATGGTAAGACAGAGATTTAGGAACCAGGTTTTAAATTGTAAGACATTTCCAGGGGTAGATGTGGACTCTGACCACAATCTATTGGTTATGAACTGTAGATTAAAACTGAAGAAAGTGCAAAAGGTGGGAATGTAAGGAGATGGGATCTGGATAAACTGACTAAACCAGAGGTTGTACAGAGTTTCAGGGAGAGCGTAAGGGAACAAATGGCAGGAATGGGGAAAAGAAATACAGTAGAAGAAGAATGGGTAGCTTTGAGGGATGAAGTAGTGAAGGAAGCAGAGGATCAAGTAGGGAAAAGATGAGGGATAGTAGAAATCCTTGGGCAACAGAAGAAATATTGAATTTAATTGATGAAAGGAGAAAGTATAAAAATGCAGCTGGCAAAAAGGAATACAAACGTCTCAAAAATGAGATCGACAGGAAGTGCAAAATGGCTAAGCAGGCATGGTTAGAAGATAAATGTAAGGATGTGGAGGCTTATCTCACTAGGGGTAAGACAGATACAGCTTACAGGAAAATTAAAGAGACGTTTGGAGAAAAGAGAGCCATTTGCATGAATATAAAGAGCTCAGATGGAAACCCAGTTTTAAGCAAAGAGGTAAAAGCAGAAAGGTGGAAGGAGTATATAGAGGGTCTATACAAGGGCGAGGCGCTTGAGGACAATATTATGGAAATGCAAGAGGATGTAGGTGAAGATGAAATGGGAGATACGATACTGCGTGAAGAGTTTGACAGAGCACTGAAAGGCCTAAGTCGAAACAAGGCCCCGGGAGTAGACATTCCATTACAACTACCGACGGCCTTGGGAGAGCCAGTCCTGACAAAACTCTACCATCTGGTGACCAAGATGTATGAGACAGGTGAAATACCCTCTGACTTCAAGAAGAATATAATAATTCCAATCCCAAAGAAAGCAGGTGTTGACAGATGTGAAAATTACCGAACTATCAGTTCAATAATTCGCGGCTGCAAAATACTAATGAGAATTCTTTACAGACGAATGGAAAAACTAGTAGAAGCCGACCTAGGGGAAGATGAGTTTGGATTCCACAGAAATAATGGAACACGTGAGGCAATATTGACCCTACGACTTATCTTAGAAGCTAGATTAAGGAAAGGCAAACCTACGATTCTAGCATTTGTAAACTTAGAGAAAGCTTTTGACAATGTTGACTGGAATACACTCTTTCAAATTCTAAAGGTGGCAGGTGTAAAATATGGGGAGCGAAAGGCTATTTACAATTTGTATAGAAACCAAACGGCAGTTCTAAGAGTTGAGGGGCATGAAGGGGAAACAGTGGTTGGGAAGGGGGTGAGACAGGGTATATTAAGCAGTGAAGGAAACAAAAGAAAAATTCGGAGTAGGTATTAAAATCCATGGAGAAGAAATAAAAACTTTTAGGTTGTAATTCTGTCAGAGACAGCAAAGAAAGTTCCGATTTCCAAGATGGTGGTTAGTTGGGAACGTAAGCGTACAGCTTAAATTTTACAGAACATCCTGTTTCATATGACAGCATTCTGTACAACATGATGCAGTTCACTTCATTATATCGCCACGTTTTTTCACACTCTCAACATAACGATGAGTTACACGAGCACAACTTTCTTAGGTGACGCCATCCTGCGCAATCAATCAACATCCGTCGTTGCCAGCTACTGTCTCATATTTTGGGTATTTTCTTAAACTTTCCTTTTCAGTGCACGTAATGGCCATGTGTATGATTTGTACTAGCAGTTGCCCTTGGTATCTACGTTTCTTTACAATACGTATGATTGCAATCAGTTATATGTTAACGCCTTTTACTCGACTGGGACCTGTTCTTAAGTTTTGCCAGTCCTTTTTTTATCTAAGTTATAAACTTTACAATGTACCTTGGGTTTTGTTGCTGCAAATGGGAACCAAAAATTTAGTGCTACAGAAATATTTAGAGAGGTCTGTATCACTATTACGTATATCCTGTATGAATCTGTCAAGCATTTGAAACATTATTCTCAAAATCCGTTGTCTGACGACTTATACTTATAGACCTGTCTCTGTTATCAAATTAGACGATACGTACCGAGAACACTACATTTAACGTCCTACTGAGACTAGTACATTGCCAGATTTGCAGAGCGTGAGTCTTTATCATACTGAGTGGCAACGTAAGTGATGGCAGGGACTAGATCACTTTAGATACTCTGTATATAAAATATAATTCGCCTTAGGGGGAGAACTGGGTACCGTTGTAACCATGTGACCATCCAGCCTGCCCTTCTTTGCATACGTTCAGTATTCCATATTAGTCTGTCTCGTATGGTTGCCATACGTTTCAGACATATTCTGATGTAATGCACAACTGTTTTCGCACAAAGATGTTCCGACACATCTTTGCACTATATTTTGATTGCACAGAATGTAGAAGAGACATTACTATAAGGAGAGAGTCAAAAAATACTATTTTCTAATACTAGCATGTAAAAAAATCGCAAGATTTATATTTTTCGATTGCAGTAAAACCAGGAATAGAAGATTGCAGGGCAGGAGAGGCATATCAACACCCACGCAAACATCACACGAAACAACAACGTAAATGTTTGCCCTTGTAATGAGGTTTAATTCTCGAAAAGTGACGTGCTATGCATGAAAAAATGTGATGATGTTGTATGAGATTAAGTTGTAGTTAAGTTATTTTGCTGTGAGGCAGGTAACGATCAGATACATAAGAACAGTTTTTCTATTGACAGTTGTAGTGAGCTTCCACATTGGCAACAAAAACGTGAGAAATAATATTGTCACTTGCAAGTACAATGTCGAGAAACTTTTATAACACACAGCCATCTGACATTTTCAGTTGCATGGAGAATAGGAGTGAACAATAAATTCGGTTTAGGATTTCACAGCAATCGGCTCTGGCTACGCTTACCACTGGTCAGTGTCCATTACGTGTTCCGACTTCCTCCACGTTGATACTGAATTGATACGCCTATCAGTTTTCAGGTGCAGGATCCGAGCTCGGTTCACAAAAACACATTTTTTTCCGTCTCTGTATATGCCTTTGATTGGCTCTATTTGAAAGAGACAGGATGCGATTTAACCGCAGAAAACGTGCCTCAAACTGAAATCCACAGAAGAATAAAAGCTGTGTACGGTGATGATTGTATCGACATCAGTAGTGTACGATGTTCGGTTGTTCGTGCTCACATCTTGATACCGAAAACAGGAGAACATCAATGGGGTTCCGCCACAGAGGCTCACCGACGCCAAAAAAATTCAGGACCGTGCCATCAGCAGGCGAAGTCATGCAATGTTCAGAGTGTGGTGCGTTTGAAATTCATGCCTAAAAACACCTCCAAATGCTGCGAGAACCTCAGAAAACTGAAAGCACGAATTCGCTGAGTCAGTCCTCCAGCGTTACAAAGCCAGACCGCACACGAGCACCACGACGTCTGTAACAGCCACAGGCCTTGGGTTCTGTTATCGACAATCCTCCGTACAGCCCCGACTTGGTCCATCCAATTATCATCTGTTTCCAGAACTTAAGGAACACCTTCTAGGACTTCACTTTGATGGTGACGAAGGGGTGCAAGCAGAGGTGACCTTGTTGCTGCATCAACAGAGTCAAATATTCTGCAGTTCCTCTACTACCAAATTAACTTTTCCTTGATACTCCAGAATATATCGTATCAACAGATCTCTTTCGTTAAGTAATTTGTGTTATATTTTTTCCATAATTAAATTCAGTATCTCTTCATTAGCAGCCCTATTTCCCATCTAATCTTCACCATTCTTCTGTAAGACCACTTTTTAAAAGCTTCTGTGATCTTTTTCTCTGCACTACCTAGCTTACATGTTTCTCTTCCATAAGGCTGTATTCCAGAGAAATAGTTTCATAAAATACTTCCCATCACCTAAATATCTCAGTCTTTTTCTTGCCTTGCTGTTGCAAGTCTGCATCACTACATCCTCTTCTCTGCCATCACCAGCTATACAACTCTCCAGATAGGCAAAATTGTCTGCTAAATTAGTGTGTCATTTCCTAACCTAATTCCCTCATTATCACCCGATGTAATTCGATCGCACTTCATTACAGCTATTTTACTTTTGTCTGTGTTCGTCTTTCAATCTCCTTTACAGCCACCGTCGATTCTGATCAACTGATCTTCCAACTCCTCTGCTGGTAGAACTACTATGTCTTCGACAAACTTAAAATTTTTTATTTCTTCTCTCTCTACATTAATTCTCTCTTGAAGTTTCTCTCCGGATCTCTTTACAATTTTCTGAATATACCCATTGAATAATTTCGGCAGGTAGGCCAACCACATATCTAAATGTTTATGTATCTAAAGTACCAATTCCATCCGCTTTACTACAGGTAACAGGCTCAAATGGATGCAGGATGCAATAGTTACACAGAGATGAAAAGACTTGCACAGACTAGACTAGCATGCATTAAACGTCTTCAGACTGCTTACAACGCCAACAATATTGATGTAACTCGATAAACATCATTCAACACTGCAAACTGTGACGCAAAGAAGCAAGATAACCCGCGTTGGGCGCCAAAATGTAGCTTTCAGCAGTATCTCCAGAACAACAAGAGTTTTTGCTTGTTAGAACGAACTCGAGTCTTCCTTGGGCATTGGTTGTTTGGGGGAAGACAGGTGAGACACGTGGGAAAGCTGCAGACAAAACCAGAGTTGATCATAAAACAGCTGAGTACCGCCCTTTGTCTGACTCTGTTAGTCTAGCTCCTCCTTTGCCTTCTTTCTGGCTGTCTCCCCCGGCTCCTGTCCGTCCGTCTCTTTCTCTCCTCTCTCTCTCTCTCTCTCTGCTTGCCTCCTCCACCCCACTATCTCTCTACCTCCTTCTGCCCTCTCTGTACTTCTGCTAGTCCCCTCTCTCGCTGTCTATCTACTCGCCCCTGTCTTCTTATTCATCTCCTCCTCTTCCTTTTCTCTGTCCAATTCTTCCCTCCCACTCTCTGTGTCCATCTCCTCTGCCCTCAGATCTGTATCTATGACCTCCTTCCCCCTCTCTGTCCATCTCTTTCTCCCCCTTCTCTCTCCATGTTTCCATCCCCATCCCAATACGATGTTACCGTTTCTTACCCCCTACAGTATTTCTTTCCAGATAGTAATATGTGTACCCAGCTTCACATGTACCCAGCTACACATAGTAATATGTGTATCCATTGGTTTAGGAGGAGTTTTTTATTCACAGCTTTGCTTGCATACACACATGTCACATACAATTCACATATATTTAATATATTTCGCACATATTTGTACACATAGTATCTCCAGCGAATTTCGCCCTCCAGTTTCGTTTATACGCAGCTCGGTGTTAATGATGTCATAGCTCCTGAACTACATGCTGTACAACTATATAATTTTATAGTTACACTCAGCGGCGTATGTGGGAAGTGTATTTCAGATGTGTTGCGAATAGTGTTTGTAGCAAAGAAGAAATAAATTTAAACGCCATGCACGATACGGTAGTTTTTCATGTATCTCGGCGTTTATGACGCCATATCTTATGAGTTACGCTGATGGGCCAAAACATTACGACCACTGTCCATCGCGAGGTTCAGTGCCTCCTGGTGGTGTTGCCGACACGTGGCTCAGTAAGTAAAGAATGTAAGTGGAAGAGAGACGGATGGGTACTCATTATAGCTAGATACGGGCCGCAAATGCTGAAATCGACGGATATAAGCGGTTTGGCACATTGTTGTGGCGCTGAGGCTGGAAACAAGAACGAGAAGCAGGTCGCCTGTTAGCGTACTACTGCCGTGAGCACCTGTGCAAAGTGGCCGAAGGATGGTGGAATAACGAGTAGGCCGTATGGTATCAGAAAACGAGAGGTTGAAGGATCCCCCGTGTATAATCCTGGATAGGCAGCGATCGTGCAGCTCTCAAGACAATGCTAGTGCAGGCACATGTGTTTTGGAGCACACCGTTCAAAGGCCATTGTCGGACATGGAGGTCCACGTCACACTACCGCCACACGTTCCAGTGCTGATCCAACGACACCGTCAGTTATGATTGCAGTGGGCGCAGCATCACTGGGTTTCTACCGTGGATCGATAGAGCGTGTCGCCCTTCGAGGGAATCGCATTTCTTGTTACACCAGCTGGGTGGCTGGGTCCTTACACGCCGTCACCCAGGCGACTGCCTGTACGAAACATGCACCGCGCCACAGATGCCGCCCAGTGAGGGCAGATTTTTGCTATGGGGTACACCGAGTTGGGCTTCCGTGGGATCTGTGGCGGTAACCGAAGGCAACATAACAGCAGTGAACTACGTGAAGATCATTAGGGGCCACCTACATCGCTTTCTGCTTGAAGTCTCCCGCTACAGCGATGACGTCTTCCAGCAGGATAACTGTCCCTACTGGAAGGTCAGCATCGTGCTACCGTGGTTTGGGAGCATTATAGTGAACTCACACTGATGTCTTGGCCAGCAAGTGTTCCTGATCTGTACGCATTGGAACACATGTCGGGTGCTGGCTGCGTGTTCGTAAACCAACATCCCATGTGCGTAGACATGTGGTGCCACATACTTCTGGAATCCTGTCAACGGCTTGTAGAATCCGTGCCAAGCAGAATCTCTATTGCACTGTTAAACAGATGCTCGTAGTGGTTTGGCTCATCGGTGTACATGTTGCACAATGAAATAATTTTGCAGGTACATTCAGAGGTACATGTGAATAATGTCTGCAGAATGTGTCACGAATACAGCCTCTAGTAAAGAAGTAATCAAAGCGTCGCGCCTGATGCATCAGTTTTACTGTCTTAACAACGAAAATGTAGTAAGCGGTAAACATTTCCCCTTCCATCATTTTGTTGTGGGTTTGTCATGGAGAAAAGGTTTCGCAAGTAAGGAGAAAAGGTTTCGTAAATGTTTTTGGAAGTCATTAAGTGCTCTCATTCTCAAATACTTGATAAATAAGGTGTGAGTGCTCGTCGTGGCCTACAGTTTTCAAAAAAATGGCTCTGAGCACTATGGGACTCAACTGTTTTGGTCATTAGTCCCCTAGAACTGAGAACTACCTAAACCTAACTAACCTAAGGACATCACACACATCCATGCCCGAGGCAGGATTCGAACCTGCGACCGTAGCAATCGCACGGTTCCGGACTGCGCGCCTAGAATCGCGAGACCACCGCGGCCGGCCCTACAGTTTTCACTCCGACCCACTTGATACGTAGGTGATTCCTACCCTCACAGTTATTTCCTTGTAGACCGTAAGTGATGTGTGTACCAAAATTAGTTGAAATTGGTGAAGTGGTTTAGCAGGAGATGTGGGACATAATAACATACATACACACATTTTTATAACATGTATGGATGCAGCTTAGCTCTAACATGTAACTGGTCAGAAGTGACTGCGGACAGGCAAAAGCACGAACACAAACAAATCTTTAATTAATCCATCAAACCAGCCGCTCGTGGCTCGGCGTTCTACATGTCAAGGCAGCAACCTCTTGTACTTTGAGGGCATCCCAGCGGGAAGGGTGATGGCCTTGCCAAGAGTCAAAGTTTGCACCATGTGGCTGAAGACAAGGGACAGACGGCTGGCAGAGCATTCGGCTGCCAGGGCTGGACCACTAGACGGACGTCCCTCGTTCGCGGCTCAGTTTTGGCAGCATCGTCGGCGGCGGTGGCGGTGGCGGTGGCGGTGGCGGTACCATAATGGCAGCGAAGGCTAGGATTAACACAGACTGGGTGTCACATACTGCTCAACTGGCCGAAAGCTGACGAGATGGCTAGGATGGGCTTAGATGCAGCTATTCCCTGCTGACTTATCGTGGCGTTTCTATGTCCTGTCGAATTGTCTGGGGTGGAGGCAATGAGTCTCTGTCGAATCGCTAGCGGACAGTAGGCGGACAGAGTATGTTCTGCACCAAGTACCATTATCCTAGATGGCGGCGATAACGTCATCCCAGATGGCGGCCGTGAAGTCATCTGATGATGTCATGGCGCGAAGATAGGTCTATTGGAGTACTTCCACTAACATACCCCCCTCCCCTCCCCCAGAAAACGGCGGTAAGTTCAAATTCTATCAGGACAATGCAACACACCACGGCTACCTCTGCTAACCTGAGAAAATGGCGGGAGAATAGGGCACTTGGGCTACCTCCACTAACATAAGTCATCTGACTGCCACCTCATCCTAGAAAATGGCGCGAAGAGGACTCGGCCTGTGCCGGACCTAGGTCTTTAATTTGCATGCAATATTTATTTAAACAAGTAGAGGTAGTACCAATATCCAGTGTGTTTGCCACGAGGTCCAGAGTCCAACTGACCTAGAACACAGTACTGCCATCAGAGGGTGCTGTCACCCCTCCCATCTGTTCGACCGCTCGCGATCCTAAAGGGACATGCGTGACGTGTCTAGCCCACATGCGCAAACTGACGTCACAGATCGTACTCTAGAAATCTGTTCCACATCTTGCGATCCTAACGGGAAATCCGTGATACGTCAAGCCCGCATATGTGCGTACTGATGTCACAGCGTCTGATCCACACACTCATACTGATGTCACAGATCGTGCTCTAGAAATCTGTTCCACCGCTCGATATCCTAACCGGACATGCGTGACGCATCTAGCCCACACGCGTGCATATTGACATCGCAGATCGTGGAATAGAAATCTGTTCGACTGCTTGCAATTCTGTCTGGACATGCATGATCCGTAGCTGACACATCGCTGCGAAAAGCGTGCATCTAACCAAGTTCTCAATGTTATACCGATGTCACATCTCTGTGTAAAAATAAAAACCAAGTCGAACTCTTGGAAATTTTACAGTGTCCCAGAAATACTTTCTTGATGCCTCAGCTTATCTGCATAGAAAACTGCTTACCCTAACATGAGATGTTTACCAAAATAGCCCAGAATTTCATCCTTCCCTTTTGTAAACCATTCCTAAATACTAAAAAAATTCTCCGTTTTATAATCTCAAGACTTTTTAAATGATTTGCATCATCGTTTACGAAGCTAAGCTAAATGTAAGAAAAATTAGTCTTAATACCAGCAACCTAGAATTATAGATATATAGCATTTATCTTCGAAAATCACTAAGCTCGCAGACTTTGACCGAAATGCAATAAAGATACATCCCTTCCTGATCAAGAATATATCTAATTGTTTTCCCTGGAGATGAGCTCGTAATACACATAATGACTCCAGATGCAGAGGCTGAATTCAATATCAGGCAGCGTGTATTTCAAAAAGCATCTTCACTCATGGTATGAATGTTTTCGCTGTAAATCCATAAATTATCAGGGACTCAGGTCTCCTCGAGGAATGGGAAGCATCTGGCTAGTTCAGCTTTCAGTCTCTAGGACTGCTAGCGAGATCACCCCCACCCCACCAAAATGCTCAGCACCCATTGGTTCAGGCTGAGACCATGTGATGCCGCGTCATCACATCTATATAATAAATCGCCGTCGAACAGTCTTTCTCACTCGTTTGTCTCAGCGTTCACTTGAGTGTGTGTGTCTTTGTTCACTACTTCTTTTATCGTCACAAGATGAAGAGAGGTAACTCCAGCAACACCTCAGAGTGTAGTGGCAAGAGACGTAGAGTTGAGGAGACAGGATTATCAAGTGAGTAAATAATTTCTATTTTGAGTCTAAATGTTAATTTCGCCTCATTAAATCCGTCTCCTTGTTATAGAACAACTCGCGGAGATTGTCCTCGAGTGGGAGGAGAGGCAGGAGGCGGCTGGACCGCAACAGATTCTGGAAATCCAGCCTCCTGTGTTAGGTGCACAGTCCGAATTGCCTTGTGAGTATAGTTTTCATTGTAATTTTTTCTTCGTCTATAGTAGCCATTCCAAATTTTTTACTTATTTCATACTTTTTTTTTGGCTCACCTGAAGCAAATTCAAATTTAGTTGGATGCGGAGCTGCGGGCTGTTCCTCATAGCGTGCTGCTGCTGCAGTAGATAATTGTTTCCAGCCTCCAGCTATAAACCGACAACAGCACCCACGTAAGTATAGAGAAAAACATCCATGTCTGATCTTTCAGCGTAACTCGACCCACAGAATAAATAAAATTATGTCTCGTCCCGTTACAGGAACAGCTCTACAGGAGTTGGATTTGCTGGACAGCAGCTGGAGGCCGCAGTCAGAGTACTCGGTAATTGCCGACACCTTTGAGCAGCGAATCTCGTTCGCCAGGATCGACAAACTGGCAGGAGGGTACCGCGACCCTGTTGGTTTTCTAAGGGCGTGCCTTACTATCGTGGAAACGGAGCTCCCAAGGTAGTCAACGATCAGCGGAAAATTGCGTGATAACACGGAGCACATCAATCGCCGAGTGGTTTCGTAAATCCACGTTGAGTGCAATATTGGGCCGGTTTTCTGAGATGGAAGTGAGAGGCACACGTCTGTGATCCGGTAAATGGAGGATCAAGTCATATTGAGCTCCCTAAAGATACAGCTAATAGGCATGCGTGTATTTATGCCGTAAATACAAACTATCGTGCTTGTTTTGCGCTGTCATTTCTAGCTTTCGAAAAAAAGTACTATCGAAGAGATGATCCTCATCGTCCCAGTACATACGATTTAGATTATAATATTTGTGCGTGTTATATCTTTGATGGTATAGAGTTCCCTGTAAGATCCAGGACATAGCTAAATTTGACGCGCATAATACCTGCATATCGGTTCATGTTTATGGGCTGAAGAAGGAAAGCAAGTCAGATGAGCAAGACAAGCACAGCGTCATCGTCCCCGCCATTTCTCAACATTTTCCGGTAAGCGTGAGCCGCATGTAAACATGCTGCTCTTCTCTGAAGGTGAAAATTATCACTATGTTTGGATGAAGGACGTGTCCCGATGCCTTTCCTTCCAACTATCAACAAATTGTCGTGTAAAACATATTTGTTTAAGGTGCCTCAATTATTAGTCCTCACACAAGTTAATAGCCGCGGGTCTAGTAGCCTGCACTTCCAAGGATCCGGTACATGTTATTACGCCCACTGAGGAAAACAAATTCGTAAAGTTTAAGAATGTTCACCACCAGGAGCGATGCCTGTTTGTAGTGTACGCCGACTTTGAATGCCTCCTCGCTCCTGTGACCCGCTGTGAAGGTGAACCTACAGCCTCACATACCACCTTTACAGAAATACACGTACTATATGCGGGAGCATACCAAACTGAATTGTCATATGATTCCAGCCTTAACCGCTTACGCCGGGGACTGCCCTGCGGGTTGTTACTCACAGAGCTCCAAAAACTCTCTTAGCAGGTTGATACGCTTTACGCAACGTTCCCATGACCAAATCGAAGGAGAATGAAGATTTGTATAATAAAGCGCTTGAGTGTCATATTTGTGGGCTGCCATTAGATAGAAAAGTGGAAACTCCTCTTAGGGACCACTGTCATCTTATGGGGAAGATCTGTGGCGCAGCTCACAATGCATGCAATTTGAGGTACCAGCTACCCAGACACATACCTGTTTTCTTCCACAGTTTAAGTGGATAAGACGCTCAGTTTCTAGTTGAACACTTGGATGATATCGGTCTGAAGAAAGCTCAGGTCAGTGTCCTACCTGAGTGTGTGGAGAAATACATTTCATTCTACAAACGAATGACGCCAAGCACTATGCTCTGCTTCCTTGATACGCTACGTTTCATGCAGGCGCCTCTCCAGAAACTCGTTGAAATTCTACCTGGGGGGAGGGGGGGGGGGGGGGGGGGGCACGTGCATATCACTCGAGCTGCATTTCCCAACGAGGAAAAGTTTCAACTTGTGATGAGGAAGGGGTTTTCCATATATGTAGATAGTATGGCGAATCTCAACAAAACCAGGCTACCAGACATAACTGCATTCTCCAGCAACCTCACAGGCAATGCCATAACGGGTGCAATGTATGAACAATACGTGAATGTCTGGCGGGAATTCAATATTTCCACTTTAGGAGAGTACGCACGACTTTACATGGGCCCAGACGTGTGCTTGCTTGCCGATGCTTTTGAGGAATTCCGAAGTCTACGTATGACCATATACCAGTCCTCTCTGGATCCCACCTTTTATTACATGGCACCTGGGTTGTCTTGGGACACAATGCTCAAGAAAACGAAGTGCAGCATTGAATTATTGACTGATGCTGACATGCTGCTTTTCCATGGGCGAGGATACCGTGGGGGACTTTGCCAATGTGTCCATACGAATGCTAAGGCAAATAACCCACCGATGGGTGAGAGGTTCAGCGCAACGCTTGATTCTAGTTATATAATGTGCCTCGATACGAATAACTTATATGGGCAAGCCATGCAGCAGTCACTGCCGGTTGGTGAGTTTCGACGTCTTTCCGAAGACGAATGCCAGGGACCTGGTGGGTGCGTGCTAGAGGCAGAACTCACATACCCTATCAGCTTGGATGATGCACACACTGATTTGCTGCTGTGTCCAGAGAAACTTGTTCCACGAGCAGGCTCCACACAAAAGCTGATGACAACTCTGAGGAACGAGCGGAGATATATTATTCATTATTGTATTCTCCAGCAATGTCTCAGCTTGGGTATGGAGCTGGTTAGAATCAGCCAGGCTTTCTCCTTCAAGCAGTCCCCCTGGTTGAAGGAGTATATTAGTTTGAATACCAGCTTCTGCGACGTGTGACTCTGAGGAAGATTTTTATAAATTAATGAATAATTCAGTTTTCGGTAAAACAATGAAGAATTTGAGGGGACGGCGTAAAATTTTTATTAGAACCGAATGGGATGTACCGCGTTCATTGTGAGTTTGCAAAAACTCATTTTGCAGATCCTAAATTACTTTATTTGGATGTAGATAGCTTCATCTGTTGGGTGAAGAACTGCAATCCATATGAAGTAATTAGGTGCCACAGTAAAGAATTCGACACGTCCTCATACACAGCCGATAATCCTTACGCTATTATTGTGCGGAACAAGAAGGTTATCGGTCTTATGAAGGACGAGTCGAATGGATTGCTGATTGTGGAGTTTGTAGGTCTACGCTCAAAAATGAAAGCTTATTGCACATTGGAAGGTGCCACCCAGCGGTGAGCTAAGGGTGTGCATCACATGGCATCGAGAGCCCTGTCTGTTGAAGACTATTGTGCAGTGCCTGTGCAGTGGTGTTCACGGCGCTGCACCACAACCATCGCATATGGTACGGCAGACCAGTATTCGATCGGTCTGTCGCCTCATGATGATAAAAGGGTCATTTGTGATGGCTGGTTTGAAACTGGCCCGTACTCACTCTACAGAGAAGGGGTGCGGGACTTTGATTGAGTGATAGTGTGTGTGTGTGTGTGTGTGTGTGTGTGTGTGTGTGTGTGTGTGAATGTGTGTGTGCGTGAGAGAGAGAGAGAGAGAGAGAGAGAGAGAGAGAGAGAGTCTGCAGAGTAGTAGTATGACCCTTTTATCATAGTGTAATTAATTTTGTGCGTGTGTGTGTGTGTGTGTGTGTGTGTGTGTGTGTGTGTGTGTGTGTGTCATGTAAATATTTTTGTGTACTATGTACACGTGTATCATAGACAGAGAGACAGACGGAACGTGTGGAAAAGAAAGGATAAAACAAAAAAAGAAACTTATGTTTATATATGCACACCATGTGTGTGACAGAAAGAAGCACAAACAAAAAAAGTAGTTAAAAAAAGCAACACTAGAAAAAAATTAAATATTGATTTATTTGTTGTTACGCACCATGTGCGTGTTGTAAATAGAATAGCTTTTAAGTTTTTCACGTGCCACTATCCATCCATGTCAGAACAGTTTTAAGTGTTTGTAGCTCACAGTCCTTCAGAATTTTTATCGTAAAAACCTTTGCTACTGTGGACTGTGGAAATTAGATTCTAAGTGTGCACTGTCCATCAGAATTACTGTAAAAGTTATGCTACTGGGGCTGTGGAATTTAGTTGTAGTCGTAAAGAAAATATCTCCACATTAGTTTTTGGCATAGATTTATATAAAAAATATTCCTACCAGTGTTAGTGTTGTAGCGAGTAAGTTAAAAGCATTTCTGCATTGGAATTGCAGAGTAAATTTGCACCTCAAGAATAATATATTGTACCTCAAGAATTATATTGTACCTCAATAATTTCGGTGAACTGAATAAACCAAGAAAAAAATTTGTCACCATACATCTTTGTTGTTATTTACAAAAAACCCTATCTCCTGTTGCATTATTATATATATATATATATATATATATATATATATATATATATATATATATATATATATATAAAGGCTGTGCGTGTCTCAAATGACAGTAGTTTTGCTGAAGATGAGTGCTATTAAGGAGGTGAAGTTTAAATATATAGAATGGTTACATGGATCGTGCAGCACGAAATGGGTTATGGGAGCAGGAGGCACGTGACCGGCAGACATGCCTACAATTACATCTCCTGTGCTTGAAGAAAACCACAGACATATCATGTGGTTAAAAAACTATACACTGGCACAGTGGGAACAGGGTTGAGAAAGAAGAACACAGAGGTTGTGAGGTAAACATTCATTTATTTCTCATCCAACTTTAAAAAAATTTACATTCTCATAAGCAGACACAGCAACACTTTTTTTCATGAATGTTCTCGAGTAGATGGAGAGAAGGACACCCGTAGCATTCCAGGTCTTGAATAGCAGCAAACTTAAAGATTCGACGCACCCATGAGATCTTCTCCTTCTCCTTCACGTAGATGATGGTACCCATGTGATCGAATAATTTAAGTGACTTCATCACATCCTTATAGGGTATGCCAAGATCATCCCAGTGAAGTGAATGGTACAAATGTGTTAACCGCTTTGCACTCTTCCGTGTCTCGGCACGCTTCACATACTTGAAAGACCTCGGTGATGCAACGTTTGCTGTGAATGTCTACTGTTCTAGCATCTTGTGTGGACGCTACAAACGCAACATCTTTGAATATGAACTGCCTACGTTTACCATCATAGAAACACTGAGCATCAACAATGATGTTCACACCTTGAGACACCATTGCGAAATGCTCTAGGCGTGGTGCAGCACCTGTTCATTTATACAGCTCGTTACACAACACCGGTGAGCTAGCAGTAGTTTATCACATGGTCATGTTGAACTAGAGCATACGCGGCAGTGTGTTCTGGGAAATTTGTCGAAGATTTAAAATTCAATTCGCATTTCTATAGGTCCAGACTTAATTATCTCGTTCTGTTTCGAGCAGTATATTGCGACGATCGGTGAAAGTTCCTTGAACTTATGTGGAATGAGTAGACACCCTCCTCCCTCTCCTTCGGCAATTTCATACTAAGAAGCACGAAACCTTACGTACATGTCATAAGTTAGACTGTATACATTTTGATTCCACTGCACATGTAAATTGTCGTATGGGTAGAATTTTGAATTGAGACAGACTTTGGTTAATTTTCAGTTGACGAACACGGTGGAATCATTTACTATATTACCTCTTAAATCAGTCTGCAAAACTAGTATGATGATCTAGGTGTCTCTAGCCCATGTTTGTCTGCTCGCAGCCGAGAGCACCGGGTACTCGGAAACCTACCACGAGCGAAATATCAGTGACAGAAATATAACGGAATTCGTGACTTTTAAAAGCTTCAAACGCTCCTGGTTGGATACACTGACGTGAGGCATTTTCCATATTATTTTGCTGATTGTGATCATATTCTTCTCTTGAGCTCCTTGAACGTATGAGTTATCGTCCGTCGCACTCCGAACAAGAATGAGTTCCTTTTTAGCGTTCATAATAATCTGTCTCATGTCCTCAAAGTACCCCATTTTTGGAGGTATGCACGCAGAAAATCGCTTGTACTCTGCAATTGTTTTCCATCCTCTGGATCGTCTATGAACCATCTCGTATTTTCTAAACTGTGCAAATCTGCGGATGATGCCGAGACGTATGTTTTAAGAATTGATGTTATGCCGACATTGCGTGTGCGGTCGATCTCAGTAGCGTATCTCTTGGAACAGGAATGATAAAGCATTACGTGTAAGCTTGGATCCCACTCTATCGCTGCCGTCGGCTTTCTTGAATGACCCCTCTAAAAATATGAAGCTCTTGCATGGAAGCGTGAGTGCGTCTTGGTGCTGGATGACAATTCTATTTTCATCGTTCTTGTTAAATGTGGTTGATGCGGAAGGTTTGTGAGAGAAGTTTCCTGTCGTATAATTCTCTTGTCATACTCTATCGGACTGGTTATGTTGAGTGAGGACGTCATTGCGCGGTTTCAAGCCAACTGATATAAGAAACTCGTGTTTCGCACGTGTTATCACTTTGCTGTTCGGTAGCGAAGTGACATGCTGTGGATTTCGTGCACTTATTTTATACAATACGCCCATCCTGCCTTAGATGTAATCGTACAATGTTTTCCTCAGCACGAAAGTCAACAAGTTGTTATTCTGGTCTACAATATGCAGCTCCAAATAATCCAATGTCTGATCTGTCACTGGGAGGCATATTGCATTGACATGGGTCCCACAATCTTATACTCCGTTGCAACTGAGGGGAAGAATCTGGAAATAGTTTGAATCAGACTATGTTTCAGGTAGGAATTCGTTGCAATGTTACACTCGACTCTGATTGTGCGGGCGGGAAGTATGTCCACAGTCTGATCTGACTTAAAATCTACAGGCCCCTTTTGAACCTTTCTGGTTAAAGTCAATCATTGCATTTACAGTCCTTATTTCAGATTTAAGGGGAATGGAGAATTCGAAAAAACCAAGAATTTAAAGAGATTTCCGCCCAGCCTGACATTATAAAAAGAATAAGAAGAAGAAGGTTGACCTGGGCTGGACATGTAGCAAGGATAAATGAAGTGAGGATATACCACGATGTGTTTCTGGGAGCTGTAGCTGGAAGGGGATACCGAGGACGACCGCGGACCAGATGGAAGGACAATTTTGACAAGGACAGCGAGGACATGGTACTAGGAGCGGGCGAGCGGTGGCAGGAGGCTCACAATCGCGAACGTTGGAGGGGGAGTCTGGAGCAGGCATATGGTCACCAAGGCTCAAGCCACGGCTAAGTGAAGTAGGTAATTTCATATTGAAGTGTATTGATGTTTACACGTAGTTCAATACCTTTTCCAGACTGTTTTAAGACTTCGTTTAAATCGTCGATGTCGTATGCACCCGGTTCTATTTCCACAATATCTTTTTCACCATTAGTATCCAGATGCAGTTTGTTGTTAGTCTTACTGATATTTGGGATTCTGTTGTACGTCTCCAGTCCAATCAATGCAATACTCCATTCACCAATGCTCAAATCAATTGGCAGGAAGTAGTTTGCACGCAGTACAGATGATCGTTCTTTCAACGTCAAAGAGTACGACATTGGATCTGAACCGCAACTGAAGGAGGAATGTTTAAAGCTCCTCCTCATATAGCATGCTTCTTCTTCTTTGTAAATGTCAAGATAAACATGATGCATAAATGTCCACAGAGGTGTGTATTAAAGTCTGATAATTGTAGAACACAAGTCTTCTGTGAGTGAAGTGTCGTTGTAGTTCTTCTGGCGGCTGCAGGTCACCAAATGAGTCGAAACACTCGGCGGCATCCGCATAGTCTTCGGTAATGTAACGCGCATAAACATACCACGGAATCTTGGCTTGTTGACTTTGTTTCTAACAAACTTTGTTTCCAACAAACTGGAAGGATCATTAATGGGCTTTTTTTTAAAATTTATGATAAGACCAAGCCCTTTCCTGTACGTTTTCAAGTATAGTCTTTTCCGATGGCTGCGCCTTCCATCATGCGGTTATGTCTCTTGTCTCTTCTAACTGTGCTTCGGAGTTTTGCGCGTTCTTGACCGTTCGAGCGATAGCTGCAGCGCCATCAGCGAGGAAACCTACCGCCGAGAGCGCGGAGAGGGCCGGGATGAGAAATGGAAGAAAACCGCCATATGTCTTGGGTATTGGTAGAAGTCGAGCTGCTTTTTCTTCTTCCTGCATCTTTCTGCTTCAGTGCGTTTTTGGCTGCATACATCTCTGTTAGTTCTTCAAACAGTTTAGCTTCCCGCCCTTTTCCTTCTTCTTGTTTAGTGCACAACGTGCAGTATTCAAAACTCGCTTGAAATTCATCATTCCTAAACCCAACTTAATTTTTCCACGCATGGTTTTATCAACTGCAAATGCTGCGATGCGTTGACCTATACCAATATTCTTTCTTCTCCGTATCGCCTTAGCCTTATCAGTTAAAATCCTATCTGCAATGTGACGACTCGATAGATCTTTATTTGGAGCATAAGCAATGCCAAGTAGCGTACACGCTTCGTCGAGCAGATTAACCCCCTTATCACCTCGTACCAAGAGCCACGGTAGGTACACCCAGGGATGTGTAATTCCACTGGTAGTTCGTCTACAAAACCACCACCTCCTCAAATGCGTCTCCTAGTGTGCATATAATAATACACTCCTGGAAATTGAAATAAGAACACCGTGAATTCATTGTCCCAGGAAGGGGAAACTTTATTGACACATTCCTGGGGTCAGATACATCACATGATCACACTGACAGAACCACAGGCACATAGACACTGGCAACAGAGCATGCACAATGTCGGCACTAGTACAGTGTATATCCACCTTTCGCAGCAATGCAGGCTGCTATTCTCCCATGGAGACGATCCTAGAGATGCTGGCTGTAGTCCTGTGGAACGGCTTGCCATGCCATTTCCACCTGGCGCCTCAGTTGGACCAGCGTTCGTGCTGGACGTGCAGACCGCGTGAGACGACGCTTCATCCAGTCCCAAACATGCTCAATGGGGGACAGATCCGGAGATCTTGCTGGCCAGGGTAGTTGACTCACACCTTCTAGAGCACGTTGGGTGGCACGAGATACATGCGGACGTGCATTGTCCTGTTGGAACAGCAAGTTCCCTTGGCGGTCTAGGAATGGTAGATCGATGGGTTCAATGACGGTTTGGATGTACCGTCCACTATTCAGTGTCCCCTCGACGATCACCAGAGGTGTACGGCCAGTGTAGGAGATCGCTCCCCACACCATGATGCCGGGTGTTGGTCCTGTGTGCCTCGGTCGTATGCAGTCCTGATTGTGGCGCTCACCTGCACGGCGCCAAACACGCATACGACCATCATTGGCACCAAGGCAGAAGCGACTCTCATCGCTGAAGACGACACGTCTCCATTCGTCCCTCCATTCACACCTGTCGCGACACCACTGGAGGCGGGCTGCACGATGTTGGGGCGTGAGCGGAAGACGGCCTAACGGTGTGCGGGACCGTAGCCCAGCTTCATGGAGACAGTTGCGAATGGTCCTCGCCGATACCCCAGGAGCAACAGTGTCCCTAATTTGCTGGGAAGTGGCGGTGCGGTCCCCTACGGCACTGCGTAGGATCCTACGGTCTTGGCGTGCATCCGAGCGTCACTGCGGTCCGGTCCGAGGTCGACGGGCACGTGCACCTTCCGCCGACCACTGGCGACAACATCGATGTAGTGTGGAGACCTCACGCCCCACGTGTTGAGCAATTCGGCGGTACGTCCACCCGGCCTCCCGCATGCCCACTATAAGCCCTCGCTCAAAGTCCGTCAACTGCACATACGGTTCACGTCCACGCTGTCGCGGCATGCTACCATTGTTAAAGACTGCGATGGAGCTCCGTATGCCACGGCAAACTGGCTGACACTGACGGCGGCGGTGCACAAATGTTGGGCAGCTAGCGCCATTCGACGGCCAACACCGCGGTTCCTGGTGTGTCCGCTGTGCCGTGCGTGTGATCATTGCTTGTACAGCCCTCTCGCAGTGTCCGGAGCAAGTATGGTGGGTCTGACACACCGGTGTCAATGTGTTCTTTTTTCCATTTCCAGGAGTGTATAATAACTAATGAGGAAGTATTGAATAGGATTGGGAGAAGAGAAGTTTGTGGCACAACTTGACCAGAAGAAGGGATCGGTTGGTAGGACATGTTCTGAGGCATCAAGGGATCACCAATTTAGTATTGGAGGGTAGCGTGGAGGGTAAAAATCGTAGAGGGAGACCAAGAGATGAATACACTAAGCAGATTCAGAAGGATGTAGGTTGCAGTAGGTACAGGGAGGTGAAGCCACTTGCACAGGATAGGGTAGCATGGAGAGCTGCATGAAACCAGTCTCAGGACTGAAGACCACAACAACAACAACAACAACATGGAAACTAGAAATATCACAGTATATACCCTTACTTAATCTATGGAGGACAAAACTGACCAATGCGAAAATAGCGGTTCGTGCACTGCCTTATTATTTAGTGATACTTGCCTCCATGAACTTTATGGTCGATGCATTGTCGTTTTGCTCCTCACTTTTGTGTCTTACAAATTCGGAAAAGGTTATTTACCACATAGGAGATCTATGGTAATATTGCTTTTGTCACTGTCTCAAACTGTCATGACTGTGGAACCCATCCAAACCTCTATAGCCTATTACTGTTTATTGATTCGTTATTTAATCCTCTCGCCCTGAGAGGTCTCCAGTACCACAACTACAGGTACTGTACCAGCCCTGTATAAGCTGTATAGTAATCCTATCTTTTCCTTAATTGTTCCCTGACTACAGGCACTATATCAGCCCCATATGTATCATATGACAAAAATGATCCCATCAGTTTCTTTACTTCCACATATCTTCCAACATCTGAAAGCCTTATCCGCTTTTTTACTTGGTCAGCTGTTGCTCATAGCCCTATCAAGATTGTGAACTGTTTTTCTTGAGGGACGTTTGGTGGATTATTTGATGTCAGTAGTGGAATGATTGGGGTTCTGGGCCAGAGTGCATTGTTAACAGATGTAACAAAGTTGGCAGTAGTGACAAGATGGCGGCCCTTAGACTTGACAACAGCACATGGCATCATCCAAGATGGCGGCTGTGACGTCAGCTGATGACACTAGTACCATTATCCAAGATGGCGGCTTTTGGTGGAAAAGTGCCAAGCTCCCTGGCGTGAAGTTTCAGTTTTGGTGGGAACTTGAATTATGTGCTTCTTCAGGTCGCCTGACAGTCCCCTGCCCCCTTTCTGACTTTTTGCATGATGGCGCGATATCCTCTTGGAGAATCGGGAATTTCGAATTTTGGAGGGAATTTTTGGAGGGAATTTTGCTCTAAGAGCTTATTCCTGCAGCTGAGGGGAGTAAGTATGGTGTTACCTCCATAGAGACTGCTCATGATATCATTCAGTTCTAATACAATTTGTTTAAATTCGTATAAATTTGTTTAAAATTTTTGAAATTTGTTTAAATTTGTTAAGACATGTTGAAATTGGTTGAAATTTGTTTAAATTTATTATCTACATGCAGCATTACTGACTTAGTGTGGTGTTACCACCACAAGAGGCTGAGATATGAGTGCTTGTTGAGCTGTCAGTGTGGAAGGAGCATGTTTTCAACTAGCAAGAAGGTGGTGCCAGGCAGGGGGAGTTTTAATAGCTGTGTTACATGTGCTCATTCATCTGAGGGGTGCACCCACAGCTCACTGCATGAAGAATTGAAGTGAACATGAATGCTTCAACATGTGAAGAGGAAGAATACGGTCCTGCAAATAAATGCTTTGCATTGAGATGCATTAAACATGCATTACACAATGCATGGAAACATCTGTCTCTGCTGGAACTGTCTGTCATTTCTAAAACCTACATATAAGATCCCACCTGACAAGAGACAACTGCCTCCGATCATGCAGACCAAAGAATTAAGCTAGTTCGCGTGTTCACTGCTAGAGGGCACTGCGATGGGTCACGTGATCATACAGTTCAGTCAATAGGAACACAGCATCGTGATGACATCATGTGTTTTCTCAGCTGCACGTGTGCCCCAGCCTCCTCATCCCAATGGCGGTTTGGAGAGGAACAATGGTGGAAAAAGGACTTTGTTCTGTGCTGCTGGAAAGAGGAAGGAGTGTATGAGCCGTGCACGGCTCATGTTCATGCCGTTTATTGTTTGTCGCCTTCTCTTACGATATTGCCGCCTCGTTTTCTTATTTAATTACTGGCGTCACTAACTTCCTACCTTACTGCCCATGAGTGGCAGCAGAAGCGCTTATCGATAAGTGCACTGTCGGACCATCTCTGGAGCGACCAGTTGTATTTGTGCGTCGTCTTTTGTTGAGAGTTCAGTTGGGAGATCAGTCGGACGCAGCAGCAGTGAAGCTGGGGACGGGGTGCCAGTGAGGTACGGATAGCCAGCGCTCGCTGACTACTGGCGACACACGTCAACTGTCCGACGGAAGGAGGTTGGAATGGGACGCCCGTTATAATATCATCATCATCATCATCATCATCAACGTCATCATCATTTAAGACTGATTAAGCCTTTCAGCGTTCAGTCTGGAGCATAGCCCCCTTATAAAATTCCTCCATGTTCCCCTATTCAGTGCTAACATTGGTGCCTCTTCTGATGTTAAACCTATTACTTCAAAATCATTCTTAACCGAATCCAGGTACCTTCTCCTTGGTCTGCCCCGACTCCTCCTACCCTCTACTGCTGAACCTATGAGTCTCTTGGGTAACCTTGCTTCTCCCATGTGTGTAACATGACCACACCATCTAAGCCTGTTCGCCCTGACTGCTACATCTATAGAGTTCATTCCCAGTTTTTCTTTGATTTCCTCACTGAGGACACCCTCCTGCCATTATTCCCATCTACTAGTACCTACAATCATCCTAGCTACTTTCATATCCGTAACCTCAACCTTGTTGATAAGGTAACCCGAATCCACCCAGCTTTCGCTCCCACACAATAAAGTTGGTCGAAAGATTGAACGGTGCACAGATAACTTAATTTTGGTACTGACTTCCTTCTTGCAAAAGAGAGTGGATCGTAGCTGAGCACTCACTGAATTGGCTTTGGTACACCTTGATTCCAGTTCGTTCACTATGTTGCCATCCTGTGAGAATATGCACCCTGAGTACTTGAAACCGTCCACCTGTTCTAACTTTGTTCCTCCTATTTGGCACTCAATCCGTTTATATTTCTTTCGCACTGACATTACTTTCGTTTTGGAGATGCTAATCTTCATACCATAGTCCTTACATTTCTGATCTAGCTCTGAAATATTACTTTGCAAACTTTCAATCGAATCTGCCATCACAACTAAGTCATCCGCATATGCAAGACTGCTTATTTTGTGTTCACATGTCTTAATCTCACCCAGCCAGTCTATTGTTTTCAACATATGATCCATAAATAATATGAACAACAGTGGAGACAGTTTGCAGCCTTGTCTTACCCCTGAAACTACTCTGAACCATGAACTCAATTTACCGTCAACTCTAGCTGCTGCCTGACTATCCATGTAAAGACCTTTAATTGCTTGCAAAAGTTTTCCTCCTATTCCATAATCTCGCATAACAGAAAATAACTTCCTCCTAGGAACCAGGTCACATGCCTTTTCTAGATCTATAAAGCATAGATACAATTCCCAGTTCCACTCATAACACTTCTCCATTATTTGCCGTAAGCTAAAGATCTGGTCCTGACAACCTCTAAGAGGCCTAAACCCACACTGATTTTCATCCAATTGGTCCTCAACTAATACTCGCACTTTCCTTTCAACAATAGCTGAGAAGATTTTACCCACAACGCTGATTAAAGAGATACCTCTGTAGCTGTTACAATCTTTTCTGTTTCCATGTTTAAAGATTGGGTTGATTACTGCTTTTGTCCAGTCTGACGGAACCTGTCCCGACTCCCAGGCCATTTCAATTATCCTGTGTAGCCATTTAAGACCTGCCATTCCATTGTATTTGATGAGTTCTGACTTAATTTCATCCACCCCAGCTGCTTTATTGCACTGCAATCTATTGACCATTTTCTCCACTTCCTCAAATGTGATCGTATTATCATTCCTATCCCATTCTACCTCAAAATCTGAAACATTACTGATCATATTTTCGCCTACATTGAGCAACTCTTCAAAATATTCCCTCCATCTGCCCAAGGCATCCACAGGATTCACCAGCAGTTTTCCTGACCTGCCCAAAATACTTGTCATTTCCTTCTTATCTCCCTTTCGAAGACTGCTAATTACACTCCAGAATGGTTTTCCAGCAGCTTGACCCATAGTCTCCAACCTGTTTCGAAAGTCTTCACAAGATTTCTTCTTGGATGCTGCAATTATCTGTTTGGCTTTGTTTCTTTCTTCAACATAACTTTCTCTGTCTACCTGAGTTCTAGTATGTAGACATTTTTGATACGCCTTCTTTTTCCTTTTACAGACTTCCTTGACTGTGTCATTCCACCAAGCTGTTTGCTTCATCGTACTTTTACACACTACTGTTCCAAGACATTCTTTAGCCACTTCTAGTACTGTGTCCCTGTACCTTGTCCATTCCTTTTCCAGTGACTGCAATTGACTACATTCAACTAACTGGTACCTCTCTGAGATCACTGTCATGTAACTGTGCCTGATTTCCTTATCTTGAAGTTTCTCCACTATTATCCTCCTACATATGGACCTGACCTCCTGCACTTTCGGGCTCACAATTCCAATTTCACTGCAGATTAAATAATGATCAGTGTCATCAAAGAATCCCCTGAATACACGTGTGTACCTCACAGCCTTCCTGAATTCCTGATCTGTTATTATATAGTCAATGACAGATCTGGTTCCCCTGCCTTCCCAAGTATACTGGCGAATGTTTTTATGTTTAAAAAAGGAATATGTCATTACTAAGCCCATACTGGCACAGAAATCCAAGAGTTGTTTCCTGTTCCTGTTGGCCTCCATATCCTCTCCAAATTTAGCCATAACCTTTTCATACCCTTCTGTTCTATTTCCAAACCTGGCGTTAAAATCACCCACGAGCAGACACTGTCCTTGTCCTTTACTCTAACAACTACATCACTGAGTGCCTCATAAAAACTATCCATCTTATCTTGATCTGTCCCTTCACAATGCAAATATACTGACACAATCATAATTTTCTTGCTAGACACTGTCAAATCTATCCACATCAGTCGTTCGTTTACATACCTTATTGCAACTACGCTGGGTTCCATTTCTTTCTTGATGTAAAGCCCTACACCCCATTGTGCTATTCCTGCTTTGACTCCTGACAGGTAGACCTTGTATTCTCCCACTTCCTCTTCATTCTCACCCCTTACCCGAATGTCCCTAACAGCTAAAACGTCCAGCCCCATCTTACTTGCAGCCTCTGCAGCTCTACCTTCTTCCCAGAGTAGCCCCCAATGATATGAATAGCTCCCCATCTCATTACCTTTTGTTTGCCAAGTCGTATCTTAGGAGTCCCTGGTTTGTCCGTTAGAGGTGGGACTCCGTCACCTCCAAAGGTCCGAGGCATTTTGCTCTGATTGTTGCCAGCATCATATTTAAAGTACCAGGGAAGCAGGTTGCTAGCTTACTTGCCCCGAGTCCCATTGGGTTTTAACCCTAACGGTTGAGGGACTAACCAGTGGATTTGGTAGTCTTTGCCGTATGAGCACAAACGTGACCCAGCCTTATTCCAAAGTAACTGGTATCCCGAATGTCGGGACCACTTACTTGGCCACTCATACGTTGCCCGTGGTTCATGAACTAGGACATGACTACAGGAACCCACACCATGAACCCGTTATAATATAATAAAATAATGGAATAGATGATAATAAAATGTTGAAATGCGTGGCTTTTTAAAATGTATTGAATTAATGAGATTAATTTTTCGTCATGAATGACAAGCACAGTAAGCTGTGCTATGCCTGGAAATAAGTTCGTATTAGTTCATATTATTTTGCAGGGCGAAGTAGTTTCTTTCTCCGCTGTAGATTTGTGCTTACCATTCTTTATAATGCTACGTTTGGTCGCCGTGTTCCCCTTTGAAGTCCTTACCGTGTTCCCATTAAGCTTATCGGATCATCCTAGTTTTCCAAAGTACACAGGCGGGCTTCAGTTCTTGTAATTATTGTACTATTTGAAATAACAACCCACACGACCTTTCTGTTAATAAAACAATACTGTATTGTTCTAAATGGTGCACATATGAAATACATACTCCTCACTTATTCATAGCGACCCCAAAATGGCGGTCTGCAATTACTCGCTAAAAATGGCGTGCTTCTCATTCGTTCACTAGCTCAGCGCGAATCCTTCCTTCCTCCTACTGGTACCAGAAAAAATACTCTGTTTTTTAACAACTGAAAGTCAAAAAATACATGACGGTAGGCATAGGCTCTATGATGGACTACCGCTTCATCTTCTCTCTTTGCCTTTAAAGTAGACGAAAACATAAAGGAAATGCAAAAGGTTTATCACAAATTCCCCCCCCCCCCCCCAACTGTATACTGTCGGAAGTAAGTCTCTTTATTTAGGGAGACAGTATACAGTAGTAGCCTTATTAAACTTGGGGCTCATAGTTAAATCACTTGGTACACGTCAATGGAGTTTTAATACCCTTATGCTACTACAAGTATATCTACAAAGCTCATTTTATCGGCTATTACAAATTCATATATATATAAATACATTCACATGTACTTATACCACGTAATTACGTTCTCATATATTCATATTACATATCCACGTCCATGGCGTGCTAACGTCGTAGTCTCTTATTTCTCCTTACATTTGTTAAGCAGTATTACCATGGGGAAAATGTTACATTTCTTAAATTGTCCTTTCACTATATTTTAATAATTGCTTTTCTCCTTGGCTTTTGGTTCATTAGTCCTTCTGAGAAGCTGTCCTTACGGCACACGTGACCTCATTGTTCGCTGCACTTACGGCCAGCAGCAGCTCATTGTTTAACGCCCACGACGCAGTGAGCAGCAGCAGTGCCCGCGCACACGCTGTAATGTCTCCCCAGGCTCGTGAAGTCGGTGTTGTATATGCCCTCTAGTCCGGAGACTGGATACGACGGATTCAGCTCCAACGCTCAACCCGAAGAACACCAGTACCTCATCTCGCGCCTGGGCGAGGTTTTCGGCCAGTGACATTGAAGGTAAGAGCCGCGCTGCAGGATACGGCATTATCTCCGTCGTGCATTATAGTTCAGCGGTTCTCACACCTCAGCTCGTGGTTATACGGATTTCCTCTGATATCCCCGTCGCACAAGCATCACACACTCTGTATTCACTTTTCTAGACTGTAGCGCTTACTCATATTACGCCTGAGCCGTTATTTTCAATATTATTAGTCCTTAATACTTCTGTATCATTTCACACGTGCGAGTATTTTACTCATCCGTCGCGTTGCACCCTCTTACACACTAATATGTAAATCAGGAGGTCTCTTTCATTTATTCTGAATATTGGCATTTCCTATTCTTGTCTTGCAGGACCCACCTCCTGCGCGTTTTTACGTCCACAACTACACTTAGAAAAGAAGAAAAGAGTACATACATACATTTTACATAGACATCGACATTAACAATAATATAGTTGGCAAATAAATGTCCAATTCACATTAACATTTCGTATATGGACTCTAAGTTAAGCAGCATCTGACACAGAAATAAGTAAATTAGAAGGAATCTTGCACTTGTTCTGAATGTTTGCTCTTTCTTGTTATTGTCTTGCAGGACCGACCTCCTGCGCGTTTTTTACATCCACAACAATAGAAAATACTACATACATATTTTCATAGACATCGACATTGCCAATAGTAAAGTTGACACACAAATGTACAAGCCACATTCACATTTCCTATATGGGTTCCATGTTAGGCATAATCCATCTTTACACACTAATAAGTAAATTAGAAGGAATCTCTCATTTGTTCTGAATTTTTGCTTTTCTCTTGACTTGCAGGCCCAACCTCCTGCGCGTTTTTACCATCACAAATACACATAGAAAATACGTTCCAGCACTACTCACTACATGGAAAACAGGATTCGCTAAGGTCTGCTTCAGAGATCAAGCTACTTCTAGGATTGCTATTTGTAGTGCGTTGTTAGTGTACTTATTCTATCTTTGGCATTTGATAAATCTTCATGCTATGTGTAATATTTACAAGTGCACGTTTGTGAGCGAGTGTGGGAGATGTTTTATGCCTTGACAATCCTGACTTCATTACTGCTTGTTAATCGTCGTAATATTCCACATTCGTGAACACGTATTTCAAGCCATATTTCTGCCTTATTGATTCGACATGTACATGTTAGCCTTTGTGACGTGTGACCGATAATTTTACCATATTTTTGTCATGTGTAGCTCCACTCATAATTCATTATCACTAAATAAGAACGCGGGTGTGCTAAAATAATGCTTTCGCTCCTGCGTGCGTCAAGAACTCAGTGTAGAAAATATTGTTTCACTGCATTTTGTGTTCATTCCTCATACGAATCGTGTATCATATTTTCATTTATACTAACCTTATAGTTTCTCGAGCTGTAACAGTTAGTCGCTAACGAAATATTTTTCATACTAGGTTGTTTTACATTCTGATGTCTGTGTAGCAAATCACTGTGCTGTGGTGTGTTTTAAATGTTGTCATGTACCATTGTTACTATCGACTTAACTGTTTCTTCTATACTCCTCACTGGCTTCTTCGTGATGTTCGTTTTCATAATTACTTACCGTACATGCATCATCGTACTTTGCTTTCCACACTCATACAACCATTCATTGTTTTTGTTGTTGTTGTCTTCAGTCCTGAGACTGGTTTGATGCAGCTCTCCATGCTACTCTATCCTGTGCAAGCTTCTTCATCTCCCAGTACCTACTGCAACCTACATCCTTCTGAATCTGCTTAGTGTATTCATCTCTTGGTCTCCCTCTACGATTTTTACCCTCCACGCTGCCCTCCAATACTAAATTGGTGATCCCTTGATGCCTCAGAACATGTCCTACCAACCAATCCCTTCTTCTGGTCAAGTTGTGCCACAAACGTCTCTTCTCCCCAATCCTATTCAATACTTCCTCATTAGTTATGTGATCTACCCATCTAATCTTCAGCATTCTTCAGTAGCACCACATTTCGAAAGCTTCTATTCTCTTCTTGTCCAAACTATTTATCGTCCATGTTTCACTTCCATACATGGCTACACTCCATACAAATACTTTCAGAAATGACTTCCTGACACTTAAATCTATACTCGATGTTAACAAATTTCTCTTCTTCAGAAACGCTTTCCTTGCCATTGCCAGTCTACATTTTATATCCTCTCTACTTCGACCATCATCAGTTATTTTGCTACCCAAATAGCAAAACTCCTTTACTACTTTAAGTGTCTCATTTCCTAATCTAATTCCCTCAGCATCCCCCATTTAATTCGACTACATTCCATTATCGTCGTTTTGCTTTTGTTGATGTTCATCTTATATCCTCCTTTCAAGACACTGTCCATTCATTCTAAGACTTAAAACTATATAGTGTATTCTTTCTTACGTCGTCTTCGTGGCCCTTTCCTAGGTACCCTTGTAATATTAATCTTCATATTCATCGCCGTATACCCCGATAATTATTCATTAAAAATATTTCACATAAATCGTCATTTATACCCATGTACTACCTACACGGTTCTCACACTAGAACCACCGGCCTATTTATTTCTTCCCACAAATATAAATAAACTCATATTACTCTAATACACTTTCATTCTCTTCCTAGATTCATTCCATGCATGGTATGTCACCACAAACGTAGATTAACTAATTAATACCTTCAATCGAATCTAATAAAACCTTTCACACTCTCTCTACTTCAAAATATTATCCAGCAGTGAAATTTTATTTATTTCTCCATATCGCGTTTCAAACACAGTTCTTACCTCAGCTATTTCGTTTTAAGTTCATGTAATTACGCTGTGTGCGTGGTTTTTTTTTTATTTGCTTAGCTTATCTCACGCGTGTTGTTCATTTCATGTTTACAGCTTTATTTTGCTGCTTATACTATAAGGTATCGTGTAATTAATAGCAACTAACATAGGTGAGTTCTGTAGTAACAAATTTGTGGATATGTATTCTCCCTGTACATTAAGCTCACTACTTCTAATGCCTGTAAAGAAGTGTAGTTCTAGAAGTGTACAACTACTCCTCTCGCTAAATCTTGTACGGTATCTTATTTTATACTTTACGTCTCAGTCACACGCATTTTTCTATGTTTATATCTCATTCTACCTTTCACATCGTCGCTCACTTATGTGTTGTATGTAAGTCGCTTAGTTCTTAAGTTATGTGCTAATCGCGTTCGTTCAAGTGTACATGTTGTTACTTCCCTTTTCAACTTGTCTTAATCCTGTTGTATATAGTCGGATAGGTCATTTCATGTGTTTACTCTCTTCTACGTTGAATACTGAGAAATAAGTATAACTATGTACGTCCAATGGATTGTGTTAAGTTCACAATTTTAGTGTATTCTACTCTCTTTATAGTTTACTTGCGTCAATGCGCTCATTTTCTTACAGCTGCATTATGCTTAACTTAATGATTTACTCTTAAAATTAGTTCTCTTTACACTGTAGTCGCCGAGAGGAATAAATGTCTCTATTCGTTTAGTTTGTGTTGCTCATCTACGTCAGAGTAACTAGCTGATAGGTACCCCACTTCGTCTCGCTTCCGTTTTGTCCAGCTGGTTGCGCGGTGTGAATGCCGATTCGCTTAAATTCTAGAATGGTTGCCGTCGCGGTGCGCAGTGTGTCTTTGCGCATCGTACAGGGGACACTGAATTCAACCTTGCTTCTTGACTACTTGGCCCCTCGATCAGCTGTTAGCCGCTTCGTATATAATTGTTGAAGTACGCTCTGCTTTAAGCGCGGCAGCACGGCTAATACCTCATCGCTCATGCCTCTCGCTTAAAGCTCGCGCGCTGTGTAAGTCTTAAGAAAGTACAATACCAAAATACAAGGAAAATTTATTTTCACTAGGCTGCATCTCACTCTCTACATGTTAGATAGTAAAAGAAAATTGAACATTCCTTATTGATTAAGCAGAATAGTAGAAGAGGGAGAGGGTACCGGAAATATAAATATTGTACCCCCTAGCTGGAGAGGAACCGAGCGCCAGTCGATTTATTCGTCAAAGAGCGACAAACCTCCTACCTTCTTGCGTTTTACTGATGCAACAGATAAGGACAGAATGAGATTTTAATTTTCATTTCATAAATTTCCGCAAATCTTCCTATCAAGTAGCACCCCAGATGTGGCTTGTCAACAATGATATACGGACCAACATATAACAATTGCCATTTTTTGTTCAATGCCTTTAATTTCGATGATTTAGGATGCGTTCTTAGTAGTACTTCCTGTACAATCTGGAATTCTGTTAGGTTTTTTAATTTCCTGTCGTAAATTCTTTTCCTTATTTGAGCTTGCTCTTCCAATGTTATTAGCGCTCGCCGTACTTTCTCATCTAAGATTACGTCTTTGTGCCGTAATTTAGGTATCGGTTTTGCCCATTCATCTAGCTCCACCTTTTCAAGCATTAGTTCGGCCGGTGTGTGCCCTGTTGATGTGTGTGGTAGGTGATTTACTATGTGCTGAAACGGACCCACGTATTCTATCCATTTCCTTTGGTTCTGTGGTATATATGTGCGGATAAACCTATTAAATTCACGGAAGCACCGTTCGACGGTAGTTGCTTCCGGGTGGAACTTGGATACTAAAATATGACTAGGTTTTGTGATTTTAAAAATGATTTCCATTGATCACATGTATTATTTGAGGCGTTATCAGTTAGGAGTGCTTAGGGGTTTCCCAATGCGTGGTATGTAGTCTTCCAGGATTCGCCTTATAATTGGCCCTGACCTAACTGTTTTGACTGCGTACAGCAGGAGATACTTACTAAAAACATCATACAGGACTACGATGTATTAACTCCGTCAATAGATACAAGATCTCTTTTTTTGCTGTGGTATTATTGGGTTTAGTACGTTAAGACATGACCTATTCTGATGTTTGACCTTTTGACACACCGCACAGCGTCTGATTACTTGCTCTATACGTCGCCTCATATTAGGAAAATAACAATACGTAGAAATTTTGGCGGCACACTTTAGCACTCCATAGTGCCCGCATGTGCGGGGCGTGTGTTGAATTAAGTTTTCCACGTATTCCTGAGGTATGCACACACACCACTTATCCATTCGTCGATCTCTTCTGTGAAAGAGGATGCCATTATGTTAGTGTTTTCTAGCCTGCAATTTTTTCCTTACCTTGCTCCATCTCGGGTCTTCTTCCTGTAAACGTTGCGTGTTTTTGCACATTTTAATATAATATCGTTTAAAAGTTCCATCATTTATTAAAAGCACCTTGAAGTCTGATGTTTGTTCCTCTAACTCATGGAAATCGGTAAGACCTTGAGGTAACCGTGATAGTGCATCTGCCAAAACATTCTGTTCCCCTTTTATGTACACTATCACAAAATCAAACTCTTGGACATACATGCACCACCTCGCTATCCTCTTATGTAACAACTTGCACGTCAGAAGAAAGGACAAGGCTTGATGATGACAGTAAACTTTGGTATGTTTTCCCCAAAGGTAATACTGAAATTTACGAAACGCCCAAACTACTGCTAACGCTTCTAGCTCAGTTACGGAATAAGATCTTTCACATTCTGTGAGGATTCTACTGGCAACACTGATTACATTGACTTCCTCCTTACCATCCTTTGTTATTATTTGAAACAGGCACGCACCGAGCCCCTGGTAACTAGCATCGGTGCTTAAACGAAAATCCAATTCCATATTTGGGTGTTTCAGGATAGGCGCGTTAATCAGCGCCTGCTTAATCTGCTGAAAATCATTTTCACATTCTTTACTCCACAACCAACTGTGGTTTTTACGTAGTAAGATTAATAGTGAACTACTGTTCAACAATTATGGCAGAAACTTCCTGAAAAACGAGGCCATTCCTAGAAAACCTTTTAATTGTTTCTTAGTATAGGCAGTTGGGAAATTCCGTATCGCATCTAGTTTACTGGGGTCAGGTAGAATTCCTACTGGTGAAATAGTATGCCCTAAGAATTTTATTTTTTCCTTTCCGAATTCAGACTTTTTAAGTTAACTGTGACATTGTATTCATCAAATTTTTGAAAAATCCTTTCCAAAATACTTACATGTTCATCCCATGTTTGAGTTGCAATTAATAGATCATCAACGTAGAGTGTAACCTGGCTAAGCAGTTCTGGTCCAAGTACCCTGTCTAATGCTTCAATAAATACACCAGCGCTCACATTTAATCCGAAAGGCAGCACCCTAAATTGGTAGCTCCTCCCGGCATTTATGAAAGCTGTATACTTTCTACTCTCTTCATGTAATAAAATTTGCCAGTACGAAGCCTTCAAATCAAGGGATGTTAAATACTTAACGCCATGAAACGTTAATAGCTGCTCTTCTAGATTCTCTGGCCTTGTTCTTATAGGAACGATGATTTTGTTTATTTCCCTCGCGTCTGAAACTATCCGTCAGTTTTACCAACAGAGAGAATCGGACTGCAGTAAGGTGAGTGCGATGTTTCAATAACCCTCCACCTAATCATACGCTCGATTTCTTTTCTTACTGCATCTTTCTTTGTTTGCCCAAGGGGTGCCATATGACGTTCTACAATATGTTTCATGCGGTTATACTTCCATTTTATACTCATATCCCTTAATAACACTAGGTTGTTTACGAAAAATGTTATGATATTTGAAGAGTAATTTTGTCAGTTCACTTCGCTGTTCATTGTTAAGACAAGTGGATTTACTTATTTTACTGTCTACTATTTGCTCATCGAGGATCACCCTACCAGCGTTATCAAGTTCCATCTCCTTTGCCATTAAGGATTGAGGGTAAACAAGTCTAACATTAATGTCTGGTATCGGCCTAATCTGATTTGCCATTGTAGTTATTAAGTCCACAGTCAGTGTGCGCTCCCCTACACGAAATTGGCGTTCCCCGCTGCCGATATCTATTTTTATCCCATATCTTCTGAACACCTCCATACCAAGTATACAGTTCACTATAAGTTTGTCTACCAACAAGAAAGTACACTGCAAAATTACACACATATGCTAATGGGTATGCTGGCCTGTAATTTTATAACTTTAGATTTACTTCCCATCGCCGTTACGATCTTACAGTTCTCTACAGGTAGCGTGGGAACATTTACTTCCCTCGCTATCTCTTTGAACAAGCTAGTAGACGTTAGGCTTGTCGACGCGCCAGTATCCAAAACAACTAGTACATCTATGTTTCCCACCTTTACCTTTATTGTTGCTTGAATAATTTCACTCACCTTGCGTGTTGTTTCTTTCTCTTCGATAAACAAGTCTTCTTTCATTTCTGCGACCTTATCATACCTTAAAAATAGATTCCGGATACGCTGTATGTGTAGGTTTGTTTCAGTGTCTGCTTCCTCCTTTCCGTTCCTGTTCGTTTTAGTGTTTAAGTCGCTCGTATTAGTGCTGTGGCACACTGACAGTTCATTCCTTCTTCCTCTAGTCACGCTCGATTATTATTTCCTGGAGCCGGTAAAGGTATTGTTTCATTTTCTGCCGTCACTTCTACTATGTTTACCGAATGTTCGCGTGCTCGCCAGTTCGTGTCCCGGTTGTTTCGATTTGACTGTACGGGCTGTCTGTTATCTCTCGGATCCCTGTGTTGCATATTCCATTCCCGGTAATTTGCATTTCCTTGTCGCCTATTGTCGAAGTTTTCCCTCAATTTTCTATTTTATTACCCATTGCCGTACCTATGGGGCTGATATTTAGTTTCGTATCCTTGGTCACCCTGTGGCTGATGGGTAGACCGATTGTACGGATTTCCGTTGTGGCGCGGCGGTGCATACGGATGCCATTCATTCATACGCACACGACCGTTATAATTTCCAAAGCCATTGCCGTTACCATAGTTCTTCCCGTTTAGGTTGCGCCCATTACCGTTACAATAATTAGGCGTGTCTTGCCCATCCTCATGAATCAGATCTATTGAGTCGAGCACTGAAAGAAAATACTCGAGATCATATTCGGGAACAGTTATTAATTTTTCCCTAACATTTGCAGGTAACTTGTTCTTTAAGATTTTCAGTACATCGACATGAGGTATCGGATTATTCCAGTAACGGGTCTTGTTTAGGTATTTTTCAAAATAGCTTCTTAGCCCCCCGAATTTTGAATGATATGGTACTGGGGTAAATACTTCTCGTCTTAATCTCTCCTGGATAGCTGTTGACCAGTATTTATCTAAAAATGCATTCTCAAACTGATCATATGTCTCGCAAAGTTCTGACATCTCCGTAGTCCACAAAAGGGCATCACCCTCGGTGTATCCTACTACATATTTAATCTGGGCAGTACATTTCTAAAGGCTCGGACAAACACTACCGGGTGCGTTCGCTTTTTCTCATTTGAGAACTGCCGATGTTTTATTAAGCTCTCGTCCATTAACAACGCTGTCCAGGACGGCGGAACAGCATTTCCCTGCGGTGATGGTACATTTGTGTCAGCAAAGTTTTGCCCGTTGCTCGCGTCGCGCGTCGACATGCGGTCGGGCGGCGTGGGTTGGGCATTCTTGTCCGCGCCACTGGTTTGTCCCACTGGCGGATGGCTGTTTGTCGCTCCGCTTACCGCCCCCGCCGATGATATTACCGTACTTTGTTTATTAACTATTTCGTCTCTTAACCGTTGTCCTAACTGTCTGATAGCATGTCCTACGCGTTTTAAGATTTCTTCTTCTTTGTCCCCCATTACTTCCTTTACCGCTTTCACATAGGTACGCTGTTCACGTACGCATTTTTCTGCGAACGTTATATTTTCGTCCTTTCCATTGCTCTTTACCGATTCATAAAGCTGCACAATGTATGAGTTGATCCTCTTGTTTTCTAACTTGAGTAATCCTACCTCCAATGTGATTTTTTCTACATCTTCTGGCAGGTCGTCACAGAAAGAATGTAGTTTCGCTACTTCTGATTGTACATTGTCTAAGTTGACCTGCGTATTCTTTTGCATTGCCTGTAAATTCTCTTGGGTTTCTCTAATTCCGGATAGCTCCTGTCGATACGTGTGTGTTAGTGTTTCAAATTTTTTGCCCATTATGCCTTTTAATTTCTCACCCATATCATGAACCGAAATTTGTACTTGTTCATTAATTTTCCTATCCACCTCCGTGGAGATTTGTGAAATCTGCTGTGTGAACTTCGTGTCCAGACTATTGAGTTCTGTGCGCAAATTTTTTACCTCGTCTTAAATGTGTGTCATGTTTGTATTAACCTTCTCGATCTCGTACTTTACTGTGGTCATGTCTGCTTTCATATTAGTCATGTCTGCTTGCATCGTTTGTAAACTTGACATTTTAGTCTCTAAACCCGACATTTTTGAATTTATGTCTGCCTTCATTGCATTCATGCTTGTTTGTATGGATTCTGCTAAGGCTCGAAATAAGGCTTGCATATCTTCCGTATTCACTTCCGGCCTGCGCCTGTCAGCATCTGCGTCCGTACTACTCGTACTGCTCTCATTTAAAGTATTCTCTTGCCTCGATGTGCCATCAGTTGCGTCTACTGTAATTAACGTATTGCTTGTAATTAAATGTTCTGTATTCACGGGAGTTGAATGCAACAATGGCATGTCGCGCCCAGCATCCAAATAATCACCGCTAAACAGTTCCAAACCCTTCATTGTTGCATTTTACTAATGAACATCCACTACATTGGCATTCTGATTTTCGAATGGCATTTCCTTATTGTTTTGACCCTCCATTATAGAGATCGTTATACCACCGCAGTTATCAAAATAAAAATTTTCTCTTTTAAGATTTTACTACTGCTCTACTTCTCACGCGAAAAATGCGTATACAGTTGCATGTAACTGTAGTCTCAACTGTTCTTCAATCAATATATTTTCCGTACTAATAGAGAAATGTCATTATCTCTACTTGACTACAATACCGTTAATTTCTGAAGCTTTTGGTTCTGGATTTTAGGAAAGGAGGATGGATTTTCTAATAGGTCTACTGGGAACGCAATCTCTACATGCATTGCGCGGTCCTACCTGATTGTTATCTTGTAAATGGTACTTCCTCTATTGTGCTTTGTTGTGTGCTCTTGGTATTGTCGCCTTCTTCCTTCTAATTTATTTATTATTTCCTTTTGATACTATTTCTTCAGTATCACGTCACCGTCTCCGTCACATCATCAGCGTACATGGAACATAAAGAAATTGTTAACATACATGTATATTCATTTCCCTAACAATACTAGTACTTACAGTTTTGCCCACTACATATCGTGCCTGTCACCTGTCCCCAATTTATAATATAATAAAATAATGGAATAGATGATAATAAAGTGTTGAAATGCGTGGCTTTTTAAAATGTATTGAATTAATGAGATTAATTTTTCGTCATGAATGACAAGCACAGTAAGCTGTGCTATGCCTGGAAATAAGTTCGTATTAGTTCATATTATTTTGCAGGGCGAAGTAGTTTCTTTCTCCGCTGTAGATTTGTGCTTACCATTCTTTATAATGCTACGTTTGGTCGCCGTGTTCCCCTTTGAAGTCCTTACCGTGTTCCCATTAAGCTTATCGGATCATCCTAGTTTTCCAAAGTACGCAGGCGGGCTTCAGTTCTTGTAATTATTGTACTATTTGAAATAACAACCCACACGACCTTTCTGTTAATAAAACAATACTGTATTGTTCTAAACGGTGCACATATGAAATACATACTCCTCACTTATTCATAGCGACCCCAAAATGGCGGTCTGCAATTACTCGCTAAAAATGGCGTGCTTCTCACTCGTTCACTAGCTGAGCGCGAATCCTACCTTCCTCCTACTGGTACCAGAAAAAATACTGTTTTTTTAACAACTGAAAGTCAAAAATACATGACGGTAGGCATAGGCTCTACCGCTTCATCTTCTCTCTTTGCCTTTAAAGAAGACGAAAACATAAAGGAAATGCAAAAGTTTTATCACACCATTGGTTGGTTGTTCGGTTGATCGTCTCATCGGACGACGTGTGTTTGGTAGCAGACCGCTTGTGGAAACTCTATGTGTGTCGAAATGATTCGTCCTTGGTGCTCCACAGGGATTGCTTTCATGATTGTTTGAGTTCTTGTGCAAGTGTGTTTACGTGGAACCGTGTGTAGCTTCTGTGATTCCCACTGAGCAGATGAATGCTGTCTGTGTACTGGAGTAGTTAGTCGGTCAGTCGAAATAGACCTGCGAGGTGGAAGGTTCAAATGGCTCTGAGCGCTATGGGACTTAACTTCTAAGGTAATCAGTCCCCTAGAACTTAGAACTACTTAAACCTAACTAACCTAAGAACATCACACACATCCATGCCCGAGGCAGAATTCGAGCCTGCGACCGTAGCGCCTGGAACCGCTCGGCCACCTCGGCCGGCTCAGATGGAAGAGAATTGATTAGGCTGTTGGTCGGTTCCTGAGCCGTCCCTAGGTTGTGCCGCCACCTGACTGTTCGGTGTTACGCTTGGCTGCCTGTCCCACCTAAACTGTGGTTAGAGTTTCCTCTCCAGGCCGACCCTAGGAACGCTTCTGAGCACCACTGTTAGTTGTTTGTCATTCTGTTTGGTCGCAGGAACTGTGCCAGGCCTTCAGCCGTGTATTAACGTTGTCTGCTTTTATGTTTAGTGTATGGCCTTCAGCCGAACTTCATAACAACTTTAGGATTAGGCCTTCAGCCGCGTTTCATTGAAAATTCTTATTGCTCTGTATTCAGGCCTTCGGCTGCGTTACTTTCAGAATCTGTGGCTTTAATATGTAAGTCCTCGTCTGTGTGGTTTCTCTTCAATTATTTTGAATTCTTGAAACGGCCTTCAGCCGTATTATGTAAATGTTTATCTTAAGGTTGTCTTTAATTAATATTGAGTAGTTGTTTGGGCCTTCAGCCGACAAGATACTTCAAGTTTTCTTAAGATGTTTCTCTGTTGTACTGTGTAAAGGCCGGGGTGGCCCAGCGGTTCTAGGCGTTACAGTCTGGAATCGCGCGATCGCTACGGTCGCAGGTTCGAATCCTCCCTGGGGCATGGATGCGTGTGATGTCCCTAGGTTATTTAGGTTTAAGTAGTTCTATGTTCTAGGGGACTGATGACCTCAGAAGTTAAGTCCCATAGTGCTCAGAGCCATTTGAACCATTTTTTGAAGTCTCTCATTTATTATCTAAAGAATTATTTTTTAATGGGCTTTCAGCCAAAAAAAAATAACTTGAATTTTCCTTAATATGGCCTTTAGCCAGAATTTGTAAATGCATGGCATTTAAAGAATTTCCTTAGCTGATCTGAAGTATTATTTTGGCATTTAGACGAGAAGACATTGAAATTTTGCTTAAGTAAGGCCTTCAGCCGTTACTCTAAATCCTGGTGTTTTAAAAGCAATCATTTCAACTTATGCTGGAGAAGTTACTTGGGCCCTTAGCCGTGTATTGATATTCTTGTTTTAAAGAGAAAAGTGTGCCTTGGTTTGAGGAATGAAGTTGTAGTCGTATAACTAACAGTAATTGACCTCGGTCCCTTTCCACTACCTGATCCACACTGTCCTGCCAATCCAGATTTCAGTGTACTTTATTTTTGGAAAAAAATTACTTAGGGACGGATTTCACATAGTTTATTTATTATGTTGATACAAAACACTCATCCTGACGTGCTTGTGGTCACAATATACAGTTTACATAGCTCGAAACCACTCATAAATAATGCAGTACACTGATGTACAGAGACGCAAACAACTAGTACATTACCGAAATAATCCAGTATACAGCATACTGACGTGCAAACTACTCGTAGATCACTGAAAGAATGCATGAGTAACGCTATGCAAACACGCTCACAACACTTAAACACCGGATAATAATGCAGAGCACAAAACTCAGAGCACGTAAAAAAGGCAATGTCTTAGCGACTCAGACCCTGGTCCTCCTTGTCTGAAAGCCCAAGTGTACCCCCCCTAACACAATTAAACCACCAGAGGCACTTGGAATTGACGGGAAGTTAAAAATGGCGGTGCCCTTCCTGGGACCCGCACCGTGGTGTTCCTCTGTGAAAAGCCCAAGTGCACCCCCTAACATATGCAAAATGTCCAAATGAGGGAGGGGAAGGTTAGGTTAGTGTACATTATTTATTTGGGCCGAGAAACTAACTCAAATATCGATCCTAATTACGTAATTAATCAGAAATATCGGGCCTAGTTTCACAACTATATGCATAGTGCTACACAAGGACGCATAAAAGCGCAATATAGCGCAAACACCGACGATACCATACAATTGATGTTATCCATCTGGGAAAAAATTCCGCAGTATCACTAGAAACCAGCGACAGAAATACTCAAACTCTAACCTACACCTAGAAGCTGGCGGGCAAAAGGCTGACGTGTAAGGTACTATCTTTATTCTTTTTGTCGGGAAATATGTTCAACTGACGAGATGCTGGTGTTGGACAGATATGAGATTAAAAAGTGTATTACCTGTAATCATACAGCATCTATCGTTCTTTGACATCAGAGTTCGCTACAGACGCCTACTAAAAATGACCCTACTAGTCAGCTAACCAAAGCCATACCTCAATCACAGCTGATGTAAAAAATGCGTCACAGTTCTAATTACACTTTGAAACTGTCGCGAAAAAAACAGAATTTGTAACGAACTGGTCATAATGCAGCACATGTACAGGGGAAAATCGTCGTATTAAAAGACTGCAGAGGAAGCGGTAGTTGAACAGGCGTTCGTCTCGATGAACAATCACAAACTGATGAAAATCGATGCCCTCCCTCACTCCACCTAAGGTATGGATGGATGGAGGGAGGGAAGGAGGGAGCTACTCCGCCTCACAACACGTGCTGCACGCTGTCCGCCTTTAGACTGTAGTCTTCGCCAATAATAAAGCGGGTATAGTTAACTAAAGAATAGGTGATAAAAGAACGTCTGTCCCGAATGCATCTTGGTCATCTAAAGTGTAGTGACACAAACGTCCCTAATGCATAGGGCGCGCAGCTGTAGCGACGTTCTGTCACAGACTAGACAGGTCCCCAACGACTCCAACAGGCCTCTTGTTCTGGGATGGAAAACACTTTTGTTTAACGTCACGTAGGACGCTACTGCTATAACTAGGCCAGACCACCGGTCTCGTAGAAAAGTCGCCCGCTGTTCTGCGCTGGACTATTTAACATCAACTTGACTCGTATAATAAAGCAACTATTAAATAAAGGAAAAAAACATTCGCGACGATAACAAATGTCCTCTTTCCACGAAAATAGACAAAGTCCATTTTCATGTAGTTTTATGAGCACAATCGATATAGTTTTTTACATTCGACTACACTCGCATCTCATTATTTAGTGATGTCCAGCGAAGTGTACCGACACTAATCACAAATGATCAGCAGACACATGCCCACCCTGAAAATAATCATGAAAAAGAAACTTCCACTATTTTGATGCGAAAACTACCGATCACCGCAGAATGTCCTAATTATTACGAAATTAAATTGATCATGAGAGTGACTTTGCATGGCGTGTGATTTTTGTTATTGTTCTTTCTGTAGTTGCATTACACTCACCAGGTAGGGCAAATTGGAATCCGTGGAGGGAACACGATGTTCTTTTCTAGGAACACTATTGAGAAATGACATCTGAAACTGACCACAGAGGGATTATACAGCCCACAACATACAATTTGCGTAAGGTCCATGCTTTTAAGAACACGATCCTCACGACTACGTTCCTGTCACAATTCATAAAATGCATTCTTGAGTCTACAGGTAAACACACAAGCAACTGATAGTGTTACGCTTTCTGGCACAAATGCTGTCAGCGATTTGGAATCAAGTCTGTGCATTCAACCACTTACTTGCGTTGGATCCTCTAGAGACATCTTTTAATGATTACAGCCACTGATGAATCATATTCGTGGCGCTCTCATTTCTGGAAATGAGTCCCTTTTGTCTTTCAGGGTGCATTCTTGTCTACCACTCAAACATATGTAGTGATCGTATTAAATATACAGGTACTGTTTCATTGGAGCACGTGGTTCGTGATAGAAGTCGCTTCCGCAGACCGGTGTAAAGTTTAAACACCTGTTCTGTAGGATGACCATACCCAACAGCCTATCAATCACACGAGAGGGTTCCTGTATTGCTCCTTCATAAGCAGTTTAATACATTGTTTTTTTTTTCGGTTGCAACACATCTAAACAGTATACACCGCCATATGCTTTGTTTTTATCTACCATGACCCATGTCAGCTGCTGCTGCTTCGATCCTCTGGTTCTCACAGAAAACTGAACATCCCATGGCATAAACTGTACAGCTGCAACACCACAGTCTGGTAGAGATAAAACACAGACACGATGTTTCTGATTGACAAAAATGTGGAAGACATCCCAAAATATGGAAACTGGAAGAGTCTGCGTATTGTAGAGCGCTTCCGACACCTATGGTGATTACCTGTACAGTTGATCTCGTCTGCCCGTCGAAAGGGTAGCGGATGTCTCGATGCTCCATTTCGAAAAGCATTGTTCCTTAATTTTGCAGTCATGTACATGATTACTGTTCCAGTGTTAACCATCGCCGGAAGACGCTAATCACATCACGCGTGAGGTAACACAAATAAAAAGAGGTACTGTTATCTTATTGGTGAAACAATATAAAAATTAAAACATGTGTACTGTATCGCAGCATATATAAATAGGACGAGTCTGTATGAATGAGGAACGCATCCAAACAACTGTATTAAGGTGATGAACTCTACATTTAATCCCATCTTCCACAGTGACAAGTAGCAGATATCCAGTGTTCTGTCAATGCTCCCTCCATCTCAACGGAGTGGTGTCGCTCAATGATTATGGGGTAATCCAGTTGACAGTCGGGATTGGAAAGATCCCATTGATATGGACCGATGTACTATAAAAGACAGTGCAGTTGACAGCGAGATCAGTTTTAGCAATTTTACCCAGAAGTCGGACACAGCAATATCGACAACATTCTGTAACCTGTTTAGAAACAGAGTGGGCTGAGTTAATGCCGTAGGAATGTTTTGACCACCCGGTGGAAGTGGGAACAAGCTCCACCACCCGTGTAAGGCGTGCAAGGTCAGCGTCAAATGAAGCCTGCTTCAGCAACACGACGGCGGTGGGAACTGTTGCGGTGGTGTTTCTTGCCGGGAAAAGTAGGAAGCCTCAACATCGCCGCATCCGTCAGAATCCATTCACATCTGCCACCCAAACATTCTGTCGTTGTTATTCTGTACCATCCAGCAGAGAAAAATTATCAATTATCTGCATGCCGGCATTGAGCACATGTAACGATTCTATTAAATATACAGGTACTGATGAATTGCACAGAACAGTGTAAAGTTGCATTGCCTGTACTGTAGGAGGATGACCGTATTCCACAAACTATACAATAAGTCGCAAGAGACGCTCCCTGCGACCCTGTGTCGTTGTTAGAAACATTGGGTTTTCTGCTGTAACAAGCTTTTGCACACTGCCATACATTTTTTCACCACGACTTAAAGGTCTGTGTCAGCTTCTAAACTGACATTAACACGATCGTATAAATCATGTTGCTACTACTGCTACCATAACACACCATACACACTGGATGATTTTAAAGAAAAGACAGGAAACTAAAAGAGTTTGGCGGCATTGTGGAGAGTCTCCAAATTGTTGTCCAAAAGTGATCGACAACCTCTACATTTAAAATCATCTGCCACAGCGACGGAATAGCTGGTGGCTAGCATTCCGTTTCGACTGATTCCTCATATTGCAATCATTTATGCAATCACTGCTTCGATGCTAGCCATCCCCAGAAGATTTTACCCCTATACCAAAACTATTTCTCCAACTCATGCAAGCGATGCCAGTCAATCATTATGTGGTAACCAACAGCGTACCAGTGGTCGGATGGGCTGGAGAAGACTCCGCCGATGTACTCTAATAATAAGCTTTACAGTTGATAGTCTGAACAATTTTAGCGATTTTACAGTAATTTCAATACCAACCAATGATGCAACACTATGTTTCCCAATTTCCATGTAATTACTAAACCGTCTCTCCTCTACTTTGCAAGTGTCATTTATACACCACCAAAGTATACCATACAGCACTGTTTATATTTCTGCCACCTCGAGCATAGTGCATAATTTAAGATCTATCTCTATGCGGATGCCGGCCGCGGTGGTCTCGCGGTTCTAGGCGCGCAGTCCGGAACCGTGCGACTGCTACGGTCGCAGGTTCGAATCCTGCCTCGGGCAGGTTAGTTAGGTTTAAGTAGTTCTAAGTTCTAGGGGACTGATGACCACAGCAGTTGAGTCCCATAGTGCTCAGAGCCATCTATGCGGATGTCACAGAGCATTCTTGCAGTCTTAGGATAAAATTAGAGACTGAAAGACACCCTAGCACTGTCTTTGACCAATCCAATCTGCAGTACCGTTACTGATTGAGTCTGCAGCTGACCAGAATTAGACTGCTACATTCGTGTCTAGTGAATGATTGGAGCTTGCCGACTCCTTGCCTACCCAAGTGCACAAGATTTCTCTAGATGCTCCCATGTCGAGGAGGTTAGCACCCCTTATTGCTGTATAGCAGTACATGTAATAGCAGACAGTTAAGAAGAACAAGAAATGGGTTGTTTTTATGCATGATGGAGCTCTAGATGGACGGAGTTCAAAGCATTCCACATAAATCAACTACACTATCAATGTTAATTTATTCTCCTAGTGTCTGGGATCAGAACAAGGAGGGTACTGGTAAGAGGGAACATAAACACACACACACTCCTAAGGCTACTCGGTTCTTCACTTAAAGTAGGCTATAATGTTAGATCGTTTCAGTTTCTGACCTATTAGTCAAGTGCAATGCAGTGTTGTTATCATTCTATTATAAGAAATATATTTCCTGCGCATCACATACATCCTTCCTGCAGGTTTCTCTATGATGAACTATGGTAACAAACCGTAAAATGAAGAAGCACTTCCTTAAAATATCGATTCTCTGTGATATGTAGCTTTCCAGAGATGTATAACATCCACTCTTCATGCTCTATCACGGTTCAGAAATTATACTACGCTCGCATCAGTCCTATATAAAATCATCATTGGTCTTGGAGAATACCTCTTACAATGAAACAGATAAACGCATAGCAGCGGCATCAGACATGTGAAATTACATGTCATGCTGCCACTAACCCTGTAAACAGGACATCTGTCAAGCAGATGTATACATGGGGACTGCAGTGTCGCACAAACACTTATCATTAACTTAGAATCATCATGGTTATACCCAAGATGTGACAAAGGAATGGAGTACATCGCATAAATCTTCATTCATTTAGAGAAATGTGTCGAAACAGTGCAGAACGGCGGGCGACTTCTCTATGGGACCGCGGGTCTGCCCCAGTCATAGCTGGAGCGTCCTATGTGACGTTAAACAAACGTGTTTTCCATCGCAGAACAAGAGGCCTATTGGAGGCTTTGGGGACCTGGCTAGTCTGTGACAGATCTTCGCTGCAGCTGCGCGCTCTATGCATTAGGGGCGGTTGAGTCACTACACTTTAGATGACCAAGATGCATTCGGGACAGACGTTCTTTTATCTCCTGTTGTTTAGTTTACTATACCCGCTTTATTATTGGCGAAGACTATCGTCTAAAGGCGGACAGCGTGCAGCACGTGTTGAGAGGCGGAGTAGCTCCCTCCCTCCCTCCTTCCATCCATTCATACCGTAGGTGGTTGGAGGGAGGGAGGCCTCCATCCATTCATACCGTAGGTGGTTGGAGGGAGGGAGGGCACTGATTTCCGGCAGTTTGTGACTGTACATTGAGCAGAATGCCTGTTCAACTACCGCCTCCTCTGCAGTCTTTTAGGATGATGATTTTCCCTTGTACATGTGCTGGTTTCTTTCACGACAATTTCAAAGTGTAATTTAAACTGTGACGCATTTTTTCCATCAGCTGTGATTGAGGTATTGGCTTCGGTTAGCTGAGTATTAGGGTGATTTTTAGTAGGCGTCTGTAGCGAACTCTGGTGTCAAAGAGCGATGGATGCTGTATGCTTACAGGTAATACACTTTTTAATCTCCTCTATGTCCAACATGAGTGTCTCATCAGTTGAACATATTTTCCACCAAAAAAAAAAATAGAGATACTACCTTACACCTCAGCCTTTTTCCCATCAGCTTGAAGGTGTTGGGTAAAGTCTGAGTATTTCTGTCGCTGGCTTCGAGTGATATTGCGAAATTTCTTCCCAGCAGGATAACACCAGTTGTATGGTATCGTCAGTTTTTCCGATGTATTGCGATTTTATGCCATCCTTGAGCAGCGCTATGCATGCATATAGTTGTGTAATTAGGACAGATCTTTGTGATTAATTCCACAATTAGGATAGATATTTGCGTCAGTTTCTCGATCAAAATAAATAAAGTACACTAACCTAACCTTCCCCTCCTGCATCCGGACAGTTTCCATGTGTTAGGGAGTGCACTTGGGCTTTCTATGCAGAAGCACCAGGGTTCGAGTCCAGGAAAGGGTACCCCATTTTTAATTTCCCATTAATTCCATACACCTCTGGTGGTTTAATTGTGTTAGGAGGGTGCACCTGGGCTTTCCACCAAGTAGGACTAGGGTTCGTTTTGCTTATAAATTGCGTTCTTTTACGTGTACTGAGTGACTGGGTGTTTAAGTGTTGTGAGCGTGTCTGGATTGGGTTATACATTCATTCTTTCAGTGATCTACGAGTAGTTTGCACATCTGTATTCTGTATACTGCATTATTTCAGTAATTGATAAGTTGTTACCGTCTCTGCACATCAGTGTACTGCAATATTTACGAGTAGTTTCCAGGTCTGGAAACTGTATAGTGTGACCACAAGCACGTCAGGGTGAGTGTCTTGTATCAGCGTAATAAATAAACTATGTGAAATCCGTCCCTAAATAAATTATTCCAAAAACAAATAAAGTACACTCCTTCCTCTCTCCAGCAGCACAGAACAGGCTGAGTCTTTTTCCCACCATTTTCCCCTCCAGACCTCTGGGGAGACGAGGACACTGGGGCACACGTGCAGCTGAGAAAAACACGTGACGCCATCATGATGCTGTGCTCCTATAGACTGAACTGCATGATCACGTGACCTATCATGGCACCCTCTAGCAGTGAACTCGTGAACAAGCTCAATTCTTTGGCCTTCTGAATCAGAAACAGTTGTCTCTTGTGGGATTGATCTTATACGTAGATTTTAGACATGACAGACAGTTCCAGCAGAGACAAATGTTTCCTTGCATTGTGTAATGTATCTTGAATACATCTCGATGCAAAGTAGTTAGATAATAAATTTAAACAAATTTCAACCAATTTCAACATGTTTTAACAAATTTCAACTAATTTTAAACAATGTTATACAAATTGAAACAAATTATATTCGAGTTGAATGACATCATGAGCAGTTCTAGTGGGGGCAACACCATACTGACTCCCCTCAGCTGCAGGAGTAAGGTCTTAGAGCAAAATTCCCTCAAAAATTAGAAATTCTCTCCCATTTTCCAAGAGGACTACGCGCCATCGTGCAAAAAGCCGGAAAGGGGTTGGGGTGGGGGACTGCCAGGTGACCTATAGAAGCACATAATTCATTTTCCCGCCAAAATTCAAAATTCCTGTCAGGGGGGTGTGGCAGGGGACGTGTCACTTTCCTGCCAAATGTCGCCATCTTGGACGATGGTCACATCATCTGCTGACGTCATGGCCGTCAGCTTGGATGACATCCTGTGCTGTTGTCAAGTCTACAGATCGCCATCTTGGATGATGTCATCACCATCTTGGATACATCTGGCAACAATGCACTCTGGTCCAGTACCCCCATCATTAGCCATTTCATGATGGCTAATGATCATCTCACATCCATGGAGTATCTCAGCACATGTTTCGAGACAATTGTAACCTGTCTGCGTATTATAGTGATAGATGAAAGGTAGGTGTAATTTCTCTTTAAAGGAGTCAGAGGGAAAATGGCTCTGAGCACTATGGGTCTTAACATCTGAGGTCATCAGTCCCCTAGAACTTAGAACTACTTAAACATAACTAACCTAAGGACATTACACACATCTATGGCCGAGGCAGGATTCGAGCCTGCGACGGTAGCAGTCTGGCGGTTCCGGACTGAAGCGCATAGAACCGCACGGCCAACGCTGCCGGCAGTCAGAGGGAATATTATTTTTAAACCAGCCCATAGAGGAAACTATTAGTACAAAGAAGCGAGTCGTCAGGCACAACACACTGTCATGAATAAATAGGTGGAGGAAACACTCTGACTGCATTTGAATATCAATTGCATCAACAAAATATGGAAGGGTCGACTATTTGTAGAAATTATTGTGGATGTTCGTCTGTTCACTGACCTGCAACAGAAAACACGTGGCTTTTAGACCCACACAGCTAGCGAGAACGGCTATAAATTTATTTATCTGACCGAAAATCAGTATACATACAACAATTTACTTTTCTAAAAGCAAATATATTTAACACGTGATGCAATTTACAAATTACCATAATGGAATCGTGGTGTAATTGGGGACTCGTGAACTGAATCTCAACGATAATCATAAATCAACACATTTGATTTATTCACGATATAAAAGATCCTTAAATACACTTGCGATTTAAAACGGGAGTGGTTCCTGCTAATAATTTATCTTAGAAGAATTTGTATATATATACTATAATTCAAATGATGATTTCTGTATACAAATACAGAGAATACTACAAACATAGGTAGATTCTGGGACGAGAAATATATATAAGAATCGTCCATCCGTACATCCTTTCGTAAAATCATTCAGTATAATGGTACGACATGCAGTGCTAAAACACGTCTAAGTTTAGAAAAATTGTTAACTCACAGAAAATCGGGGCTCTGACCATCTGTCACTATTGGATACTATCAGTTAATCCAGTGTTAGCACTGTGAATGCCGGAGGGACACGTGGCTGAGCAGCAATGCACTAACACCATGAAGACCGATTGAAATCCTGATAGAGAACGTACAGTAGCTCGCGTGGAGCGCGTGATTTGATTAAGCAAAGCCTTTTCTAATGCTCTGTATCTTATACAAAGTACTTCAGACCGTGATACACGTTAACTGCCAACCGCAAAAAGGCATGTGCATTCATAAATATTAAGTACATTAACGCAAAACTGGCTATAAGCAGCGAACTCCTGTGAAGCGCATTGATTTACGAAAATTATTGCTCGTCACTGAGAAATGGTTTGTATCAATAATCGTTGTCTAAATGTCCACTTTCAATGTATAGCCAGTACACGTGGCCCCAACGGGCCTACACAAAAAGCTTTCATGAGAATGACCGAAAAGTACTTATAAATGTCTGACTTGTATATACAGTGAACAGCCAAAATATCACGACCACTGCCCACCATGACGATGGATGTCGCCCGGTGGCGTTGCGGGCGTGACGCGGTAGCGAAACTACACTCCTGGAAATGGAAAAAAGAACACATTGACACCGGTGTGTCAGACCCACCATACTTGCTCCGGACACTGCGAGAGGGCTGTACAAGCAATGATCACACGCACGGCACAGCGGACACACAAGGAACCGCGGTGTTGGCCGTCGAATGGCGCTAGCTGCGCAGCATTTGTGCACCGCCGCCGTCAGTGTCAGCCAGTTTGCCGTGTCATACGGAGCTCCATCGCAGTCTTTAACACTGGTAGCATGCCGCGACAGCGTGGACGTGAACCGTATGTGCAGTTGACGGACTTTGAGCGAGGGCGTATAGTGGGCATGCGGGAGGCCGGGTGGACGTACCGCCGAATTGCTCAACACGTGCTGCGTGAGGTCTCCACAGTACATCGATGTTGTCGCCAGTGGTCGGCGGAAGGTGCACGTGCCCGTCGACCTTGGACCGGACCGCAGCGACGCACGGATGCACGCCAAGACCGTAGGATCCTACGCAGTGCCGTAGGCGACCGCACCGCCACTTCCCAGCAAATTAGGGACACTGTTGCTCCTGGGGTATCGGCGAGGACCATTCGCAACCGTCTCCATGAAGCTGGGCTACGGTCCCGCACACCGTTAGGCCGTCTTCCGCTCACGCCCCAACATCGTGCAGCCCGCCTCCAGTGGTGTCGCGACAGGCGTGAATGGAGGGACGAATGGAGACGTGTCGTCTTCAGCGATGAGAGTCGCTTCTGCCTTGGTGCCAATGGTGGTCGTATGCGTGTTTGGCGCCGTGCAGGTGAGCGCCACAATCAGGACTGCACACGACCGAGGCACACAGGGCCAACACCAGGCATCATGGTGTGGTGAGCTATCTACTACACTGGCCGTACACCTCTGGTGATCGTCGAGGGGACACTGAATAGTGCATGGTACATCCAAACCGTCATCGAACCCATCGTTCTACCATTCCTAGACCGGCAAGGGAACTTGCTGTTCCAACAGGACAATGCACGTCCGCATGTATCCCGTGCCACCCAACGTGTTCTAGAAGGTGTAAGTCAACTACCCTGGCCAGCAAGATCTCCGGATCTGTCCCCCATTGAGCATGTTTGGGACTGGATGAAGCGTCGTCTCACGCGGTCTGCACGTCCAGCACGAACGCTGGTCCAACTGAGGCGCCAGGTGGAAATGGCATGGCAAGCCGTTCCACAGGACTACATCCAGCATCTCTACGATCGTCTCCATGGGAGAATAGCAGCCTGCATTGCTGCGAAAGGTGGATATACACTGTACTAGTGCCGACATTGTGCATGCTCTGTTGCCAGTGTCTATGTGCCTGTGGTTCTGTCAGTGTGATCATGTGATGTATCTGACCCCAGGAATGTGTCAATAAAGTTTCCCTTTCCTGGGACAATGAATTCACGGTGTTCTTATTTCAATTTCCAGGAGTGTATGTAAGCGAAGCAGGCCTCCACTAGCGAAGGTACGGGCTGCAATGCGGAATTGCATTGAGGCGAGCGACTTTGACAAACGGCAGATTATTATTACACAGAGACTATAAACTAGGATCTTGGAAATGGCGAAGCTAGTCGAATGTTGACGTGCTAGTAGACGGGCAGTGAAAATACACTAGGCGCTAAATGGTTGGTCTTCAACGACTCTTCACGGAAAATAAGGTTCGGAAGCTCGTCTGCTCTGTAAAGTAGGATAGATGCCGATCTGTATCATGTCTGGTGAAAGAGCATAGTGCTGGTACACGCACAGGTGTTTCGGGGCACGCTGTTGAACCTGGAGCTCCGCAGCAGACCACCCCTACGTGTTCACACCGTCAATTATGATCCCAGTGGGCATGGGACCGTCGGGATTCGACCGTCGATCAAAGTAAACGTGTCGGCGCTTCGGGTGACTCACATTATCGCCACATTGACTCAATGGTCGACTCCAGAAACGCCGTTATCGAGGCGAACGGCGCCTCGAAACGTGCAGTGCGCCACGGACGCAGGCTGGTGGAAGCAGTATTACGCTGTGGGAGACATTTTCCTGCGCTTGTGTGGCACCTTGATAGTTATCTGCGACACGCTGACAGCTGCGAACCACGTGTACCCCTTCATGCTTGATGTCTTCCCCGACGGCGATGTCACCTTTCAGCAGCATAATTGTCCCTGTCTCGAAGCCAGACCGTACTACAGTGGTTTGAGGAGCATTATAGTGAACCCACCTCGGTGTTTCGGAGACCAAATTCGCCTGGTATAAATCTTATGAGGCCTATCTTGGTCTCTTTATCAGCGGCCCGTGATTTTCGCGAATTACGTGACCTGTGCGTAAACGTCTAGCGCCACAAACCTACCAACAAGCCATCGGAACCCTGATACGTAGAATCAGTGATCTATTTCGTTCGAAAGAGTGACAAACAACCTATTAAACAGGGGGTCGTAATGTTTTGGCTCATCAACGTATGTGAGCTTTGAAACATCAGTAGGAGTATATTCCGTAAAAGAAAAGCCGTTAACCAATCTAGAAACGATCTACGTTAAGAATGTGAGCATGTGCATAACACAAAATCTAAAGTGGAACGCGGCCACACCTGTCTCACCTGATACGTGGCCTGTAACTGCCTGCCCTGCCGATTTCCGTCCTCCTCCCGTGCGTAGCTGTGAATGGGGAAAACTTGCCAAAAAAGCTTTCCGCGCCCTTACCAACTTCGTCAAAACACCCTTTGTTCTACATCACGAACGAGTTGTACAGGTGACCTCTCTGGCTAGGCACTAATATTTTAGAATTGACAAAGCTGCGTTGGCAGAGACTTGGAACCATTCACCCAAAGAACAGACTCATTTTAGATTACTTATTTTACCCAGGACGTTGAAAGTAGGAACGAACATTTAGTCACTGTATCATTCATCCAAACTGAACTACTCGCAGGATCGAAGGGAATAGGGGTAATTCTGAATCGTGTTAGCACATTTTTCTTTGCTCGAGGTCTGCTACAGACATCACTAAGTAGCGAAGGGTTTAATAACTATAGACATTTTAACTGCTATGAAAGGAATGGCACCTTTTCACAACGCCGAATGAAGTGAAAATAGTAAAGCTTGACCAAGCAGTAGAGACGTGACTCTTCAGTGGCACTTCAGCGGCACTGTACCACTGAATAAACCTATCTTAAGGAACCGAGTAGTACTTGTTAACTACTTTTTCTGGGAGACATACTCTCCCAGATTACATCACCTAATACTCCTCACTCAGCTATGACCTTAAATCATGCATGATGCCTACCTGTAATTAACGATAGACATACTACTTCTACCTTATGCCTATTCTGGCTTATTCGCAAGACGTTAACGTCATTTTACTACTCCTAAGCAAGACAATCTCACTGCACCGGTTGGCGAAATATCCTTTGTTATGATAAACCCAATAATTTACTGGATGTGACGCAGTTCCCGGTCGGAATGCTCAACTAGACCGTACTGCATCCATATTAGTGGAGTTAACGGTTGGGCCTAAAGTCCCTTACTGAACACTACAGCGGAGTTAACTCCGAAATTATGTTCAAATCTAAGGATGTAGGGAAGCCCGCGAGTGAAAATTAAAGGTCACACGGCTACTTACAAATCTTGCTGTGCCATACGAAAATGTTCAAGTGTGTGTAAAATCTTATGGGACTTAACTGCTAAGGTCATCAGTCCCTAAGCTTACACACTACTTAACCTAAATTATCCTAAGGACAAACACACACACACACACATGCCCGAGGGAGGACTCGAACCTCTGCCGGGACCAGCCGCACAGTCCATGACTGCAGCGACTTAGACCGCTCAGCTAATCCCGCGCGGCAGCTGTACAATACGATACTTCAGCACTCTTCCCCTATTCCATTTAGAAAAGCTGTTTCTACGGAATCATGGAACTGGCTGCTCTCTTCTGATTGTCCATCTTCGTCTTCAGCAGCCCATCTGACACCCATGAAATTGAAATCAGCAACTTCCTCCTCGGAGTGTTGAAATATTTTCTTGAGACCCACCTACATAGGGACAAAGGATCATCTTAATAGAATACGGGAAAACAGAGCTTGCACGGAAAGACTTAAGTGTCCGTTTTTCGCGCTCGGTGTTCTCGGCATCACACACTGCCCGCCCGGCCGAAAGCTGATGGGCTGGTTCAGGCGGACATAAATACTGCAGCTCCCCGCTGACTTTGTGGGAATGAAGGCAATGACCGGCTATCGTAACCAGTGGCGGATCGGCCATATTGGTTCCTAGTGTTAAGCCTGGTTTCGTCACACAAAAACCTGTGACGTGGAAGAGGTAGAGGTTCACTCAGCACGTAGGTCAGTGACCAGCATTTGGCTGACCAGATTACCATTCTAACGGGCTGTCGCTGCCTTATTGTTTTTCCCTTTATAAAACAGCCCCAACAGGACAGCCAGTAATATTTACCAGGTATAGAACTATGAAACGGGAATTTGATTCGACTAATCACACGTCTGTAGTATGAAACAGATAGACAATGTTTTATTTAAAATAATCTCCATATCTATTTATACATTTCTCCCACCTCTCCGGCAGGATACGAATGCCACGCCAAAAAAGCAGTTCTTCTTTTGAAGTAAACCAGTCAGTGAGCCATTTTCGTACATTTTCTTACGAATTGAAGCATCGTTCAGCGAGAGAGTGTCCCAGTGGCGCAAATAGATGACAATCGGACGGAGTTAAGTCTGGTTCAAATGGCCCTGAGCACTATGGGACTTAACTTCTGAGGTCAACAGTCCCCTAGAACTACTTAAACCTAACTAACCTAAGGACATCGCACACATCCATGCCCGAGGCAGGATTAGAAACTGCGACCGTAGCGGTCGCGCGGTTCCAGACTGTAGCGCCTAGAACCGCGCGGCCACCGCGCCAAGACTGGACAATAAGCCGTATGATCTAGTATTTCCCAACTGAACGGCTCGATCGTTTCCCTGACCGGTTTTCAGTGTGTGATAGGGCGTTATCATATGACTTTGTGTTGCCGTTCTCCATATTCCGGTCTTTTTCACGTAACGCTTGGTTTAAATCGATCATTTACTCTTGGCAGCGATCAGTGTCAACGATTTCACCAGATTTTAACAGCTCATAATAGATGACATCCTTCTAATCCCATCGAACACAGAGCATTGTCTTCTTTCAAACGATTTGGTCTTGGAGTGAATGTCGATGGTTTGCCTGGATTCACCCATGATTTACGACGCTTAGGTTTCTCAAAATATATCCATTTTTCATCACCTGTCACTATCCGATATACAAACGACTTTTTTTTTATCTGGCGAGCAGCGCTTCAAAAGTGGCCTTTCGATTTGTTAGCTGTCTTTCATTCAGTTCATGCGGAACCCATTGTCCCGCCTTCTGCATCTTTCCCATTGCTTTCAACCGAAGTGAAACGGCTTTTTGCGTCACATTCAATAGTTCCGCGAGTTCTGTTGAGTATGAGTATCATCTTCATCCAATAAGGCCTGCAATTCGTTTCCTTCGAACTCTTTCGGTGGTTTCCCTCGCTCGTCGTTTCTCACGTCAAAATTACCACTTTTGAAGTTTTTGAACCACTTGAAACACTGTCTTTTCCCAAGAGCTTGTTCGTCGAAGGCTTCGACAATCATTCGATGCGATTCTGCAGCACTTTTCTTCAAATGATAACAGAAAACTAATGCTGTCCACAAATCGTAGTTGGTACGTACAAAACTTGACATGTTTACGGGTGTGTTGACATTCGTCGTGAGCCGTTACAGGAAGCAGATGGCGGTGCAGACGCAGACGCGGTCTCACGGGCCCTGCACTGACGACTTGCACCGTCTACAGTGAAATTCCGGGTAGATAAAAAAAAGACATTCTTCAGTACTTTAGCCCGGTTCATGAATGACGGTGGTCGAGTCGAGGCGTGGACGGGGATTGCAGTGTGCCACTTCCAAGCGACAACTCTGGACCGACATCTGCCTGTCGCACATGGAGCCCAATTCGAACGTCTGCGAATGTCCATAGCAACTATGAGGGTTAACATTTCAATACCGGTGTGTATTTCTGTCGCTTCAGTCCGGAACCGATCGACTGCTACGGTCGCTGGTTCGAATCCTGCCTCGGGCATGGATGTGTGTGATGTCCTTAGGTTAGTTAGGTTTAAGTAGTTCTAGGGGACTGTTGACCTCAGAAGTTAAGTCCCATAGCGCTTAGAGCCATTTGAATTTTTGTTCCTGTATACACAGGAATACTTTTGTTTCTGTCCCACTCATTTTGAATAACCCTGTGTTGTTCTAGTTAGTACAAACGTATTTAAAACCTTAAATTTTCAATGAAGTCCTTGCGTAATTGAGTTCAAATTTCACTCATGACCGCTAGTCCGGAAATGTGGTGGGGCACCAGAACACTTGGTTGCTGTTGTAAGACTACATCTGATGTGCCAGTACGGTCCATCATGGACAGGCAGTCTTGTAAGATTTACGTTGACCTGGAAATAATTGGTAACTCATATTCCTTTTTTTAATCAATCTTCTTACTGGTTTGATGCGGTCCGCCACGAATTCCGCTCCTGTGCCGACCTCTTCACCTCGGTGCGCCACTCGCTGCAATCTGTCTCCTTAATTATTTGCTAGATGTATTCCAATCTCTTTCTTCCTCTACAGTTTTCATCCTCTACAGCTCACTCTACCAAGGAAATCATTCCCTGATGTGTTAACGCATGCACTGTCATCCTAACCTTCCTCTTGTCAGTGTTTTCCACATATTTCTGGTGCCTTTACCCTTGCTAAAGCCAAACTGATCGTCATCTAACAGATCTTTAATTTTATTTTTCATTCTTCCGAGTATTATTCTTGTCAATGTCTTGGATGCACGAGCTATTAATCTGAGTATACGATAATTCTCCCATTTTTCAGCTCTTGTAGTCTTCGGAATTGTGTAGATGACAGTTTTCGAAAGTAAACGATTTGTGGCCAGACTCATATTCTACATACCAACTTGAACAGTCGGTTTGTTGCCACTTTCCCCAATAATGTTAGAAATTCTGATGGAATGTCATCTATTCCTTCTGCCATATTGCATCGTAAGTCCTCCAAAGCTCTTTTAAATTCAGCTTCTAATACTGGACCCCATCCCTTCCCTGGCGACTCTTATTTCTTCTTGTATCACATCATCAGACAAGTTGTCTCCCTCATCGAGGCCTTCATTGTACTCTTTCCACCAATCCGCTCTCTCCTCTGCGTTTAACAGTGGAATTCCCATTGCATTTTTAATGTCACCTCCCTTGCTTTTTATTTCAGCAAAGGTTGTTTTGACTTTTCTGTTTGCTGAATCTGTCGTTCCGACAATCTTTTCTGTTTCGATTTTATTACATTTGTGACAGAGCCATTTCTCATTAGCTTCCCTGGGCTTTCTATTTATTTCATTCCTAAGTGATTCGTACTTCTGTATTCCTGGATTTCCCTTAACGTTTTTGTACTTCGTTCTTTCGTATTTCTTTCGTTGTCCAAGTTTTCTTCGAGGTGCTTACGTTCTTTTTTTTTTCTTTTTTTTTCAACTTCTGTGACTGACACTTGTAGAGAGAATCATTTCCCCTCAACTGAACTGGCTGCTGAGCTGTTCACTGTCCCAGTATCTGTAGCCCCAGAGGACTTCAGGCGTATCTCTTCCTTGATTAGTACTTCCGTATTCTTTACGCATTGTTTCTTTCTGAGTAGTCTCTTAAACTTCAACCGACTTTTCATCATTACTAAATTGTGATCTGAGACTAAATGGTGATCAGAGTCTCCTGGGTGCACTACGACCATGGCACATAGAACACCTGCTTTAAGAAGTACGACTGTGTAGTAAAGTGTGTCACGTGACGTGCTGAAGCAGTATTTCTTGTTTATGTCGGTCAAGGGCGAAATGTGAACCGAATTAGTTGGTATTTAATGTTGCGGTTTTCTTTTCAAATACATTTCTACCAGCTAGTACAGTATTTCATCCTGCAGTCAGCAGTGGCTTGTAACCACGCTTTCAGTATTATCTCGCTAACGATTCATTTGCAGACCCACACTTACCGAAACGTTTTTGCTTGTGCAGGGTGACAATTAATTACTTAATGGCCACCTTTACATTGAAATTTCTGTGGTACTAACTTGTTTCTCTTTCTTTTCCTTGCTTTTCAGGGGAAGGTAAGGAACAACATCTGAGAAATTCGTTGGTGTAACACTCAAAGGTTGAATACACAACAGTGAGCAGTAATAATGGAATTTTATTTTGCTAGCAAATACTCAGTTATTGCTGCTCAAACGAGGCTTCACGCAATTTTCAGTGGCGTGCATGTCCTTCTCGAAAGTTAGTTCTGTTATATATTGAAAGCCAGTGGAAATGTAGTTTGTGCTAAACGTACGGGTTGACACAGATCTGTGCGCAATGAAGAAACCGCTGAAAGTGTGGGACCTGCGTTCAGAAACAGCCCAAAGAAAACTGCAGGTAGGCCGCCACAAGAAAACGGTTTCAACTGGGAAGCAGCGCGCAGTATCTTGAGAAGATATCTGATTTCGTTTTCTTGTAAGCGCCAGGCACCCCACAAGCTGGACCCACCTGATTTCCAAAATCGTTGGGCGCTGAGCAGCACCACGGCTGGTTTTGACTTTGCCGATCAGGATTTTGGAGAGAGGCTCAGAATGACATGAAATACTGTTCAGTTTACCCGACACGTAAACAAAATGTGAGATTATGGGCTAGTAAAAATCTATGAGAATATATGAACGCCCTTTACATAGAACAAACGTTACTGTGTGGTGCGTAATATCAGTATTGGTTCATATATTTCGAAAACGAATATGATTCTGCTGTCACTGCTAGTGCCGCTCGAACAGACAAATGCTTACATTTAGTTTTCCTGTGTTACAACGTCGCAATCCCAAGTTTTGGGACATAGTCTTTCAGCAAGACTGTTCAAAAAACTACACAAGTTGTTAAACAGGGAAATTGTTGCAAGGACATTTCCCAGTCGTGTGACTTCGAGGTTTTATGACAGTGAGTGGCCCCCTGTTCCGTAGACATAACTGCACCAATTTTTTTATGGAGTTACTTAAAGTCTAAAGTCTATGTCAATAAACCAAACAGCTTACAGGTTCTGGAGGGAGCTATAAGAAATGAAATGCAGTTGATATCAGAAGTTACAAAAATTATGGTTGAAGTGTTAGTTTGCAACCAAGAACACATGTGATTCTATAGATGATAACTAAAGTCTGTAATTTTCAAGAAATTGACATTGTTTGTTGTTCTCCTGTACTTGGTACATAGTTCTTACTGCTTCAGTTTTACACCTGTTATTTTACACGAGTAAAATTACCCTTAATATATACTGTGACACCAAAAAGTACTGGCACGGACGTCGTATCTAATACCAAATGGGAACATTATATGTAGTAGGAACATTGTATGTACACCATTAACTCTGATTGATTAAAGGAAATAATTAGTAGATTAAAATATATTCTCAACACAACAGAAACGCATGAAACCATTTAAATGAGAATTTTCTCTGCATTGGCACACTGTACGAGGTTTGACAAAAGAGTTCAATCGTTTGCCTGACGGGCAGTGTAAAAGGCATTCACGTGGCACGGAAGCAGAATTCCGTGTCGTTCCCGAAACAAGGCGGTTTTACTGCATTCGCAGGATGAAAGTTACCGTAAGATTCGTAAAGAGCTTTCTGTGAATTATACATTAGTACGGGCAATCAGGAAGTTTCAAGAAACTGCAACAACAGACAATAGACACAGATCCGGACGTCCAGGAGTTTTTACACGTAGGGCGTGTCGAAGTTTAGTTCGTCTTGTATAAAAAGAGTCTTTCAAAAGTGCAGAGTCGTTTGCATCGGACATCCAGTCAACGCCCAACAAGCAGGTCGGTGCTCAAACTGGTGGGAATGTTTCGAACGCAGCCGGTATTCATGCCAGATCTCTCAGAAAGGAGCCATTTATTGTGGAAGTTAACCGAAGAAAAAGCTTGCAGTTCGCCAAAGACTAAGTCGATAAATCGACTGAATTTTGCAAAGTGTAGCGCAAACCAGATATAGAGGTCCAATCACAACACGTCATAACTACAGTAAAAAATGGAGGCAGGAAGCATAATAATCTGGGAATGCGTGGCTGCTCCTGGTGTCGGTGACTTGGTAGGTATTGACGGTGTCGTGGACCACCGTAAATATATTGATGGGTTGCGAAGCCACCTGCTTAGCAGTGCACAAAAACTGGCTCTTGATGACGTTTTCTACTTTCAACAAGACAACGACCCTAAACATACGGCTCCACTGAGCGAGGTGGCGCTGTGGTTAGCACGCTGGAAACGCATTTAGAAGGAAGACGTTTCAGACGCACGTACGGCCAACCTGATTTAGGTTTTCCGTGGTTTCCCTTCCCTAAATCGCTACAGGCAAATACCAGGATGGTTCCTTTGAAAGGGCGTGGTTGGCTTTCTTCCCTAATCCGATTAGACTGATGACCTCACTGTTTGCGGGACGGAGTGGCCGAGCGGTTCTAGACGCTTCAGTCTGGACCCGCGCGACCGCCACGGTCGCAGGTTCGAATCCTGCCTCGCGCATGGATATGTGTGATGTCCTTAGGTTAATTAGGTTTAAGTAGTTCTAAGTTCTAGGGGACTGATGACCTCAGATGTTAAGTCCCATCGTGCTCAGAGTCATTTGAACCATTTTTGAACCTTGCTGTGTGGTCCTCTACCCCAAATCAACCAACCAACCAACCATACGGCTCTGAGGACTAGGGAGTGGTTATTATATAATGCTCCAAGAAGGATTTTCACTCCAACACAGAGGCCTTATCTTAACCTCATTGAGCATCTTTGGACGCATTTGGATACAGAAGTTCGGAAACGTCGTTCTGCTGGGAAGCGGGAGTATCAGAAGGTGTTGTTAGAGGAATGGTCGAAGAACTCAGCAGACATTACTCGTAGCTTGGTTCACTCCGTGCCAAGTCAATGCCAGCGGTATCCACACAGGCTACTAGAATTGTGGTACCTGAGTTAGAGAGACCTGCAGTTCATTTTTATGTAAGTGTGCCAATACTTTTTCATGTGTAGAGGAACGGATTTCTTTTTGTAAACTAATATCTTTGCTGTGGGAAAGCAATTATATTAGAAGAACCCTATGTTTACAACTGTACATTTAAATGAATATAAGTGTCTTGGCATCACCTTTATTTGTTTGCAGTGTGTATGTAGTGATAAGTGTGCCAATACATTGTGGTGCCATTGTAAATATGATCATTAATTAATTGTCACCTTGCGTTATGCTACAGGTATATTTTCACTCGTGTGAGTTTTCGCTATTAATTATGGTTCATTGTGTACAGGGGCTAGGAAGGCGGGCCGGATGTTTGTGTGGCCTGGCTGTATGCGGGCCGTGTTGTGGCTGAGCGAGGACAAAGCAGCGGAGGCTGCAGCCGCCACCTGCTGGAGCCCACAGCCCGGCAGCTGGCCACCTGCCGCCCGCAGGGGCTGTGGGGCGGGCCGCCCCGCTGCGTCCGTGGCCGCGGCTGTGGGAAACGATCCCTTCCCAGTCGCTACAGACACAGATGCAGCCGTTGCAAATCGTACGAGGCCTGCTCCGAAAGTGCGCTCCGTTCGGTCGCCAAATGGAAAAAAAAACGTGAAAATCCGATGAAGCTTTGCGCAAATGTGGTGTGCAGTGTCTGTAGTATGGCTGTCGATCGCGTCACGTCGCTCTTTTCAGTTGTGAGCCCACAGTGAGCACGTAAGGATGCCTAGAGCAATAGTGTCTGCCGCCAAGTACGGCTACCCGCTGAGAGGTTTCCTCTGATTTCATGCAACGTGCCCGTCATGTATTTCCTTCTTCGTGAGACATCTAGGCCGCACACGGCAGCGTTTTCGGTGGCCAATGATTTGGTCAACCACGGTACAGCCCGGAATTAGCTCCCCCTGATCTTTGCTCACATGAACCGATGGCTATGAAGACAACATTTTGGCACAGACAGTGAACTACAGACCAGCCTACAGAAGTGGTCGAAAGCACAGGCGGTTGCCTTCTATGACGATTGTGTTGGAAAATTGGTTCAGCTCTACGACAAATGTTTAAATCGGAGTGGCGACTACGTAGAGAAATAGCTGGAACGTGTAACAAACTGCTGCAAATACATTTCCCACTTTCACTGTGGTTTCCATTTCCGGACCTTTTGTACCTTACTTTGCTAATAGTCCTCGTGTTCTAAGACCGTTTCATATCGTTGTTGTGATCTTCAGTCCAAACACTGCTTCGAATTACCTTTACATGATAGTCTGTCCTATGCGAGCTCTTTATCCGTGCATAACAATAGCACAAACCCCGACGTTGCAGACAAATTACACCATATACACGCCCAATATTGTTCCATGAGAAAGTCAAGGTACCTGGCTGGACTGATAATTGACTTGGAGGGACCACAAACTCGTACAATACCTGACCAACAGAGCACACGCGTGGCTCAGACAACCCTGTCTAATGCTTATCACGCAAAATGCACTAAATAACAGGGCGTTGACGTCGATATACAGCGTTTTAAATGTCATGTTACACACTTCTTGAGACCGTAGAGAGGAATTAGTAGATGAAGTTTTACAAAGGAACCCTCGTCCGGAAACGTCATCCAACGACGCTATTACAGGTACCAGCGGATGTAAGTATATGTATATACATGGGATCCCGTGATGATGTTGCAGACTTGCTAGGATGACGAAGAAAAATAAGTGAATCAATTTGAGGTAAGGGTCCCTTTAACAAACGACTCGAAAGTTATAAGCGAAAACCATTCTGATACCTCTGACAGTGCAATATATGCACTGTTACTGTTGTTGCTAAGGTTGTGGAACAGGCAGCTTTCAGAGGTGGAGTACAGACCGAAGCAAGGAAAAACGTCCAGAAAATACGCATTCTAAAATGCATACCTTTAAAAGCTATGAGCTCTTGTTCAATAGAGGAGATGATCCACAGTAGCGAAGATGAACAAGTACTCATAACCCCTCAGGTATGCGTGTTTACTAGACACTTTTCCTTCATTTGGTGCATACTACCACCTCTGAAAGTTGTCTACCCTACAATCTTAACAACAACAGTACCAGCAGACGTATTCCACAGTCAGACGGGTCAGAACGGTTTTCTCGTATACTTTTCGAATCGTTCGTTTCCAATAGAGAGACTAGATGGACCTTTTCCTCGGTGTGATACTTTTATCCTTCTCCATCATCCTAGAAAGTTTGTAACATCGTCAGGGAACCAGTCTGTATAGACATACATTTACAGGCGCCGGCGCCTGTAACTTTGACGCTCTGTAGCGTAGGTGACGTTTCCGGATATATGTTTCTGTTTAAAAGTTGATCTACTAAGTTACAAGTGTGTAACATGAATTGTAAAATACCCCGTACGTGATTCTTATTAGACCAATAACGGCGTATATAACTGCAGTGTGGAGTTACGCAACTCAAGCATGCCTGCGCCGTCTGCAGGTCAAACAGAAAAAAGTTCTAGGAATTACAAGAAAGTAACTACAGTGCCAGGCTTTGTACGGGATGTTTAACATGTGTCGCACAGAGTGACTGGCCCTGTGCCTTGTTGATAATCATAGCGAATGCAAGTTGCATGGGAACAGCAGTCGCTTTAAATCGAAGGGAATATTTGAATCACCAGGTATCAACAGAATGCTACGAATGAAATTCATCTACATGAAAAGATTAAATTTTACGATAAGCATCTTATTGTGTTTTTAGAGTATTCGTCTTCATTGTTTCAGCTCAGTTTCCACTGTTTCAAGTGGGATTCTGTTCGAGCACGTCTCGGATTTTTCGAACAGTTTACGTCAACGTTCGGGAATTTCCGGGTTCTGTTCCAGCTTTTGATCGCCCGCGATCTAGTACATTTTGTTGGTACTTTTTTCATCACGTGCCTTAGCGTTTGTGCGGCACTGTGGATTTTAACAACAACAATAACCATGAATCACGGATTACAATATTTTCTATGGTATATGTCATATGTAACAATGGCAACTAATCAACAAATAAGAGTTTGCAACCATGTTTCTGTAAAAATCTTGAGCCTTCGCTCGTCTCAAGATCTAGTGACAGCTGACTGTACTGTCCCCAACACGGGAATTGCCACTGCAATTTGTTCTCGCGGTAGAAACTACAGTCAGTTTGTTGTTGTTGTTGTTGTTGTTGATATTGTGGTCTTCAGTCCTGAGACTGGTTTGATGCAGCTCTCCATGCCACTCTGTCGTGTGCAAGCTTCTTCATCTCACACTACCTACTGCAACCTACATCCTTCTGAATCTGCTTAGTGTATTCATCTCTTGGTCTCCCTCTACGATTTTTATCCTCCACACAGCCCTCCAATACCAAATTGGTGATCCCTTGATGCCTCAGAACATGTTCTACCAACCGATCCCTTCTTCTGGTCAAGTTGTGCCACAAACTTCTCTTCTCCTCAATCCTATTCAATACTTCCTCATTAGTTATGTGATCTACCCATCTAATCTTCAGCATTCTTCCGTAACTCCACATTTCGAAAGCTTCTATTCTCTTCTTGTCCAAACTGTTTATCGTCCATGTTTCACTTCCATACATGGCTACACTCCACACAAATACTTTCAGAAACGACTTCCTGACACTTAAATCAATACTCGCTGTTAGCAAATTTCTCTTCTTCAGAAACACTTTCCTTGCCATTGCCAGTCTACATTTTATATCCTCTATACTTCGACCATCATCAGTTATTTTGCTCCCCAAATAGCAAAACTCCTTTACTACTTTAAGTGTCTCATTTCCTAATCTCATTCCCTCAGCATCACCCGAATTAATTCGACTACATTCCATTCTCCTCGTTTCACTTTTGTTGATGTTCAGCTTATACCCTCCTTTCAAGACACTATCCATTCCATTCAACTGCTCTTACAAGTCCTTTGCTGTCTCTGACAGAATTACAATATCATCGACAAACCTCAAAGTTTTTATTTCGTCTCCATGGATTTTAATACCTACTCCGAATTTTTCTTTAGTTTCCTTTACTGCTTGCTCAATATACAGGCTGAAAAACATCTGGGAGAAGCTACAACTCTGTCTCACTCCCTTCCCAACCACTGCTTCCCTTTCATGTCCTTCGACTCTTATAACTGCCATCTGGTTTCTGTACAAATTGTAAATAGCCTTGCGCTCCCTGAATTTAACCCCTGCCACTTTCAGAATTTGAAAGAGAGTATTCCAGTCAACATTGTCAAAAGGTATCTCTAAGTCTAAAAATGCTAGAAACTTTGGTTTGCCTTCCCTTAATCTAGCTTCTAAGATAACTCGTAGGGTCAGTATTGCCTCAAGTGTTCCAATATTTCTACGGAATCCAAACTGATCTTCCGCTACGTCGGCTTCTACCAGCTTTTCCATTCGTCTGTAAAGAATTCGCATTAGTATTTTGCAGCCGTGACTTATGAAACTGATAGTTCGGTAATTTTCACATCTGTCAACACCTGCTTTCTTTGGGATTGGAATTATTATATTCTTCCTGAAGTCTGAGGGTATTTCGCCTGTTTTATACATCTTGTTCACCAGATGGTAGAGTTTTTTCAGGACTGGCTCTCCCAAGGCCGTCAGTGGTTCGAATGGAATGTGGTCTACTCACGGGGGCCTTGTTTCGACTCAGGTCTTTCAGTGCTCTGTCAAACTCCTCACGCATTTCATCTTCATCTACATCTACATCCTCTCCCATTTCCATAATATTGTCCTCAAGTGCATCGTCCTTGTATAGAACCTCTGTATACTCCTTCCACGTTTTTGCTTTCCCTTCTTTGCTTAGAACTGGGTTTTACTTGATATTCATACAAGTGGTTCCCTTTTCTCCAAAGGTCTCTTTAATTTTCCTGTAGGCAGCAAGTCCTAGTCCTCTAGCCATCCCTGCTTAGCCGTTTTGCACTTCCTGTCGATCTCATTTTCGAGACGTTTTTATTCCTTTTTGCCTGATTCATTTACTGCATTTTCATATTTTCTCCTTTCATCAATGAAATTCAATATATATTCTGTAACCCAAGGATTTCTACTAGCCCTCGTCTTTTTACCTACTAGATCTTCTGCTGCTTTCACTCTTTCATCTGTCAAAGCTACCCATTCTTTTTCTACTGTATTTCGTTCCCCCATTCTTGGCAATCGTTCCCTAATCCTCTGCCTGAAACTCTCTACAACCTCTAGTTCTGTCATTTTATCCAGGTCCCATCTCCTTAAATTCCCATCTTTTTGCAGTTTCTTCAGTTTTAATCTACAGTTCATAACCAATAGATTGTGGTCAGAGTCCACATCTGCCCCTGGAAATGTTTTATAATTTAAAACCTGGTTCCTAAATCTCTGTCTTACCAGTACATAATCTATTTGAAACCTGTCTGTATCTCCAGACTTTTTCCATGTATACAGTCTTCTTTTATGATTCTTAAACCAAGTGTTAGCTATGATTAAGTTATGCTCTGTGCAAAATTCTACCAGGCGGCTTCCTCTGTCATTTCTTAGCCCCAACCCATATTCACCTACTACGTTTCCTTCTCTCCCTTTTCCTACTACCGAATTCCAGTCACTCATGACTATTTAATTTTCGTCTCCCTTCACTACCTGAATAATTTCTTTTATTTCATCATACATTTCTTCAATTTATTCGTCATCTGCAGATCTAGTTGGCATTTAAACTTGTTGTACTGTAGTAGGCATGGCCTCAGTGTCTGTCTTGGACACAATAATGCGTTCACTATGCTGTTTGTAGTAGCTTACCGGCACTCCTATTTTTTATTCATTATTAAACATCTTCCTGTATTACCCCCATTTGATTTTGTATTTATAACCCAGTATTCACCTGACCAAAAGTCTTGTTTCTCCTGCCACCGAACTTCACTAATTCCCACTATATCTAACTTTAACCTATCCATTTCCCTTTTTAAATTTTCTAACCTACCTGCCTGATTAAGGGATCTAACCTTCCACGCTCCGATCCGTAGAACGCCAGTTTTCTTTCTCCTGATAACGACGTCCTCTTGAGTAGTCCCTTCCCGGAGATCCTAATGGGGGACTATTTTACCTCCCGAATATTTTACCCAAGAGGACGTCATCATCATTTAATCATACAGTAAAGCTGCATGTCCTCGGGAAAAATTACGGCTGTGGTTTCCCCTTGCTTTCAGCCGTTCGCAGTACCAGCACAGCAAGGTTGTTTTGGTTGGTGTTACAAGGCCAGATCAGTCAATCATCCAGACTGTTGCCCCTGCAACTACTGAAAAGGCTGCTGCCCCTCTTCAGGAACCACACGTTTGTCTGGCCTCTCAACAGATACCCCTCCGTTGTGGTTGTATCTTCGGCACGGCTATCTGTATCGCTGAGGCACGCAAGCCTCTCCACCAACGTCAAGGTCCATGGTTCACGGGGGTTCAAATGGTTCAAATGGCTCTGAGCATTATGGGAGTTAACTGCTGAGGTCATCAGTACCCTAGAACTTAAAACTACTTAAACCTAACTAACCGAAGGACATCACACACATCAATGCCCGAGGCAGGATGTGAACCTGACCGTAGCGGTCACGCGACTCTAGACTGAAGGGCGTAGAACCGCTCGGCCACTTCGGTCGGCGTTCACGAGGCGACAGTCAGTTTACCATGATATATTTCGTTTGTTAGGCATTTAATTTTGTCATTAATTGTCTTCATTCTCCCACCAGAAGTCAAATTACGAAATCTTATGTACATAGTCTTGTCGTGAAGGTAAAATATGCAAAATTGCATAAAGATCCGAATAAAACTCCAGTTTTGTACGCATTACAAAAAACCAATAGACATTGTTATTTACATATACAGATGCCCCACGATGCACACACACCGCCGACATGTACAATGAATTTCCCCTCGAGACACTCTTGCAAGTATTTCAGAAAGTAGCTATAACGCGGTACTGGAACTCGAGAGATTTGAACAACCGCTTCGTACTAAATCTAGACAAATACCATTAGAACCACAGGCGGAGGCATAACCACCCAAAAACGCTTTTCCATAGGGACTCTTAACGACTAATTGCGACCTTAAACTAATCACAGAAACAACACAACATCGGCGATCCCCTGTATCACAGCAAATCTGACTGGTATTGGCAGCTCCGCCCATGCAGCCCACAGATCAGCAACGCCAGGCAAGCGTATCACGCACAAGGAGGCAAACAAAACCGATTTGATATCCTACACTGAGCATCCGATTTTACGATCAAACTGACCTATGTTATAACGACATCAGCATGTTACAGATACGCTGACGATGAAGCTGGCCCAGGAGGCATCGTCGGTGCCCAGTCACCTACCCGCTGCTAACATGTCCTCACACCCATGCATAAACCGCCGCTCCTGGCACCATAAATCCGCCACTAGCCCTGCTGCCCTATCATGCTGTTGCAGAGGTTTTTTTTTCCTCACGGGATTAGAAGCGACCCTCTGACCTAAAAGCGCTGTTCTTCGACCGCATTCTGCCCAATGTAAAGGTGGGAAGGTTTACATAGGAAGGTTTACATTGAAACCACAAAAAGAGGTATCAATACTCGCCTAACTGAACACAAAAGGAACTGTCATCTGGGACACACGGACAAATCGGCTGTAGCGGAACATGTTTTTGAAACGGAGGACCATGAAATAAAATTTAGTGAGACGAGCGTGCTAGCTAAGACATCGCATTATTATGCACGTATGTGTAGAGAGGCTGTAGAGATTTTTAAACACCACAATAATTTTAACAGGAAAGAAGAAGGCTTGAAGTTAGATATGGTGATCGACTTTGTACCAAAGATGTGACAATCGATTACTTTCGATCGAGAGTAATGACGCCAGCCAGAGACAGTTTTACTGTTGACAACACGAGACGAGTGGTGGCGCCCTCTACGCGCTCTATATAAACAGGACCTCCACGGCCTAGCAGCCAGTCGTAGACTCACCTCAGGTGATGTTGCCCGCAGCTGGCAACGAAACGTCAGGGAGAAGTAATTCTGCTATTGGACCACGGCCTTTTAGCCCTGAAGTTTTAATTACTGATGTATATTTTGCTGTAATCAGACGAATTAAGGCATCTGAAGTTAGAACTGATAACCCGAAACCGGCGATGGCCTTAAAATAAAACTTTTTTTTTAAAAATGTTTCTGGCTAGTTGTGTTCTCCAGCAACGATTCTTATTTCTTTTCTCCAAATGCGATGCCGTACCTTCTCATTAGCAATTTGATCAAACTATCTAATTTCAGCATTGTCCTGTAGGACCATACTTCAAAAGCTTCTGTTGTCTTCTTGTCTGCATTGTTTATTGTCCACGTTTTATTTTGGTACAAGGCTACACTCCAGACAAATACCTTCAGTAGAGCCTTCCTAACATTTAAATTTATATTCGTATTCCATGGTAAGAAAGTTCCTTTTCCAAAAACGTTTTTCTTGCTATTGCCAGTTTTAATTTATACACCCTACCTCGGCCATCGTCTCATATATTGCTACCCAACTAGCAAACACATGTACTCCTTTCAGCATATTATTTCCTAATCATGTTCTCTCGGATTCCTTTGATTTAACTCGACTCCATTCAATTACTCTTGTTTTATTTTTGTTGATGTCCGTGTTATAACTTCTTTTCAAGACACTATTTACTCCGTTCATTAGCTCTAGCAGGGCCAATGCAATAGAAGAGCTTCAAAGTTTTAATTTATTCTCCCTAAACGTTATCTCCTTTTCAAAATTTATCCTTTGTTTCTTTTACTGCTTCTTCGATTGCATACATTGAATGACACTGCGGGTAGTATAGAACGCTGTCTGAACCGTTGCCTCCCTATCATGTCCTTCGATACTTGTAACTGCAGTCTGGTTTCTGTGTAAGTTGTTAAAGACGCAAGTATCCATCAGAAAATCGTAACTAGTTCTACTTACATATAAAGTTAACGAACTTACCTAAACCTTTTATTCAGTCTCCCGTGGATCTTTCTGATATTGAAACTTAAGACAGCAGAAATGAAATTCAAACATTAAACTCCACATTTAAGAATGTACTCATCCATGAGGATTCTACCACACCGACGTAGGTCCGTCGCAATAAGTGCGCTAATGACAGATAGTGAAAAAAACAATTAAGGCTACCGACAGCGACGAGCCCCTAGCCAGAGACCGAAATTCAGTTACATTTTACATTTAATAGGTTACTGCATTGACCATGTAACGGCTTATATTTCTTAGAATTTGTTGCGCAGTCCATGATCCAGCATTACTGGAAAAGAGCTCAGATCACACATTTTTACCAAAACGGTATAAGAACGGATGCAAGAATTACAGAGCAATACGCTAACGTCAGTCTGTTGCAGGATCCTGGAGCATGAACTAGGCTGAGATGACAAAAGTCGTTGGATAGCGATGTGCGCATACACAGGTGGCGGTGGTATCGCTTACGCACAGTATAACCGGATAGTGCACTGGCGGAGCTCTCATTTGTACTCAGGTGAATCATTTGAAAAGCTTTCCGACGTGATTACGGTCGCACAATGGGAATTGACAGACTTTGAAGGCGGAATGACGGTTGGAGCTAGACGCAAGGGACATTCCATTTGCGATGTCATTAGGGAATTCAATATTCCGAGATCCACAGTGTCAAGAGTGTGCCGAGAATACCAAATTTCAGGCATTACTTCCCACTAAGGACAACGCAATGGCCGACAACCTCCACTTATCGACCGAGAGCAGCGGCGTTTGCGTAGAGTTGTCAGTGGTAACACAGCGCGAAATAACCGCAGGAATCGATGTGGGACGTACGACGAACGAAACCGTTAGGTCAGTCCGGCGAAATTTGGCGCTAATAGGCCATGGCAGCAGATGACCGGTACGACTGCCTCTGCTAGCGGCACGGCGCCGCGTGCAGCGCCCCTCGTGGGCTCGTCACCGTGTCGGTTGCACCCTAGACGGCTGGAAAGCACACCAACCCCGATTCCAGTTGGTAAGGACTGATGGAAGATTTCTTGTCTGGCATGCACCCAAGTTGTCAACGAGGCAGCGTGCAACCTGGTTGACGTTCCGTGCCGGAGCTGGCTGTGTTTACAAGCAATGGCCTGGGTCGTCTGATTGGAAATTGTAGTGTACGGCTACCTGGAAACCAATTGCAACCATTCATGGACTTGATGTTCTCAGACAATGATGGAAATTTTATAGATAACAAATGCGTCGTGTCACTGGCTGCAATTGTTAGCGATTGGTTTGCAGAACACTCTGGGGAACTGGAGCGAATCATTCTGCCATCCACATCGCCGGACATGAACCGCACAGTCGAGAAGTCAGTTGGTGCGCAAAATCCATGGGACGTCGAGTTGCTGCACTACCAGGGCAAAAGGAGGACCAGCACAGTGTTAGGGGGCGTCACGTCACTGTAAACTCAAACATTATGACGATCCTAGAGCAGTACAAGTTTCTCTCAGAGAATAATCACGGATTTAAAGAAAGAAAAAAGCACTTGGGTGAAAAACAGCTTAATTCATTTGTACACGACATCTTCCAAACAGCAGATGCACGCGAACAGGATTCGACATTGTACCATATCGTGGACCACTAACCAACGAGCAAACGCTGTAATGCGCTTCCTTAGCGCTGTTTATTACAATTACGTGCTCCCAGACCGGACGTTAAGCATTATTCTGTAGTGGGTTGTACCGAAGGACACATATGCATTACGAAAATATGAAGTTTTACATACCTGATTATCTTCATATATACTTCGTTATCATCATTTGCCGCAGCGGTTCTCTTCCAGTGAAGAGAAAATTAACGGATGGAAGAGTTATAGATATCTGGTAAATTTCGAAATACTAAACGAAGTAAAGTACATGGATTTGGCCGTCCGGTTAGCCGCGCGGTCTAACGCGCTGCTTTCCGGATGGGAAGGCGTGCGGGTGGCTGACAGGAATCCGTCCCCGGATCAGTGTGGAGGCTCGGTGTGCCGGCCAGTCTGAGGATGGTTTTTAAGGCGGATTTCCATCTGCCTCGGCGTTGCGGCCTGGTTCCCTCTATTGCGCCTCATATACACTATGTCGGAGATTGCTGCGCAAACACTGTCCCCACGTACGCGTACACCATAATTACTCTACCACGCTAACATTGGAGTCATACTCGTCTGCTGTGAGACGTTACCCGGGGGGGGGGGGGGGGGGGGGGGGGGGGAGGTCCACCGAACCGCACAGTAACACTGGGACACAGGGGTCGGTGTGGGGCGGCGCGGTGGGGTGGGTGGACTGCTGTAGCCTGTTGTGGCGTTGTGTGGCACTGAAGGCTACGTCGAGGACGAAGCCTCTCCGTCGTTTCTTGGTCCCCAGTCCCACAATACAATACCTGAATTTTTAAACATTTCATTTTTTGCAACATTTGACGTATTATAACGGCATAATTTTGGACAAACACAACAATCAATACTCTGCTTGCTGTAGTTTCACAGATGACCCAAGTGCCACTCACAATCACGTCCCGCTAAGTCTGCACACAACGAAGAACAGAGATAGTATACAAAGCAAAGTGTTTACATCTTTGTCAGAGACAATCTCTTGTATAGTTTTAGCACAATTAATATTACAGAATTCATAGAATTTTATTTAAAAACTTCAACATTATTTTAAATATGTGGAATAAAAATATTTAAGCGCCAAACGAAGATACCGGTACCTCCTGGCGTTGTAGGATTTCTAATGTCTCATTGGCTTGATTATATTGCAAAACACAGTGTATCTTCATTGATATGTGATAGGATCGAGTAATATTTGCCTATTATAACCCGATATGCTTTAAAAGACGGCAAATGTTGCACATAAACCAAAGTAACCTCGGCCTACCCCAGAGTAACAGAATTTCTAATGTTGTTAGCATACATATACAATCCATCAGATGCGATCAGTAGCACTGTAAAACGTCTTTCTTGTCTACGAGAGGTTATCGCAGTTGAATGATAGTAAAGAAATGGAGAAATACTTGAACAAAATTTGAATTTGCTATAACGAATGGTAGCTCTCTTTAAATGTAACCATCCAAGATACATCCCATAAAAAAGTCGAAGCATCGGGTAGTATACGACTGCAACACTCCTCAGACGAACACCCTGAGATATTTCGCGACGTTTAAATTTTCGGGAGTAACACTAAAAGGCAACACGAAACGGGACGAACAGTTAAAATCAGTATTAGAGAAGGTGACGGAACACTTACATTTGTTTAAAGGCGCTGTCAAAGTGGAGTGCTTATGTAAAAGAAATTACGTGCAGGACGCTCGTTGGCTCATTTCTAGAGTATTGTTGCAGCGGTGGGACTCGGTTTGGTGAACCGCGAGCCTTCGAACGAGTTCATAACAGCGCTGCTAGAATAGTGGCGGATTGGTGTAGCGAATACGAACGATCCAGCGGGCATAATGGCCATGCGTCGAGCTAAAACTCGCCGTGTGTGGAGAATCTCAGATGCACGGGGGTAGCTCACTAGTTAAATAAAGTCAAAACTTCTGCTATTAGATAAGAATGTCCGAATGATATAGGGTGTTTGACTATTGTAGGTACAAACCAAAAAACGAAAGGTATGATTAGACAACAGTAGAAAGCAAATAATCCTAATAAACGTAGGTACGGAAATCGATAATTTATTCGATACGAAGTATAACGATCATGCCAATGTCAAAACACTGTTAATGACTAAAGCTACATTTATGCTTCGGTTTGGCTGATTTCTTTATGGTGAAATACATAGCATACATACGGGAACACATAGCATGAATCTTCGACAAAACGTTTATCGGCCGTGGTCACCCAGGTCCCCCGACTTGAGTCTGCTGGATTTTTTGTGTGAGGATTGAAAGCTTTGGTGTACTGCAGCCCCGTTGATAGCGTCAATGAATTCCGGAAACGCACTGTGGGTGGTTGTCACTGCATTTTGTCTCACCTAGGGCTTGTGGACATGTTCTGGCACCGATGAGGAGACATGCTGAAGCCAGCCTTCCACGTGCGACACTTGTAATGTGTTCTTCCTAAACTGCAGGTACGCATTTTGTATCATTGAGGACACTGTTATAAGCTGTTCATGTACTCTTTAATGCGACATACCGGTGAAAATATTCTTTTCCGGGGCTATGTTTATTAGGATTATTTGTTTGTTTCATTGCCCTCTACTTAGCCGTTTCCGGTGCAGCTGTAATAGTGGACCATCCGACATATTATGATCAAATACGGTACACTATTACCAACACACTTAGAGATAAAATTTAAGGTCTCCCTACAGCTTCTGTGTCGAGAAGTTATATTGTAACTTAAAAAAATGTCATAGGACTAATTTGGCCCTTACAGTACGTATTTAGAAAGCCAGTTAACCCATGAGAAATGTATTTATATCGCGCCTCAGCGTCCTTAGCTACGTCGCTTTTCTTGTAGCAGACGTGGCTATATAGTGCATAGTTGGTAGAAATTGTGCCTATTTCCTAATCAGTGAAACATAATTGACCAGGGAGAAAATATCTGTTACGCCGTTTATCGTTATAATCTGTTACAGAGCAAGAAAATTCGTTGTTATGTGAATATTTGCACGTGTGAAGTGTCACATAGATTGCAATATTTTGCTAAAAAATAAAATAGGACTTTTCATTAGTCTTTATGACATCTGTAACTCACTATCCTGTCTACAAAAACTCGGTTAAGTATGAAGAAACTGTTGTGACGTGGCTATCTGTCCAGCAGCACGTCACCTCAATATGACTGCACCAGTGTAGTGTCGAGGAGGACTAAACAAATAAATAAGTCAGGTACACAAAATGTAGAACAGAAGTAGTATTTCCTGGAAAAAATAACTTCCTATAACTAAGTCTGCCTCTAGGCAAGCCTGATAGTCCCCATTACAAGACGCTAGCTACCAAGTTACGTTCCGAGGCGACGTACTGCTACACTGTAGTAGCGGTAGTACCACAGGTCGCTCATTTCTTAGCTGGACACCAAGTATGTAACGGTCGCTTCGTGAAATCACTGTGAACTCCCTGTGGACTTAGCGCAGAATGCCTGTAGTGGCCCGGTGGCGTTGTTTATATTGGATGAGTACACTGCGTCATGGCTGTCGCCAGCCAGGAAGCCAGGCTGCTTGCTCGTTGGCTCTCCGTGTAGTATGATGTCATCCGGCGAGTGATTGGCGTCCACCGAAGGCGTGACAGTGTAGTTGCGTCGGCTGCAGTACCTTCTTGAAGTGGCCGTCGCTATCAACCTTTCGAAACGGCCGCACCTGCTGATTATGCAAATGGTGACACATCGTCGTAGGAAGGGATATCGACCCGCAGGCGCCAGAGGCCGTAAACGTCCCTCCCCCTCACAGAAGAGGAAGCGAAGCATGGCGACTAGGTTTGGTGCAGCGGCGGAAGGGTGGGGCACACCGTCGCTCTGAGGCACAGACGGAGTGCTTTCGTAGCACGAGCCACCAGCTCCCAGCACAGCGGTGGCGGAGTGCAGATGCGGACGGCAGGCACTGGTCATGAGACCCTCCAAGTGGAAGTGTGGTCCTGAAGGAAGAGAACCTGGAAGGAGAGCAGAGGCGTCCACCTGAAGGACAACGGCAGAAGGACTCTGCGTGGGGGCCGGAGGCAGATGGAGAAAGCAGCTGGCGAGTCTGTCCGAGGTACCGTGGTAGAGGCATACACAGTGAGCCGCTTAGGATGACGAAAGACCCTTCAACACGCAGTAAGCATCGGAGCCTGAGTCGGTGTGGCGAGGAAGCCGGCCCACTGAGTGGATTCACTGTCGTGCCCGGGCGACGTGGAGCATCCGTGGGTTGTTCTGTTGTGTGATGTACGGCTACTCGGTGGAAGCACCCAGAATGACCGTCCACTTTGCATCCTGAAATGGCCCCCACAACTGAAAGGGGAACGGATACCCTAGCATCAGCAGCTCGAGTCCAGGTGGGGAAGAAGATGATAGAGCACCAATGTCGGCCACATGCGAGAGATGTTTGAATTGTGGCCACAGAAACTCAGATGCTGGAAGAGATCAAGGCCCAAAAGTTGGGTGACGTGAGCGAGTGCAAGACAAGAGGCTGCACTCGCACGCTGGATGAATGGTACTTGCACATACACGTGACAACTACCATAACGAGTAGTTTATAGTTATCATAATTTCCCAATGTGCTTGAATTAAAGCATAAGGATTCGCATTAATAGTAGTACACTTAGGAGATCCAGTATATAACTGAAATTTAACAGTACGTCCATCAATGTCCATGTTCACAATGATCACATTACCAAAATGTTCAAGAACTGAAGGCACTTCATTTTCAACAGCGTTATCAGTAGAACAAATAGTTTTATCGTTATCCATATTATGCTCAATAGAGTGTGCAAAAGAACAAAAAGTTGAGCAGTATCACCATGGGAACGTTGTAAATGAAGATGGAAACCTTATTTTCAAAGTCATACCCATAAAACCCAGTTTCCCAAGTCTGACGGGCTGTTCCTGTAAAACCAGAAGGAATGGTGCGGTGCAATACTCGTTAACATATTTCAGCCTTATGAGCCATTCGCTGCGAAAGATGCATTGCAGATGTTGAAAAGCACAAGACCACCTGTCATGGTGGATGAAGCACTAGACACACGATTTAACAGACAATGATCAATTATCGGGAGACAGTGAGTCCTTGTTCCGAAGCATAGCTCTGGATCACAGTGGTGAGTAATCAGTAGGTGAAACTGCGCTCCCTTTCTGAGGCGTAGTCCGACATCCAGAGGCCGACGACCAGCACAGGAAGGGGGAGTGGGGGGGGGGGAGGGGGGGGGCTGATCGGAGGTCAAGAGGTCTGGCGCAGACGACCCGACCAAGAGAAACACATCGAAATGCCAATGCACAGCTTTCAGTTTGTTCGAAAGCAAGCACCCCTGATAAACAATCATTTAAACAAGGGTGGTCCAGTCAAAGGAGATCATTCTGGAGCCCTGAGTTCGGAGCACGGACAAGAAAAATGTCTGCATGAGACAAGGTGCAGTTCGTACTTCCACATGTAAGCTGACAGTCACAAATTACGCTCTGCAAGGAGGAAATTCATTCACTATGTGATTGTGCAGATTTTTTACAAGCTGGGAAAAATTTATGGCATGCTGCCGCCACAGGAATATTTCTCTTAAAATATGCGCTTAGTTTACACGTTATGTCTGTATAACTTAATTCATCCGGTTGCTTACCCACAAAAAGTTGCTTGACAAGTACAAACACAGGAGCAGCAGCTGTGTACAGTAAAAAAATGTTCGTTTTGTTGAATCACCGTAAGATTGTTAAGCAGCGAAGCGTCGATCCGTCGGTCCACATGGCAGGTCCTCCGGTCCCACGCTGCGTCAAATGAGGGGAACGCAGGGTGTCTAGCTTGTAGTGTCACTCGACTCCCAAGTAGCGTAGCGACCCGCCGTGAGCAAGCGTAGTCTGCAGGGGCTGCGGGAGAGTACACGTCGCAGCAGACTCCGCCATCTGTAAGGAAGCACACGCGATAAGAATTCGCACTTTGGAAAGCGTAACCAACGTCCGACGAGGTGCAAAAGTCTATCCTGAGTTCCGGTACAGGGTCTCGCCACAGCGAATCGTGAAAACAGAAACAGAAAATACCGTGTCGTTCATGACCACAGTGTCAATGCACTTCACTGGAGAAAAACGCTGCAGGAGAAGCGGAAGATACAAACCACAGCACCGAGGAGTTGCACAATAGCCTGTCACCTCAACAGAACTGTGCCAGTGCAGTGTCGAGGACAACTACACAAATTAATAATCCAAGAACAATTACTGCGTTTACTAGAACGAACAGAACATATAGCTTTGGTATAACTAGAAACAAATAAAACTTCACGGAACAGGTAACTTCCAGTGAATAAGACCGCGACTGCCTGTTGTTATATAGCAGGTCATACATTGTCTGATGCGCTAGACATGCATAACAAGTCTGATAGTTCCCATGAAAAGTCTGTATCTCTCGAGTCACATTTCGAGATGAATTCCTTGAGGTCCATCGCTCTCCGATGACTGCCGTAGGAGGCAGCTCGCTGGCACTCGCACTGTGGACTCGTCACACTGCGGACTCCTCAGTGTGTACTGACAGTAGAGTGGCTGCAGAGGCCTGGCGGCGTTGGCTGCACTGCCACGTGGGTGAGTGCGATCTGCCCGTGTCATCGGCTGCCGCCAGCCGGGACGACGGTCTGCTTCGTCATTGGCTTTCCATGTAACGTGACGTCATCCGGCCAATGAATGGCACCTGCCAAAGGCGTTGCAATGTAAAAGTTTCGAGTTTCTAAACGCTGTAGAAAGAAAACCACTGCTAAGAATTACATCAAATATGAACGTCATGTTATTGACTCAGGGAGAAACGTCAGGGAACAGAAATAGTTAAACGAAAATTTTACCAATAGATGGCGCTGTAAGCATCGTAACGTAAATGGGGTCGGCTATAAATGACAGATGAATCGGAATACGACGGCTGTGGTTTGAGTTGCAAAGTACACTACCCGTGCTGTTTAATGAAGTATGACAACACAAGGTCGGCAGTCAATAGCTCGGCTATGTTAGTTCAGCAATCCCATCCATCTCTTCAATGTCGTACCACATCGGACGGGAAAAATCGTTTTTCATTCTCCGGAAGCCAAAAACCACATAAAAGGCAAAATGACTTCGATTTGTAACCGTTCTGGAGCCAAACCCCGCATGAATAGCAAAATGAACCCGATTTGTAACTGTCGTGAGACTGGCGCAAGATATATTCAGTGTGCTGTCTACCATTTTCTGCCACAAGCTAAAATCGAGAAACAACATGTTCCACAACAGATCAGAAAGTCTCGGAGGTCACGTTCAGAAAACTTTGCGTAAAATGTATCTTCAGTTCAGCTACGGTCGTAATTGGAGCAATGAGTACAACATCTTTCAGATCATCCTACAGCCGGAAGTCACACGGATTAAGATCAGGTGATATGGTCGGCCAGGCTGTAGGAAGATGACGGTTTATAATTGTAGAATTTCCAAAATGCGTGTGTAGCAGCCGCTTCACTGGCTGTGCAACGTGCGCAGGAGCGCCATTTTCCGTAGAAATGATCCTACGCACACGTCCATGCTGTTGAAGGGTTGGAACGATGTTAATACGCAAGAGACTTTCATGGCGTTTACCAGTGACAGTACAGTCAACAGTAGGGCTCATCTCCTCCCTCGAGAAAAGCGAACGATAAACGACACCGTTACACGGTCACCTTTTAAGAATGAAGCGGTAGTGGCTGATTTGCGTGCGAATTTTTCCGTTGCCCGTATTCTGCAATTTTGCATATTTGCGTGTCCTTGGAGATGTACGTTGGCTTCTTCTGTTCACAGATGTTTCATTCCATTGCATGGATTGTTCTCGTCCATGCCAGCAAAAAATTCGAGAGTGAACGTTTGTTTGATCACTATCGCTCGACATTTCGTGCAATGCTGTGGCCGCATCTTCGACAGTTGTCGGGTCAACTGGTTTCCTCGCTCTGCCACATTGCATTTCAAAAGAACATGTATTTTCGAATTTTGTAATCGTATTCTCCAGACCCTTAGCAGACATCGGACCAAAGCGTTTTATCATATTCCTCAGTGTCCGGAAATTCTGCAGGGCTACTCACGCACAGCCACCGTTCTGGTAAAAGAGCGTGTTCTTAGACTTACAGCACCATCTATTCGTGAAATTTCCGTAAGACTGTTTTTTTTTTGTTCCATGCCGTTGTCGTCGTCGCCCCCCCCCCCCCCCCCCCCCGCACATCAATAATATGCTCTTCAAGTTGGATGTCTTTCCGAGCTGTGGTTCTCCTTCTACAGTGTTTTGAAACAGAACTTCCTTTATAGACACACTGTAGTTCCATCGGCTGTTGTGACCTCTTGAGCTGACCGTCGTTGACTAGGCAACCTGTGACACTGCGCCGATCCAAAGCCTGTCCCCCGGCGGGTGCCGGAGGACGTAGCAGAAACCACGCCCGTTAAAGAATTGTATGCTTTGCGTTTCTTAATGGAATACCAAAATGTAAGAATGGCGGTTTTTAAGCTTGTTAGAATGGTTACTTAATAAGCGCAACTACCATATGGCTTGATTCTAACTGTTTGTACCTACTGAGTTTCGAACGAGATAATTGCGAGGGGCATTCTGTAAGTAATGCGACACTGGGAGGCCCTGCACACCAGCACGGCGCCACTCTGCTGGCCGACGTCTCGCTGCGTCAGTAATCTGCCCATCATCCACGTAGTGTTTCCCGCATAGTGAATGTTTCATTGGGCAAGACAGATGGGCGTCGGAGGTGCGAGATTCGGGCTGCAGGGCGGATGCGGAAGAAAAGTCCAATGAAGTTAGTGAGCTCCTCCCTGTTGTGCAGATTTCTGTGAGGCCTTGCGTTGTCACGGAGAAGAAGAAGTCCATTTGCATTTTTGTGGTGACGAACACGCTGCTGTCGTTTCTTCGATTTCATGAAGATACCACAGCACACTTCAGAGTTGATCGTTGCACCATAAGGGAGGCCATCAAACTGAATGAGCCCCCAGAGTCCCAGGAGACGGTCGCCATCGCTTTATCGGCTGAAAGTGCGGCTTCGAATTCTTCTGCGCATGTAAGGTGGTGATGGTAATGATGATGCTGATGATGTTGGTTTGCAGGGCGCTCAACATCGGCGTCATCAGCGCCAGTACTAGTTCGCAGTCTTTCCAGTTCGAGTCTCGCCACTTACCGAACGATGATGACATGACGAGGACAACACAAACGCCTAGTCTCCGGGTGCAGAAAAGCCCCGAGCCGAACGGGAATCGGACCCGGGACCCCGTGATCCAGAGGTGGCAACGCTGGCCACTGGACCACGAGCTGCGGACAGCGAGGGGCGGTGTGGGGCCACTCCACGGGTTGCCGCTTTATTCCCAACTCGAAGTGGTCAACCCATATTCAGTCGCCTGTGACGATCTTCGACAGAAAATCGTCACGAGCAGTTCCGCACAGACGGTCTTTCGTTGCTCTTTACTGTCTTCTGTTAGGCGGCGATGATCAGAGCGGACACACCTTTGAGTACTCTCAACTGGTGGACAGTATAACATTTCAGCTCCTCAACACCAAATTAAAACGTTCCACTTCAATTTGTTTGCACTTATAGCGATCCCAGCTTCCTCAACCAAATTAAAACGTTGCATTAGGAGGTGTCTGCTTCGTGCAAAAGGTCTTGAGTTCATATTGACGACAACAAGTAATTCTTCATTACAGACGTTTATTTACAAACAGAACTGACAGACTTCACAGACTCAACAACTGACTCTCCGAGCTAACCGCACTGCATATCCGAACTGGCAACTGACAACTCCTAGGTGTATTAATATCTTTCCAAACAATGAGAGTCTTTGACAATGTTTTCTTTACAATACGATAGCAATTCACGACTTAAAACTAAATTAGACATTACAGAATTTTAGTACAGATTAAAGTAAGTAAAAGGATCAGTATATATAAATTCTTACAAGCATAAATTCCAAATAGATTTTATAACATTTTTCTACCAGCTTCTGGATAACCTTCACCAGATTTGTACCGATGTTTCCAGAAATATCTTGACATTTGATTCTGGATATTTCTTGAGTGATTTAGAACAACTATTTATATGTAAAATGATTTAAATCGTGTTTCAAAACGTAAATAAATCTTTTTAGCAATATTTCTTGATACAAATCGTCTTTCGAAATTAGGTTATGAAACAGTTTTCACAAGTTTTCGTATTTTTGCGATCATAATATAGAATTTCTCCATAGAAAGTTCCAGAAGTGTGCATTAAACGTTCATTTACAGACTTTCTCTTTAGCTGGTGAGTTTTTAAAAGTATCTTGTCCATATTATACGACATAATTTAGCTCAAAACTGATAATTTATACAATTAATCAGAGCTACAGCAAACAGTGAGTCTTTCTTTTACAAAATGAAATATAATTACAAAATTGAATGAAAATAGGTTACTAACACTAATATATATTTACATTAATTCTATTTTTGTTCTTTCTGTGCAAAATGTCCTAATATTGACACAGTACAATATTTAAACATCACCAAAGTTTCCCTTTACATTTTGCATATCTGTATCGACATCCCCTAAAAGTCTACAGTATCGAATACTTCAATATGTCCCAATATGTCCTGTAATGTTACACAACCCCCCCATCAGCACTTCCACGTAAAACACGGAAGGGTTGATGTCCTTACATTACAAAACAGAAAAGTTTTACACATATCTTTGGGGTCTTCTTTCTTGAAGACCGGTGATCTTCTTTCTTGAAGGTCGGTGATCTTCTTCCTTAAAGGTCGGTATACCTCAATGCCACACACTGTATTTCAGTCTCATCTTCACAGTCCGTATGGTTTCCATATACACTGCAGGCTATCACAGGCTGCAATAGCACAGTCCGCTATGAATATACAGCATACAGTGGTCAAACCCAGTTAAACGTTAGCAAAAGCATTTAATAGTCGGTGGACCGGTTTTTAAGGACACAGAAATTTGAATTCTCTAAAGTCTAATTACTCAAGAAAATTTACTCTAAATAATTTCTTAAAGCTAAGAGAGGATAGTCTGACAGATGGAGACAATTGATTATACAGGATCACAGAATAAGTGTAAGATGCAATGCCAGAATACGAAAATGAAATATGACAATTGCATAGCTAGGCGACCTAGTGCTCGCCAAACACTTAGCACACAAAGAATGTATGCTCCCCTGAGTAATCAGATAAATACAACATAACAAAGTATACAAAAATATCCTGGTAAGATTACATATAAAAGTCTATAAACATCTATTATCTAAAATACTTTTTTTACATTTTTTTATACAATTTCAGTTCGGTTACGTTTCGTAGGCGAAACAGTCTGCCAGAATTTGGGTAGACTAGACGGTAAGCATTCGGATGAGGATTGTCCTGAATCTTGAAAGGTCCAATGTACATGTCAAAAAACTTTTTTAATTCACCACTGATGGCTTTAGACTTCTCTTGTGTTTTAACAAGGACCAAGTCTTCAATTTTAAATTGAGTAGGCTTCAATGTTTTGTCATGTCTATCATCAAAAACATCACAGTAATTCCACAATAATCTTTCTAACTCTACCTTCTGTTCTTGGTTCAGATTATCTGATTCCCGTAATTTTTCTTGAACTATATCCCCATATTCTCCATCATCATAATACTCAGTAATTTCCTCTACGCAATAACCACTGTCTTTAGAAAATGTAACGTCCCTAATTTCAATTCCCTTATCAGCACAGTTTTGAACCGACATGTCAGTACTGGAACATACTCTCGTCTTAGGATCAATAAAGGTAAACAAACTCTTTTCCCAATCAAATGCTGCATTAGCTTTTAATATCCAGTCCATACCCAACAGTACATTCTCATTTAGGTCACTTATTACAAGACATCCTTGAGTAAACTGTACATCATTTATACTGAAGGACAACAACACCTGTCTATTAACGATTTTGCTCAGTTTGCCGGTAATGCCTCTAATTTTTATTCCAACAACTGGTAATTCAACAAAGTCAGGATCATGCTTAATTACATCTCTTAATTTGCTTGAAATGGCACTAATTGGACTCCCTGTGTCAATCAAACAATACCCTTCCCAACCTGCAGCTTTAATTTTTATGTATGGACTACCAATAGTGGTGTTTTCCCTTTCTTCCTGTTCTTCATACAAAAGATCTTCTGCTATCTCATCATACCTCTGTTCCATATTTAGGTTTTCTTTATTAGGCAATACTTTCTTCAAACATCTAGGTCTACTGGAATTTACTGGAATGTCTGGATTACTATTTACCTCACACACATCCTGACTAGTACCCTGTTTGATGATTTCATTAGGCTTAAAAGCAGAAACTGGTTCACAAATTTCCCTTAACTTGATCTTAACATCATTGTCATCACTGTAATCTTTAAATTTGTCCCAAACAGATTTCAAAATAATCTCAGCTGCATCAGCACAATCAACCCCCCTGTCTCCTGATGTATTACTAAGCTGAATTGGCACAATCTGATTCTCATGTGGAATGTAGTTAGAGTTCCTGGCACAACTATTCTCAACACTATTGCTTATAACATCCTCCTTAACTTCAACATAAACCATTCCATCCAATTCACCATCAAAATCGTCTAGTACATAATCACCATTAGCCTTAACATCAACATTATCATCATCATTGCCTGAGCTTACACTACAAACACTACTAGTATCACCAACATTACTCACAACACCATCTTCACCAACCACATCCACATGAATATCAGACTTTCCAGAAACTTCAGTACGAACATCATTATGACAAATTACATCTAAAACATCACCACACATAAGTTTGTACAATCCAAAATTATCAAAGTTATCCTTACCTTTCATTTCAGCATTAGGTGCTTCTTCTTGATTATATAAATTTGCAATTATATCATCTTCTAAGCCTACTTCATCAAAGGTAGCCTGGTTCCTAATACAGTTGTTTCTAGTATTTTCTCTGATGACATTCCAAAATTTCCTGTCAAATTTAATTTTTTCATTACCTCTATCTACAGATCGATCATAAGCATACTGTCTATACTGGTTAGGTCTCTGATTATAGTGCTGTCTGTTCCGGGTGAAATTAGCCTGATTTTGAAAATTCCTTGCCCCAAACTGACAGACTCCCAGTGGAGCATTTAGTCGTTTAAAGGCCTATGTCTGTCGTTTCCCTGCCTCGGGTTACCTTCTCTCGTGTCATTACCCCAGGACCTGTTTCGATTTTCCCATTCTCTGTTTGAATTAAAGTGCTGATCATTCCTACCAAAATTTCTTCTGTCATTGCTATTATAATTATCCCTGTTGTTGTTAAAGTTTCTTCGTTCACTATTATTGTTATTATTTCCACGGTTCGGTTCCCACCCTCTGTGTGATGAACTTACAAAGTCGTTAAATCTGTTGTTTTGTTCAAAGGCTCTATCAAGTTTGTCCACATATTTCAAGAATTGTTCTATGGACTCATCTGGACCATATACTAAACCCCATTGTACTCTTTTCGGAAGTCTCCGTTTTAGTGCATCAATTTGAGTTAGCTCATCAAATGGCTTATCCAGATGTACTAATTTTTGCAACTGTTTCTCACAATAGGCTTTCATTGACCCATCAGATTCTCTGTAACTAGGACCATTCAAGAATTCACTTTTGATTCGAGCTTGCTCAGTTTCAGACCAAAATTTGGTTAGAAAACTTTTTTCGAAATCTTCAAAGGACATTTCCGCGGAACAATTCTGATTGGCCCACTAAAGCGCCTCACCATCAAGTAATTTCTTTACAAATTTTATCTTAACACTATCTGTCATTATGGACGTGAACTGCTCCTTGCAGAATTGCATGAAGTCTTTTGGGTGTATATTCTTGTCACCGGGATAAGTTTAAATGGGAAAATTTCCCCATACCCCATTACAACTATTACTAAAACCTTTTTGCAACATAGTTTCTTGTATTTCTACAAATTTTCTGTCTACAGTTTTTTCGACATTACCTACTCTACTACAAATTTCTGTGACCTTTTTGTCAGAATCAGATTTGAAAGATTCAATTTCGCTTTCAAAAAATCGTTTTGTCTGGTCAAATTCATTTCTCAATTGAGAATTTTCCTCATTTACAAAATCAACAACTTTTTTAAGTTTTGACTGGTTATTTGAAATTTCGTTACTTAAATCAGTTTCAAGGACAGAAATTTTGCTCTCAACCGTGTCCACACGACAACTAAGTTCTTTTTGGTTTGACTCAAAAGTAATTCGCCATTCTTCGAGAACCTGATTAGTGTGAGCAATCTGTTCTGTATTTGAATTTATTTCTGATTTTAAATCACACACAGCCTTCGAAATCGACCTGTCCATCTGTTGTTGTGTCTGTTCAATTTGTTGACGTAATTCGGCACGAGAATCGTCCATCTTTGAGTTTGTGTTATCCAACATCGAGTTTAACTCTGAAAACATTTGTTTTAACATTTCCAACATTCCTACACTGTCAGAAGCACTTTGCCTAATAGGTGTACTCGCTACACCGCTATCAATACTGAAATCTGCGTCTTTTTCCATTATTTTAGGAAGCGGGTACTTATCTTAGTGTCCGTCGGCGGTCGTTGGTGTCCGTGTTTTGCGAAATTTCTTCAATTCCAGGATGGTTTCGCTCGGTTGATTCACTCCTCTTCCTGTGACCCCAGAATCGACGTATTTACTTCTGAAGAATGACTGGTCCGTCGTTTATCCTCTTCTTGTGGTCCCAAAACAGACGTATTTTCTTCTTGTGATCCCAGAAGAGACGTATTTTATTTTGAAGAATCACTGGGTGGTCGTCATATCCTCTGCTTCCTCCACCAAATTATAACATTTCAGCTCCTCAACACCAAATTAAAACGTTCCACTTCAATTTGTTTGCACTTATAGCGATCCCAGCTTCCTCAACCAAATTAAAACGTTGCATTAGGAGGTGTCTGCTTCGTGCAAAAGGTCTTGAGTTCATATTGACGACAACAAGTAATTCTTCATTACAGACGTTTATTTACAAACAGAACTGACAGACTTCACAGACTCAACAACTGACTCTCCGAGCTAACCGCACTGCATATCCGAACTGGCAACTGACAGCTCCTAGGTGTATTAATATCTTTCCAAACAATGAGAGTCTTTGACAATGTTTTGTTTACAATACGATAGCAATTCACGACTTAAAACTAAATTAGACATTACAGAATTTTAGTACAGATTAAAGTAAGTAAAAGGATCAGTACATATAAATTCTTACAAGCATAATTTCCAAATAGATTTTATAACATTTTTCTACCAGCTTCTGGATAACCTTCACCAGATTTGTACCGATGTTTCCAGAAATATCTTGACATTTGATTCTGGATATTTCTTGAGTGATTTAGAACAACTATTTATATGTAAAATGATTTAAATCGTGTTTCAAAACGTAAATAAATCTTTTTAGCAATATTTCTTGATACAAATCGTCTTTCGAAATTAGGTTATGAAACAGTTTTCACAAGTTTTCGTATTTTTGCGATCATAATATAGAATTTCTCCATAGAAAGTTCCAGAAGTGTGCATTAAACGTTCATTTACAGACTTTCTCTTTAGCTGGTGAGTTTTTAAAAATATCTTGTCCATATTATACGACATAATTTAGCTCAAAACTGATAATTTATACAATTAATCAGAGCTACAGCAAACAGTGAGTCTTTCTTTTACAAAATGAAATATAATTACAAAATTGAATGAAAATAGGTTACTAACACTAATATATATTTACATTAATTCTATTTTTGTTCTTTCTGTGCAAAATGTCCTAATATTGACACAGTACAATATTTAAACATCACCAAAGTTTCCCTTCACATTTTGCATATCTGTATCGACATCCCCTAAAAGTCTACAGTATCGAATACTTCAATATGTCCCAATATGTCTTTTAATGTTACAACAGGTATGTCAGCACTAGCAACAGAGACGTTGGTACTGAGAAGCGAGGTGGTTTTCGATCCATCGATCACCTCGAATGAGAGTATCAGCACATTCCAACACTGCAGGATTCACAGTTCTGTGCGGTCGGTCGGCACGCGGGTATTGATGGATCGCATGGATGAAACGAAAGTAACTCCTAGGTTTGCTGATAGCTAAACATATAATGGACAGCGAAGATTATTTGCTCCAGAAACGTCGAGAAATAGCAATACGTGTTTTACACCCCGTCTATTAATCAGTTTACCTTCCTCGGCACTAAAACTCACTTGTAGCATTTATAGCACTATTTCTAGCTTTTTTTTTTACACGTACTTTACCTTAACTGCACCAACTGGTTCGCTAGAATGCAGAATATCATGCACCAGACTCTTCTAGAAGTGTTTCCGTTCCACACCTGGCGCAAAGCGTGCTACGCATTACATTCTGGTGGAAAACACGTTCACTCTTCAATTATTATGGAGCGGATGACGCACTGCTCGTAGAAAACTCCAGCTTATCCGGCGATGTTTGCCTCGATGCGACGCCATTTGGCGCTTTGGGTGGCTTGGATGCGGCGGTGCGTGGAATATGTTGAGTTTAAGTGCCAGTCACAGCTATCTAACGGGGACCTAACGTCTATTAATAATGATAAGGTTTAATGTATTGTGTGCGATATTTTATTTTATACATGTTTTGAGAATATTGATGCATCACGTTAAGCTGAGCCAACAACCATTCCTTCTCATACAGATCAGTCACTGTCATATGAGAACAAGCAAAATCAGAACAAGTCTCATGAAAAATAGCCAAAATAATGACGCAACCTGTCGTTATTTCTATGACATCTTCGCAAAAACCAAAACTACCACATAAAGGATAGGATCTGAATGAACTGAATGAAGCGGAGGGTATTGAGAGTTTATGAAGGAATATTAGGGAATGAATACAATAGAAGACGAATGGGCAGCTTTGATGGATGAAATAAGAAAGGAAGCAATCAGGTAGGCTTAAAGATACGACCAAATAAAAATCTCAAGGATAATGTCGGAGATATTGACTTCAATACATGATAGAAGGAAATGTGAAAATGACGAAGGCAAAAAGGGAAGACAAAAGACTAAAAAATGAGTGTGGCATAACATGCAAAATGGCTAACCAGGAATAAACAAAGGACAGATGCCAGGCTGTAGAGGCATGCGTAACTAGCGGCATCATTGATGCTGCCTAAAAGAAAATTAAAGAGGCCTTTGTAGAAAAGGGAAGCAAGTGTACGAATAGTAAGAGCGACTACTAAGGAAAGAAGGGAATGCAGAAATTTGGAAGGGTAGAATATACAGGAATATCACAGAAAGAGAACAGGGAGCAGATGAAAATGATATGGGTTACGTGATACAGCGAGAAGAATGTGATAGAGCACTGAAAGGCCTTATTGAAAATAAGAGCACTGGACTAGATGAGATTTTCCGAGGATTATTAGGCTCCTTGGTAGAGCCAAACATGACAAAAGTATTCCATCTTGTGTGCAAAATATACGAGACAATCAAAATGCCCTCAGACTTAAGGAAGAATCTAATAAATCAAATTCGAAAGAAGGCAGGTTCCGATAAGTTTATTAGCGTACTATCACTTTAGTAAATCACGGTTGTAAAATATTGGCACGAATTATTTGTAGGAGAATGGAAAAATTAGTAGAAGCCGACCCCAGCGAAGGTCATTTAGGGCTCCGCAGAGATGTAAGAAAATGCATGCTACATTAACCGTATGACTTAATTTACAACACAGGTTGAAGAAGAGAACCTACATTAATAGCATTTGTGGGTGTAGAGAAAGTTTTTGACATTGGTGACTGGACTACACTCCTTGAAATTTTGAAGGCAGCAGAGTGAAAATCAGCGGTAGAAAGATTATTTACAGCATTTATGAAATCCAAACTGCTGTTATAGAGTCGAAAAACATAAAAATGAGTGCGCACTGAGCAGCGATGAGCAGCGAAGTCGACCCAGACAGACTGCGCTGGGGTTCCGAAGTGACGGGCGGCCACTGCACGGCCCCATAACCGGCAGCGGCAGCGCTGTGTGTCGTTTCTTTCCACTGCAGGACCCCTACGGCCGCCATCGGCGGCACACTTACGCCACAGCGGTGCGACGACGATACTCTACCCGCTTTTTCTTCCAATCCGCCGCATGCCATCCAGCTCTTACATTTCAGCAAGATAACCCCCCCCCCCCCCCCCCCCCCCCCCCCACAGGCCAGAGTTTCTACTGCCTGCCAACGTGCTTGCCAAACCCTAGCTCGGCCAGCAAGGCAGCCAGATCTCTCTCCGGTTCAGAATGTTTGGAGCTTTACGGGAAGGACTACCGCGTTACTGACTTGCTCAATTTGTGAATCTCTTTCTCTTCAGAAATTAATCTAATTTTTCTGAAACTGCAATCATTTTTTGTCTATACATGTATATCGCACCTACCGATTTCCGTCCAGTTCGGATAATGCCTTTGTAGTTTTTCCGTTTTTTTGTTGTCTTGGAATGTATGTGTGGCAACTGACGGTGGGATCGATGCCTCGCGACGTCCGATACCAACGACTCCTGCGGCCGCCGGCGGTCCCGCCTGCTCGCGTCGAGCCGGAGGTGAAACCCGGCCGCCGGGCGGCTGCACGGCACCTCGAATCGTGCTATGCCGCATCCTCTTCCTGCCCTGCACCGTCTTTTCGTGACCTGGCTGTGTACTAGATTTGAATTGAACTACGTTTTGGATTACGTTTCTACGGATTACTGACAATCTGCTTCACCATGGTCTACACGGAATACTATCTTAGTGTGCTCTACAATTTACGTCGTCCTGTCGTAGATCAGGAACGTGTACTATAGAGTGATTAAATTAGGATCCATATTTTCTTTGAAATAAAGAGTGTGCTGCACCCTAGTGGGTGGAATCGAATTGGGGAAAACGAAATGTATGGCACAAATTGATTAAAAGAAGGGATCGATTGATAGGACACATCCCGAGGCATGAAAGAATAATCAATTTGGTAATGGAAGTAACTATGGAGGGCAGAAATTGCAGGGGAAGAAAATGGTTTGAATGCAGTAAGCAGATTCAAATGGATCTAGATTGCTGTAGTTATGTTGTGAAGATGACGAGGCTTGCATAGGAGAGCTGCGTCAAACGAGCATTCACCGTGAAAACAGAAACAACAACAACAACCAGATCCGTTACTGGCGATAATATCACAAAGAAAATGTGATCTCTGCCACCATCTACATTTCTTTAATACACATATGATACACGAAGCAATTTTCTTGACAGAGAGCCCAAATCTTGACTTATTCTCTAGGACAGTTAATGAGTAGACGATCGCGTCACCACCAACCATAAATGAGGAAGCAGCATTTTACACATTCTTCGATTCTGATAACAATAATCATGAATTGAGAAAACTGTGGAAAGCATGTATAATTCAAACTTTTTTTTGTTTCCAAATAATTATTTAACTTATATACATAAATATTATAAAGATGGATTTGTATATGTGTGTGTGTGCATTTCCACATCGCTACCTAAACTACTATACCGAATTCAACCAAGCTTGGTCGACATGTCCGTTCTGTCAAGCAACAATCGCTGCCTTATCATAGGTCAGGAGATATGACGACATAACCAGTGAGATGTGTGAGAAACTGCCGCATCATGGATGACATTTAAAATTATTGTGTCTGTGCTACTAACTCTATTCGCAACATATTTCGTAGGCAGTATCCACATACGCCGCTGACTGTACCTACCGAGCGAGGTCGCGCAGTGATTGCCGTACTGGACTCGCATTCGGGAGGACGGCGCTTCAAACCGGCGTCTGGCCACCCTGGGTTATGGTCTCTACGATTTCCCTAAATTGCTTCAGGCAAATGGCGTGAAGGTTCCTTTGAAAGTTCCTTCCTTGCCCTTCCCCAGTCCGAGCTTCGTCTCTAATGACCCTGTTGTCCTCCTATTTACCTACACGAATATAAAATTATCATTGTACAACACATAGTTGTAGAGATTTGAATGCGTAAACATTGAGGTATTTTAAAAATGCTGCATCGTGCATGAATTCCTTTATTCTTTACTACTAAGAAACCCCCACAGTCGAGTCAAGAAGATCGCTGACATCCGGCAGCGCTCCTGACGGCTTTAAACGACAACAGTGCATGGGGCTGTGAAGAGGCGTCGTCGTGGACACGTCTACGAAGTCGCGAAGCAGCTGCACCTTGCGCACTGAAACTATCGGCCATCATGTTTTGTAAATGGAATATTGTACTTAGGTATTTGTGCGACTGTTTCATAATTTCAAAGGTGTTATCACGAACGCATCGAAAAGAGTTTTTTCGATATTACACTGCAAATACAGTTCATTTTATGTTCTCGTTTCTAATAGTAAACTGGCAAAATGAATAATGCCGCTTTTGCCAACTACTCATTTCTACAAATTTAGTAATTTCGATTTACTAAGTCCATGTTGTTGTGGAAGTTATTTTTATATATTTCTAGGTTGGTATAGTTTCGTAGACAATGCAGAATCATCTGAAATGTCTCAAGATTTTTTTTTGGGGTGCAGGTTGTAGCGTGGGATCTTCGCTTTGGTTTATAGGGCCTCCCATAAACGCCTCCCTCCTGCCAGCATCTTCATCTCAGAGCAGAACATGCGGCCAATGTTATCAGTGTTTTGCCATGTGTTCCAGCCCCTGTCTCCTCGTACAGTTTTTGCCCTCTGCGGATCCGTCTAGTCGCGTGGAAGACGGCCCCGGACGTCTCAACACGTGTATCATTCTGTCCCTCCTCGCAGCCAGTTTCTCGTATATTCCCTTCTTTGCCGACTCTTTGATCCTTAGTGAAACTGAAAGTGTGCAACACTTACACAGCCTGTTGAATGTAATGAACAGTCTAATGAGAACAGGATATGGATTTAGAGCAAACCAAAGGTAGCCGGAAGTAATGAGAAGTACCAGAAATGAGATTATTGGTAAACACAGGGAAGCATATGGATTCAAGGGGTGACAGCCGAAGCGAGGGGTATACAAGAGGCAGACTACCACAGGCTTCCTCCCTGAAAGACGTCTACTAATATCACGCATATGCCTCAATTTCAGAAACTGATAAATGTGGATCACGGAATCTGAGAAAACGGAAAGAAGAGAGAATGCAAACGTTTCAGGAGTGACGTTACAAACCCAGACTGAAACTTAGGTGCACTTCTTAATATAGGCAGGCAATAATGAGGCGGCACTCTGTATTGCTCCTATATGGCCGCAGATAAGGCGCCATTTTAGAACGGCAGCTTCACTTTAGTAAACATAGATTGTCGAGAGTCAGACGTCGTCATTTTCCAGCGGACAGAACTCTCTTCAAATGCTGACAGTGTCAGGGACCTCGCTCCAAACGTATCTTCCCTCGCCAATCTGTAACTTACATAACGTGTCAGTGCCGCGCACTGTACACGAAATCCGCGGAGAAGCCGACGTCCTTGGGAAGTATGGGGAGGAAGGAAGTGGACAGTTGACCCGTGTGTCTGCGCCCGGCCCTCGGAGCCGAAGGTCGGCCGCGACGCCGCAGCGGCGCTCCCACGCGCGGGGGAGGATGCACTCGCAACAAAGGGCCGGCGCTAATAGTGGGAAGGCGAGCGATTACCGTGTGGGCGCGCCAGGGCCCGGACCTTGCGGAAATGCACGCCGCTTAAAACTGCACACCGGGCGCCCCTGAGGTATTCCTGTTTAAAATGGACTTCCAACTCCACTGCAAAAACTGGTTTATCTCAAGTAGACCTTGTCTGTAACTGAAACTATCAATTCCCCGCATATGTGTTGAAGTGTCTGTCACAAAGCCCTGAGTCTTATCCGATACACACCGACGGAAAAAATCACAAATCGAAAAATATTTGATGTAGAATAATGATATTTTGGGAAAACATTTGTCTATGTAACATATTTAATTGATGAACACTACAAGATCTGAGGTTAATGTAAGCGCGAGATAAGCCATTGCAAAGTGAAACGCTGGTACATTGACAACCGCAGTAACCACGAGAATGTTCGAAGAAGGCAAGAAAACTTAGCGGCTTTGTGTTTTGCAGGCAACAGTTGTCGGTTTGTGGGGTGGAGTTCTGCGCCCGCTGCACTTGGGCGGTTAACGCTGTTTGTAGATGACGCTCGAGTTGTCGTCTGACGGCGTCACAAATGTGATCGGCTGGAGACTGATCTGGTGATGGAGCAGTCCGAGGTAACATGTCGATACTCTGTACAACATGTTCACTCACAACAGCTTGGTTTGTAAGCTGATGAAAAGAAATTTCCTGGCAGAAAGTGACAAAGGTTATTCGTAACACGATTAGTACCTGAGGATACCAGGTCGTCTTGGGAAACAAAGTCAGTAGCCAGCAATTCGTTTAAAATGGCTTGCCTCAAGGCTCGGTAGAAGCCCCACTGCTTTTCAGCCTGTACATTGCTGACGTGTTGGAAACGGCTTGTAGGAAATTTGGCTACGCAGATGACTGGGCTATTGCAACAAGGCACACCGATTTTGATGCAATGGAACAAACCTTGTCATTCGATCTGTCTGCCCTGGTAGCATACTTCCGTAAATGGAGGCTTGGGCATAACGCCACGAAGACAGAAGTAACTTGCTTCCACCTCAATAGCAGCGAAGCCGACAGAGCTCTGGAAGTATACCTTGACGACACGCGTCTCAACCACAACAAGGAGCCTCGGTACCTAAGGTGGTGGTGGTTAGTGTTTAACGTCTCGTCGACAACGAGGTCATTAGAGACGGAGCGCAGGCTCGGGTAAGGGAAGGATTGGGAAGGAAATCGGCCGTGCCCTTTCAAAGGAACCATCCCGGCATTTGCCTGAAACGATTTAGGGAAATCACGGATAACCTAAATCAGGATGGCCGGAGACGGGATTGAACCGTCGTCCTCCCGAATTCGAGTCCAGTGTGCTAACCACTGCGCCACCTCGCTCAGTGGTACCTAAGGATATCATTAGAGAGAACCTTGTCATTTAAACCACACCTTAGAAAATCAGCTGCCACGGTGAGAGCAAGAAACAACCTCATTCATAAACTCTGCGCAGCCACCTGGGGATCAAAGGCAATAACGTGTGCGCTGAGCCGGGTATACTCTGCGGCGGAGTACTGTGCACCAGTATGTCTAAGCAGCAGTCACGTGAACAAAATCCATGTCGAACTGAACAACACCATGCGCATCATTTCAGGAACCGTTAGGTCTACACTTAACCTGTGACTGACTACCTGTCCTGCGTCATATACCACGAGTAAAATACGACGAGTAGCACCCTTCGTCAGGTAATACAACAAGATCGAAGCAAATCCTGAACTACCGGTACACATCGATATACCTGATCAGAAGCTTCGTTCAAGACATCCTCCTCTTGCTCTCGACAGCCTCACTGGGGCTGACATCAACTCTCGGAGAAGAGAATGGCCCCAAAATGCCTCAATCAATTTGCCACCTAATTAATGCCTTGTATTACTAAGGCAGTTCCTCGGTTTGATGAGCCCCGCAAGATCTGGTCAACTCTGAACCGACTAAGAACTGGGTATGGAAGACGTGCTGACTCACTCTCCAAATGGGGACTGCTGTCTTCGCCAGCGTGTGACTGCGGCAGACCATCCAACACATCAGAGAAGAATGCAGTGCTAGAGCGTTCAGTGGGGACTTTCAAGAATTCATCGTGGCATCCCAAAAATCCATTGAATAAATGCGACTGGATGTTTGTCTGGGAATATTTGTAATGTTATGTAATGTAGAATAACGTGATGCAGTACTGAAATGTACTTAAATACCATACGCTAAATAAATAAAATAAACTTACAACGGCGGTATGTAGGCGAGCGTTATCCTGTTGGAAAAACCCCAGGAATGCTGTTTGTGAATAACAGTACAACAGGTCGAATCGCCAGAGTGACTTACAAGTTTTCAGTCAGAGTGCCTCTGTTGTCACACGATATCGCTGTCCAGACATAACCCCAGATGTAGGTGCGGTGTGTCTAGAGCGCAGGCAAGTTGGTTGCAGGCCTTACACACTGCTCCCCAATGAGTTCTCCCTTGACACAAATGAAGTCGCAAATTACGGTGGTTTCGGTTCAGTGGAATGCAGCCACAGGGCATCTGGCTCAGAACTGTCCTTGAAGTAACTGATTTGCAACTGGTGCTCAGATTGCTGCCGCAGACGCAGTACGATTAGCCAGAGGCATACGCCGACCAAGATGGTCTCCCTCTCGTCCATGCCACGTGGCCGCCTTGAGCCCGGTCCTCTTGTCACCGTAGTTTCTCGTGACCACCGCTGCCACCGCTGCCACCAATCATAAGCAGTGGCTACATTCCTGGCGAGTCTTCTTGCTCTATCGCAGAAGGAACATCCAGCTTCCCGTAGTCAACTCACTGAGGTGTTCATAGTGGCTGCTTTGTCGCAGTAAATGCACTCTTGACTGATATTAATCTCACAGGTAACTGAGGCTTACGACAGTCAGAGCGTGTAAGTAAGGCAAACCTAATTTGCATCCTAATAGTGGCGCTACTCCTTCTTGGAGTTGGGATTTTTCTCCGTCAGTGTGTTTACTCTGGTGGCCACCATTATCCCAACACCAAACAAGGAAATTTTGCTGAATGTGCATATCCAGTATAGTCGGATGAATACATAATTAAAATTGTAAGTGATTTTAGGATACAAGGGGGCGAAATTTCTTAAACAGAACCGCCACTCCTGATGCTACGGCGCCTCTAACGTCGCTGGTAACCGACTCGAACTGAGCTCGGATGTCGTCACTCCAGTATAAGGGGCTACTGTAAAAGATTCATTCGTATTCAAAGTTCTATATTTGCCCCCCATGAACCATGGACCTTGCCGTTGGTGGGGAGGCTTGCGTGCCTCAGCGATACAGATGGCCGTACCGTAGGTGCAACCACAACGGAGGGGTATCTGTTGAGAGGCCAGACAAACGTGTGGTTCCTGAAGAGGGGCAGCAGCCTTTTCAGTAGTTGCAGGGGCAACAGTCTGGATGATTGGCTGATCTGGCCTTGCAACATTAACCAAAACGGCCTTGCTGTGCTGATACTGCGAAACGGCTGAAAGCAAGGGGAAACCACAGCCGTAATTTTTCCCGAGGACATGCAGCTTTACTGTATGATTAAATGATGATGACGTCCTCTTGGGTAAAATATTCTGGAGGTAAAATAGTCCCCCATTCTGATCTCCGGGCGGGGACTACTCAGGAGGACGTCGTTACCAGGAGAAAGAAAACTGGCGTTCTACGGATCGGAGTGTGGAATGTCAGATCCCTTAATCGGGCAGGTAGGTTAGAAAATTTAAAAAGGGAAATGGATAGGTTAAAGTTAGATATAGTGGGAATAAGTGAAGTTCGGTGGCAGAAGGAACAAGACTTTTGGTCATGTGAATACAGGGTTATAAATACAAAATCAAATAGGGGTAATGTAGGAGTAGGTTTAATAATGAATAAAAAAATAGGAGTGCGGGTAAGCTACTACAAACAGCATAGTGAACACATTATTGTGGCGAAGATAGACACAAAGCCCATGCCTACTACAGTAGTACAAGTTTATATGCCAACTAGCTCTGCAGATGATGAAGAAATTGATGAAATGTATGATGAGATAAAAGAAATTATTCAGGTAGTGAAGGGAGACGAAAATTTAATAGTCATGGGTGACTGGAATTCGACAGTAGGAAAAGGGAGAGAAGGAAACATAGTAGGTGATTATGGACTGGGGCTACGGAATGAAAGTGGAAGCCGCCTGGTAGAATTTTGCACAGAGCACAACTTAATCATAGCTAACACTTGGTTCAAGAATCATAAAAGAAGGTTGTATACATGGAAGTACCCTGGAGATACTAAAAGGTATCAGATAGATTATATAATGCTAAGACAGAGATTTAGGAATCAGGTTTTAAATTGTAGGACATTTCCAGGGGCAGATGTGGACTCTGACCACAATCTATTGGTTATGACCTGTAGGTTAAAACTGAAGAAACTGCAAAAAGGTGGGAATTTAAGGACATGGGATCTGGATAAGCTGAAAGAACCAGAGGTTGTACAGAGTTTCAAGGAGAGCATAAGGGAACAATTGACAGCAATGGGGGAAAGAAACACAGTAGAAGAAGAATGGGTAGCTCTGAGGGATGAAGTAGTAAAGGCAGACGAGGATAAAGTAGGTAAAAAGACGAGGGCTGCTAGAAATCCTTGGATAACAGAAGAAATATTGAATTTAATTGATGAAAGGAGAAAATATAAAAATGCAGTAAATGAAGGAGGCAAAAAGGAATTCAAACGTCTCAAAAATGAGATCGACAGGAAGTGCAAAATGGCTAAGCAGGGATGGCTAGAGGACAAATGTAAGGATGTAGAAGCTTATCTCACTAGGGGTAAGATAGATACCGCCTACAGGAAAATTAAAGAGACCTTTGGAGAGAAGAGAACCACATGTATGAATATCAAGAGCTCAGATGGCAACCCAGTTCTAAGCAAAGAAGGGAAGGCAGAAAGGTTGAAGGAGTATATAGAAGGTTTATACAAGGGCGATGTACTTGAAGACAATATTATGGAAATGGAAGAGGATGTAGATGAAGACGAAATGGGAGGTAAGATACTGCGTGAAGAGTTTGACAGAGCACTGAAAGACCTGAGTCGAAACAAGGCCGCCGGAGTAGACAACATTCCATTAGAACTACTGACGGCCTTGGGAGAGCCAGTCGTGACAAAATACCAGCTGGTGAGCAAGATGTATGAGACAGGTGGAATACCCTCAGACTTCAAGAAGAATATAATAACTGCAATCCCAAAGAAACCAGGTGCTGACAGATGTGAAAATTACCGAACTATCAGTTTAATAAGTCACAGCTGCAAAATACTAACGCGAATTCTTTACAGACGAATGGAAAAACTAGTAGATGCGGACCTCGGGGAGGATCAGTTTGGATTCCGTAGAAATGTTGGAACACGTGAGGCAATACTGACCTTACGACTTATCCTAGAAGAAAGATTAAGAAAAGGCAAACCTACGTTTCTAGCATTTGTAGACTTAGAGAAAGCTTTTGACAATGTTGACTGGAATACTCTCAAATTCTGAAGGTGTCAGGGGTAAAATACCGGGAGCGAAAGGCTATTTACAATTTGTACAGAAACCAGATGGCAGTTATTAGAGTCGAGGGGCATGAAAGGGAAGCAGTGGTCGGGAAAGGAGTGAGACAGGGTTGTAGCTTCTCCCCGATGTTATTCAATCTGTATATTGAGCAAGCAGTAAAGGAAACAAAAGAAAAATTTGGAGTAGGTATTAAAATTCATGGAGACGAAGTAAAAACTTTGAGGTTCGCCGATGACATCGTAATTCTGTCAGAGACGGCAAAGGACTTGGAAGAGCAGTTGAACGGAATGGACAGTGTCTTGAAAAGAGGATATAAGATGAACATCAACAAAAGCAAAACGAGGATAATGGAATGTAGTCAAATTAAATCGGGTGATGCTGAGGGAATTAGATTAGGAAATGAGACATTTAAAGTAGTAAAGCAGTTTTGCTATATAGGAAGTAAAATAACTGATGATGGTCGAAGTAGAGAGGATATAAAATGTAGACTGGCAATGGCAAGGAAAGCATTTCTGAAGAAGAGAAATTTGTTAACATCGAATATAGATTTATATATCAGGAAGTCGTTTCTGAAAGTATTTGTTTGGAGTGTAGCCATGTATGGAAGTGAAACATGGATGATAACTAGTTTGGACAAGAAGAGAATAGAAGCTTTCGAAATGTGGTGCTACAGTAGAATGCTGAAGATTAGATGGGTAGATCACGTAGCTAATGAGGAGGTATTGAATAGGATTGGGGAGAAGAGAAGTTTGTGGCACAACTTGACTAGAAGAAGGGACCGGTTTGTAGGACATGTTTTGAGGCATCAAGGGATCACAAATTTAGCATTGGAGGCCAGCTTGGAGGGTAAAAATCGTAGAGGGAGACCAAGAGATGAATACACTAAGCAGATTCAGAAGGATTTAGGTTGCAGTAGGTACTGGGAGATGAAGCCGCTTGCACAGGATAGAGTAGCATGGAGAGCTGCATCAAACCAGTCTCAGGACTGAAGACAACAACAACAACAACAACATATTTTCCAAAATATTACATGTTCAAATATGATTGATACATGAATAAAACCGCAAACTCGCCGAGTTTGCATTGTGACCACTGGTTAGCGTTAGTGCGTCCCTTGTCAAAATGGCGACAAAGGAAGAAAAGAGTTTTTCTATGTCGGAGTATAGGAGATTTTATCTGTTACAACAGTGCAACGTAGATTCAGAAGGAATTATGGAAAAGAATCCCCATGTAAACGGAGAATTGTGCTTTGGTATAGTTAATTAGGAACACTGGTTGTCCCTTTAAACGAAAAAGAATCGGCCGACCGAGTATGCCGCGGAGAAGGTGAGAAAAAGTTTGGTAACCAGTAGAAACAAATCAGAGGTCCGAGCAAACCACGATCTGGGAATACCGCAGGAAATTCTGTGCAAGATTTTACGACGGCGTCTGCATTTCGAACAGTTCCATGTGCATCTCGCGCAACAAATAAAACCACAAGGTTATGACCTTCAGTTTTGTATCACGATGCAATAAACACTCGAGGATAAACATTTTGCCTCCAAGGTAATACACAGCGACGAACTAACCTTCTGTTTGTCTGGAAAGGTTAATCGCGACAGTCTGAGAGTGTGGGACACTGAATATTCTCATGAACTTGTGACGTATGAACGAAATTCGCCGAAGGTTAATGTTTTCTCTGCTGCGTAGATAAAGCTGTACAGTTCGTTTTTCTTCTGTGAGAAGACTGTGGCAGGTACTTCTTAACCTTGATATGTCACGGTTGTGGTTGTTTCTAATGCTGATTCACCTTCCAACAAGACTGGGCACCCTACCTTTTTAGCATCGATGTCGTCGCTGCCTGCCCGTCGGTGGATTCGGCATACTGGTAAGGATACTTTGATCCCTTGCCCCCCCCCCCCTCCTTCCACTAGGTCGACATAACTAACACCTTGTGACTTTTCCTTCGAGCCTACATTAAGGACCGTGTTTACTTATGCTCACTGGCAACAACACTGGAACAGCTATAAGAAGTCACTAATGCTGTTGTGGTGACTACTGACAAGTAAAGTATGGAACGAACTTGATCAAACAGGCACTCACAGAAATTTTGTAGAGTGTAAAACATAAACTTGGTAAGTTTACGGTTCTATTCATGCATCAATCATATTTATATCTATGATATTTCGAGAAATATAGGCTTTGAAAACGCATTTGTTAAAAACCATTCAAAAACCAAGATCGCACAAAATATTTTTTTATTCAAGTCAACCTGTTTCAACAGTCTTTTCGCCATCTTCAGGTCTTAAACACTTTTTGAGTAAAACATGTTCATTTTACGCTGAACTTGATGCATAAGATGTCAAGTTGATAAAACACTGCACCTTATATACGTTTGTCATCTCTAAAATATTTAAAAACGCACAGCACCTTGTCCAGAAATTCATGTTGATATACATATTGCTCACAGATGATTGTTATATGACACAAATACTGAACATAACAGCAATTCTGTTTACGTATGCTGCAGACATACTCAACTGAATATGTTTCACTAAAAAATGTCTAAGACCAGAACATTACAGAGAAGAGTGTTGAAACCGTTTACGTTAAATAAAATTTTTTTTGTATGATCTTTGGCTTTTGAATGGTTTTTAACAATTAAAACAGATCGTCCTCCAATACTCTCTTAATGAGAACATTCATAAGTGACTTAAAGTAGCCCTGTACTTCGCCACAGTGACAGACTTCATCCACTGGTGGTGAGCCAGTGTCCAACCGCGGTCAGCGGCCTTCATTGTGTGAGACATCTGGAGAAACTATTACGAGGGCTATTCGGAAAGCAAGATGTGATCGGTCGGGAAATAGAAACCAGTGTTCATCTACATCTACGTGATTACTCTGCTATTCACAATAAAGTGCCTGGCAGAGGGTTCAATGAACCACCTTCAAGCAGTCTCTCTACCGTTCCACTCTCGAACGGCGCGGGGGAAAAAGGAGCACTTAAATTTTTCTGTGCCAGCCCTGATTTCTTTTATTTTATCGTGATGATCATTTCTCGCTATGTCGGTGGGTGCCAACACAATGTTTTCGCAGTCTGAGTCGAAAACTGGTGATAGAAATTTCACGAGAAGATCCCGTCGCAATGAAAAACGCCTTTGTTTTAATGATTACCACTCCAATTCACGTATCATGTCTATGATACAACCTCCCCTATTTCGCGATAATACAAAACGAGATGCCCTTCTTTGTACTTTTTCGATGTCACCCGTCAGTCCCACCTGATGCAGATTCCACACCGCACAGCAGTACTCCAGAATAGGGCGGACAAGCGTAGTGTAAGCAGTCTCTTTGGTAGACCTGTTGCACCTTGTAAGTGTTCTGCCAATGAATCGCAGTCTTTCGTTTGCTCTACCCACAATATCATCTATGTGATCGTTCCAATTTAGGTTATTTGTAATTGTAATCCCTAAGTATTTTGTTGAATTTACATCCCTCAGATTTGTGTGACTTATCGCGTAATCGAAATTTAGCTGATTTTTTTTTTAGTACTCATGTGAGTAACTTCACACTTTTCTTTATTCAGGGTCAATTGCCACTTTTCGCACCATACAGGTATCTTATCTGATGACTTTGGTCATCTGATGACTTTACAAGACGGTAAATGACAGAATCAATTGCAAACAATCTAACACGGCTGCTCAGATTGGGTCCTTTGTTGTTAATATAGATCATCAACAATAAAGGGCCTATAACTCTTCCTTTGGGAACGCCGGACATTCCTAAGGAGCCCCATTACGCGCCTAATGTTGGAACTCCCAACTTCTGTTTTACTCGATGACTTTCCCGTCTATTACTACGAGATGTGATCTTTCTTACAAGAAATCACGAATCCAGTCGCAGCACTGAGACGATTTTCCATAGACACGCAGTTTGCTTAGAAGACGCTTGTGAGGAACGGTGTCGAAAGCCTTCTGGAAAACTAAAAATATGGAATCAATTTGCCATCCCCTGTCGGTAGCACTCATTACTTCATGAGTATAAAGAGCTAGTTGTGTTTCACAAGAACGATATTTTCTGAATCCGTGCTAGCTATGTGTCAATAAATAGTTTTCTTCGAAGTCATTCTTAATTTTCGAACACAGTGTATGTTCCAAAACCTTACTGCAAATCGACGTTAGTGATATAGGCCTCTAAATCAGCGGATGACTCCTATTTCCCTTTTTTGGTATGGGTGTAACTTGAACAATTTTCCAGTCTTTAGGTACGGAACTTTCTGTGAGCGAGCGGTTGTATATAATTGCTGAATATGGAGCTATTGTGACAGCATACTCTGAAAGGAACCTGACTGGTATACAGTCTGGACCGGAGGCCTTGCCTATATTAAGTGATTTAAGCTGCTTTGTTACACCGAGTATATCTGCTTCTATGTTTCTCATCTTGGCAGTTGTTCTTAGTTGGAATTCAGGAATATTTACTTCGTCTTCTTTGCTGAAGGAGTTTTGGAAAGCCGTGTTTAATAACTCTGCTTTAGTGACACTATCATTAGTGACTTCACTTTTGTTATCGCGCAGTGAAGATATTGATTGCGTCTTGCCACTGGTGTTCTTTGTATATGACCAGAATCTCTTTGAGTTTTCTGCCGGATCCCGAGGCAGAATTCCGTTGTGTAAATTATTAAAAGCATTCGCATTGAAGTGCGAGGTATATTTAGAACTTCTGCAGAACTTGGCCAATCTTGGAGATTTTGCGTTCTTCTCATCCCTGTATCCATCATGACACTCCCTGTTTGTCCAGAATTATTTGTTGCTAAGAGGTCAAGTATGCTTTCGCAACCATTTACGCTTCGAGTGGGCTCATGAACTGATTGTTCAACATAATTTTCTGATAAAGCATTCAGTACAATATCGATTGACGTTTTATGCCTGCCGCTGGCATTAAACATAATTTTTCCAGCATATCGAGGGTAGATTGAAATCACCACTGACTCTAACTCTATGATTGGGATACCTATTTGAAATAAGACTGAAGTTTTCTTTGAACTGTTCAGCAACTATATCTTCCGAGTCGAGGAGTCAGTAAAACGATCCAATTAATAGTTTAGTCCGATTGTCAAGAATAATACTATTTAGCAGGAACTATCTACTTCAAATTCATTACAAGGTAAACTACTTCTGACAGCAATAAATACTCCACCAGCAACTGTATCTAATCTATACTTTCTAAACACTGTTAGGTCGTATGAAAAAATTTCGGCTGGTCTTATTTCCGGCTTTAGCCAGCTTTCCGTACCTATAACTATTGAGCTTCAGTGCTTTCTATTAGGGCTTGGAGCTCTGGTTCTTTCCCAACACAGCTACGACAATTTACAACTACAATACAGATCGATTCTACAACTACTTCACTGTGTTTTACCTGCCCTATTTCTGTGGTTCTGTCGTCGATGCTGCAGATGGTGAGCTCCGAATTAATCTCGCAAGCAGGACTGGCAGTCTTTACTCTTTCCCCTGACCGCCTGAAACCAGAGAGAATCTCCTCCGATCCAAAGCTACACACGTCATTGGTACCGACATGGGCCACCACTTGCAGCTGGCTGCATCCTGTACTCTTCATGGCATCCGGAAGCACCCTTTCCACATCCGGAATGACTCCCCCCGGTATGCACGCTGGCTTCCTTCCCCTCCTTGGCAGCCACATTCCTAAGGGGCCCCATTACGCGCCTAATGTTGGAACTCCCAACTACCAGCAAACCAACCCTCAGCGAATGTCTAGACCTTGTGGTTCGAGAAGCTTTCTCTGGAAAAGGGTGGACGACTGTATCCGGCTCAGCTACTTCGTCAACCACAGATAATGCCTGAAACCTGTTCGTGAATTAACTGGGGAGGCCCTGTGATCAGCCCCTCGGAAAGTCTTTTGCTGCCTGTCAGACTTTGGAATGATCTCTCACTCGACGACAGATGAGGGATCAACCTCAATGCAGGCAGCCACAGCAATGTGCAGATCGAGGGACACGTGGGATGTGCTTGATGTCCCTCGCATACCCCACAGTGATGCCCCTTGGTAGCAGCCTCAAGCTGTGTGACAGAAGTCAACACAGCTTGGAACTGTGAGCGAAGACTCACCAACTCAGCTCACATCTGTACACAGCAATCAATAATGTTGTTGCTACAACTTCCTTCTACTTATCTACATAGTCGCCATTCTGGGTTATACATTTGTACCAACTTTTCAATACCATCGTCATAGAAGGCAGCCACCTGTGCTTTCTGCCAATTCTCTACGCTGGTCTATAGCTTGTTGTCTGTGCCAACATGTTGTCTGCATAGCCAGCGTTTCATGTGAGCAGACATGAACCTCAGGGGGAGTCGAGTATGGTATGTACTGTGGATGATCAAACACTTCCTGTCGAAAACGCTGCAGGAGCGTCTACATTGCCCGTGCAGAGTGCACATGAGAATTGTCATGTAGAACGAAACGCATGACAGTTATGTTATGAGGGTTGCACAGCTTCAGGCGAAATCATTCACCAGGCCCTCATACTTGGCGGGAGGCTCTACTTTCTAGCCATCTCTACATTCTCGCTGTCGGCTCAGAAGTGAAAAGAGCGACGTGACGCGATCGACAGCCATACTAGACATAGTGCCCCACGCATCTGTGCAAAGCTTCAGTCAGATTTTCACTGTGTTTTCCATTTTGCACCGGATCTGACTCTAGTTTCCGAATAGTCCTCGTAGCTAGGGCATGAGTCGAATGCCTTCTCAATCCAAGTAGCTCAAGACTGCAAGGCCAAACATATGGTTTTATGTTATCTTGTTGAAAAGTGACATCACGGAGACGTAAAATGTAGGGCACACTTACTGTCCCTTAACACCATCTGAAATGTATCGCCACCTGTTCAAATTAAAGGTCATATGAACCAGAAAGGACCGAATTTTGTACCTAGTGGCACGCCACATCATCGTACCAGCTGACGAACTCGTGCGACGTCCTAGAATGCAGTCTGATAACACTCGTTCACTCAAGAGCCTACACACATGGATATATCCATTGTGATGTTGGACAGTGAACCGGGACTCGTTTGTAAAGACGACGAGGTGTCACTCCTTACCCAGTGTTGTTGATCGCAGTACTGTTGGCTGGCCTCCCTCTACTTCCGTGTCAAGGGCAACCGCATCAATTATCACCGTGCTGACAGTCTACTGAGCTCGTCGCACTTTCTGTGTCGATATTTGTCTTGAAGCAAAACAGCACACTTTATAATCAATGTGCACGACGTGGCTATGTTAACCTCTACAGATGAGCGAACAGTGTGTCCTCGAGAGCGGTAGTTGCGATCCTGCACGGTGCTCAGTGCGGCGCTCCTGAACCATTCTGTGTACACGGCAGTAGTGCGACCCTGACACGCGTGGCCGGCTGTGACGCTTCCACTGCTGCCTACTGGCACTTCCACCAGCGTCCAAAGTGTAAAGTGCTTTTTCTGTGCCCAGCCAGTATTCTTCACCTCGCCGAGATTGGTGAAAGTGAGGCGACGCAACACCATCTGTTATTGCAGTCGATACTTGTTCATAATGTCCACTCTTTGCGTTAATTTCAATCTACATTCGGGATTACACTAAGCTTTTAAAGTCTCTTTCGTTAATAAATTTAGATTCTAATTATTACTATCGTATAGCTGCGTTACTTAGGGGTTCCCACGAAAGATACTCAGTAACAGTTACTAGGCAGCTGATTCGCGTTTCAAAATGAATTGATAACTTCGATTAGCGTAGCATATGTATACCGAATTAATTCTTTCAAAAGACACAGGGTTCATTTAACACAGCACGATGTTTTTCCGTCGAAAATCATATTTTTAATGTTAGTGTGGAACAAACTGTTATTATTATTGTAAGGTGTCAGGAAAATCCAACACCTTCCATGAAAAACCTGACATAATAAGCAAATCTACTAGTATGTCACATAGCTCCGAATAAATAGTGACATTAAACTAACCAAAGTAATACAAGTAACGAGTGAGCAAATGGAATACCACAGACTAACACAAGAATACCTAAATGCATGTCGTACCTTCCCACCGTGAGGCAGACGCAGTTCCGAGGGGAGAAACGAGGACAGAAGCCGAGAGCAGAACCGTGATAAGCCAGAAGGCCCTACGATAAGGGACGGACACCCACGTCGGCAGCCTACCTGTAAGTCTACCACCCGCACGTTTTAGCGTGAGGCTTTTTCGCGTCTCAGGTATGTCAAGGACCATCCCCCAGCCCATGTTAAAAGCTAGAGCCCTCCAGAAAAACAGTACAGATCTTGTTGTTGTTGTTGTCTTCAGTCCTGAGACTGGTTTGATGCAGCTCTCCATGCTACTCTATCCTGTGCAAGCTGCTTCATCTCCCAGTACCTACTGCAACCTACATCCTTCTGAATCTGCTTAGTGTACTCATCTCTCGGTCTCCCTCTACGATTTTTACCCTCCACACTGCCCTCCAACGCTAAATTTGTGATCCCTTGATGCCTCAAAACATGTCCTACCAACCGATCCCTTCTTCTAGTCAAGTTGTGCCACAAACTTCTCTTCTCCCCAATCCTATTCAATACCTCCTCATTAGTTACATGATCTATCCACCTTATCTTCAGTATTCTTCTGTAGCACCACATTTCAAAAGCTTCTATTCTCTTCTTGTCCAAACTAGTTATCGTCCATGTTTCACTTCCATACATGGCTACACTCCAAACAAATACTTTCAGAAACGACTTCCTGATACATAAATCTATAATCGATGTTAACAAATTTCTCTTCTTCAGAAACACTTTCCTTGCCATTGCCAGTCTACATTTTATATCCTCTCTACTTCGACCATCATCAGTTATTTTACTTCCTAAATAGCAAAACTCCTTTACTACTTGAAGTGTCTCATTTCCTAATCTAATTCCCTCAGCATCACCCGATTTAATTTGACTACATTCCATTATTCTCGTTTTGCTTTTGTTGATGTTCATCTTATATCCTCCTTTCAAGACACTGTCCATTCCGTTCATCTGCTCTTCCAAGTCCTTTGCTGTCTCTGACAGAATTACAATGTCATCGGCGAACCTCAAAGTTTTTACTTCGTCTCCATGAATTTTAATACCTACTCCAAATTTTTCTTTTGTTTCCTTTACTGCTTGCTCAATATACAGATTGAATAACATCGGGGAGAGGCTACAACCCTGTCTCACTCCTTTCCCAACCACTGCTTCCCTTCCATGCCCCTCGACTTTTATGACTGCCATCTGGTTTCTGTACAAATTGTAAATAGCCTTTCGCTCCCTGTATTTTACCCCTGACACCTTCAGAATTTGGAAAAGAGTATTCCAGTCAACATTGTCAAAAGCTTTCTCTAAGTCTACAAATGCTAGAAACGTAGGTTTGCCTTTTCTTAATCTTTCTTCTAAGATAAGTCGTAAGGTCAGTATTGCCTCACGTGTTCCAACATTTCGACGGAATCCAAACTGATCCTCCCCGAGGTCCGCATCTACCAGTTTTTCCATTCGTCTGTAAAGAATTCGCGTTAGTATTTTGCAGCCGTGGCTTATTAAACTGATAGTTCGGTAATTTTCACATCTGTCAGCACCTGCTTTCTTTGGGATTGGAATTATTATATTCTTCTTGAAGTCTGAGGGTATTTCGCCTGTCTCATACATCTTGCTCACCAGCTGGTAGAGTTTTGTCATGACTGGTTCTCCCAAGGCCGTCAGTAGTTCTAATGGAATGTTGTCTACTCCGGCGGCCTTGTTTCGACTCAGGTCTTTCAGTGCTCTGTCAAACTCTTCACGCAGTATCTTACCTCCCATTTCGTCTTCATCTACATCCTCTTCCATTTCCATAATATTGTCCTCAAGTACATCACCCTTGTATAAACCTTCTATATACTCCTTCCACCTTTCTGCCTTCCCTTCTTTGCTTAGAACTGTGTTGCCACCTGAGCTCTTGATATTCATACAAGTGGTTCTCTTCTCTCCAAAGGTCTCTTTAATTTTCCTGTAGGCAGTATCTATCTTACCCCTAGTGAGATAAGCTTCTACATCCTTACATTTGTCCTCTAGCCATCCCTGTTTAGCCATTTTGCACTTCCTGTCGATCTCATTTTTGAGACGTCTGTATTCCTTTTTGCCTGCTTCATTTACTGCATTTTTATATTTTCTCCTTTTATAAATTAAATTCAATATTTCTTCTGTTACCCAAGGATTTCTAGCAGCCCTCGTCTTTTTACCTACTTTATCCTCTGCTGCCTTCACTACTTCATCCCTCAGAGCTACCCACTCTTCTTCTACGGTATTTCTTTCCCCTATTCCTGTCAATAGATCTTACGATAACACAAAAAGGGCCACTACCACCCGCAAGTTTTAGCGTGAGACTTTTTCGTGTCTCAGGTACGTCAAGGACCACCCCCCAGCACATGTTAAAAGATAGAGCCCTCCAGAAGAACAGTATAGATCTTACGATAACGCTAAAAGGACCACACTAGCTGCAGGTTTTAGCGTGAGACTTTTTAGCGTCTCTGTTACGTCGCAAACTTTAAAAACATTGCTCCACCACGAAAAGTATAACGTTTCTCATTGGAAAGACAGAATTTTTGTAGACGGAGCTTAAGGTTAACATTGAGACCCTGATTGGTCAGATGAAAACATAGCCAGATAGTTTTTTTTAAACTAACTTCAGTAAATTGTAGTAAGGAGAAATTAGAGGAAAGAGTTAGTTCCGAGACGGCGAGCTGGATGGCTGCTGCGCCGGCCGCCGCCCTCCTGACAAACACCGACAAGGTAATGAACGCACGCGATGCCGCATAGCAGCGCATAAAGCTTCACTCAGAACTGCAGAAGTCTCATCTGTTACACCCCTTTTCTTTTTTTGCGTAATACTAGTGTCGATCGTTAATTAAAACTCAAGGTGTTCACATTTGCCACTTGAAGAACAGACCTGAAACGCGATGATTTTTCTTTTATATAGTTATTGAAAAGCCACATCAGCCACTGTAATTTACGACAAGTTAGATAAGTTATTAAAGATAATTGAGGGTCACTGTAGACCATTTTGATAGTTTTCTCTTTTGTGAAACTTAAATTAAACCTAGATTATAGATGTGATATGGCATAGGTCATCCTTCGATCGATTGTAGAACTTGGAAACCCATTCAGGGAATATTCGTTCACATTTTTGTTGAACGCAGTTGGTTTTTACCATCCTGTATTAAAACATTTCCTTTTATCAATAGTGCAATTTATAAACGATGTTTTGTGAGTAGAATAAAATTTCCAATGGTAAACTTAACTGCTTTTTCGACGTTATTTTACCAGCTAACTAAAAATAGGAAAGCCTTGAACCCTTTCCACTAAATTTAGTTAGTATTAAGATTCGTTTACAGGGAGTGCAGTGGAGCTGACGCTGAGATCATTAAGTATTTGGTTATATAATCGCTAGTCTCACTGAACTCTTCTGAATTCTACATGTCATGTGTGGTCTGGCGTCTCCTTACCAGCAACAGGTCCCATGTTCAAACTAGTTAATTCCCTAAAAAAACACGCTCAGAGCGTCGTTGCACGAAAGTGGTAGGGAGACACGATATAGTGCAAACAGACACCACCATGAATGTTTAGAAAATGGCGACCCTGTTAGGATGATAAAATACCATGATTGAAGGTCGACCACATGCCTAATTAGGTCAGAACAATATCCTGCTAAAAATATTTACGTTAAAAAAATTTTTTTCTTAAAGTTTTACATAGTCGAAAACAGTAGCTGCAGCGATAGATAGTAAAAGTATTCAAGAAAAAGTGAGAATTCTATCAGTGACAACAGCATAATTAAGTTATGAGTTTTGAAAATTGTTAGAATTCTCTCCAATGCAAGCGCGCAGGTGGCGGATACATCGATGACAAGTTGGTTCTGTCCCAACAAGTAAGTGAATGGATTGTCAGTCTTGGTAGTGTCAAGTCGTGTGAACAAAAAGGTTATGAAACGTGTGAGATCGTATGAGCGCATGTTGACGAGAAGTAGGGCGCGTGAATTGCTTTTAAAACAGAAAATAAAGGATTCGGAAAAATTCGCAATGGCAGATCGTGACCTTTACCGAATTGGGGTAGAGACCCAGCATGAAAATGGACAGAGAATAGAGGACAGTACAACAGACGATGCAGTCTTGCGAGAAATGGGACAGATAACGCACCATAACGAGGGTAATGTACGCCAAGGCACAGAAAACCTAGGTCAGCATACGACAGAGCAGGAAAGTAGAGAGACAGTCGATGAGGATTCTAACTTGCGTCTTGAATACGTAGAACCCATAGTACAAGTAATCAGAGCTCCCTCACCACAGAGTACAAGGAATGCGAGCAGAAACGTGTCAGAGCAGAGGTCAATGCAATCGGTTGCGAACCAACACTTGGGCGAAAACACAGAGCGTAGGGCGTCGGAAGAAAACGCAATAGGACCCACCATTCTGGCAGAATTATTACAACAAATTACGGAAACCATGACAAGGCAGAATAAAGAAATTGCGAACCAAATTCAAATTCAGAATGCAGAAACCACGAGACAAATGCGAGAGATTAAAGAACAAAACAAAAAAATTCAGTTACACGTAAGTCATATTGAAGATGAGGCAAAAGAATCTCGAGAAGTGATAGGAAACTTAATAAAAGGTCATAATCAATTGAGAACAGACATTGACAAGGTACAAGCGGACGTACAAACATTGCGTAATGACACTCAGGACGAGATCAAAACATTACGTAACAACACCCAGGGAGAAGTCAAGAAACTAAAGAAACAGATAAACGTAATTACTAGACAAGCAGCAGGTACAGCCCGTGAAATTGTTGAAAACATTGTGTTACACAAACGTAGATATAATAACCGCATGGTCAAAATAGAAGCGCAAACGAAGCGACAGTTTCAGAAATTGCGAACAGAGTTGTTGCAAACTATTGAAGAATGTAGTGAACAGGATCGAACAAGCACTGAGTCTGCAACCACATCCGTATCTGTAACAGCACAGGAAAAACAAGCAATTAACGAAGATATTACGCATTTTCGATTCCAATCACAGGCGGAAATTAACATACGTGACAATGGAAAGCCAGGTCGCGAAGAGTACAGTGCAATGCATTCAGCTACACGTTCACAATCGATGGAAGAAAATTATTGCGTACCACTCCAACGATACTACGCAAGGGTAGGCGAAAGTTACAGTGGACAGTATCCAATGGATCTACCACGACAGGAAAGAACGACGAGAGAAATGATCAGAAACAAAAGTGGCGAAGAATCGCGAATTTCATATGGAACTATGACGAAGTACGACAACGATCATTTCCGCACAGTCAGAAAATTTCAACACTTTTGAGAAGGAAACTCATTGCATCCACGAACTTTGATTGATCAATTCCGAGTAGGATTACCAGAACACTGGACGCTAGCACACAAATTAGACTTTATATGTGCACACATGTCAGGAACAGTCGCAGAAACCATGCAGAATGTTGCAGCGACAGGCCGATCGTACGAAGATTTCAGAGAGAAGTTTCTCTCACGATATTGGTCCAGCGAAGCACAGAACAGAGTGAAGTACGAATTATTACAGAACCCAAATTTTGAAAATTCAGGAGAGAAGAGTCCCGTGAAATTTTTCGAAGTAATGGCAAACAAAAATCAATGCTTAGATGTGCCATACAGTGGCGGAGAGTTGATTAAATTATGCGCGATGAAGCTACCATTGAAATACCAGCAATCATTAGTAGGTCGCGGAGGCAATGACGTCGAAGCATTTAAAGGTATTCTAAGGGAACTAGAGTTCATATTTACGGAAGATGACGCAAGAAAAAGACGAAGCGCACGTGAAAACGAAAGCAAAAAGCAGTGGAATCCACAAGACACAGTACGAAGAAATAATAATTACGAACCACGTGATAACTTCGCACCAAGAAACGACAATAGATTTCAAAAAAGAACCGGTTATGGATTCAGAAGAGAATATGGCAATAACTATAATTCACCCAGGAACGGCAACAACTATTACAGAGGGAATAACAACAACCGGAACGAGTACTGGAGAGCCAATAGACCGACGAATTATCAACAAAGAAACCACTATCAACAAGCTGAACAAGAAGAGCGTATACAGATAGAAGAGGTGGAGGTAAGACCACCAAAACCCGATAAACGCTGGAACTGACAGCTAAGCGCCCATGCCAAAGAGAATGACGCACCGACCCAGGACAATTGCAGCACATTGAACAGAGAAATCAAAATCTTATCACGAGAAGAGAAGAAGGAAGAAACAAATCCGCAGGGACCAGATGAAAACGAAGACATGAAAACAACAATATCGTGTTGGGACGAAATTAATTGGGAGAATACTGACGAGGAAGATGAATTACCAGAGGCATGCACAACGAATGTAGGAGGAAAGGACGAAGTAATGAGTATTGCAGAGCTATTTGAGATGAAAACCAGGGAAAGCGAATTCAATGAGGATAATGCGCAGTCGACAGAAGTTGAAAATAAGTTACTAGTGGGCACACAACCCAACGTATATAATGAAGGAAGTTATGAAGCGATAATTAGAGCATTTAGATGCGATTATGTGGAAGTAGCGACGAAGAAGGAGAAGATAGACGAGGATGAGGAAAAAGTAGAGGATGTAGAAGAAAGTGTAGATGAAGGAAGAAATAGAGAAGAGGAAATAAAAGAGAGAGAAGTAGCAGTCGAAGCTTATCCTACAGAAAGTTCGAATTCACAAGGGAAATTTCTAAAAAGACTCACGTATAATTCAGTGGAGGATTCGTTGATGCAAGAAGAAGAAGAACAGAACCAACCCTTTCAAATTCAACCAATTGTGAAGGCTATGGTAAAGCATATCCCAGTCAATATTGTAATTGATAGCGGAAGTGAACTGACTGCGATCTCAGAAAATTTATTCATGCAGTGTAATGCCAGTGAGGAATTGCCAGTTCTGAAAACACGTAACATTAAAGTAAGAGGTCCTATTAGAAACAATGCTGCGGAAGTTACGAGACAAACAAGGTTAACTCTTTCGTGCCAAGGTCAAAAGATCGAAGCCAACTTCGTGATTATACCTAAACTAACTGTAGATTTGATTATAGGTGCAGATTTTTTAAACGAGAGACGAGCGATAATAGATATGGGGAAAGGTAGCGTAACATTCGGGAATGTCACATTTCTCTTTGAGCAAAAGCTAAAATTAGAAGAAATACCAGTTATAAACAAACAATTAAGAATGACGCGAGAGAAAGAGGATGAAGAATTAGAATGGTATGCACAAAAGAAGGAATCGCCTCAACTCATGTTAGAAGTCCATAAAGAAATCGACGAAAAATTACAAGAAGTTCAAGGTATTTCGGAACACAGTAAAAGAGAATTAGAGGATATTTTACGAGATAAAGCAGAGGTATTTTTACCTAAGACTGGCAGTATTAAGCACTTTCAGTACAAGTTTGAAGTAAAACAGCACAAACCATTTAGAGTGCCATCCTATACAATCCCATTAAGCTACAGGAATAAATTATTCCAGGAGATATCCAAAATGTTAGATGACGATATTATTGAACCAGCTATCTCCACATATAACAGTCCGCTCCATATTGTACAAAAACGATATGGGAGCATCAGGTTAGTGCTTGATTCCAGACAGATCAACACAATCATAATCACTGAGACGGATCGCCCAGAAAAATTAGAGGAATTGATACAAAACTTCCACGGTGCTAAGATATTTTCATCAATTGATTTACGGAGTAGTTTCTGGCAGATAGAATTCGCCCCAGAATGTAGAAAATTTACAGCATTTGTCGTATTCGGTAGATGTTACCAGTTCAAACGATTGCCATTTGGTTTAAACATATCATTAGCAGCGTTTATCAGGGGATTTAATACTATACTCAGTCCGGAAATTTTACAAAAAATTACTTGTTATGTTGATGAAGTGATTATAGCAGAACCCTCTTGGGAACATCACAACGACACATTAAATCAGTTTTTACAGATCACGAAAGAGCATGGGGTCACAGTAAATATAACAAAATCCAAATTTGGAAGGCGAGAGGTCAAATTTCTAGGACACATAATTTCCGAGAAAGGGGTAATGCCTGACCCAGAAAAACTAACAGCAATCAAAGAATTCTGTCCTCCATATAATAAGAAAACTCTCAGAGGATTTCTAGGTCTCACCGGATTCTATAAAAAATTTATTTGGATCGACTCTCTCGCAACACCACACCTTGTGCACTGACTGGAAAAAACACGCCATGGGTATGGGATCAACAGGCCAATGAAGAATTTTTAAAAGTGAAAAACGCACTAACAACAGCACCGATTTTAGCACATTCTGATCTAACACAAAATTTTTGTATGGCCACTGATAGCGCGAAAACAGGTTTAGGAGTTGTGTTATTCCAAGAATACGAACAGGCAGGGCTAAGATCATATAGAACAATTGCCTTTGCCAGTCGGGTACTCACAAAAAGCGAGAAAAACTATTCAGTCACGGAGCTGGAAGCATTGGCCATTGTATGAGGCTTCCAACGTTTTCGATACTTCCTATTCGGAAGAAAAACAAAAGTATATACTGACCACAAAGCATTAGAATTTCTGTTATCCGCCAAACTAACTCATGGGAGGTTAGCCAGATGGATGTTAATACTACAAGAATTTGACTTCACTATTACACACATACCAGGACCAGCGAATGTATTAGCAGATGCTTTATCACGATGTCCACAGCGTGCATCCACAAACATAGGTTTGGAAGCAGCAGAAGACCAGTTTACAATGTACTATATGAAACAAGTACCTTTCGAAAACTACATTACGACAGCATTGAAAAACATAGGCAAAGAACAGGACAAGGATCCCGAAATACTAGGAATCAAACACAAGTGGAGAAGTAAAGATTTTCCAGACATTCGACAGCACTATCTCGTAAAAAACAATGCTTTATTTTTTAGACGAAATGTTGCAACGAATGAATGGCTAATTTATATCCCAGATGAACTAATTAATAAGTACATATGGTATACACATTTAAGTAATGGCCACTTTGGACCAAAGAAATGTTTTTTAACAATAAAACAAACAAGCCATTTTCCTAATATGGAAAGACGAATTAGAACAGTATTAGTCAAATGCAAAAAATGTATGAGGGCTAAACACGTCACTTTCCAAACCAAACCACCTATGTTTCCAATAATCCCTAAAAGATTAAAACAAATAGCTGCAACAGATTTGATGGGGCCCCTCCCACGCAAAAAAATGGATATATTTTCATATTTGTCGTTTTGGAACTTACTTCTAAATATGTTACCTTGACACCATTAAAACGAGCAACAGGACTTGCTATAAGTAAAGCATTTAGACAAGATTTTCTCAGACAAGTAGGTTGAGTGGAAGGAATAATTTCTGATAATGGCCCACAATACAAATCAGTCCAATGGCAGAACACATTAAAACAACACAAAATAAAACCCGTCTACATATCTAAGTACAAACCTAGTGTAAATCCAGCAGAACGATCTATGAAGGACATAGGCACTTTATGCCGATTATATGCAGGCAAAAGACACAACACTTGGGATATATACCTTAAAGATTTTCAAGAAGTAATAAATGAAATGCCACATAGCACTACACTACTACCTCCAGTTACTGTACTTAAAAATATTGAACCCCCCAAACATAACCAGATAAAATGTTAGATTTCCTATTGTACCACGTAGACAGCACAAACAAATCATAGCAACAGCACTCTCCAACATCAGAAAGGCAGCCATTAAAAGAAAAGAAAGAGGAGATAGAACAGCAATTAAAAGAACATTCTCAGTAGGCCAGAAAGTATTTGTAAAAACACACCATCTCTCCAGCAAACAGAAACACAAAATACATCAGTTTTACGCTGCATACAAAGGACCTGTCATAATTAGCCGAATTGCTCATGATAATGCTGTGGAACTAATGAACCCAAAAACAGGCAAAACCTTAGGAATTCACCATGTGAGCCATATAAAAAAGTTTGAAGATTAATTTTATTATTGGTAAATAATCAGCACAGTATTTCAAGATTATGTTGCAGATAAGATCCTCAGGAGAAAGAAGAATGAAGAGAGAGGAAGGTGGGAAAAAGAAAGTAGTTTCAATAATAACACAAATAGTACCATAGATTAAGGTGAAGGGATAAAGCGTAGATAGTCTAACAGCATGAAATACTAAAATGCTATACACCATGACACTACATAAAAATAAAAAAAACGAATTTGAGGATTCTTGAGTAGACTTTAAGACTCCAAATATCTTAGAATTGTAACATGGAAAGGGCGCCGAAATTTGTAAAGCTTTTTAAGAAGGCGTATAACAAGTAGGTACTAGATATATGTTAGATGATTATAAGTAAAACTTTTTGTAAGAACCATTGTAAAAACTCCAGCAAGGAAGAGATGCAACGACCCACAAGTTGCAACGCGAGAAGTATCAAGAAAGAAAAGGACGTAATTAGCAAGACACTATTCGTACATAGCAGGAGCGTCGACAGAAGGGAAAGGACAGCGAAATCAACAGCAGGCCCTTGTATAGAACGTGGGCAATAAATTTGCCCGCTAGGAGGAACCCTGCTGGGAGGGAACACCGAGCCGCGAGCCGCACAGTGACAGACCCCTGTTGAGGCGCGGCGGGACGGAACGCCGCAAGGGTCTCCGAGCCCTGAATGAACTGAGCAAAAAAAAAAAAAGCCCGACCGCTTGGGCAAGCCACCGCTGGCAAAAAATATGCGTAAAAGTCACACTACAGCTATTAAACAGCACACTGATTTACGAAACTGAAGAAGAACTTCCACAAAGTAAAAATGATGCGCCCAAACAATTTATCAAACTGTTACTAGGAGGAGAGCTTCAAAGCGACTAGTTACCAATAAATATTTCCATATCCTGCCCAGAGAAGAACCAAGAAGCAAGTAAGAAGCAGAGAAAAAGCAGGAAGAACAGAAGTTGAAGATTCGCAAAATTGAGACCAAGAAAGAATATGGGTGAAGAATAGATGACATACCTTCCCAAATCCCAATCCTATTGTAAACTAGTCGTCTGAGAAGTATTACAACGAAAAACGACCGCTTTCAACGACACATAACGATGACTTTCACGCATACAAAGCCAGTAAACCACGAGATTTTGTGAAGCCAACAAGGAACGACGAACGAAGCTGTACATCAAATACTTGCCCACATCCATCTCGTTCAAGTCCATCACGTCCGTGCAAAAACATTCGCCAACCTCATGCTTGAACATTCATAGGATTATGTGAATGTGTGAAATCAAATTATGTGATGTAGGAATTGTGCAAAAGAAACGTGTGAAAAACTAAATAAGTTAAGCTCACCAGACAGCTAATAAACTAAAAAAAAAATAACAGTCATTGACTATGGACTTAAATAAAAAATAGACTATCGATAAAAATAAGTCATTAGTTCTGAAATGGACAGTATACAAAGAAATAATATGCCACTTATTTTCTCCTCATAAATATGAAAGAATAACTATATTTTATTTATTTTCTCCTTATAAAAACAAAGAATAAAAAATTATCTTGTTGGATGTTTTTCCTTTCTTTAACATTTGTTCCATTTAGTAGGATAATATCTCAATACTTCTGTATGTATATTTCTTTGTCAAAGCAATTCTTGGAAATAATTCTTATTTGCTAGTGTAACAATGTTGAAATGCGTGTCTAGAAACAAAAACATTTTACTTGTACATGATATTTAGAAAATGTGTTAGGAATAGATTTTACTTGAATAAGCGTAGGGACTGATCACCTAAGCAGTTTGGTCACATAGAAGCTTACCACAATTTTTTTTCCATTTCCTGGAAACATTATAAGTTAACAGGTGCACCACTTGCAGAAATATGTTTCAAAATTAAAGTTACTGTTTTGTCGTAGGTTCTTCTCTTATTCGTCATCACCATAATTAAATATGGAGTTTCAGTGGGGGGATTAAAACACACCGCACTTGACAACAGTAATTAGAGGACATGCCACACCATTTTTTGTGGATCCACAATGAAGAAGTCCAGTGCCAAAATCCACAGTGACGACATTATCAAATGATGCAACAGAAATATCAATTTGTAGCCAAATCTTTGTCATAGTTCTGTGTCTCGGTGCAGGTTGTAGATAACTGAGTGAAGACGGATGATAAAATAACGACCGTGTAACTTGACCTGCTGTTCGTCAGCCTGCACACGCACACAATCAACAAAACGGCCGGCATGAAGTTTGCGCTGTCTCTGATGCTGTACGTCCAGATTACGACGCTACTTGGTTATCATTGGCGGCAGGATATTTAACGTAATATCCTCGTTGGAAAAATATTCAGACATCTTCGCGATGTTCAGACAGCGTCAAATGCGAGATAAATCTTGAGGAACAGCCTCTTCTTCGTCAGAAGATGGTCGTTTAGCGGGAGAGAATTCTTCGAAAGCTAGAATTTTAACTCCGATTTGACGCGGTCGGAGTACCGAGAAGATTTTATGCGAGGATGCAGCCACGAAAAACTTCGATGTCATTCGAACAGTGACTATACACCAACTCAGAATTTTACAGATGCACATCCTTGACGGGTGGAGACACATCTCCATTCCTTTAGGCCGTGCTTGTTCGGTGTTAGCCGTCACGCTTCCCCGGTGAGCGAGGTGGGTGCCCGTCGCTAGTGGCGGGAAGGACGCCACCAGACGCACTCCGGTCTGACTGTGAGTCCGTGAATCGACGGCGGATGCCGGCACCAAGGTAGCCGTTCGAATACCGACGGCGGAGGAAGTTTCGCAGTCAGGATTGCCTGTCATTCCTATCACGGACAAACTATAGAGTAAATAATCCGATAATTTGGTGTAAAGTCTAAATTAGGACATCTGATTCATGGAACACTTAGAAACACAATATCTAAAGTAAAATATGTCGGGGAAATATCTCAGCCATTCGAAATAACCGCAGGCGTACGGAAAGGTGATGACCTCTCGCTAACTGTGTTCGGCCGGCCAGGGTGGCCGAGCGGTTCTAGGCGCTTCAGTCTGGAACCGCCTGACCGCTACGGTCGCAGGTTCGGATCCTGCCTCGGGCATGGATGTGTGTGATGTCCTTAGGTTACTTAGGTTCAAGTAGTTCTAAGTTCTAGGGGACTGATGACCTCACAAAGTCCCATAGTGCTCAGAGCCATTTGAACCATTTTTGAACTGTGTTCTAGAAAAAATAGTAAAAATTTGGAATGAAACACAGAATGAATATAAGATTCCCCCAATAAGGCTGGGAAGAGAATACAAAAATACCTGGAATTAATTGTCACACATTTGCAGATGACTGCTATACTTTCTGAGCAAAATTTATGGAAAGTTGGAAATTACGTAGTGCTGATAAAATTTATCACAATATACAAAACATTATCAACAGTAATGAAAAAAGAAGGTTGATATTTTTTGGACATTTATATCGGATGCAAGATTAGATTAACCAGAAATATCGTAAAGTACTCGTGGGATAAAAAGTCAACAGTAAATTCGATTCATGAAGTAGAAAAAAAGGATTTAGAAAAAAAAAAACAATATAAAAGCTGAAGAAAAAGTTGACGAAGCAGTGTTTACAGAAAAAGTATCGAATACGGAAGGATTAAGTTAGAAGAGTGAAAAAAACTGGTATCAAGTGATCAGAAGGCAGGAACAAAAACGTAGTGAACAGGTGAAAGAGCAGTCGAAGAAAATAAAAACGAATAAGGAATTAAAACTCGCACCTGGTCCTTAGTTCGCCCATTCGAGAAGAATGTAAAAAAAAAAAAAAAAATAGCTGTAGCTATACAGAAATAACGCAGTTTATATTTATTTGTGTGTAGCAGGAAACTAGAGCTAATTTACAGACACCTGTTCCTACACCTACATTCTGCAAGCCACCTTTCGTTGAGTGATAGAAGGTGTCTCCCCTTTTCTCTTCCAGTCACAAATGATGTGCTGGAAGAACAGGCTTTCGTGTGAGTTCGAAATCCCTCTAATTTTATATTCGTGATCATTTCGCGAGATGTATGTAGGAGGAAGCAATATATTTTGTGACTCTTCAAGGAACGTAGACTGTGGGAATTTGAACCGAACACCACACCTTGATGCACATCGCCACTCGTGTAGGACCTGCCACCGGAGTAACCGACCCAGACTCGACAGTAACTAGCAGCTGTCGATTCAGCGAGGGTTTCTTAAGCTACCTCTTTCGTGAGTGGACTGCACTTACTGAGGTTTCTTCCAATGAATTCTCTGTATGTTCATCTTTTTAAAAATGGTTACGGGACTCGGCTGTTTGATAGAGGATGTCAAATGCAACACCTATCAGCCATCTGGTTTCTAAATTATTTTATTTGGCAGCTAGTGTCAGCGTATTACTACGCCATCTTCAGGGCCTCTGTACAGACAATAATTGTACCAGTATGAAATAGATAATAAAAAAGGGGCGTGGTGCAATGTAATAACATAACAGTACCAACCAGTACAGGAAGTTACATATAATTACACAAAATAAGGAATAAAATAAAAGAACAGTGCATTCCATATACTTTGCTCACTAGTTTAAGTAAACATGGTGTGCACTGTTCTCTTATTTTATTCCTTAATTTATCTGTAACTATAAGTAACTTCCTGAACCGGTTGGTATTGTTACGTTATTAATTTTACCACTGTATACAAGACTTGCAGCACGCCCATTTCTTGGTTATCTATTTTATACTGATACCATTATTGTCTGTTCACATGGCCTGAAGATGGCGAAGTAAAACGCTGAAACTAGTTTCCAAATAAAATTAGGTTGGAAACTAGACGCCTGAAAAGTGTTTCATTTGACACCCTCTTTGAATGAAGGTCAGCCTGGCATCTGCCTTTACTACGGTTATTTTCATGAGTTCGTTCTACTTGAAATCGTTCTGTACACACAGACCTTGATTACTGAATAGATGTGACTATTGATAGTGATTGTTCAGTACTCGTGTAATCAAATAATAACAGCTAAGCATAGTCTGTTGATTTTTCGATGGTCAGGAGAGACACAGAGGGAGATGAAAAATACCAATAATAAAAGAGAGGAAGAAAACCAAGACGCCTTGAGTTATTAAAACACGCGAGGGGAAATAAACTTCACACGAAGAGGAAATAAAGCTATAATTCACTGTCTGACAGAGGAAGAATTGCAGTACATGTCAGTATTAGAGAAGAAAATTTATGAAGATGGAAAAAGAGTAGCTCGAGTATCTAATCCGAAGACAGAGAATCGAATTGGGGAACAAAAATTAACTGACTAAAAGAAGAGATCAGTTAATAGGATACATCTTGCGGCACTTACTTTGGTAACGGAGGGAAGTGCGGAAAAAAAGGATGTAGGAGATCAAAAGAGGAATACAATAAGCAGGTTGAAATGAATGTAGTTTTCAACAATTATTTGGAGATGAAAAGGTTTGCACGAGATAAGAGTGCACAAGTAGCGTGGAGAGCTGCATCACCCCCAGTCTTCGGACTGAAGAGCACAACAACACCAACAACAACAACAACCATGTGAATCTGTTCGCTGGCCATGCGAATGGATCCAATTTTAAACGTAGGAAACACTCCTCCCTAAGCTCACCTGTTACTGTCAGAGGTCGTTTAGTACTATATTAGTCCTGCAATCTCCGAAGTTCATAGTGCATTTTGAATTTTATATGGCGCTTTGTCGGATTACCAAATATTTCTTAATTTTCTTCGGTTTACATTACAGGGTGTAGATCTTTAGGATGGAATGTACGACAGTAAATTCGTACTGTTAGATTTGCTTGGCTACGTCCACTAATTGTTTTTCTTTTGTTTTGTAGAAGTCAGCAAATAAGACAATCTGTGCTTTAGATTTTCAGAGCACAGCCTTAAACCATCAGCGTACCACTCAGGAACGGGTGAGGTTATGGTTAAATCGTTAGAGACTGAGCAAAAGTACTGACGGTGTAAGAAATCAGCCGCGTCCTTTTCAAAGAAACTGTCTTGGCAGTTATTGGCTGGCCGGCCGACAGTTTGAACCAGCATCCTCTCAAGCGAGAGTCTAATGTCTAAATAACTGCGTCTCCTAGCTCGAAAGTTATTTTAGAGTTAAGACTATTACTTTAGGAAAGCTATAAGAGAAGACAAGGTAAAGTTGCACAGCCAAGCCATTTCCGACGACAATACATAATTACGCATGAACCTTGTATAACATGAGACCGTTCCGAAAGGCATAGATACACACACACACACACACACACACACACACACACACACACACACACACACACACACAGAGAGAGAGAGAGAGAGAGAGAGACAGAGAGAGAGAGAGAGAGAGAGAGAGAGAGAGAGAGAGAGAGAGAGAGAGAGAGAGAGAGGCGGGGGTAGATACAGAGAGAGAAAGGAGAAAGAGATGCTTTGAGTACTAATCACATGAACAAGTGAGAGTTGGTCACACTTACAGTTAACCTGTGCTGCGTACTTTGACGTCAAAAACAGCTTTTCCGCCTGGTGATCAGATTAAAAACTGGTTAAAATTCAAGCGAGCATTTAGCTGTTATCATAATAACGCGCCGCTAATTATGAGATAGTTCTGTGCTCGTCTATTTTACTTTTTTGGAGACTGGGCAGTTACTCTGGCAGGAAGAAAGATGGTTTCGGAAGGCACCAACGATGTGAAACCCAACTTGCTCTGTTCGTTCTTGAGATCCAGAAGGCAGTAGGCATCTGACTGCAAGTCAATGCTGTGTGTCTGATCTTCTTCGAGACAGTTACTCTCCAACGTCCAGTAAACAAAAGTTGTTTTTAGAGACAAACTGAATGGATCTGCTGCTAGCAAACATTAGCAGGGTGTTCTTAACTGGCAGCCCCCGTGAGAGGCGTTAGTAGCGCCCATCGCTCCCCGCGCTAGTGTGGTGGAGCCACTACCGTTCATGGTACACGCGCTGTGAGAAAATGATAGCCGTGGAGGGTGTCCCGAGGAACAAAGTCATGGTAGGACTACATATCTGGAAAAGTCATTCAACGAAACTTCAGAGCGTCCAAATTATGTGGGGCAACGTCTGTCGCTACATCACCTTTCGGCAGCAAATGTGACTTTGATACGCTGATAAGCGGCGAGGGGAACTTCTCGTAACGCGCTTGACAGCATTCTTAAGGGAGGAAAATTAGCGTTTAACACACAGTCAACAACGAGATCATTACAGATGGAACTAAACTCGGGGCGAGAAAGGATGGGGAAGGAAATCGTCTGCACCCTTTCAAAAGAATCATCCCGGAATTTGCCTTAAGCTATTTTTGGATGATAGCGACAGACCTAAATATGGTTGGCCGGACAGGTATTTGAACAGTTATCCTCTGAGCTATCTCGCACGGTGACGGGTTGGATAGCGTCGCACGGGTCCACGCATGTCACAAGACTGATTGCGGTCCGTCAACAAACTCACGATTGCCACCAAAGGCATAATTCAGCAGTACGCATTGTCCATGTAACTTCGAAGATCTGTGTTGTCAAGAGATGACGTTTCTGGAATTCGTTTCGTGCCAGTTTGTTCCTTAAGACATTCACTTCAACCTGTCGAAGGTTGTCGGTACCGTTCTGGTCCACCTTATATGTTAGATCTGGTACACAACGTCTGGAGCTCTGTGAAGTTATTCACAGACGACATAGTTCTGTACAATAGGAGTGAGTTATATTTCTAAAAGGTATTTTTACGCACGCACACTGCTCAGCCAAAATATTATGACCTTTACGTGTTGCTACATAGTCGCGAAAGGTTTTCCAGTGATCCAGGAATTATTTAATTTACTGTATTATAAATCCAGTCACGAACCGCAAACGTTTATCAATCAGGAAATTAATTTCCGTCAACGATGTCCGTCTTCACACCTGAGTAAATGCAGCATACTACACAATTCGTTTCATTGCAGCCAAATTAATAAGCTATGAAGCTCGATCACAAAATTACAAAGTTTGAGAACCATGGACTTCATTACGCCACGCATGTTGACACGGTAAGGAAATGACCTCCGTGGTACGTTTTCGGAGTATGTGGCATCAGATGTTCAGATGTTCACGCGGTCGGTGGTTTGCGGGCGCACAGCAGGCGCCCGATAGCACCCCAGATGTGTTCCATCGGATTGAGATCAGGCGAATCTGGTGGGCAAGACATCAACATCAGTTCACCCTCATGCTTCTCAAACCACTGTGGCACGACTGTGGTTTTCTGACACGGAAGAATCCATGGCCGTTGTGGAAGACATCAAACATGGGAGAACGCAGGTGGTCCTCAATAACAGCCACTTAGGCCTCAGGTCCCACGGGAGTCCAGCTCCTCCACACCAGACTACCGTCTCCACTGGCTTGTATCCCTACCTAATGCGGTGCGTACACAGCCTGATTAAAAGGGGAATGAACCACAAGCAGAGAAGAAAACGAAATGAAACATCACGGACTGGGAAGCTATGCGATGTTATTTCACTTATTAGAAAATCGGAGCCAAATTTGCAAAGAACTGAGTCAGTCACATTATTTAGACGTGTATTTCTTTTCGCCTTCTCCATGTGACTGGTAGTAACACAGTATAGTAATAACAAAGAGGGAGCATATCGTAAACCCGATTACACACGAGGGTTTCTGAAGATGCACGAAGTTCATTCAAAGTTATAACGATGTCATTGTAAGTGCAGTGGAGTGGCGGCCTGCAGAGGTATCGAACGCAGTCAGTGGAGCGCCGGCCGCCAGAAGCATAGGACATAGTTGAGTAGAGTTCTGGGCCTCCACAAGCAGTGTGACATGAACGAAATGTCGTAGGAATGTTTCTACATAAGTAATGTGATATCTGTTCAGTTTTCGCACGAGTCGCGTAACAGCGGCCCTAATAGCGCCACTATGAAAATACACGCTGCAGCAGTCGTGAGCGTCAGCTACCTGTGAGGTCGGACGTGGTGAGTTGATGACAGTAAAGAATGCCTTTAAGGGGACTAAGACGCCATTATCAACACCTCATTCAGTTTGAACGAGGTCGTGTAATAGGGCTACGAGAAGCTGGATGCTGCTTCTGCCATATTGCATGAATGTGGCCACTGTCCACTGCTGGCATCGGTGGTCACCACAATCTACGATCGCAAAAAGTGCGGCCTCTTGATTGCCACTTGGAACTACCGGGAGCAAAGACCATGATGTGGCTCTAGCGCGTCGTACCGCATCTTAGCAACAATTTGAGCAGCATTTGGAACCACAGTGACACAAGGAACTGTTACAACTCTTGTTATTTCCGAGCCGGACTCCCTGCCGCGTGCCTTTTACTGACTGCAACTTCAATGGAGTTGGGCGAGAGCGACAGCTCAGTGGAAAGCTGGTTCTGCCTCGGTGCCAGTGATGGCCGGATGTTGGGTACAAGGAGGCCAGTTGAGGACCTGAAACCAACCCATCTGCGTGTGCTAGATACACTGGACCAGGAATTATAGTCTGGAGTGCGATTTCATATTGTCGCAAAAGAAGCTGAATAGCACTGTGGTGTACTGGTTATGATACTTAACTGTGTAGCGCTCACAACACCGCGAATGGCCACAACTCGACGCCTATATCACGACATGCTGCAACGCCGCCCCCTAAATGTGGTCAAACCAAAATATCCTGAAGTACGGTGGCGCGTGGTGTGGAAGACTGTACACCATGCCATGCTTGATAATGATGTTGTTTCCCAATGGTACGTAGTCGTTAATGGGAAGCTGGTGACGCAAGAACGTCTTTACAATATCCACATGGCGGAATCTCCCAACTGTGTGGGTTGCAATACAGTAGATTCTGACGAGCACCGCCTCACCTGTGGAGAGGCGGAACCGGTTTGGCACCTAGTGCGGCAGATGCTGGCTTATCTCTTGCGAGTTAGGCCGGAGCATATATCTGCACGCACGTTATTGTTTCCGGATGAGACATTTTACCCCACGACTCGAACCAACTCTGTCACCTGGATACGTGGACATGTGGTCCAGTGCCTCTGTCGTGACGGATGCAAGAATTTACTTGACTTCTGGCTCTATTTGGAACAAAGACATCATGCTATTTCCGGGCATACCAGATATCGACAATGCTTCGCAAACTACCTCTGGAGTGCCTTTCACTGCCCGCCGTGTAGCTGGGATGTTCCAGGCAGTCGTAGATGAGGTCAAAACGAACTGCAAACGATCATATACTGAACAATCTTTATCAGTGGGCGCAGTCGCTGGGAAGCCTGACTACGAAGTGGTGGCTTTATTTTCATGTTATTTATGTTTACGATCTTCGATGGTGTCTTCATTCGGTTATAGTTTTGCAGGCTTGATTAACTATGAATGTTCGTACATTAATACACTCCTGGAAATGGAAAAAAGAACACATTGACACCGGTGTGTCAGACCCACCATACTTGCTCCGGACACTGCGAGAGGGCTGTACAAGCAATGATCACACGCACGGCACAGCAGACACACCAGGAACCGCGGTGTTGGCCGTCGAATGGCGCTAGCTGCGCAGCATTTGTGCACCGCCGCCGTCAGTGTCAGCCAGTTTGCCGTGGCATACGGAGCTCCATCGCGGTCTTTAACACTGGTAGCATGCCGCGACAGCGTGGACGTGAACCGTATGTGAAGTTGACGGACTTTGAGCGAAGGCGTATAGTGGGCATGCGGGAGGCCAGGTGGACGTACCGCCGAATTGCTCAACACGTGGGGCGTGAGGTCTCCACAGTACATCGATGTTGTCGCCAGTGGTCGGCAGAAGGTGCACGTGCCCGTCGACCTGGGACCGGACCGCAGCGACGCACGGATGCACGCCAAGACCGTAGGATCCTACGCAGTGCCGTAGGGGACCGCACCGCCACTTCCCAGCAAATTAGGGACACTGTTGCTCCTGGGGTATCGGCGAGGACCATTCGCAACCGTCTCCATGAAGCTGGGCTACGGTCCCGCACACCGTTAGGCCGTCTTCCGCTCACGCCCCAACATCGTGCAGCCCGCCTCCAGTGGTGTCGCGACAGGCGTGAATGGAGGAACGAATGCAGACGTGTCGTCTTCAGCGATGACAGTCGCTTCTGCCTTGGTGCCAATGATGGTCGTATGCGTGTTTGGCGCCGTGCAGGTGAGCGCCACAATCAGGACTGCATACGACCGAGGCACACAGGGCCAACACCCGGCATCATGGTGTGGGGAGCGATCTCCTACACTGGCCGTACACCTCTGGTGATCGTCGAGGGGACGCTGAATAGTGCACGGTACATCCAAACCGCATGGCAAGCCGTTCCACATGACTACATCCAGCATCTCTACGATCGTCTCCATGGGAGAATAGCAGCCTGCATTGCTGCGAAAGGTGGATATACACTGTACTAGTGCCGACATTGTGCATGATCTGTTGCCTGTGTCTATGTGCCTGTGGTTCTGTCAGTGTGATCATGTGATGTATCTGACCCCAGGAATGTGTCAATAAAGTTTCGCCTTCCTGGGACAATGAATTCACGGTGTTCTTATTTCAATTTCCAGGAGTGTATGTACATAAATAAAATAAATAAAAAATGGAAAAAAATACAAATGAAAAAAAAACTGTTGCATGGAAGGTCGTGAGTTCAAAACTCACCTGGACTGTACAATTTTAATTTCTATATTCGGTTCGAGTACATTCTAGAAGTATCCACAAATAACAAGAATCATTGTACTGGAATGTTCTGTAGCTGTATGTATACCGTATGTGTTCTGGCTGGAGGTAGTTCGCTCCGCGCTCTAGTATGCGCAAGTGCTGAATAAACCTTCGTTAAGTGAACTTATTGTTCGTCATTCATCTAATTACACCTTCTTCTACGTGACATTATTCTGATGGAGGCGCCGGGTGTTGGGTCTTGTGATGGTGCACATTATCGACGACACAGTGGCTCCCATCAGGCCCCGCCGAGTTAGAGCCATATTCAACAGATCGCAATCTATCAGAGACAGAAGAAGAAGAGCACGTTACGATGACAGCGACTGTGTGCCACCGGGTTCAATGGTGACGATGGCCAAGATCCAAACAAGTGGCTGACGATATAAGAGCGTACATTCAAGTTTAACAAATGGGATGACACCGTGTGTTTAGCTAACGTCTTTTTCTACTTCGTGGGCACTGCCGAGCAATGGTGTGAGAACAACGAGGAGAAGTTCACAAGCTGGGAAGTATTCCTGGCGGATCTGCGCAACTATTTCGGCGTCACACAACGACAGAAGTGCAAGGCTGAAGATAAATTAAAGTGCAGGGCACAGCGTCCAGGAGAAACTACAGCATCCTACATTAAAGACGCCTCGGAGTTGTGTAAAACAGTGGATTCTAGAATGAAGGAGGAAGATAAGGTTGCACATCTCATAAAGGGTGTTGCTGAGGACATGTATCAACCCCTGCTCTTGAAGGCCGTTTCGACAGTAGACGACTTCATAAAATCGTGCCAGTATATCGAGACAATGCACCAAAAAAGAATTACACGCAAGAAGTTTTAACGGCTTCCAAACGTCGTATCAATGTCTGTGATGGAGGAGGAAACTGATTTTACAAGTGTTCTTTGTCAGATAGTGAGAGAGGAAGTTAAGAAGGCACTTGGATTTCACGGCGAGCGCAACACCGAAACGCTTCAAGAGGCCTTAAGGAAGGAAGTGGAATAGACATTGAACCCAGTCTCTCGTCCTTCATTTCTCTTTGAAACGGTGAAAAAGCCGAGACCGAGGTGTGATTACGTTCCTACAATGACGCATGAGGAACCTGTTTGTGCACCAAGGAAGACTGGCGGACTCAGGACAACCGACCAGTATGCTTCCACTGCGGACGACCGGGACAGCCGGCCGCTGTGGCCGGGCGGTTCTACACTCTTCAGTCTGGAACCGCGCGACCGCTACTGTCGCAGGTTCGAAACCTGCCTCGAACATGGATGTGTGTGATGTCCTTAGGTTGAAGTAGTTCTAAGTTCTAGGGGCTGATGACCTCAGATGTTAAGTTCCATAGTGCTCAGAACCATTTGAACCATTCGACTGGGACATGTGGTGCGCTTTGTCGAGAAAGGCGGCGGATATTTGATGACGCTCGCGCCAGAAAGCAGAACGATCTTAGCCGACGCCAACTCCGGGACGACGAAGATGAACAAGAAGATGTGGTTATAGGACGACGTAGGTCACCATCGCCGCAAGCTAGCCGCTGGAGAGGACGCTCCCCAACACGCCGATCAAGGTCTCCATCGCCGATTAGAAGCTCCAGCCGATCACCTAGCTGCCGCAACCTGGAAAACTAAAGAGTGTGACCTTCCTTGGGGGTAAGGCCGCCGAAGACAAAAGTTGTGCGTCATGGATCACTACAAAAATGATAGGAAACTAGGACGATATCCTCATAGATGGCCGACCAGCCCAAACTGTCGTGGACTCTGGGGCATCGTATTCAGTCATTTCGGAGAAGTGCCGTCGCCATTTGCAGAAATCCGTATTCGTCGACAGAAAACATCTCTGCTGAAGGTGGCTAATGGGAAATATGTAAAACCTACGGGAAGTTGTGTCATTCGTGTGGCCATATACAGCCCTTAGAATTTATCGTCTTAACAAGACTGTATTCATGACGTCGTTCTCGGATGGGACTTTTTGAAAGTGTCTCAGGCAGTTATAGATTGTGGTCGCTCAAATATTATGCTAGACGAGATGAGATTTATGTTCTTATTACCGTCGTTTTATCAAGGACTTTTGTATCAAAGCCAGGCCACTCCAAGAGTTGTTAAAAGCCGATGCTAAATTTATTTTGGGGTAGCGCTCAACAAGATTCTTTCGATGTGCTGCGAAAAGCTCTCACGACTGACCCCGTACTTGGTCTCTGTGATGAGAGAGCACCTAAAGAACTACACACATTGCCAGTGAGTATGGCATCGGTGCTGTTCTGGTGCAAACTTTGGATGGAAAAGAGGAGGTTATAGCCTATGCATCTAGGACAGTTACAAAAGCCGAGAGAAAGTACTTAACTATAGAAGGAGAATGTCTTGCTGTGATCTGGGCCTTGTGCATATTTCGACAGTATCTCTATGGAAGGCCATTCACAGTTGTTACAGACCATCATTTACTTTGCTGGTTGACAGGTTTTAAGGATCCAAGAAGATGACTCACCAGGTGGGCACTACGTCATCAAGAGTATGACATTACCATAGTATACAAAAGTGGAAGAAAACACCGAGATGCCGACTGTCTCTCAAGAAAACCTGTGCAAGACCATCAAGACTTTGATGAAGGTAGTGACTGTCTAGCTGCAGTCAAGGATCTCTCTCTGCTCATCATAAGAAGGACGTCAAGGAATCTCAAATTATGCTTGCCTTAAATCGGTCAGAGGATGTGAAAGGACAATTTAAGGTAGTGCACGGATGACTTTGCAAGAAAAACTTTGATCCGCTTGGGAAGAGGTGACTACCACTGATTGCTACACACATGCGCCTATATGTTCTACAGAAATTCCATGACACACCTCAGACCGGACATTTAGGATTTATTAAGACATACGATAGGATCCGCAAGAGATTTTTCTGGCCAGGTTCATTGAGGAGTGTCCGTCACTATGTGTCGCACTGTCGAGATTACCAGAGGAGAAAGTCAGTTCCTCAGAAACATCCTGGCCGACTCATACTGATTCCACCAGCCGAAACGCCTATCCAGCGTGTTGGGATTGACCTCCTCGGACGATTTCCAACGTCTGCTAGTAGCAATAGATGGATTACTGTTTGCACTGATTATCTGCCGCGCTAAGCGATTACAAAAGCCTTGAAAACAGCCGAAGCATTCGAGATAGCCAAATTCATCGTAGAAGAGATTGTATTAAAACACAGTGCCCCAAGGTCGTTTAATACGGATCGAGGGAAAGTTTTTCAATCGAATCTTGTGACAGAGATAAACTGTCGGCGCAACATTACTCATTACATGACGACTGTCTACCATCCGCAAACTAACGGGTTTACTGAACGCCTTAATAAGAGCTTGGCCGACATGATATCAATGTTCGTCAGTGTTGAGCAGTGCAAGTGGGATGAGGTGCTACCTTACGTGACGTTTGTCTACAACACCGCCAAACAAGACACCACAGGATTTACGCCATTTTTCCTGGTGCATGGGCGTGAGGCGTCTACGACGATGGACACTGTGTTTCCGTTGCATCCTGATGACTTGGACGACGACTACATCGGCCAGGTGTTAACCAGAGCTGAGGGAGCTCGGCAGTTAGCTCGACTCCGCATGCTGCAGGCCCAAGAAACCGATCGCAGATGGTTGTCTGCCAGCCTGATGACCTGGTTTGGATCTTCACTCCTGTTCGAAACGTTGGCCTCTCCGAGAAGCTCCTCATGCGCGACTTTGGACCTTATAAGGTTGTAAGACAAAATCTCATGTTACTTATGAAGTTGAAGATTTCGACCCAGACACAAGACGACGAAAGACCAGAGATACGATCCACGTTCTTCGAATGAAGTCCTACAAGGATCCTGCAACCAACGGTCAATTCGAAGCTCCAGCAACAGGCAACAAGCGGAAAGGTGATGAAGAGGTAGCGGCAAAAGAAATTCAAAGAAGATCACCGCGAGGGCGAGAATCAGTCATTGGGAGTCGGAGTATGCACGACCAATGACTCGTTCCCGGACTAAGGGAACACCGAGACCCTGTTCTCTAAAGGACGGAGCAATGTCGCAGAAGAAGCTGAGTAGCACATTCGCTGCTCGGCCGCCGAGCCGGACGGACGTGTGGCGGCAGCGCTAGGAGGGGTGGCGTAAACAGCGGCCGTGTGGCTGTTACGAAGGTCAGTAGAGCGCTTGGTTTACTTTGCATCTTTCAGTGATTTAAAATGACACAATGAACGAAATTAACTGTGAAAGAAGAGATACGGTTAGATTCACTTTTGATTGGACCTGTAAAAGACCAAAGGCTTTTGAGATCAAAAGGTGGCTTTCAGAAACAGTTAAGGTCACAGGAGACGAAATTATTGGCGTTCATCTATCTTTTGTTTCCAATTCTGTCTTTTTGCAATTGATTACCTCTGATTTGTGCTCCTCGATAGTTGACAAGTGTGGTGGCAAATTGAAATTTAATCATGCAGACGGAACCGTTAGTGACGTTCTTGTTTCCCATGCTGGGCTAGGCATTCGAACAGTGAGAGTTTTCGAACTGCCGTTCGAGGTTCCTGTCGGAGCAATCAATGCTGCTCTTCAGCCCTGTGGTAGGGTTGTATCTAATATTGCAGAAAAATGGTCGGAGCAATATATGTTTCCGGTTTTGAATGGAGTTAGAAAGATTAAGATTGAGCTCTTACGACATATCCCTTCTTACTTGAATATCTGTGGCCATCGCGCTCTCGTAATTTATGATGGGCAGCCACGGACTTGTGCGTTATGTAACGCCACAGGGCACGTCAGAAGTGAGTGCAGTAGAAGGCGGGTTCTTCAGTTACCGACTAACGAGGCGGCTGTCCCAGGAAAAGCTGTTAGCATGCAAGTGACGTATGCTGCCGCGGCAGCTAGCCGGGCCCCCTATCAACAGAATGTGGGCGAGCAGGCGGGACCTTCCGACACGCCCACGGAAACGGGAAGCACCGCGGAGTTCACTAACGAGGACAATCAGAATCTGGCCAGTAATGACGTCACTGAGGGCGCACCGCTCTTGCCCTCTGAGTCTGACAACTCTTCCAACGAGCGACAAGCTTAATCGATAATACCTGATGTAGACATGGCAGAGTACGACGCGGTAGTTACACACGAAAGAGCCAACATCCCAGAGGGAACTACACTGGATGGACATAAATTGGAAGTGGTACAACAGAAAACTGACAACCACACAGACGACAGGATACCACAGACAGGTTCAGGAGACGTCAAAGGAAAAGGAGGGGCGCAAGAAGACGAACCAATGACACCACCCGTCTCACGTGTCGTAGAAACAGCAGCAACGGCCGACTCCGAAATTAACGGAGCTCAAAAATCTTCCGCCACGAAGGCGGGACAGGTGACTTCTCCTCGACCTTCCATGGAGTCGCCAGGAAGTTCACCAAAGGTTTCACCGACGATTTCACCGAAATCATCAAAAAATAAAAAGAGACGAAGAGCACATGAAGCTGCAGAGAATTTGGCCCCTCCTTTAAGAGAGCGGCTGAGGAAGATATAGGAGACCGAAAAGGAGGACGAAGATACACAAAAGGAAGCGGTCGGCGAATCTTCGGATCGGAACAAGGGGCAAGAACGGGCTGACACGCCACACGGAACATATGAACCCTTGCATGACAATACTACATCAGGTATGGACAATGAAACCCGACTTGGATAAGGACATGGACACGACATCACCGAGTCACGATTTAACTGGTCGGACGAAAAGGAGTATCAGACTGATGCAATGGGGGTGGAAGGGGTTTTTGAGGAAGAATTTTTTTATTGAAAATTGTCACACTGAACTCTAAGAAGAAAGAAAAATAGAAAAAAGAAGGAAAACCGTCAATGGAATACAAGTAAAATAAAGTAACACTATATATATCTAACCCGAAATTATTGTACGCGGCTCCAATACCGTGTCCTCCTTTTACTGTCTTGTAGCGTCTCACAGTGGAACATACATATAACGTGGCCACCTTAAACATAAAGAAAATTCAGTTCAAGCAAAGGTAGCTGCACTGAAGGACTTTCTGTATCAGTCAGATACAGATATCGCCTTCCTTCAGAAAGTTAATGTCAAAGAATTGTATGTTTCAGGGTACAAAGACGTCTTGAATGTGGCTCCAGAAAACGCGTGTGGAACAGCCATCCTTGCTAAAGAAGGGATCGAGATGACAAACGTGTGCCTTTTAGAGTCGGGGAGGGGAATTAGCTGCAAAATTTTTAACACCACTTTTATAAACCTATATGCACCTTCAGGCAACAATGCGAGACGAGAGAGGGCAGCCGTTTTTAAAAGTGACATTTTATTTCTACTCGAAGAAAACCCTGCAGAAATTGTCATTGGTGGAGATTTTAATTGCGTTTTAAATAAAAAGGATCAGGGACCAAATTTTAACTTCTCCCAAGAACTGCAGGCGTTGGTCACCAACATGAAGTGGTTTGACGCGTGGGAAATAAAATATCCGACGCTGGTTCGCTTTACGTATATCACTGGTGCTACACAGAGCAGAATTGACAGAATATATGTAACCCCTCCCCCCCCCCCCTTTTTAGACACTGAAGTCAATAGTATCGAGATGATACCAGCTGCCTTCTCTGACCACCTCGGAGTGAGGTTCAGCATCAAATTAACCAGGTAGAAGAGATATTGGGGTCGCCCACTATGGAAATTAAATATCAATACCCTCTCTGAAAACGCTCTAGCTTTAAAGATGCAAGAAACTTGGCAATCTGTTATAAGGATGCGTACTAAATATAGAACAACTATTGAATGGTGGACTATGGCCGCTAAGAAAAAGATAAGAGCAGCGCTGATATCTTACGCCAAAGAAAGGGCAATGTGGTCAAGACACACAGTGGAGTTTTACAACTCTTACTTAATAGACCTTTACGACGAACCAGTGTCTCAAGACGTCTTTATCAATATTAAAAACGTTAAAGCCAAAATGATAAGTATCAAGAGGGTACATTTGGAGGGACTACAAATCAAATCACACACTAGAACGACGGTGGAGGCAGAAAACACCTCCATCTACCACTTGATATAACACACACAAAACAGAAGAAGAAATTTTATTGCTAGCCTCAGAACGGAAGATAACAGAGTCCTGACAGAACAAAGGGATATCTTGACTGAAGCACATAGATTTTGTCAGCAATTATATTCTGGAAATGCTACTGACGACAACTCAGTACAAGAGTTTTTACAGAACTCCGGAATAGAGGCAGTTGTTACAGAGGAGGAGAACAGAGGTTTAACGTTAGAAATTACGAATGGGGAGGTTTTTGATATACTCAAATCTTCACCTTCACGTAAGTCTCCAGGCCCAGACGGCCTGCCTGTGGAGTTTTATAGGACCTTTTGGCACCTAATAGGTTCCCAATTCACGGAAGTAGTTAATGACATCTTGAGGGGAGAGGAAATTCCTGCTGCTTTCAAGGAAAGTGTAATTGTACTACTTCCAAAGGGAAGGAGTACGGAAACGAAAGATATTACTAAAATGAGGCCGATGAGTCTAATGAACTCAGATTACAAGGTAGTTGCACGTGTAATTAAAGAACAAATGGGACCGATTTTAGAATAAGTCATTGGATGCCACCAGACGTGTCTCCCTTGACGTACCATTTTTAAGACTGTGTGTGAATATCGAGACATTATTTCTATTTTCTCATCATCGTCAGCGAATGGAGGCATTGCCTTTATTGATTTTGCTAAAGCGTTTGACAGAGTGAACTACTGATATCTGTTCAGAACCTTGAAACACATAGGTTTCAATGATGGCAACTTAGCGGTTTGAATTAACATCGTCAGTGGCATACGAACCAAAATCTCGATCAATGGACAGTTTACTAATGAAATATTGATATCTAGTGGAGTTCCTCAGGGAAGTCCCCTCTCCATGTTGTTTTATGTGGTTTCTCTGGAACCCCTTTTACGGCTTATGAACACAACCATGGAAGGCATAGCAATACCTGGACTGAAGACGGTTACAAATGCATACGCTGACGATGTGGGAGTTATAGTAAGGAGCGATGATGACTGTGCCCAGCTGACAGACAAGTTATTGCTTTATAGCAGGGCAACTGGTGCGAAGATAAATGAAACGAAAAGTTCCTTTTTAAATTTACTGGGTCTTGAGAATGTGCAGCTACCGTGGACAAAGAAGGTGGAGCGCCACACTGCTTTGGCCATAACTTTTTACAGTTGCCCATTAAGAACAACGGCTGCAAATTGGAAACAGGTGTTAGGAAAAATCAGAGGCAGCTTAATACTGCATGAAACGAGAGACTTAAATATCAAGCACAGAATTAAACTAATAAACTGTGCAGTTCTTTCGAAAGCTGCATATGTCGCTCAGATTTTACCAACACCTCCAGACATAGTGAAATCCATAATGAGCACAGTCTGTCGACACGTATGGAAAGGCCGTATTTTTAGAGCAGCAGTGGGAACGACTATACCGAGACCCGGAGACGGAGGCCTGGAGCTGGCGGACCTTCGGAGGAGAGACACTGCCCTCTTCATTAAAAGAAGAGACACAGCCGAACAGCATAACTGCCGCTCTATTTGACCTTCTCAGACCCGGAAGCATGCAGCCGCCACAACATAAATTACAACCTAAAGCATATTAAGGATTTTTATGTAGAATTAAGCTACTTGACATGCATTTTAACAGACAAAAATAAGAGGACCAGTAAATATATAGTAGAGAAGTTACAATCACGCGAAAACCAAAATAAAATGGAGCTGAAGTATCCCAACAAAAACTGGGAAAAAACATGGACTAATATAAATAACAAAACACTGACTACGGAAATGCAAGCGTCTTGGTACAGAGTTGTCAACAATATCATTAGTACCAATGAAAAACTGTATTCAGTAGGACTACAAGCAACCAATGTGTGACAAAAATGTCACAATTTGGACTCCTTAAAGCATCGTTTCATCTGTAATGGATACAAGAATATTTGGAATGACATTGTATTGCAAGTCGCTTTTCTCAAACGGACCGATGGAAGCGAAATCACACTAAACGATATACTCTTCCCAGAAGAAATTTCCTTTCCACCACGAAAAAACAATGTCATCTTGTGGCTATTCGGAAATTTTGTCAATTATGTCGTTAACAACAAAGGAAATGACAATCTACAAGAATATCGAGAATATATGAAAGACGAATACTTCAAAGTATACCGGAACAAAGAGCATAAAAAGAAGTTCGGAAATATGATGTAAATTTTGTTTCAGAAACAAGGCATCGGTTAATAATATGAAATCGACCGAACAAGATAGACTGCCAAAGTAGGGGATTGCTGTTGAGGGTGAAGTACGGTGAGGACTTAGTGTGCCCCGGGACCGATACGGTAGCCGTGAAGGCCTCAACAGAACCCCGAAAAAGCATGTTTTCCCAAGAAGTAACAGGAGTCACGCCACAGCACAAGGATAGGACGGAAAAACTATTCTCATGCAAAAGACGTGCATCACTGAAGACGTTTATTTTCTTCTCTTACTTTTTACTTTTGCTTCTCTTTCACTTTTGTTAAAATTCTAATGGAACAATATTTTGCGTTCCGTTAATGCAGTCAATAGTATTATAGAGAGGGTTATTTTCACCGTAATCAATTCGGATTACAATTTACAGTTTTCTAACATTGTTTTCAAGATGCAATTCAGTTTCATAACCCGTATAAAAAATTTAAAAAAAGTAGCACCGTGGTGTAGTGGTTGTGGTGCTAACCTGCTGCATGGCGGGTCGTGAGTTCAGAACTTACCTGGGCTGTACAATTTTAATTTCTATATTCGGTTCGAGTACATTCTAGAAGTGTCCACAAATGTCAAGAATCATTGTATTGGAATGTTCTGTAGCTCTTGTATGTGCAAGTGCTGAATAACCCTTCGTTAAGTTAGTGTTGGTCATTCACCTAATTACACCTACTTCTACGTGACAATATGACAGCAGGAGAACGCTCGTGATTATCCCACCTCAAATTTATGTGTCAATCTGGTGATCCGACCTGTTATGCTACATAACGCTCGCCCACATACTGCTGTAGAGCCAAACGTGATCTACAAGGTCTCGACATGTTGCCTTGTCCCGCTCGATCACCAGATCTGTCTCCAACGGCGCACATATGAAATGTCATCGGGTAACAACTCCAGCGTCATCCACAGCCAGCGTTAACCATCCCTATATTGATCAACCAAGTGCAACAGGCACTCCATCCCACAAATTGACATCTGGCACCTGTGCAACACAGTGCTTGCACGTTTGCATGATTGCGTCCAACATTCTAGCAATTACACAGGTTGTTAATGCAACAGCATTTCACACTCTGGGTTACATTAAGCTGTGATCTTGCAGTGTTAATTACTTAAATGTTATTTTATTACTCCACATTAATTATTCTTTGGGTGTTGTGATTTTTTCCGTTAGTATAAATATATATACCATTTTATCTCTGTTGTAACAGGCACGTAATTTTTGTTTGAATACATTCTCGGAAAGCGATACGGACTATCTACTGCCCTGTATTACACTTCACGTGTCACCTCTCTCTGACATGGCGAGATGGAACTAGAAGCTACGCCGACGTGGGGCTGCCGTGTTTCTGCGCTTTCTGCCTCGTGTTGCGCTGTCATCTTTGTTGCAGAACCGCGTCATTTAAGGCAACACTCGCAATCACATCGTCCACAACACAGGATGCAGTAGCTCGCACTGCAATTCTCACATTGACGCTTCTACGGCGATGCTGTAGAGGGATGGGACGTATCCTGTTACAGTTATCTTTTTAATACCAGGAAATGGGGTCAGCATCGTTGTCTGTTACTGTCCACCATCCGTAATTTTTCAAAAGTTCTTATAGCGGTTGAGCCGGCCGTGGTGGCCGAGTGGTTCTAGGCGCTACAGTCTGGAACCTCGCGACTGCTCCAGTCGCAGGCTCGAATCCTGCCTCGGGCATAGATGTGTGTGATGTCCTTATGTTAGTTAGGTTTATTTATTTATTTATTTTTTATTTATTTATTTATTTAACCTGGCAAGATTAGGGCCATCAGGCCCTCTCTTACATCTAACCAGGCATTCTACTTATTTTACAGTCATATGTTTCAGTAGGCATGTTAAACTACATCTAATACAAAAAGTGAGATAAACAATTAGAAAGGTACACCTCGAAAAATACATTATTGAAGAGAAAGATTTAAGATAGGAGTGCTGGCAGCAGGGAGTATGAGGGAGATTCATGGTGAAGCGAGGAGAAGAATAGAGAGACATGATGAAACATAATTAAGGAAAATATAAAGGAAAAGGAGACTGCGTGTCTAATACAGATAGATGAAGAGGAAGGCATCTCAGGAGCAAGATAGGAGACACTAGCTTTGCTATTTGACAGATGAGAGGATTTGCCTTGCACATTAATTTTGTGGAGAATTTTATGCGGATGATAGTAGGAAATGCTTCAACTTCTTCTTAAAAGCAACAGGAGATTGAATTTTCCTCAAGGTAAGGGGCAGTTTGTTCCAGAGGCGGACAGCGGCAACTGAGAAGGAGTTTGCAAAAGTTTTTGTTTTGTGAGTGGGCACAGTTAGGATACCAGATAAGAGTGACCTCGTGTTTCGATTATGATGGCATGACAGGATTTTAATCTCTGAAGCTAGGTACTGGGGTGCTTGCGCGATGAGGAGTCGGTGAAGTAGACATAGAGTGTGGTAGTCACGCAGTTTGTCCGGCCGCAGCCACCCTAGCTCGGAGTATGAAGCACTAACATGATCATATCGGCGAATGTTGCAGGTGTAACGCACACAGGCATTCATGGTTAGCTCTAGCCGTCTTTTGTTTTCACTACTCATGCCTTGTTGAATCACATCACAATAGTGGAGGTTCGGTAGAACGAGTGCTTGCACGAGCTGGCGTTTCAAGTCCTGTGGGAATATGTTCCGAAACTTTTTGAGAGCATAGAGACAAGCAGACGTTTTTCGGCACACTGCGACTGTATTCTCCGCCCAGTTGAGATGCTCGTCCAAAGTTACACCCAAGTTCTTCACTGTTTTCTGATATGGTATTGGAGTACCTTCGAGCAGAATAGGAGGTAGCCGTTCGCGGAAACCTGAACTTATTAATTTTTGATGGGCTATTAAGATTACTTGCGTCTTTTTTGCATTTAATTTAAGCCCCAGGTTTTTCGCCCATGTCACTACTGAAGACAGATCATCATTCATCAGAGCGATTGCAGTGTTTACGTCTTCAGGTCTGACGCTGAGGTAGAGCTGGAGGTCGTCGGCATAGAAATGATGTTTACAGGAGGACAAAACCGACGAAATATCGTTGACATATAAAGAAAACAAAAGTGGTCCTAAGACTGATCCTTGTGGCACTCCCGAAGAAACATGTTTCCAGGAAGATTTTTCATTTGCGCAGACAACACATTGCTGTCTGTCTTTTAAGTAGCTTTCAAACCATCTCATTGCACTATCAGAGAAATTAAGCTGTTGCATTTTTCTGAGTAATATGTCAAAGTTAACAGTGTCAAAAGCTTTGCTGAAGTCCAGTAGCGTCAATATTGTTGCCTTTCGATTGTCGATGGGATATTTCAGGTCATCAGTTACTTTAATTAGAGCAATGTTTGTGCTGTGATGTTTACGGAAACCGGATTGAAATTTGTCATATAGACTGAATTCATGCAAGTGTTCAGTGATTTGGTCATGAACAATATATTCCAGTGCTTTGGAAACAGCAGGCAGTATGCTAATTGGTCGGTAATCACTAGGCAGTTGCGGGTTTTCGACCTTAGGGATGGGTCGAATTATGCTTCTTTTCCATGCAGTGGGGTATATTCCGTTCACGAGGGAAAAATTAAATATGTCAGTTAAGACAGGTACTAAGATATCGGCAACATTCTTAATCATGGTTATACCGATACTGTCGTTGCCTATTGCATCAGAAGAGATTCTCATTATTGCTTTTCTTGCCGTATTTGTTGTTACATGTTTTAGATGAAAGGTATCGTTGTTAGTTATCCTGTTTGGGGATTCTTGTGGACGGAAATCATCAGCCGTGCTGGTATTCAGAGGTGCAGAGAAGAATTCATTTAATTCGTTAGCTGACACATGAAAAGTAGTTTCCGATTTTGCCTTTCCGACCCCCAAGCTACGGAGATTCTTCCATAGGGTCGTGGGTGTCAGATCGCTGCATACGAGGGAGCGAGCGTGCCTGATTTTGGCATTGCGAATGCATTGTTTCACTCTGTTCCGTAGCTTTCTATATTCTTCAAAACGTTCGGTTTTCGGATCTGCCTTGAAACGCCTGTGGGCAGCATCCCTATTAGTCATCATTTGACGTAATTCAGCTGTCAGCCATGGAGCAGGAGATTTTCTTACACGGACTGTGCGCACAGGTGCATGTTTGTCATAGAGGGCAGTGAGTTTATCACCAAGTTCATTAATTTTGCCGTCGATTGTAGGTTCTCTGATTATTTGATGCCATGAGATTTCTGAGCAATCGGCTGTTAGAGCGTCAAGGTCAATACGTTTCATGTTCCTACAAGTTATGTAACGCGATTTGATCCTTGGGGGCTGCACAGAGTAGGCCAGGAATATTACATCATGTGCTGAGAGGCCAGGGGCCGATGATTGACCAACATCTCTTACTTTGTCAGTCTGTTTCGTTGCGATCACGTCTATAAGAGTATGACTGTGCGCCGTATGGTGTGTAGGTTGTAATGGAAGAATGTTCATGCTATTGCAACTAAACAATCTTCTTAGGTTTATTGCGGAGGGAGTGTCTCTTAGCAGGTCTATGTTCAAGTCACCCATTACGATGACATGTTCGTATTGACACTGAAGTGAATGTAATTCCGACTGGAAGGAACTCATTGAGCTTATTTTTGGCGGCTTGTACACGACGCCAGTCAAGAATTTCCGACTTTGTATATTTATTTCAATGAACATGAATTCAGCCTCTTTTTCTTCAGCAGGATTTGACGTACATAAGACTTTCGCTTTGAGATCTGTTCGTATATATGCGCCGACCCCGCCACCTCGCTTTTTTGATCTGTCTGCCCTAAGAAATGTGTACCCTGGGAGATGAATAGATGCAGAGGATATGTGTGGTTTCAACCACGTTTCGGATAAGAGGATTACGTGGTAGTTTAGTTGGTGGAAGAGGAGGCTAAGTTCTTCGTAATGCGCAGGTAAAGACTGAATGTTGCAGTGAGCTGCTAAAAGCTCGGACGCGTTCCGCTGAGCAGCCTGGAGTAGGGTGGCAGACTGGTTTGTCCCTTTGTTAGGCACTACCTGCCGCGAGGGGCACTGACCGGTGTTTCCGCCAAGTGACATATTCCAGAGGTGTCCGAGATTTTGCGCGCCCTGTTTGTGACTCCGCGAGAGCCGAAAGAAAAGCGACTGCAAGAGATTTCCTGAGGTTGCGGGAGTATAGAAAATGGATTAGTGGTATTCGGTGCAGGGAGAATATGACCAAAATGGTGACAGCTGTGTGTCACTGAGTATCCTATGTCGTAAGAGGAAAAGTGTAATTAGAGTATTTGAAGCAGCTTAGGGTGGAAATAAGGGAAAGAGGAGTGATTTAAGAGGCCGATGCTGCCAGCAGAGAGAAGAAAGCTTAATATTTAATAGAGTATCGTAGGAAGCTAGAATTAAATTGAAATTTGCTAAAGTGATACTGATAGTAATTTTTGTTATGAACAATTTAAACCGAAGAGATGGTTGACTAATGAACTAAAGGAGAGACAAATAATTGCAATAGAACTATTACAGAATGGAAGAGAATAAACTGAGAAAATGAAAAAAGTATTAGCAGTAACTAAAACTAAGTAATGGCTACAGCTAAAGACACAAAAATAGTAAAAAGTTAATACAGTTACAAAAACAATTAGTTGAAGGTACAAATAATTGAAAAGTTAATAAGTTACAAAAACAATTAGTTGAAGGTACAAATAATTAAAAAGTTAATACAATTACAAGACTATATCTGAGTATAGGACTGTTAAAAGTTGAAAATGGTGTTAAGTTTGACTTTTGGCTCGAGTAGGTTCACTTAATACTATTTAGTTCTGTCATGTTTGTGACTGTCTTCTTTCCAGCTGCAGTCTTAATGATTACTCTGCCATCCTGAGTCCACACATTCTGAAGACCGAAATGGGATATGGCACTGTTTAAAATCTTTAGCCGCTCGTGTGTCAGATCTTCCCTTATTGTAATCCCTGTCCTTGCTAACTTCTTCTTCTGGGTAAAGATCTCAGCCCTTTTTCGGTACGACACAAATTTAATAATTATTGGACGAGGTTTGGTAGCACCTGGTAGTTTTCGTCCCACCCGGTGGCTCCTGTCAATGTCTGCCTTGGTCACTTCGACGCCTAATTTTTCACGCGCAACCTGTATAAGCAGGTTGTCCGTGTCTTCTTCTTTATTTTCTGCTACTCCAAACAGTCGTAGACTATTTCGCCTTTGGTACTGTTCTAGCTCGTCTGTGGCGGCAGATAGTTTCACTTCCAACTCTCGTGCCTTTTTCTCGTATTCAGACACAGACTTTTTTAGTGCTGTAATTTCGGCAGTATTGGCCTCAACAGTTTCACGCATTTTGGCCAATACTGCTGCCGTTACAGTATCTGATATGGTGCCTGCTATCAGATCGAGATTGTTTTTATCGCGAAGCGCAGCGTTTACCTCAGAGCGAACCAACTCCGCTATACCGGGAGCCGCGGCCGCACCTTCCGCCAGGAGCAGGCCCGCCGCACCTGCTGCTTCCCCGCTGCTGGACGCGCTGCTGTTGATTCTTCTGTTTACCATTTTCTCGCAGATATTGGCGGAGCACAGAAAAAAAATAGCACTACTGCACAGAACACTGTTGTTTACACGATTTCCACTTGTACTAGACAACACCACCTGCGAGAACACCTTCGAATTCGACTAAATTTCGCGAGCCGAACTTAACACGTGTTACACTGCAGCCGCCATGAGCAAGGTTTAAGTAGTTCTACGTTCTAGGGGTCTGATGACCTCAACTGTTGAGTCCCATAGTGCTCAGAGCCATTTAAACATTTTTTTTAAAGCTGTTGGTTAGTCTCTATTGATTCCATCATTCAGTTATAGGCGTCACAGTTAAAGATAATGTGATCTGATGGTCGTGTGACTACTTTAGCCGATGTGGCTTTCTTTCCTTTTGAGCCTGTACAGGTAAGCTGGACATAGGCTGGGTTCAGTTAGATAGTGTACTATGCCCTAACTGGGGTTAAATTGCCAAGGGCTAGGTGTTTTCGGATGCACAGGAAATGCTCGTGGACTCTTCGGCCCATTTCTTGTGGTAACACGTATCAGTAACATCCCATGTCGTACCAAGGTTGATAAAGGAATGGTAAGTCTGCGTCCGACGTTGAGAGCGGTCGCTCAGGATCTGACGGACCCAATGGTGCGCGCCCGCTGAGCCACACCTTCAGCAGGAGTGTACTTTGATCATCCTCTGCCGCCGCAATATAGGACGGTCGGCGGCAGCCACTAGGTTCACTGGCTCTTGAAGCCACTACTGTACCGCACCTTCGTTCGTGCTTCATCCATGTTGACCTTGCGATAGGTGGACTCCGTTTCTTGCTGCCTCATTTGTAATGAGTTTCCACACGTTTTGAGGTATATAACTTAAGTAACTGTTCTGTCTGCTGTGTTACTTGCTCACTAACAATTTATGATCCTGTCCATTATTCCTGCGGCGACAGTTGACGCATCATTCTGTAGCTCTCCTTTCCTTACCATTGTGTACGAAATCGTGCACGGCGGTCCTGACATGTACCCGGTTTCGAGATAAGGAGGAGGGGATAACTTATTACCCTCTGGTATAAGATATGTTGAACTTTTATCACCATCTCCTTTGCGTAACCAATAGGAGGCTGCATGATATCTTACCGAAATATCTACTGGCTGGATACGAAGGACCGACAGTGAAACAACGGTTGGTGAAGCGCCAAAAATTCCTCTGTGTCTGAAGAGCACACCCTCCTGAGCACATCGCAGGGTTTGCCCGTTCCGCACTCCCAGACGTCTGCTGCACAGAAGAATGAGAGTTTCACTCTGCAGCGGAGTGTGCGCTGACATGAAACTTCCTGGGAAATTAAAACTGTGTGCCGGACCGAGACTCGAACTCGGCACTTTGCCTTTCGCGGGCAAGTGCTCTACAATCTGAGCTACCCTAGCAGGACTCACGCACCGCCCTGACAGCTTCAATTCTGGTTCAATATCTTAGCTCTGCTAAGTTTGCACAAAAGCTTCTGTGAAGTTTGCAAGGTAGGAAACGAGGTACTGGCAGAATTGAAGGTGTGAGGACGGGTCGTGAGTCGTGCTTGGGTAGCTCAGACGGTAGAGCACTTGCCCGCGAAACGCAAGGGTCCCGAGTTCGAGTCTCGGTCCGGCACACAGTTTTAATCTGCCGGGAAGTTTCAGTTGGTGCACAGCCTACGATGGAAGCGAATTAGGGGTCACTGTAAGTTGTGATCGCATGCAGCGGTAGTTGGCGCGCGCCGTGTGACTCGTCCACTTTCACTGCGGGTACTGCCAGTTTTGAGCAGGGCCACGAAACACTCTCTTTTTCTGAGGCGCTCGGACGGCGGAAAGCGAGCGCCGGTGAGACGGGGCGGACGTAATGAGAGGTCGCGGGCGCCGGCGGCGTCGCGCGGTGGCGTGCGTGGGCGGCGGCTCGGGAAGCGCGGTGCGGGCCAAGCTGCAGAGTGGTGGGCGGCGAGGGGCGGCGCGTGGGAGGCGGCGCAGCCTGCCGGCCCTGGGAGCGGCCGATCTTCCCACTGATAGCAGGGGCCGCCGGCCCACGGCGGGCCCGGGCTCACGTACACACAGGCCGCCGGCCACGGGCAACACGGATTTAGAAGACATCGTTCGCGTCTAACACAACTAGCTTTTTACACACGCAAAGTGTCGAGTGCTACTGACAAAGGATCTCGGATCGACTCCGTGTTTCTAGATTTCCACAAACCGTTTGACACTTCATCACACCAGCGGCTTGTAGTGAAGTTGCTTGCTTATGGAATATCGTCCCAGTTACGTGACTGGATTCGTGATTTTGTGTCAGAGAGGTGACAGTTAATGGTAACAGACGTAAAGTCATCGAGTAAAACAGAAGTGATCTCTGGCGTTCCCCAAAGTAGTGTTAGGAGCCTTCTGTTGTTCGTTATCTGTGTAAACGGTTTAGGAGATCATATGAGCAGCCCTCTTAGGTTGTTTGCAGATGATGCTGTCGTTTATCGTCTAGTAAACTTATGAGACGATCAAAACCAATAGCAAAAATATTTAGAAAAGACATCTGAATGAAGTGAATGTTGGCAATTGACCCTAAATAATGAAAAGTGTGACGTCATCCATAAGAGTGCTAAGACTTCGGTTACGTGATAAATCAGTCTAATCTGAGGCCGTAAATTCAACTAAATACCTAAGAACTACAATTGCGAACAATTTAAATTGGAAAGAACACATAGAAAACGTTGTGGGGACGGCAAATCAACGACTGCGTCTTACTGGCAAGACACTTAGAAAGTGCGGGAGACTTACTAAAGTGACTGTCTACACTACGCTTGTCCGTCCTCGTTTGTAGTAATGCTGCTCTACGCGGTCTGGAATCGTTACCAGACTGGGTTAACGGAGTACATCGAGAAAGTTCAAAACACAGCAGCACGGTTTGTACTGTCGGAAAACAGTGGGAGAGTTTCACGGACGTCATACGGGATTTGGAATGGACACCATTAAAACAAAGGGGTTTTCCGTTGTGATTCAATCTTCTCAAGAGATTTGAATCACCAACTTTTTCCTCCGAATCCGAAAATATTTTGTTGACGCCGACCTACATAGGGAGTAGGGAGAAACGATCATCATAATAGAATAAGGGAAATCAGAGCTCATTCTTAATTACATACAATCAAAATATTAAGTTAAATAGGCAAATCCACGGTCGGTTGCTTTTCTCGAAAAGTGATAAGTCGGTGAATATTACAGCTCCAAGCGCTTAAAAGCATGCTATGTTGACACAGGCAGCAATGACCTACCTTTTATTGCAAACTATGAATCAATTGTAAGTTTTGTCCCCACACGATGTCTCAAGTTCATTGCGTGTCCTCTTTCTAGTCTATTAAAGCAAGTAGATCATTGTGCTCCACTGATGCCACACTCGGTAAAATACTTCCTGTGTGGGGATGGTGCCGTTCCGTAGTACAACTGATGACCACGAGAAGCTGTCCTGCAGCCCACGTGGCAGCATCTCTGGCAGTCTGCACGTGCCCGTGTGCCGTCCAGCAGGCCGCGCCACGTGCCGACACGTACATCACTGTTCAGCAATGCTCTACCAGTTCTTATGCCTTGTGTTCGTTGCCATCTCTGTCGCCTTTGTTATAATAGAGGTACCACTGAACCCTTTTCCCATTTTCTATAATAAAGCACTATTTTAAAAACAATGGAAATTTTACGAAAAAATTAACCGTTCTTTAAAGGAGATTTCTTTAAAAACCAAAAATTTTAGCGCTATTGCTGTGGCTAATTCATATTTCGGTTTTTTACCTGTTATAAGTAAGAAATTAAAAACAAACGCACCTGTTCTAACCGAGACCAAACAAATACTGAAAAATACTGGTTATTCCGAATTACAACACTGGTGTCAGTTGTAACCGGTCGGTTTTCCCATTCATAACGCGCCGCCGGCGTGGCCCCCCTGTGTCACACAGCAGGCTCCCACAGAGACCACGGGCTGCTGCAGCCGAGGCAACGAGTTCAGCACGGCAACGTGGCGCAGCTGTCAAACAGGCGGCCCGACTTCCAGCACGGCAGTCGCGTTGTGCGTTCAAAACAAAGCTGGTTTACTCTCACTGGCTGAGGTCAGAGTGGCGCCGACATCGCCGGATACCGCCTACGACCGACATCGGCCGACGACGGCCGATCTTATCACATCTGTTCTCCATTGCACGCGCGATCTCAGTGCAGCAGACATCACCGCCCACTAACCTCCTTCGTAGAATAGATTCTAACTCACGTAACCTCCTCGATCCCGCCAAAAAGTGACGAAGAAAATCGGACGCACTGTGAACAACTTGTCGGCCGATTTCATCGGGTGGCCTCTGGCGGTTACGTCTGCCGATTCTTTGTTGGTGCCGCTCTGAACACAGCATAATATGAGCAGTTCTACTTTAACATCAGCACACTAGAAAGAATCACTGATATATTCTCATTTAAATGGCCACAAACGGAATTTTAACAAAATGTGAAACACGAAACCAGAAAATTGTGCACAAGTCATACACACTGAAGCGCCAAAGACACTGGTGTAGACATGCGTACTCAAATACATAAATATTTAAACTGGCAAAATACGCCGCTGCCGTCGGCAACGCCTGTATAATACAAAAAGCGTCTGGTGGAGTTGCTAGATCGATTACTGCCGCTACAATGGCAGGTTATCGAGATTTAAGTGAGTTTGAACGTGGTGGGACACAGCATCTCCGGGGTAGCGATGGAGTGGTCATCTTCCCGTACGACCATTTCACAGTGTCAATATCAGGAATTCGGTAAAACATCAAATCTCCGACATCGCTGCTGTCGGAAAAAGATCCTGCAAGAACGGGACCAACTACGACTGAAGTGGCAGAACAGCAACCCTCCCGCAAATTGCTGCAGATTTCAATCCTGGGCCATCAACAAGTGTCAGCGTGCGAACAATTCAACGAAATGTCTTCGATATGTGCTTTCGGAGCCGAAGGTCCTCTCGTGTACCCTTCATGACTTCGCGACACAAAGCTTTACGCCTCGTCTGGGCCCGTCAACACCGACATTTGACTGCTGATGACTGTAAACATGTTGCCTGGTCGGACGAGTATTGTTTCAAATTCTATCGAGCGGATGAACGTGTACAAGTATGGAGACAACCTCATGAATCCGTGGACACTGAATGTCAGTAGGGGACTGTTCAAGCTGGTGCAGGCTGCGTAACGGTGTGGGGCGTTTGCAGTTGGAGTGGTATGGGACGCCTGATACGTCTAGGTACGACTCTGATAGGTGACACCTGTACGTAAGCATCCTGTCTGAACATCTGCATTCATTCATGTCCATTGCGCATTCCGACGGACTTGGGCAATTCCAGCAGGACAACGCGACATCCCACACGTGCAGAATTTCTGCAGAGTGGCTCAAGGAACACTCTTCTAAGTTCAAAGGCATCCGCTGGCAACCAGACATGAACATTCTTGTGTTGAGTCCTGCCTACTCGTGGAGTATGGGGTGCCCAGGAAACCTACTTCTCGGATCGCTAGACAGCAATTCTGGCAAATCGTGCTAATGAAGTTTATTACAAAGCAAGCTCTTCAGTATATACAGTTCGTAATGCAAGTGAAATAATACAGTTATTAAGTCCCTACTACAGAGCTCGTACAACAGCTAGTCGTCAGCTGCGCTTACATTCTCTTCGCTTGTGTCCACACCCTGCGAAGTACAGTGTGAACGCGCCTACTGTTTCTTACGAACAATCCCCCAGTGTCCTTGAGGAAGCAACTGCAATACCTGTTTTGCAAATCTTTGGGGGTCACCACACGTGACTGTCCACTGTCATTCTGAACAAAAATCACATCTTGCCGTATAGCGAGGCTATGCCGTTATGCAGAGCATCGGCGCACTACAGAGTTCCTTATACTATACTAAGAGTGAGGTCAAGATGTGTGAATGCATTTTAGCAAAATGTTCAAATCTATATTACCTTCCGAGGCCAGTGCAATTTTCTGATAGTTCAGAGGAAAGGATTGAAGCAAATCAGAATCCTGAGCATCGACGTGACAACAAGGTTCAGCAGAAGCGTCAAAGTCTGTATCAGGGTCAACCGGAAGACGCTGAAGTGCGCCCGCATTACCGTGTTTAGATGTCAGATGGTACACTCGTATTAGTATTCAGACAACAACAACAGCCCATCTTAATATTTTTGGGGTAGTTCGTACAGGAACCGGCGTCATCGGATGAAACAAGGACGGCACTGGCTTGTGATCTGGCACTAAGTAGAATTTTCTGCCATACAAATAGTGGTGGAATTTGTTGACACCATACATAATAGCCAATGCTTCTTTTTCTGTTTTTCAATTGTCACACTGAGCTTTGGGCAAAACTTTTGACTCTAAAGCAATGTTGTTGTTGTTGTTGTGGTCTTCAGTCCTGAGACTGGTTTGATGCAGCTCTCCATGCTAATCTATCCTGTGCAATCTCCTTCATCTCCCAGTACCTACTGCAACCTACATCCTTCTGAATCTGCTTAGGGTATTCATCTCTTGGTCTCCTTCTAGTTCTACCCTCCACGTTGACCTCCAATGCTAAATTCGTGATCCCCTGATGCCTCAGGACATGTCCTACCAACCGATCCCTTCTTCTAGTCAAGTTGTGCCACAAACCTCTCTTCTCCCCAATCCTATTCAATACCTCCTCATCAGTTACGTGATCTGCCCACCTAATCTTCAACATTCTTCTGTAGCACCACATTTCGAAAGCTTCTATTCTCTTCTTGTCCAAACTATTTATTGTCCATGTTTCACTTCCATACATGGCTACACTCCATACAAATACTTTCAGAAACAACTTCCTGACATTTAAATCTATACTCGATGTTAACAAATTTCTCTTCTTTAGAAACGCTTTCCTTGCCATTGCCAGTCTACATTTTATATCCTCTCTACTTCGAGCATCATCATTAAGTGTCTCACTTCCTAATCTAATTCCGTCAGCATCACCAGACTTAATTCGACTACATTCCATTATCCTCGTTTTTCCTTTGTTGATATTCATCTTATACCCTCCTTTCAAGACACTGTCCATTCCATTCAACTGCTCTTCCAAGTCCTTTGCTGTCTCTGACAGAATTACAATGTCATCGGCGAACCTCAAAGTTTTTATTTCTTCTCCCTGGATTTTAGTACCTACTCCAAATTTTTCTTTTGTTTCCTTCACTGCTTGCTCAATATACAGATAGAATAACATCGGGGAGAGACTACAACCCTGTCTCACTCCCTTCCCAAACACTACTTCCCTTTCATGTCCTTCGACTCTTGTAACTGCCATCTGGTTTCTGTACAAATTGTAATTAGCCTTTCGCTCCCTGTATTTTACCCCAGCCACCTTTAGAATTTGAAAGAGAGTATGCCAGTCAACATTGTCAGAAGCTTTCTCTAAGTCTACAAATGCTGGAATCGTAGGTTTGCCTTTCCTTAATCTTTCTTCTAAGATAAGTCGTAAGGTCAGTATTTTGCCCCACGTGTTCCAACATTTTTACGGAATCCAAACTGATCTTCCCCGAGGTCGGCTTCTACCAGTTTTTCCATTCGTCTGTAAATAATTCGTGTTAGTATTTTGCAGCTGTGACTTATTAAACTGATAGTTCGGTAATTTTCACATCTGCCAACACCTGCTTTCTTTGGGATTGCAGTTATTATATTCTTCTTGAAGTCTGAGGGAATTTCGCCTGTCTCATACATTTTTCTCACCAGATGGTAGAGTTTTGTCAGGACATGGCTCTCCCAAGGCCGTCAGTAGTTCTAATGGAATGTTGTCTACTCCCGGGGCCTTATTTCGACTCAGGTCTTTCAGTGATCTGTCAAACTCTTCACGTAGTATCGTATCTCCCATTTCATCTTCATCTACATCCTGTTCCATTTCCATAATATTGTCCTCAAGTACAGCGGCCTTGTATAGACCCTCTATATACTCCTTCCACCTTTCTGCTTTCCCCTCTTTGCTTAGAACTGGGTTTCCATCTGAGCTCTTGATATTCATAGAGGTGGCTCTCTTTTCTCCAAAGGTCTCTTTAATTTTCCTGTAGGCTGTATCTATCTTACCCCTAGTGAGATAAGCCTCACATCCTTACATTTGTCCTCTAGCCATGCCTGCTTAGCCATTTTGCACTTCCTGTCGATCCCATTTTTGAGACGTTTGTATTCCTTTTTGCCTGCTTCAGTTACTGCATTTTTATATTTTCTCCTTTCATCAATTAAATTCAATATTTCTTCTGTTACCCAAGAATTTCTACTAGCTCTCGTCTTTTTACCTACTTGATCCTCTGCTGCCTTCACTATTTCATCCCTCAGAGCTACCCATTCGTCTTTAGTGTATTTCTTTCCCCCATTCCTGTCAATTGTTCCCTTATGCTCTCCCTGAGACTCTGTAAAACCTCTTGTTTAGTCAGTTTATCCAGGTCCCATCTTCTTAAATTCTCACCTTTTTGCAATTTCTTCAGTTTTAATCTACAGTTCATAACCAATAGATTGTGGTCAGAGTCCACATCTTCCCCTTGGAAATGTCTTACAATTTAAAACCTGATTCCTAAACCTCTGTCTTACCATTATGTAATATATCTGATACCTTTTAGTATCTCCAGGATTTTTCCATGTGTACAACCTTCTTTTATGATTCTTGAACCAAGTGTTAGCTATGATTACGTTATGCTCTGTGCAAAATTCTAACAGACGGCTTCCTCTTTCATTTCTTAGCCCCAATCCATATTCACTTACTATGTTTCCTTCTCTCCCTTTTTCTACTGTCGAATTCCAGTCACCCATGACTATTAAATTTTCGTCTCTCTTCACTACCTGAATAATTTCTTTTATCTCATCATACATTTCATCAATTTCTTCGTCATCTGCAGAGCTAGTTGGCATATAAACTTGTACTACTATAGTAAGTGTGGGCTTCGTATCTATCTTGGCCACAATAATGCGTTCACTATGCTGTTTGTAGTAGCTTACCCGCACTCCAATTTTTTTATTCATTATTAAACCTACTCCTGCATTACCCCTATTTGATTTTGTATTTAGAATCCTGTATTCGCCTGACCAAAAGTCTTGTTCCCCTGCCACCGAACTTCACTAATTCCCACTATATCTAACTTTAACCTACCTATTTCCCTTTTTAAATTTTCTAACCTACCTGTCCGATTAAGGGATCTGACATTCCATGCTCCGATCTGTAGACCGCCAGTTTTCTTTCTCCTGATAACGACATCCTCTTGAATAGTCCTCGCCCAGAGATCCGAATGGGGGACTATTTTACCTCCAGAATATTTTACCCAAGAGGACGCCATCATCATTTAACCATACAGTTTAGCTGCATACCCTCGTTATAAATTACGGTTGTAGTTTCCTCTTACTTTTAGCCATTCGCAGTACCAGACTAGCAAGGCCATTTTGGTTAGTGTTAGAAGGCCAGATCAGTCAATCATCCAGACTGTTTCCCCTGCAGCAACTGAAAAGCCTGTTGCCTCTCAACAGATACCCCCCCCCCCCCCCCCCCCCCCGTTGTGGTTGCACCAACTGTGCGGCTATCTGTGTCGTTGAGGCACGCACGCCTCCCCACCAACGGCAAGGTCCATGGTTCATAGTGGGAGGTCTAAAGCAATAAGCCTGTCTTTATCACCAAATGTGTGCGAAAGAACTGCACCGATTCCGTAAGAGGAAGCGTCAACTTGGAACACAACTGGTTTGTCAGGATCAAAGTGAACTAAGCATCGATCACTGAGCAATGCATCTATAAGTGATTGAAAAGCTTCTTACCACCGTCCAAACAAAGGGGACATTCTTGCGACACAAACGATGCAATGAAGCTGCGATTTGGGCAGCATTCGGTATGAACAGAATATAATAGTCCTAAAACTGATCGCAATTTTGTGACATTGCACAGAACTGGCAGATCACGTATGGCTAACAAATGTCACTGAAGAGGATGTACACCTTGACTGTTTATGAGATGACCGAGATATTGTAACTCAGGTTTTAAAAAAAATCACACTTGTCCAGTCTACCCTCGATTCCTGCATCAGATAACACGCACACGAAACAAAGCAGTATCGTCCAGACAGTTTGAACAGTTTGGTACTTTAGCAGTCAGCTGTTCCAAATGCCGTTGGAAAATGGTGGGTGCGGAAGCACTGCCAAAAGTCAAACGCAATTATTTAAACGAGCCTAAATGAGTGATAACAACTCACACTTTTGGAGATGCTTTATCTAGTGGTATTTGAAGATAAGCGTCGTGGAAATCAATTTTTGAAAAGTATCTGCCAGCGCCTAATCTGTCCATGAGATCCTCTGGGCGTGGCAATGGATAAGTTTAAATTACAGTTTGTGGCTTGACTGTATAAGACTTAAAGTCAGCACAGAGGTGAATGCAACCTAAAGGTTTGGGGAGTAAAACCAGTGGACTTGTCCATTTACTAGCTTTTATGGGCGTAATAGCCCCGCTATCTAGCAGTTCTTTACGTTCAGCGTCGACTTTGTCCCGTAATGCAATGGGAACAGCTCTGGCCCTGCAAAATTTCGGACGAGCATTGTCTTTCATAGTAGTATGTGCAACATAATTGCGAGCCTCGCCAAACCTCCAGAAAAAAGTACAGGAAATTCTTTCAGCAAGCATTGAATGCAGACACTGACAACACATTGTACTGAATCTGGAAGCCTTTGAATGCTCACAATGACAACACATTGTCCTGAATCTGAAAGCCAAATAAATCAAATAAATCAAGGCCAAAAATGTTCTTACAATCACTATTGTAGCACAGTAAGAGTTACAGTTTGCGTATGTGAGGTATACAGGGCAGGCAAAGTACATTTTCCGAGGACGGGAATGTCCATTGTAAGCTGTCAAGTGCGTGCTAATTTTAGATAGGCCCGGGGAGCCTAACATTTCATATGTGCTACGATTCAGCAATGTATCAGAAGCACCTGTATCCTACTGAAATTTTACTCGTTTACCTCTAATATACAAATGAACAAAAAGGTCGTTGGACCGGCATAGCACTGAAGAAACTGTTCTTTTGTTAGTTTGACTAATGCCTGCAGAAGGCTAGGAATTCACGGCATTGATGACGTGGGCCTTGTGACTAGATATGTGTGAGTAGGCAGAATTCCTAAGTGTGTTCCGTTGAAAGCATACACTGGGCATGGCGCTCGCAAGCTGTTGTTGCTTAATGGACCAGTCACAACCAAGAGGCAACTCTACCCAACGAATCTGTGGCCACTCAAATTTTTCGACCGACACGGCACCTGAAATGATGCTGAAATCATTGACTGGACTGTTTCCAAATCTGTTCTCTGACATTAGTGACGCTGTACACGATCACATCACGCAATATAACATCCAAATATAAAGCACCACAAGCACATTTGAATTTACATTTCCTCGTCATGCCCTACAAATCTGTTACCCATTCGCAATAAGTTTGTTCTGACCGTTTCTTGCAGTTAAAAAATTCATACCTAGCTGCTACCACATTCACTCGTTGGCCATAACAGTTAGTTAGCGAATCTGCAAGCTGACCATACGAAAGTTCACTCTGAATGGCGTTAGGAAATAGTTTGTGGATAACACTGCACTGTCTACCATGGACAATAAATAATGTACAGGGTGCCCCACTCAAAAGTCCCTAATTTTAAAGACCCAGGAAGAAAAACCACAGCAGATCCGGCAATGATAAATGCACCACATTGTAGAGCATCTCAGAAAATTTATTTGTTTATCATCAATACACCTCTACATGTCCGATCTAACGATTGTGAAATTTCCTATCCAGGAACATGCGAGCAGTCGTTGACCAACGTGGTGGAGCTCCATCTTGTTGAAAAATGATGTTGGGTTGCAAGTCTTGTATCTGAGGGTACACAAACCGCTCCAATATGTTCAGATACACAGACCCATTCACTCTTTGTTCCGCAAAGAAGAACGGTTCAACAGTCCTGTCGTGAATTAGCCCGTACCAGACGTTCAGTTTAGGGCTATCACGAACATGTTAAATAAAAATGTGAGGATTTTGCGAACCCCAAATCTGAACATTATGCCTATTAACCCTTCATGATAGATGAAAAGTTGCCTCATCTGAGAATGAACGTCTTTCCAGGAAGCAAGACTTGATTTGTGGTGTGGAGCTGCCATCCAGTCAGAGAAACTTCTGGCCTTTCCTTGCAGTGTGTTACATCAGTTTAGCCAATACCGATGTGCAGTATGCTGCTGTAACTGTAGTGTGAGAGCACTGCATACTGGTAAAGCATTCCAAGACAGCCTTCACCATCACTTTCCCTGCAGATGGAACAGCCTTCACCTATCTTTTCGTGTTGGAAAATTGGGCAATTTCCAGACTGTGCTGACTTGTTTGCCTTCAGGATCATAATGATGCATCTGAGACTTGACTCGTGACTGGTGATAATAGTTTCCAGACACACACTGTCTCTGTCAGCAAAGATAATCAGCGCCTCGTGCCTGGTCTCTACTGGCACAGCCTTTAGTTTGGAAAATATGACAGCCAACAGCAACAAGCGTGTATCATGGGGGTATGATCCTACATAATTGTGAAGACACTGCCATATGAAATTTATTTTCAACACTACATTGAAGTTACATAAAGCTACCTGCCGATCCTTACGGCCGACTGCACCAGGAGCCAAAACACGTAGTCCACCTTATTCAACACAGACAAGTTGGCCTTAATGTCCTTGAACTATTTAACCACTGCTTTAATAATATTATGAAAAGTGTAGTTGCTGCTCACCATGTAGGGGAGATGCTGAGTCGCCCTACACAGTCCTCTATTCCACCGATGCACTTTTAACTTCTCTCCTTTTCTGTACCCCACCTCTCCCGCTCTCCGTCTAGCCTCCTGACAGCAAATACTGCTTTGAAATACGGCACAACTTTGGCTGCAACTGTTGCATTACTTTGTGCCTCTTCACTGTAAGCTTGCTGCAGTTTTACATGTGTTTTGGTGGCTGTAAGGTTCATATGCACACAGAATTTTATCGCGCCATACTGCTTCTCTCGTGACCTCCATTCTTCGGTGCATGTCAAATACAAAGAGTGTCTACAAAATAGAGTCTTACTACCAACCTAGTGTCAAGTGCATGCTGTACCTATGACCATTATACATAAAACCTGCTCTTTGCAATTATTTATTGTATAGATAGCAAACTGTCACAGAAGTGACAGGAAAGTCTCTGTTGGTTAGCCCTTGTAGAAGAGACATAACTGTTGGTTACCAATTATAACAACTAATTTAGCACTCTGTGTTAAAGGTGCTGGGTCCTGCCTTCTCGTTGAACATAGTGTGGGGCGGCGGGTGGAATAATTATTAATGTTCCTATTATTTATTTAATCCTGTTGTTTGCCGTTCTCAACGCTGGCTCTCTAACTACAATATTGGCAACCAGAAAGTGATTAGCAAAACGTGAAGCCTGTAATTAGAATTCCTAGTGCCCACTTCATCTGAGAAATACATTTATAGCTACAGCTAATAGCTCTGAGGAATTAGGAGGTTGTCTGGGATTCATAATCAAAAACCATTCTCTCTAAAATGTTCACTATATTTTGAAAGTGACAGACCAAAAAGAATCCACACAATCCAACTACCAAGCAGTTCAGAGTCTAATGCGCTGATGCAACTATAACTGTTCAAATTAAATGTTTAAGTGAATGCTCGCCATAATTTGATGATAATGTTCATCAAACGCCACGCTAATAATGGTAGAATGTCTGTCCTGCGGCGGCACCTGAAAATACGACATACGCAAACTAAAGCTAGATCATTAACGTCATCCCAAAATTAACACTTCACTCGAAAACGATTTCATGGTTACGCGTATCCAGAGTAACTTCTTACTGCATCCGAGACTGTTTATATCAATGATACCGATGCGACGCGACTCCCGGCACAGCTGGTGCGCTAATCAGCTTCTGGAGAGAACTGGGGCCTTTCTTGTCGCTCAGCGTTCTTACATACACTCCTGAAAATGGAAAATAGAACACATTGACACCGGTGTGTCAGACCCACCATACTTGCTCCGGACACTGCAAGAGGGCTGTACAAGCAATGATCACACGTACGGCACAGCGGACACACCAGGAACCGCGGTGTTGGCCGTCGAATGGCGCTAGCTGCGCAGCATTTGTGCACCGCCGCCGTCAGTGTCAGCCAGTTTGCCGTGGCATACGGAGCTCCATCGCAGTCTTTAACACTGGTAGCATGCCGCGACAGCGTGGACGTGAACCGTATGTGCAGTTGACGGACTTTGAGCGAGGGCGTATAGTGGGCATGCGGGAGGCCGGGTGGACGTACCGCCGAATTGCTCAACACGTGGGGCGTGAGGTCTCCACAGTACATCGATGTTGTCGCCAGTGGTCGGCGGAAGATGCACGTGCCCGTCGACCTGGGACCGGACCGCAGCGACGCACAGATGCACGCCAAGACCGTAGGATCCTACGCAGTGCCGTAGGCGACCGCACCGCCACTTCCCAGCAAATTAGGGACACTGTTGCTCCTGGGGTATCGGCGAGGACCATTCGCAACCGTCTCCATGAAGCTGGGCTACGGTCCCGCACACCGTTAGGCCGTCTTCCGCTCACGCCCCAACATCGTGCAGCCCGCCTCCAGTGGTGTCGCGACAGGCGTGAATGGAGGAACGAATGCAGACGTGTCGTCTTCAGCGATGACAGTCGCTTCTGCCTTGGTGCCAATGATGGTCGTATGCGTGTTTGGCGCCGTGCAGGTGAGCGCCACAATCAGGACTGCATACGACCGAGGCACACAGGGCCAACACCCGGCATCATGGTGTGGGGAGCGATCTCCTACACTGGCCGTACACCTCTGGTGATCGTCGAGGGGACGCTGAATAGTGCACGGTACATCCAAACCGCATGGCAAGCCGTTCCACATGACTACATCCAGCATCTCTACGATCGTCTCCATGGGAGAATAGCAGCCTGCATTGCTGCGAAAGGTGGATATACACTGTACTAGTGCCGACATTGTGCATGCTCTGTTGTCTGTGTCTATGTGCCTGTGGTTCTGTCAGTGTGATCATGTGATGTATCTGACCCCAGGAATGTGTCAATAAAGTTTCGCCTTCCTGGGACAATGAATTCACGGTGTTCTTATTTCAATTTCCAGGAGTGTATTTTATTTCATAAAGGTCATCGTCTATTAAAGTAAAAAGATGCCACAAGCAGTTTTATGTTTGTTATTATTACACCATTATGTAAAAAAAGGTCCACTTACTAAAAAAACGTGGTCAGCGCGGCCGAATACTGAGCAAAGGGGCCCGGGTTCGATTCCCGGCTGGGTCGGAAATTTTCTCCGCTCAGGGACGGGGTGTTGTGTTATCTTCATCATCATCATATCAGCCCCATCGACACGCAAGTCGCCACAGTGGTGTCAACTCAAAAGACTTGCGCCAGGCGAGAGGTCTACCCGACGGGAGGCCCTAGCCACACGGCATTGCATTTCAACGTGAGAACGTGTATTAGCGGAGTAATGCAGCCAGGAAATAAGCTGATTACGAGGGCTTCAGAGTTAGAAGTACACTGTTGTCATGTTGAACAACATCTTAAATATGAATCCAAAGCTGTGGTCAAAATAGAAAAAAAAAGAAAAAAAAGTGGTCGGCGTGATGGATTGCTGTCCGTTGGGCCCGGGTTCGATTCCTGGCTGGGTCGGAAATTTTCTCCGATCAGGAGGAGGAGGAGGAGAAGGAGATTAGTGTTTAACGACCCGTCGACAACTAGGTCATTAGAGACGGAGCGCAAGGTCGGGTGAGGGAAGGATGGGGAAGGAAATCGGCCGTGCCCTTTCAAAGGAACGATCCCGGCATTCGCCTGAAGCGATTTAGGAAAATCACGGAAAACCTAAATCAGGATGGCCGGAGACGGGATTGAACCGTCGTCCTCCCGTCTCCGATGAGGGACTGGGTGTTGATTTCATCCCCATCTTCCGCGCAGGTCGCCCAATGTGGCGTCGAATGTAATAAGACCTGCACGAAGGCGGCCGGACCTGCCCTGCAAGGGACCTCCCGGCCAATGATGCCAAATGCTTGTTTCCATTTTCCTATACCGTTACTTTTCTCGTTAGGTGGATCACATTCATATACATGACGATAATTTCTTTGGACAGTAATCGGTGATTTTGTTTGTGCAACCAACTACTGCTTGTGCGCACTGCTGTGGAGTCGCCATTTTCACTTTATGCGACCATGCTGCACTCTGGCGACGATACCTGGCACTTCTGCTTCTGACGCAGGAATATAAATTCTTGGAGTTGCTCGACAATGTTTCCTTGAAATCAGGGAGTGGGGCACGCTGTATATGCACAGCACCTGGTACGTTGTGAGCAATTACGTCGGCTTCAAACTGTTGCACGCACTCGAGCCATTCCTCTTATTTTTCATTAAACTGGCGATATAACGCTTGGAGCTACCGTAGGTGGTGCTTGCGCTGCATCAGTTGTTTTGTGTCCCAGGAGCTGCTGTACCATGTTTAGGACCGAGGAAACTTGTTGGCTCTGAAACTGAAGCATCTGCATTAGCTGCGTCGCATCTAACGCTTGCAGCTGTTTCGCCCGAGGACGCGGTCGGATAGGTGCGTTGCTCATATTGGGAGAAGCAAATGCGATAAACGAAGAAGGCAAGCAATAAAAATAAGTATAAAAACTAAGAAAATTCCTGCAACGCGCACCTGAAAACTCTGATTAGCAGAAACACGATAAGAGAGACTATGAAAGCAAGTAAATGCACCCCTGGAAAGAAAAGACAGTGTAGAATTAATGCCAGAAAACACAAAAGCCCACGACAAGGAAAACAGAGAATCTGTGGTGATTGTCGCTGTAGGATCCGTTGACCTCCTAGTCGCCAATGTTCCTGCCTATTCGCCGAGTATGGAGTGCTTAGGAGACCTGCTAGACAAAACTTCTGGAATATAGTATTAATGAAGTTTATTACAAAAGGAAGTGATTACAATACGTAATTTTGTGAGATACATACGTGTCGTGACAGAGAAACATAAGCAAGCTCTTCAGTATATACAATTCGTAATAGAAGTGAAATAGTACAGTTCTTAAGTGGCTTCTATAGAGCTGGTAGAACGGCTGGTCTTCAACCGCCCTGCGGCCAGGCGGAGTGCCGCTTGTGTTGTTTTCTCCTAGAGGCCGCTGCTGTCTCGGTGTCGTCCTAATACGCACATACGTGAGTCTTTTCTTTTCAAATGCATAACAATATGCTCAAAAAATTACAGCAGCTCACTATCGTGTAGTAAGTGTTAAGATGCTCCAAGTCATTTGTTAGGCTATTAAACAATCACTCAATTTAAAGGAATTTCATTGTCAGTTCCCTCGTCGTGCTTAGTGGCTTGCGATGACACTTCTGAAGAACTATGTTGTTAGATTCATTCCTTGTATCCCTACATCCAGAAACAATTACACAAAACAAAATCTCAAATATAAGACAATGCAGGAGAAATTTGCTTCATGTGAATACAACGCCCGCATCTCGTGGTCGTGCGGTAGCGTTCTCGCTTCCCGCGCCCGGGTTCCCGGGTTCGATTCCCGGCGGGGTCAGGGATTTTCTCTGCCTCGTGATGGCTGGGTGTTGTGTGTTGTCCTTAGGTTAGTTAGGTTTAAGTAGTTCTAAGTTCTAGGGGACAGTCGGCTTTCGGCCGTGGTCGCGTGCGGACCGGCTCCGCGCGCCGGACAGCGCACCGTAGTTTGTTTACTTCCGCGTCGCGGTATTTCGTGTTGTGTAGCGTCCATTTCTATTGCACCTCATGGCGCACTGTTACCGCCGAGCGACAGTTAAAGTAACATTCCAAGCCGAACATGCTAGACCACGGGCTTTTGAAATTGAGCAATTCATTCGCGAAGAGCTACGTCTGGACCCTCAGGAAGTGATAGGTATTCATTTCTCTATCACTAGCAGCATCGTCTATATTAAGATGACGACGGAGGAAGCGTGTGCTAACGTAGTTCGACAACACGCACGCGGACTCAAGTTCAAACATTCTGACGGGCATATTGGAGAGGTGACGGTCGATCACGCTGGTTTCGGACTTCGAACAATCCGGGTTTTTGAGCTCCCTTTCGAAGTGCCGCAAGATGTGGTCGTCGAAGCTTTCCGACCCTATGGCAATGTTGTGGGGCACATCGCGGAGAAATGGCAGACATTCACGACATACAACGTGTTGAATGGTGTCCGCCAAATCAAAATCGAACTCTCCAAACATGTACCATCCTATCTGCTGATAGGTGGCGTGCGAGCCATCGTTATGTATGATGGCCAGCCGCGGACGTGTGCCGGTTGCGGACAGGAGGGCCATGTTCGGTCAGAATGTCTCCGCCGACGTTTGCTCCAGGTCCCGACCAGTGACTCAGCTCCCAAAGTGACGGCCGCTTCTTTACCAGATAGCTACGCCACAGCCGTACGCAGCCCCGATGCGTCACTTCAGGAAGCACCTCTTCTCCACCCGGCACTCCCCACTGGAAATGACGGTGCTGCCATGGCCTCACCGGCACCATCTCCTCTGACGGCTACGACACCACCAACTCTCCAGAGCTCGATGGACATCGACGCGAATGCGGTGCCTACCTCTGCCTTTCTTCAGACTGGCGCGACCTCGGACATCGAACATCCACATTCTGATTCAGAACAGCACCTCCGAAAGCAACGGTCGCCCAGAAAACGGAAGAAGAGGAGTCAAACGCCATCTGACGACACACTTCTTCATGTGGCATCACAGGCAGTGGAGCTGATACACGACAGTGATCTCCCTTCGAGCGTTCTGACGACAGGAGAGGCTGCTCCTGATGTCCCATCTGAAGAACGATCTCACACGAATATGAGGGATTCCAAGGAGGGTGCCTCCCTGGACCCCACTACAGCAGCGTCGCTACAACTCGCCCTCGAGGAGTGTGACAGTCGCTCACCGTCTGTTCCAGTCTCCTGGGCTGATGATATCGACGAAGGAGCAGTTCGAGATGGTGGTCCTCCCATCAGGCAGTGCCCCATGGAGGTGCCTGACCCACCTTCCAGCCAATGATTACGACAACGGTGACTACGTCAGATGTTACACGCCAGCCAGACATCTCTGCCGGGACATCTGTGCCAATGGTGGGAGCACGCCCCCAACATTACCGCATAGCGACGATGAATCTGGCCACCATTCGGGCCCCCCATAAACTGGCAATGTTCCGTGAGACCATTTATGCTGCTGATGTCGACATTGCCCTCCTCCAAGAAGTGTTTGTCGCCGATTTCCATGCCCCCACTGGCTACGTGGCACACATCTCCCATGCTTCTGACAACGGTAGTGGAGTTGCCATCCTCCTCCGTTCTGGACTCCCTGCTGAAGATGTAGTGTACCTTGCTAATGCTAGGGGTATGGCTCTCACGCTGTTCGGCGTCCGTATCCTCAATGTATATGCGCCGTCCGGCTCCAGTCGACGTCGTGATCGACACACTTTCTTTGCTGACGAGGTAACGCCGCTGTTTGAGGGTCCCCTAGATGATATGGTCCTCGGTGGCGATTTCAACTCCACGCAAAGGCCTGAAGATCAATTACCGCATCATTCCCCTTGTGCGGCCCTCTCCGTCATCATCGACAGACTCCAGCTTGTTGACACATGGACAAAGGTGCATGGCACCCGTGCAGGTTTCACATATTATACGGCGCATTCATCTAGTCGTCTCGATCGTATATACCTCACACGTTCCCTTGCTGCCGACACTCGACATGCCGAAGTATGGCCTCTGGCTTTCTCTGACCATGACGCCTACATCTGCGATGTCGTCCTCGCCCGCCAACAAGTGTGGCACAGCCGCGGCTTGTGGAAATTCAACGTTTCCCACCTGACTGTCCCTGACTGCCGACGAATCGTTGAGGATGCGTGGGCCCTCTGTCATCGTCGTCGCCCCGCCTACGCATCCACCTTATCGTGGTGGGTATCATGCGCGAAACCAGCTCTGCGCAGGGCGCTGATAGGATATGGCAAAGACTTCAAAGCCTGGCAAGCGAGCACCATGAACTTTTATTATGCAGTCCTTCGTGACTGCACTTCGATGGCCTTCTCTCCTGATCGTCAGATGATGGTGCATCGTGCTAAAGCGCAGATCACTTCCCTCACGCGACGGCGCTTAGAAGGGACTCTTGTCAGATCCTGCACCCGTGACCATATGCCTCATGAAACGCCATCGATGTACCACCTTCTCAGGGAACGCCGACGTCGTCGTCGAACCCTCATCCACGATCTCACAGATGCGGAAGGACGACGACACACTACGCAATGCGACATTGGTCACGCTTTCTATTCTCATTTCCGTCAACTGTTCGCTGCCGTCCCTCATCACCTTAATTGAGGAGGTGGCAGCAATGACTGTCAACACCATGCCAGAGGATGTGGCTCAAGAACTTCAGGAACAAGTGACCTCTGATGAAGTCCTAGATGCAATCAAGGTGGGGGCTGCCAACAAGTCCCCTGGACCTGACGGCCTCCCCCTCGACTTTTACAAGTATTTTAGCTACCTTTTGTTACCTGCTTGGACGTCCATCTGTCGTGAATTGATGTCACTCACAACGATGATCCCAGCCACCTTCCTTGATGGGGTCATCATCCTGGTCCCTAAGCCACATGGGCGATCACGGATCTGTGATTACCGGCCCATCACTCTACTCAACAGTGACATGAAAATTTTCACCCGTTTGTTGGCCTCACGCCTCAAGAAGGCAGCAAGATCCGTCACCTCCCTTGATCAGACTTCGTTGGGCGGTGACAACAACATCCATACGGCCCTTTGCCGTTATAGGGACATGATTGCGCTCGCGCGCTCGCGACATTTACCTGGCGCATTGGCATCGCTTGACTTCCGTCAAGCTTTCGACCGTGTCGACCATACTTTTCTGAAATCGGTCCTCCAACACATGGGTTTTCCGGTTCGTACAATCACCGTGGTAATGCGGCTCTTGAGCGGCGCAACTTCAAGAATACTCTGTAATGGTCGCCTCACCGCGCCTCTAGCGATCGAGCGCTCTGTCCGACAGGGATGCCCACTTTCCACGATACTGTATGCTTTGGCATTAGAGCCCCTCCTACAGGGGCTTCGCCAACGCCTGGTGGGCCTGACATTGCATGGGCACCGCTTCTGTTGTACAGCCTATGCTGACGATCTAGTCCTCTACCTCCACAATGAAGACGATGTTCGCGCTGCTCTGACTTGGGTGACGACTTATGGGGAGGCATCGGGCAGTTCTCTTAACATTTCCAAATCGAAGGTTCTGCTCATTGGTGAGGGTCTACCAGAAAGATCTGTCGCTCCTCTAAGTGTGGCCACCAGCGTCCGCTGTTTGGGCATTGATTTTATGAATGACCTCCGTCGCTCAGCGGCAACCAACGGTCGACGTCTCCTACAAACGATCAGGGCTGGCCTTGTGGACCACCGGCTTCGATCCCTCGACATTATACAGCGCGCGCAATACGTGAATGTTTATCACGCCTCACGCATCCCCCATGTGGCACAAGTGTTCCCGGTTCCGATTACCCTCGCACGTCGTATGTTGATGGCGATGGGATCCTTTGTCTGTGCCGGGATGTTATTTAAAGTTCAATATTCCTCCCTTGCCCTCCCGCGGGAGCGTGGTGGAGTGGGCTTATTCCATGTGCCAGACAGAGTTACCGCACTTTTTGTTAGCTCCCAATTGAAAGTCTGGCGTCGCTGCCCGACGAGCCTGACCGGACTGCTTTTGCGTGAATACGCACCAGTCTCCATGTCAGCCCCGGTCATGTTATCCGACATTCCACCCCCCTTTTATCACTTTCGGTACTTCTTCTTTGAAATCAGTTACATTCTGCACTCCTTACCCCTTCTCCGTATACTCCAGACAAAGACTGTATACGACACCTTACAAATGTGTCAAACCCCCAACCCCATTGAACACAAGTTTCCCCAGATCATATGGCGCCGTGTGTGGAAAGCAGTGCATGCTGGTTACCTCGACACCAGCGTTCAGTCCACCTGGTATATCACCGTCAATGGCAAACAGGTCAACCAGTCTCGTTTGCACCGCATCCGCCTTGCTGACACACCACTCTGTGTTCACTGTGGTGTAGAGGACACGGACGCTCATCGGTTCTCATGTGGTCCGTCTGCTGACGTCTGGAGGCTCGCGCAGCGTATCCTGGCTTTCCTCACCCGACAGCCGCCTGCTCAGATTATTTTCCTGACGCTTCTATTCCCGGATGTGATTCATTACCCCACAACAAAAACTAATGCCGTGAATTGGATACGCGGTCATACAGTCCGCTACCTTTTTGGGCCCGATGAGAAATCAGAACTAGGTTATTGGACGTACCTTAACGATCGACATTGTGCACTTGTTCGCAACCCCAGATACAAGCAGTTCTTTTCCAATTTTCTACGGAGCGCCTTTCATGACCCGCCTTCCAGCTGGAACGTCCAAGCCATGAGATGCTGATGCTTTTTTGCCGATATGATGTTCTGAACGTACTACACACGGAATCCCCACTAAAATTTCGAGAAGACACGTTTGGATGTTCCGCCAATCAGACGGCGCAAGCGACTCCTAGAATTCTGGTGCAACGACTGCCATAATACAAAAAAAAATGAATAAATAAAAACATACATACAAAAAAAAAAAACAAAGAAAAATAAAGAAAACAAAAACGCAATACAATAAACTAAAAAAAAAAAAGGGGATGGATGACCATAGATGTTAAGTCCCATAGTGCTCAGAGCCATTTGAACCATTTTTTTTTAATACAACCTCCCTTTTACGTAAATGATTAAAATTGTTGTAGCCTAAGAATCCCATACGGTGTTATTTGAAAATGGTATATACTTTACATTATGCTGCTTCATACAACAGTTTCTTAATCATAAAAACCAACAGATAATAAGTAGAGTTAAGTATATGAGAACGAAGTATGACATTACATAAGTATTGATTTATTTTGCATATAAAGGAGTAATAATCAGTGTATTTAGACAGAAGTTTGAAGTTTCAGAATTTCTTCCACTGGTAACCTACTGAAACACGACCTGTCACTTATTACTGTATAGTTCCACCTGTCACTTCCTACAGTCCGACCTGCATTCTCATAGATATCTGCAACGCTTTCAGTCTCAGTTTCTGTAGGCCACTCTTCAGCTCTCTTACGAATATCTTCATTTTGCTTCAGTCTTTCTTCATTCTGTTCTGTAGGCCACTCGTCATTCATCTTACGAATATCTTCCTCTTGCTTCAGTTTTTTTTTTTATTTGGATCTTCCCCAGTCACACACTTAGTTAGTTTGCATGGTAACTGGGATATTGGGAATAACGTAATTTTTGCTGTGTTTATGGGTACGTCTACTCATTTCGTATAAATTGTAAGTATGTTATTCTCTTCAAAGTGATTGGTGCAGACTACGAATCACCTGGAATGTACCTAGGCTTTTCCCGGAATTACTCTGTTCGTGTCTCTCTGTTCTCTTGGGAACCATAACGCAGTGGTGTCGCTTTCATCGCCGTGGAACGATACCCGTTTGCATATCCTGGGTCATAGTACATGTCTGACAACTCACAAATGTTACTTAATTAATAACAACACAATTTATTGTAGTCTATGTTATCGCCCTCTGCTTCTGTCTCGTACACTACGCTGAAGAGCCAAAGAAACTGGTACACCTGCCTAATGTCGTGTAACGCCCCCGCGAGCACGCAGAAGTGCCGCAACACGACGTAACAAGGACTCAACTAATGTCTGAAGTAGTGCTGCAGGGAACTGACTCCATGAATCACGCAGGGCTGCCCACAAATCCGTGAGTGTACGAGGGGTGTAGATCTCTTCTGAAGAGCACGTTGCAAGCCATCCCAGATGTGCTCAATAATGTTAATGCCTGGGGAGTTTGCTGGCCAGCGGAAGTGTTTAAACTCAGAAGAGTCTTCCTGTAACCACTCAGCAGCAACACTGGATGTGTGTCGCATTGTCCTGCTGGAATTTCCCAAGTCCGTCGGAATGCACAATAGACGTGAATGGATGCGGGTGATCCAACTGGATGTTTACGTATGTATGAGAGTCGTATGTAGACGTATCAGGGGTCCCATATCATTCCAACTGCACACGCCCCTCACCATTATAGAGCCTACAACAGCATGAATACTCCGCTGCCTACGTGTAGGGTCCATGGATGCATGAGGTTGTCCCCATACTCGTACACGTCCATCCGCTCTACACAATTAGAAACGAGACTCGTCTGACCAGGCAACACGTTTCCAGTCATCAACAGTCCGATGTCGGTGTTGACGGGCCCAGGCAAGGCGTAAAGCTTTGTGTCGTGCAGTCGTGAAGGGTACATGAGTGGACCTTCGGCTCCGAAAGCCCAGACTGATGATGTTTCGTTGAACGGTTCACAGGCTGACATTTATTGATGGCCCAGCATTGAAATTTGCAGCAATTTGCGGTAGGATTGCACTTCTGTCACGCTGAATGACTCTCTTCAGTCTTAGTTGGTCCCGTTCTTGTAGGATTTTTTTCCACCCTCGACGATTTTAGAGATTTGATGTCTTACCGGATTCTTGATATTCACGGTACACTCGTGAAATGGTAGTACGGGAAAATGTCCACTTTATCGCTACCTTGGAGATGCTGTGTCCCACAGCTCATGTGCCAACTGTAACACCATGTCCAAACACAATTAAATCTTGATTACCTGCCATTGTAGCAGCAGTAACCGATCTAGCAACTGCGCCAGACACTTGTCTTATATAGGCGTTGCCGACCGCAGCGGCGTATTCTGCATCTTTACGTATTTCTGCATTTGAATACTCATGCCTATACCAGTTTCTTTGGCGCTTCAGTGTATATTGTCTGCATACATTTTTTTCCCTCTGTACTTTGCCACTGGGACTTAACATCTATGGTCATCAGTCCCCTAGAACTTAGAACTACTTCAACCTAACTAACCTAAGGACATCACACAACACCCAGTCATCACGTTTTATTTGTAGCCAGGAAGCTAAATACAAATTTTCTTAGATTTGACTTCAAACACGCTTTCTTAATGAAATATTTTCATGAAAATGTTTATCCCCTATTTCCTATTTCACCTTCTTCGGTGCGAATTTCCTAAAACACAGCAACACTTTTTTTTTAAATTTCAGACACGGAACCAAATTAACAATTTTCATAATTTTAGCTTCAAAAAATCTTCCATCCTCTATTTAGGTGAGGAATTTCAAAACATCCGTTTCTAGACGTTGCCTATACCCACTGAAAATTTCAAGTTTCTGTTCTGAGACGTTTCGCCTGGGCGATAAGTCATTCGGTCAGTCACTCAGGACATTTCCTTTTGTATACAGGGATGTCAATCATTAATTTGTTTCATGTATGCAGTTTAATTTGTAGCTTCCCATTCTCACGCTATCTTTAATAATGTTTCTGCAATAACGCATTAGTAAGAAAACTCGCCATTTAGAGATATCACTGGTCTTTGGTTGTGTATAACACAGTTACTAGACGTTGCCCATCTCACAACAATCGAGGTTTGTATTTCCCAGGATACAGTCTGCGTCGGTAGCACGCTGGCCGTCTTCACAGCTTTGCCACTTCTCATGTCTCTGGTTCGTGAAAAGTGCGACTTGGCATAAACGCCACTTACATGGAAGCGTTCTCTTAAGTATCGGTATATCAGATTTCGACAATTCGTCGCAAAATATCGATATTTTCGATGTTCCGATTTTCGATTTACCAAAATGAGTGATTCTTATTTGAGAAAAGTTGATAGGTTTGACGCAGGAGTACGTGTTATTTAAGTTTTTTTGTTTTCGATGTATGCGTCGCTTTTGTACACACAGGTTTTTTCAGTTCATTTGTTGCGTATTTTACAGCACAACTTTTTAGGGGATTGACATTAGAAAGTATGTGAGGGCAACACGGATGCGTTCAACTGAACACCGTAATTCGCGGAGAAGTCCAGCGTTGTCTTTTATCCGAGAGCGTATGTTAAATGATGGCCAACTTCGCCAAAAGCTCACAGCCGTCGCCCACAGAATTGGCCCACAAGGGTAGCTAGAAAACTCACAAAAATTGTTCTGTCCGTAGGTGTTGGAATTAAAACTGCTAGAATAAACGATTGAGGATGTGGGCCCGACGCGATGTGCAGCGCTTTTTATCCAAAAAGAAAGAACACCTAATTTCAAGCGGCCTTTGGTTTATCTCTGGCAAATGGGAATTTCCTCTATACTACGACTGCAGTTCTTAGAAGTAAAGTCCTTATTGATGTTTGAATGTAATTTATTAATTGCATCATTTTTCAATGTTTTAGTATAAATATCTATTAATATTTATAAACCTACAAACGTTTTTACTTTTTACTTGCGCAACGGTTTGATTGTTGTATGATCTAATCTGACTGCAGAAGGGAATTTTAATATAACAATCTGCGACACGCATCGTCTATTCTTGAACACTGAATCCCATATGTTTACGTGTTTATATTTTTATTTGGGGTAGAGTAGATCAGGGGCAGAGTGGGCAGGGTTCGTGCTTGGAGGCCTGGTCACGGTGTCCCCGTCTCCTGACAGGAGAAGGGAGAGGCAGCGGAAAGGAAACGTTGTACATATATGTTATTCTTTTTTATTTTTTGTAATTTATTTAATTTTAATGTTCCAGAAAAAATCACATATGAAGAAGAAAGGAAGGAAATATAGGGCCGAAGTGAGATCCTCGTCACTTCACTGGGAGTTATACCCAGTCCCGTGAAATTACGTAAACCTGCGACTCCCCAACGCTTCGGGGTGGGGTCGTCAAATATGCTGCCTAAAACTTCGAAAAGTGCATTTTGTATTTAGAGTGACGTCGGATAATTTCGTGTTATTCTAGTAGATAATGCCAATAGTCCACGCCCGATATCACGACCCGCGAGAGGACGTAGTGCGATGCGTGTCCTCCAATCCAGCGGATTGCCGACGTTTTCTGTGAGTGGAACAAGAGATCGTCTAGGAAAATAAAGCGTCCGTCGTGATCGTGGATTCGGAGGTACGCCGGAGGAGTGCCACGATTCGTTGCGTCATCCGCCAAACATCCTTTGCCTCACCGCACTGCAGAGAATATTCGTCGGTGTCCTGCATACCACATATAAGGCAGAGTGGGGAATCTACCATGAGAACAATCGTTGACGGATGAATGTTTTGGGGTTAATTAATGTATACCAAGACGATCTCGCTGCCGTGGTGAGGAGAGCTCGCCAAATCTGTCGCCATTTCCTCGTTGGATATTTAAGTTCGATAACGTTTCTGCCATGATGACGCCTCAAGTATCGATATATCTCACGGGTATTGGGGATCCTTGTAGAAGGTATATGTGACTGCACATAACTAAAACCGAGAAAGAATCGCGTGGCGTGAGAAAAAGAAGGCGATATTGTGCCTACCGCCACCGGTGGTTCAAAGGACAGGGTAACAAGTACATTCAGGATCGCCGACGTGATGGCGTGTTGCCGTTGGTTCCATGTCAGTATCGTCGTTCACAGGTATAGATCTAGAGAGTTGTTCCGCACATTCCTCAGATTAAGTCCCCCAGAACGGTGTGGGAGGGTTAAAGTCTCGTTTTGACCTTAAACAACACCCCTTGGCTCACAGTATCCAAAGGCCGCCATTAATCTGCTAGGAGTGCCATGTGGCATTGGCAGTACCTGTGCCAGTGTGGCAGTCGCGAGGCGAGACGAATATTAATGCATTCTACCTCTGGAGCAGGTAGTGCGTTCGAAGTGAATTGCTGCGCATGTGCAGTCGGATGAGCTGGAGCAGACGTCGTAGCTCACCGCCGCTGATTGCCGTTGCGATCGGGTGAACATTACTCCTAAGCATCGCAAGATGTCCACCGTCGTAAACGGACTGTGCAGACAGTCCAGCCCTCGTCCGCTGCGCATAACCTTGGTTTTATTCACGCTGACCGTGCTCCCCGCCACTATTGAATGGCAACCACCTTACGTACTTCGTTCTCCTACGGGACGAGTGCCACCAAGTCGTCGGCATATGCACGGCATTTGAAGGAACTCGCACGGAGTCTGACGCCTATAAGAGTCCGTCGAAAAGTCTGCATCAGTGGTTCGAGCGCTATTGCAAACAGCATCGTCGACAAGGGACATCCTTGCCTAACCGATCTGCAGACAGCAATCCTTCCTACCTCCATGCCACTGACTCTCACAGTCGAAGGAGGCTCATGAGCAAAGGAGGCTCATGAGGATGGTAATAAAATTCTGAGACATCGCCATGCGTCGCATGGTCGACTCAAGGAAATCATGGTTGGTCCTGTCAAAGGCACGATCAAAATCCACTGATACGAACGCCGCTCGGATGCGACAACCTTCCGTCAGGGAAATTATGTCACGATGTTCGGCTAGGATAGAATGAATGTTGCTCCGAACCCCTAGACAAGTGGTAATGTCTTCGATATTACAGTCTTAATTATGATTAAGGAAAGGCAAACCTACTTTTGTAGCATTTGTAGACTTGGAGAAAGCTTTTGACAATGCTGACTGGAGTACTCTCTTTCAAATTCTGAAGGTTGCAAGGGTAAAATACAGGGAGCGAAAGGCAATTTACAATTTGTACAGAAATCAGATGGCAGTCATAAGAGTCGAGGAGCATGAAAGGGAAGCAATGGTTAGGAAGGGAGTGAGGCAGGGTTGTACTTTCCCCCTGATGTTATTCAATCTGTCTATTGAGCAAGCACTGAAGGAAACAAAAGAAAAATTCGGAGTAGGCATTAAAATCCATGGAGAAGAAATAAAAACTTTGAGGTTCGCCGATGACATTGTAATTCTGTCAGAGACAGCAATGGGCTTGGAAGAGCAGTTGGACGCAATGGACAGTGTCTTGAAAGGAGGATATAAGATGAACATCAACAAAAGCAAAACGAGGATAATGGAATGTAGTCGAATTACGTCGAGTGATGCTGAGGGAATTAGATTAGAAAATGGGACACTTACAGTAGTAAGGAGTTTTGCTATTTGGGGAGCAAAATAACTGATGATGGTCGAAGTAGAGAGGATATAAAATGTAGACTGGCAATGGCAAGGAAAGCCTTTTCAAGACGACAAATTTGTTAGCATCGAGTATTCATTAACGTGTTAGGAAGTCGTTTCTGAAAGTATTTGTATGGAGTATAGCCATGTATGGAAGTGAAACGTGGACGATAAATAGTTTGGACAAGAAGAGAATAGAAGCTTTCGAAATGTGGTGCTACAGAAGAATGCTGAAGATTAGATGGGTAGATCACGTAACTAATGAGGAGGTATTGAATACAATACGGGAGAAGAGGAGTTTGTGGCACAACTTGACAAGAAGAAGGAACCGGATGGTAGGGCATGTTCTGAGGCATCAAGGGATCACAAATTTAGCATTGGAGGGCAGCGTGGAGGGTAAAAATCGTAGAGGGAGACCAAGAGAGGAATACACTAAGCAGATTCAGAAGGCTGTAGGATGCAGTAGGTACTGGGAGATGAAGAGGCATGCACAGGATAGAGTAGCATGGAGAGCTGCATCAAACCAGGCTCAGGACCGAAGATCACAACAACAACAACAACAACAACAACATTACAGTCTTGAGCCTTGCCGCCAACATTCGCGCATAGATCTTATGGTCAGTATTGAGCATTGTGAGCTGTCGAAATTGATGGGCGCTGACACTCCCTGCCGATTTCGGTATTGGTGTAAGCAGTCCCGCCTAGAATTACGACGGAACGTACGTGTCAGGGTTCAAAATGGCTCTGAGCACTATGGGACTCAACTTCTGAGGTCATCAGTCCCCTGGAACTCTAAACTACTTAAACCTAACTAACCAAAGGACATCACACACATCCATACCCGAGGCAGGATTCGAACCTGCGACCGTAGCTGTCTCGCGGCTCCAGACTGTAGCGCGTAGAACCGCACGGCCACTCCGGCCGGCGTACGTGTCAGGGCTCAATAATTCATTATACATCATCAATTGAAACATCATTAAATCTCCAATTTTGCGATAAAATTCGAGTGTCAATCCATCCGGCTCAGGGGGTTTATGCACCGCACCTTTCGTGAGTGCCCTCCGTACGTCATCTTCCGTTAGGGGTTCCAATAACGGCTCTGCATCGGACCATCCGTTTGCATCTGTCACAAAATTTCTTCTCCTGTCTGATTGTCCGTCGGCATCCCAGTGAAAAGGAGGCGGTAATGCTCCAGAAACCCAGCTGCAATGTCCTGTTGTGACGTCAAGGGCTGACCATCGTCATCATGGAGCACTGTGATCAAGGATAGGCGATTACGCGCATGTCCCTTGGACACATGATGCATACTAATACGTTCTCCATCGACGTTGTCCAAGCACCGAGCACGGATCGAAAGTCCCTGCAGTCTACGTCTCGTGATCGATAAAATGCACGGCTGAATGCAATGGACTTCCGCTTCACGCTCGAGCGATTGTGCCCTGGAGGACAGGTCACGGAGCACCATGTAATAATAATCAAGTGTGTCTCAGAGTCATTTCGCTTTTCCCTTGGCATACGTTATGAGTGCTTTTCGTATCGCCGGTTTTGCACATTGCAGCCACCGTGAAAGAACCGGTGCATCGGGAGACGGCGAGTGGATATCTGCCATGTTTCTTCGATCCGCTGGTGACGTTCTGGATCCAGCAATAAGGATGAATTACGTTTCCACGAACTACAGCTTCGCCAGACCGGCTGCGCGGGAGGGTTAACGTACGTAAATATGCAAGGTGATACGTAAAAGCTGTGGCCATCTTTCAGCAGGCAACAAGTGATCTCTTAATCTATCAGAAACATAAATCCGACCCAGCCCGCTCGTCGAGTGGCTAGCGAAAAACGTAGCCCTCTCGCTGCCCACGGATCATTTCCCAAGTGTCCATTAGTGCCATGTCTATGCACATCGTGTGCAATGCGTAGCAGGAGCTGAAAGTAGGGGTTTGACCCTTCGGTGTGAGAACACAGTTAAAATCCCCTCCTACCACGATGTGGTCATATCTCCCATGGAATAGGGGCGCTATCTCCTTCGAGTAGAATCGCCCCCACGCCCGTCGTTTGTCTGATCCGGAGGGTGTATAGATGTTGAAAATACCAATGCCGTTGACGGACATCCCCAAACCCCGAGCCGAAGGAAGGTAATCGAGGTCACACATCGTAATCCCTTCCCGGACTAATATCGCTGTGCCACGTCCTCCGTCTGTAGTCGGCGCCAGGTAAGTGTTGTAACCACTGCACCAGCAGAATACCCATGTCTGTGGCGTATATCACGTCCCGGAAAAGTTGCATCTTTGCAGTCGAAGTGTTCACACCTTATACGCTTGGTCCGTTGTCGTTGCCATGCTCCTGTCACGTCACTGTCAACTCCAGCGGCCTTAGCTCACTGTTCGTGCTCGGAGGGGTGCCCACCAACGGGCTGCCCCCCGTTGTTTTCGTTTCGTGGTGTGCATCAATTTCGGGTGCCAATTGCTGCATCTCTTCGACTGGTTCTGCCGAGTCACAGTGGTCTTCAGTCCCAGAAGCGTCCTCAAGATGCATGTGGCTGTCGGGACATTGTCCCTGACTCCTCCGTCGGCAGTACCGCGTCAATCGTTGTCAATGAAGAGGGACCGTGTGAAAGACAGGGAATCCGGTCAATATCTGAAGGAATCCTTTGACGCCCTCTAAAGGCACGTGTTCCGTGTCAGACAGTTCTTCTGCTAGGATAACTTCCGTGTCCCCTAGGCTAAGGAGGGACGTGTCACCCGAACTACGGCGACGCTTTTTGCGACACTTCGGCGATCGTTTTTTTTTTTTTTTTTTTTTCGCGCCCTGCCCTCTGCCGCCGTAGGCGATGCTTCATTGTGTCCATCGAGCGTTTGTTGATCTGTTGCTGCCGCCACTGTGTCGACCTTCACTTCCACTCCGCGTGCTACATGTGAGGATGCAGAAGGTTCCTTCCCCATCTGACGTGGCGTGGCTGTAGGGACATTCTCCGTGTCACCGCCATGCTCCCCTAACTCGGTCCGCTCTTGCATCAGCACATCCTTGTCACGCTCCGTACTCGACAACACCTCCCGGCGAGCCACCGACACGTACGTAATCGGCAGTTGCGTGGGACCTTCTCGCTGTGACGCTTCTCCATGTAGCAGCTGCATGACGCGGCGTTGTATGCACTCCGAGCGGATACGTCCTTCTCCACTACAGCCAATATATAAAGAAGAAGGGATATGTTTGTTAAGGACGACACCGTTTAGCACGGGATAGGTGCTAAAACTTGCCCAATGTTCAGGCGTATGACCGAGTACCGTTCCATATAGCCGCAGCGATTCAATAACCGTCGATTCTGTTACCTCAAACGGCAATTCAGAGATCCGAATGGCCCTCGCTCCCACGCCTAAAGGAGCTACTGTTACATCGCCGATACGGCCATCAGAATGTCGAAATTTAAATCCTCTTTGAGCAGCGGCGAGAGTTCTTTCACTCGCAGCTTCATCGGTCATCTTGACGTACATTGTATTGCTTACAATAGATAGGTGTATTCCAATTAGGTCTGCAACAGTTAAAGGAACTTCTTTCGCCAAAAAACACTCTATTTTGAAAGCTTCGGGCCCCGCCTTCTCGTTATCAAAAATAAATTGGAGCGTAGTCTTTCAAAGAATGTGTGCCATGGCGATCTAGTCAGACAACAACATGGGCGAGTACCGGCAGAGTAAACACTTCCTCGTCCAGTCGCGCCTGCGCCACCGCCTAAAGCAGACTCACCACTAAGCCACCCGCCATACAATAAATGAAGCCGATGACGGCCAATGGTCCCAAGTCCGAACTCTTGTGAGAATCGACGAGACACCACGAGTAATGAGGTAAAAGAGCAGGGGCATTACATCAGTAATGTGTGTTACAAGTTGTGAATTTGGGTCTGACGGGAGGCGTACTAGGGTATATCGTGAGGTTGTGGTGACCACAGTGTCCGGATGGTGTAGCGGCAGCGCATCTCCCTTGTAAACAGCTGACCTCGGTTTGAACCTCGGCCCGCCACAGATTTTCATTTTGACCCGTTGATATAAATAAATGCCCTTTGGCAGCTAATGTCCTTAATGTCCTTGCATGTTGAGTCATAGTGGCCGCAGGAGACACATGGCGTTTGTTCTTTTGGACATGACGAAAGATGAGACAACCCCCCCCCCCCCTCCCCCAAATATATATAAGTTTCGGATGAGATTATCTCGAAAACTATACATCGGGTAAAAAGTTCGTATGGTCAAAGGGGGACATCAAATGATACTACAAGTAACCTCCAGTCCCCGCCCCCTTGGGTGGTGTGGGGGGAAACTTTTATATCTTAAATGGAAACACCCATTTTTTATTGCAGATTCGGATTCTCCATAAAAAAAGTAATCAAGTTTCGTCTGAAACATTTTTTAAACTATTGACAGATGGCGCTGAAATTGAGAAAAAAGTAAAATTGGGGAAGAACTGTGATTTATTTAGAATTATCGTAGAAAGACGCATCAAATCGATAAAAATATGTGCACCAATTATTTCGTTACGCAAAAATAAGCTATCTTTGTACAAAATGATCCTACTTTTAGCGTTACTCAGGAACAACGACATGGACGTAGTAGAATGATGTTCCCATGGGATGATTCATTGGTGTGAGTCCCCTTGCCTCTCACAATTTGGAGTGCTTAACTAATGAAATTAGCCACGAAGACATTGTTCAAAATTATCACAATTTGCTTCAATGCAAAGCCAATCGTCTGCGATAGTTGTCCACAGTTTTCAGCAGCACATCCAGTGGTATGGCTACACACGCTCTTCGAATGCGTTGCTTCATATCGTTTCTGGTTGTGGTCTGTCTTTCATAAACAATATTTTTTAAATAACCTCACAAGAAAAAAATCAGATGTTAGGTCTGGTGGACGTGGAGGCCACTGAATTGGTCCGCCGCGTCCTATGTACCGATCAGGCTATCGTAAATTTGAAACGTTCCGCACATTTTTAGCATAATGGGGAGCTGCTCTATCCTGTTGGAAGCACATTCGTTGTCTAGTTTCTAAATCAACATCTTCCATTACCTCCAACAAATCATCGCGGAGAAGTTGTAAATAAGATTCCCCAGTAACATTTCGGTCATAAAATACGGTCCTATCAAGTAATCGTTTAAAATTACACACCAGACAATTAACGATCATTTGTCTGCACGTGTGGATTGACATGGGACCAATAGAGAGAATCATGACGATTTAATTCGCCATCGTTATTGATTGTGGCGTCATCGGTGAACATAACGTATGTAGAAAATCATTGTCATCTCTTATCACTTCCAAAGCCCACTGGCAGAAATCCAAGCGTATTTGTATATCTTTCGGCGTTAATGCCTGTGTCAGTCTGATATGATATGCATGATATTTATGTGCCTTCAAAAACCTCAAAACAGTTTATTACGGTTTTCCAGTTTGTCTCTGAATCGCAGGACAACTAATTTCGGGATCCAGTTGAACACAGGCGAGAATGGTAAGGCTACGAGCGTCATTTTCATTGTATTCGCGATGACAAGGTGGACGGTGTATGTATCCATTTTGAGCTCATTGGGTGCAATTTCAAATAATGTTTTCGCCTGGTTGTCGTCTGCTCGGGAAACGATCCCCATACAATTGTTATGGCATTCACCTAAAATTAACATCGTATCAACAATCTTTGTAGGGGGATAGTGAGTCATGTTTCGTTAAAAAATAATTTACTTTCATCATTCGATGTTTAAGGATCACAATCTGAAAGTGAAGTGACGACTAATCGCATTGCAGTGACCTTTATACTGAGCCATAGTTCGCAGTTTGGCCACAGTAGCGTCACAGTCGGGTGAGTAATGCAACTGTGAATACACTCCTGGAAATAGAAAAAAGAACACATTGACACCGGTGTGTCAGACCCACCATACTTGCTCCGGACACTGCGAGAGGGCTGTACAACCAATGATCACACGCACGGCACAGCGGACACACCAGGAACCGCGGTGTTGGCAGTCGAATGGCGCTAGCTGCGCAGCATTTGTGCACCGCCGCCGTCAGTGTCAGCCAGTTTGCCGTGGCATACGGAGCTCCATCGCAGTCTTTAACACTGGTAGCATGCCGCGACAGCGTGGACGTGAACCGTATGTACAGTTGACGGACTTGGAGCGAGGGCGTATAGTGGGCATGCGGGAGGCCAGGTGGACGTACCGCCGAATTGCTCAACACGTGGGGCGTGAGGTCTCCACAGTACATCAATGTTGTCGCCAGTGGTCGGCGGAAGGTGCACGTGCCCGTCGACCTGGGACCGGACCGCAGCGACGCACGGATGCACGCCAAGACCGTTGGATCCTACGCAGTGCCGTAGGGGACCGCACCGCCACTTCCCAGCAAATTAGGGACACTGTTGCTCCTGGGGTATCGGCGAGGACCATTCGCAACCGTCTCCATGAAGGTGGGCTACGGTCCCGCACACCGTTAGGCCGTCTTCCGCTCACGCCCCAACATCGTGCAGCCCGCCTCCAGTGGTGTCGCGACAGGCGTGAATGGAGGGACGAATGGAGACGTGTCGTCTTCAGCGATGAGAGTCGCTTCTGCCTTGGTGCCAATGATGATCGTATGCGTGTCTGGCGCCGTGCAGGTGAGCGCCACAATCAGGACTGCATACGACCGAGGCACACAGGGCCAACACCCGGCATCATGGTGTGGGGAGCGATCTCCTACACTGGCCGTACACCTCTGGTGATCGTCGAGGGGACACTGAATAGTGCACGGTACATCCAAACCGTCATCGAACCCATCGTTCTACCATTCCTAGACCGGAAAGGGAACTTGCTGTCCCAACACGACAATGCACGTCCGCATGTATCCCGTGCCACCCGACGTGCTCTAGAAGGTGTAAGTCAACTACCCTGGCCAGCAAGATCTCCGGATCTGTCCCCCATTGAGCATGTTTGGGACTGGATGAAGCGTCGTCTCACGCGGTCTGCATGTCCAGCACGAACGCTGGTCCAACTGAGGCGCCAGGTGGAAATGGCTTGGCAAGCCGTTCCACAGGACTACATCCAGCATCTCTACGATCGTCTCCATGGGAGAATAGCAGCCTGCATTGCTGCGAAAGGTGGATATACACTGTACTACTGCCGACATTGTGCATGCTCTGTTGCCTGTGTCTATGTGCCTGTGGTTCTGTCAGTGTGATTATGTGATGTATCTGACCCCAGGAATGTGTCAATAAAGTTTCCCCTTCCTGGGACAATGAATTCATGGTGTTCTTATTTCAGTTTGCATGAGTGTAGTTCCCTAACGAGATTTTAATACCATTGCACCTCCCTCCCTCAAAAACTATGGCGGATAGGATACATTTAAAAAAAAAAAGCTTAATTTGGCGTAATGAAAGAATTGGTGGACATTTTGTATCGATTTGATGCGTCCTTCTTGGATCATTCTAAATAAATCGGAGTTCGTCCCTAGTTTTAATATTTCTTGATTTAGCCCCATCTGTCAATGGTTTAAGAAAAGTTTCAGATAAAACTTCATTACTTTTTTATCGAAAATCCGAATGTCCAATAAAAATGGGTGTTTCCATTTAAGATTTAAAAGTTGACCCCCGCCCCACCCAAGGGGACGGAGCCTGGAGGTCACGTGTAGTATCATTTGATGTCCCCCTTTGAGCTTACGAACTTGTCTTACCCACTATTATTACCCGATGTATAGTTTTCGAGATAACCGCATCCGAAACTTCAGACGGACCACGCTGTATAAGTTTACTCCAGTTCCCAGAACTCCTGAAGGCAGACGACGACTGTGGATACGGTATCGCAGGCACAGTCCCACAGTCCCTTTGCCTGTTCAGAGGTGTCACTAAACACGCCCAAAGATGTAAACAACCATGCATGAGCAGCACTTACTAGACGGAGGGCGTCCGACAGCAGATCAGTTCCACTCATTCCACAGGAAGGAGGTACATGACTCGTGTTGTCTGTACTTCAACCATGCCTAGACGGTCAATACTGTGGTTCGATCGCGTCCGCATTGTTAATTTGTGCCAAGAAGGACTCTCAACAAGGGACGTGTCCACTCGTCTCGGATTGAACCAAAGAGATGTTGTTCGGACATGGAGGAGATACAGAGAGACAGGAACTGTCGATGACATGCCTCGCTCAGGCCGCTAAACGGCTACTACTGCAGTGGATGACCGCTACCTACGGATTATAACTCGGAGGGACCCTGACAACAACGCCACCATGTTCAGTAATGCTTTTCGTGCAGCCACAGGACGTCGTGTTACGACTCAAACTGTGCGCAGTTTGCTGCATGATGAGCAAATTCACTCCTCAACCAGACAATAGTCGGAGACGTGTTTGGAGGCAACCCGGTCAGGCTGAACTCTTTAGACACATCGTAGAGCGAGTGCAGCAAGGTGGAGGTTTCCCGCTGTTTTGGGGTGGCATTATGTGTGGCCGACGTACGCCGCTAGTGGTCACGAAAGGCGCCGTAACGGCTGTGCCATACGGAAATGACATACTTCGACCGGTAGTGCAACCATATTGGCTGCATATTGGCGAGGCATTCGTCTTCATGGACGTCAATTCGCGCTCCCATCGTGCACATCTTGTGAACGATTTCCCTCAGGATAACGACATCGCTCGACAACAGTGGCCAGTATGTTCTCCAGGCATGAACCCTATCGGACATGCTTGGGAAAGATTAAAAAGGGCGTGTTATGGACGACGTGTCCCATCACCGAATCGCCGTTAAGGAGTGGGACAATTTGGAGCAAGACTGCCTTGATAAACGTGTGGATAGTATGCCACGACGAATAGAGGCATGCATCAATGCAAGAGGATGCACAGCAATTTGGACCACCACATCTGAAGTTCTCGCTGTATGGTGGTACAACATGCAATGTAAATGATGTTTATGTTGTTCTCTATTACAATTTCAATTCTCTGTACAGGTTCCGAAACTTTTTTTTCATATATAAAGCGCCAAAGGAATTGGTATAGGCACGCGTATTCAGATAGAGATATGTAAACAGGCAATATACGGCGCTGCTACAATGGCAGGTTATCAAGATTTACATGAGTTTCAACGTGGTGTTAAAGTCGGCGCACTAGCGATGGGACAAAGCATCTTCGAGGTTGCGATGAAGTTGATGAAGTTGAGATTTCCCCGTGCGATCATTTCAGTAATGTACCGTGAATATCAGGAATCCGGTAAAACATTAAATCTGCGGCATCGCTGCGTCCGGAAAAATATCCTGCAAGTACGGGACTAACGACGACTAAAGACAATCGTTCAACGTGACAGAAGTCCAACCTTTCCGCAAATTGTTGCAGATTTCAGTGATGGGCCATCAACAAGTGTCAGCGTGCGAATCATTCAACGAAACATCATCGATATGGGCTCTCAGAGCCGAAGGCCCACTAGTGTACCCTTGATGATTGCACGACACAAAGCTTTACGCCTCACCTGGGCCCGTCAACACCGACATTGGATTGTTGATGAATGGAAACTTTTCGCCTGGTTGCACAAGACTCGTTTCAAATTGTATCGAGTGGATGAACGTGTAAGGCTATGGAGACAACCTCATGAATCTCTGGACATTGGTGTCAGCAGGGGGCTGTTCAAGCTGGTGGAAGCTCTGTAGTGGTGTGGATACGTCTAGATACGACTCTGGGAGGTGACGCGTACGTAAGCATCCTATTTGATCACCTACATCCACTCATGTCGATTGTGCATTCCGACGGACTTGGGCAATTCCAGCAGCACAATGTGACACTGCACACGTCCAGATTGCTACAAAGCGGCTCCAGGAACACTCTTCTGAGTTTAAACACTTCCGCTGGCCACCAACCTCCCCAGACAGGAACATTTTTGAGCATATCTGGAATACCTTGCAACGTGCTGTTCAGGAGGGATCTCCAGACTCTTTCGAATTTATGGACAGCCCTGCAGGAATCATTGTGTCAATTCCCTCCAGCACTACTTCAGACAATAGTCTTGTTTCGGCACTTTTGCGTGTTCGTAGGGGCCCTATACGACCCCAGCTAAATTCTAGGTAAACAATATATTTAAACATTGCTTAGTACGTCATCGTATATTGCGATTATTATATAAAGAAGTGTACTTTTATTACTTTTTGGAGAAATATATCGGCTATAATGTCCAATGTTTATTTTTGTTTGTTACATATTTCAGAATTACTAACAACAACGTAACGCTTATTTTCGAACTTTTTTGTGTTGATTTTTGGCTTCAAATCACGTATTAAAAGTAATACATCGTCAAATGTAAAATGCGTACGCACAACTCAAATGCAAAAGGAAACAGAGATAACTGATAGCCTTAAGCAGGACAATAGACTGTGGCATGCGTTTCTGTATCGCTTTTAAAAGTTAAAGCAGCAATTTAAAAACCAAACAACACTGTCTTTGCTGTGAGTGTAGAAACTTGTGTTATGTTTTGAAAGTTCAGATGTGGAATAATAGTGTATTCCTTATTGATGTTCATGGCTATGTCTGCTAGACATTTTCGGCGTGTTAGATACAGTGCTTCATATTTGTACGACATTTTGAAGGGAAACATGAGAGAAAGAGTAGGCCTTCGTGTAAATTATGTATAACATACTGTCTTTTCAGTTTGAAACTACAGATTTTTTTTTTTCACTATGCGACTTAACTTCTGAGGTTATCAGTCGCCCAGAACTTAGAACTAATTAAACCTAACTATCCTAAGGACATCACACACATCCATGCCCGAGGCAGGATTCGAACCTGCGACCGTAGTGGTCGCTCGGTTCCAGACTGTATCGCCTAGAACAGTACGGCCACTCCGGCCGGCAACTACAGATTTTTTTTGTAATACAGTAACTGAAATGAAGATTTCCATTCATGAGTATTATACTATTCAGCACTTATAAGTTTTAAGCATGTTTACCGTTTCACTTCGTTCGTTATCCAAGACGGCGTGCGACATTATTGAACAATTTACATTGTTGCTATCTCATTCTTCACTTATTAAAGCTTTCGACATGGTATTTTATTGCTGTACGTACTGCATAAACATAAGAAATGGTTCAAATGGCTTTAAGCACTATGAGACTTAACATCTGAGGTCATCAGTCCCCTAGACTTAGAACTACTTAAACCTAACTAACCTAAAGACATCACTCACATCCATGCCCGAGGCAGGATTCGAACCTGCGACCGCAGCAGCAGCGCGCGTCCAGGCTGAAGCACCTAGAATCGCTCGTCCACAGCGGCCGGCTGCATAAACATAAGAAACATTTATCTTCTGTCCTCTCCACAGATACTGTACTGCAGGTGCTGTAGGTATACAATATTTCTGCTACTTTTGCACCGTTAACTGTATGAGAGCCTAAAATTTACAGATACGAAATTTCCATCGAAAAACAAACCAAAACCCTTGTTTATGCGTCTATCGGCTATAACGATCGTAAAATACCGGCCCATTCGACATCGTCATTGCCGGATTCGACTGTGCTATAGTTTCCCTGCAACCGTTTGCGCTAAGCATTTGAAAACTGGCAAAAGCGTTGCCAGCTGTGAAGCATCATCTTACGCCGACTTTACTACAGTACCGATTGCTCAACCTTCATCAATGGTGTTACACACTTCGTCGAACATTGAAATAACTTTCGTACTTTATTTTACTTGTTTACTCGCGTCATTCTTGCGGTCTCAAACGGTAATTTCATTTGTTCCTCGCACGCACTCCCGTGAAATCCACATCCAACACTATCCTCGCACTGCATCCGTCCGACTCCCACTGACGTGGTAAGCCAGATGCCTCTGCCGCGTGAACAGATGCAGGGGTTGACACCAACTGTCGGCCGGTGTGGCCGAGCGGTTCTAGGCGCTTCAGTCTGGAACCGCGCGACCGCTACGGTCGCAGGTTCGAATCTTGCCTCGGGCAGGATGTGTGTGCTGTCCTTAGGTTAGTTAGGTTGAAGTAGTTCTAAGTTCTAGGGGACTAATGACCTCAGATGTTGAGTCCCATAGTGCTCAGAGACAGTTGAACCGTTTTGTTGACATCAACTAAACGTGTGCCTCTCACGAGATCGTCAGAGTAGTGCATTACAGTACCTTTATAATCGCCTGCCCGGTTAGCCGAGCGGTCTGACGCACTGCCGGATTAGTGTCGAGATCCGGTGTGATGGGCAGTATGTGGATGGTTTTTAAGGCGGTTTTCCGTCTGCCTCGGCGAATGCTGGCTGGTTCCTCTTATTCTGCCTCAGTTACATGATGTCAGCGATTGCTGCGCAAACACTGTCTCCATGTACGCGTACACCATAATTACTCTACCATGCAAACATTTGGGATTACACTCGTCTGGTGTGAGACGTTACCGGGTGGGGGAGAGTCCACTGGAGGCCGAACCGCACAGAAACCCTGGGTTCGGTGTGGGGCAGCGGTGGTGTGAGTGGACTGTTGTAGTCTGTTGTGGGTTTGTGAACCACTGAGGGCTACGGCGGGGACGAAGTCTCTCTGTCGTTTCAAGGTGCCCAATTCGATACTTACACACATACTTCTATAATCAAACGGCTACATGAAAGTGGCACTGAGTTCAAGGACGAATTGAAATATTCTTTTACATGTAAAGGATCTTAAACATCTGTCCATTAATAAAAATGTAAGATGACATGTAAAGTGTCCGAGAATATGGTCACCTTAAAACACGCATTGCCTGCATTCTTTCCCAGTGTAAGGTAACGGTACGTGAGGAGAACTGTTAAACAAAACATGTGAATTTCTCCCTATCATCCTGGAGGTACTGAAAATGATTCACCCATCTACCGAATTGATGTATTTATTATCGGACCAGCCATGTCTCATACACTACGTACTTGTACAAAATCAGAATACAGATGGAGACCTCAGAAAGGGCAAGCAATTAAACAATTTAGTATCATTTTTATCAGCACCACGACCGCTATGGTAAAAGTAACTCTCAGGAGTCGCTTGTCAATCGCTGGCTGCTACCACCAAAACGTCTTTCTGTCTCTTTGTTTCACTCGTTAGCGTGGGTAACGCGCTTTCTTTTATACATAGACTCAGTCGAACAGCATTGTTCTGCGGAGAAGAGACGCCCTACGTTAAAAAAAAAAAAAATGTAAGAGAAGACCCCGGAAGTTACGTGAGAACTGTACCACGGAGGAACGCTGCAGCTTGTGTGAGTAAACAAAGAAAACGCAGCCGTGCAGTCGTTAACACACTGGCCTCTGATTAGGGAGGAGTGCTGCTCAGCCCCCCGTCCGCTGTTCACATTTAGGTTTTCTGTTGTGGTGGTGGGTCTTTCGTCTAGTGGTAAAACTGTTGCCTGGAAATCGAAAGGACGGCTGTTTGAATCCCGAGTGCACTCCGCATTTGTTCAGTTAGCTTTTACATTAAGCAGAAACGACACGTGGTTCGTAACCCACGTTAAACTGCAGATCCCATTTCTTTTGTTGGAAAACGGGGATAGGCCAGGGACACACAAACTGGTGAAGTGGCGTCCATTGGGAAGACTTGCAGCAGGCTGTGGAGCGACATGAAGTTAGTACTGTATTTTCTCCCGTTGTCGGTGTTATTGTTACGACGACTGATTGGAACTATTCTATCCTGGGTGAGTCTCTACATCTCTGCGCAGTTACTGCAACCTACATTCATTTGAAACTGCTTTCCTTCTTACAATTTCGATTCAGTACCTCCCCATTTGTTACCCGACCATCACGTCTAATATTTGGCGTTCTCCTGTAGTACCACATTTCAAAAGCTTATATTCCCTTCTTGTACAAATCACTTTACCGTCCGCGTTTCGCTTGTGTACAAGGCCGCACTCCAAATCAGAAAAGACATTTTATGATTTAAATTTATTTTTGATGTTGACAAATTGCCCTTTCTCAGGATTACTTTTATAGATATTGCCAATCTACATTTTAAATTCTCGCTACTTCCGTCACCATCAGTTATATAGCTCCGAAACAACAAAATTCACCTACTACTTTTTCTGTTCCATTTTCTAATATAATTCCCTCAACATCGGCAGATTTAGTTCCACTACATTCCATTAACATTGTTTTACTTTTGTTGATGTTCCTTTTACAACCTATTTTCAAGAAACTTTGCTTTTCGTTCCGCTGCTCTTCCACGTCCTTCACTGTTTCTGACAGAATTATACTGTCATCGGTAAACCTCAAAAATTTTATGTCTTCTCCTTGATCTTTTAATACCTTTCCAAATTTCTTCTTCATTTCCTTCACAGTTTACTCAATGTGCACATTGAATTACTTTGCATATAGGCTACATGTTATTCAATCTGTATATTCAGCAAGCAGTAAAGGAAACCATCACCACCACCACCACCATCATCATCATCATCATCATCATCATTAAAGACTTATTATGCCTTTCAGCGCTCAGTCTGGAGCATAGCCCCTCTTATAAAATTCCTCCATGATCCCCTGTTCAGTGCTAACATTGGTGCCTCTTCTGATGTTAAACCTACTACTTCAAAATTATTCTTAACCGAATCCAGGTACCTTCTCCTTGGTCTGCCCCGACTCCTCCTACCCTCTACTGCAGAACCCATGAGTCTCTTGGGTAACCTTGCTTCTCCCATGCGTGTAACATGACCCACCATCTAAGCCTGTTCGCCCTGACTGCTACATCTATAGAGTTCATTCACAGTCTTTCTTTGATTTCCTCATTGTGGACACCCTCCTGCCATTGTTCCCATCTACTAGTACCTGCAATCATCCTAGCTACTTTCATATCCGTAACCTCAACCTTGTTGATAAGGTAACCTGAATCCACCCAGCTTTCGCTCCCATAAAACAAAGTTGGTCGAAAGATTGAACGGTGCACAGATAACTTAGTCTTGGTACTGACTTCCTTCTTGCAGAAGAGAGTAGATCGTAGCTGAGCGCTCACTGCATTAGCTTTGCTACACCTCGCTTCCAGTTCTTTCACTATGTTGCCATCCTGTGAGAATATGCATCCTAAGTACTTGAAACCGTCCACCTGTTCTAACTTTGTTCCTCCTATTTGGCACTCAATCCGTTTATATTTCTTTCCCACTGACATTACTTTCGTTTTGGAGATGCTAATCTTCATACTATAGTCCTTACATTTCTGATCTAGCTCTGAAATATTACTTTGCAAACTTTCAATCGAATCTGCCATCACAACTAAGTCATCCGCATATGCGAGACTGCTTATTTTGTGTTCACATGTCTTAATCTCACCCAGCCAGTCTATTTTTTTCAACATATGATCCATAAATAATATGAACAACAGTGGAGATAGGTTGCAGCCTTGTCTTACCCCTGAAACTACTCTGAACCATGAACTCAATTTACCGTCAACTCTCACTGCTGTTGACTATCCATGTAAAGACCTTTAATTGCTTGCAAAAGTTTGCTTCCTATTTCATAATCTCGTAGAACAAACAACTTCCTCCTAGGAACCCGGTCAAATGCCTTTTCTAGATCTATAAAGCATACATACAATTCCCTGTTACACTCATAACACTTCTCCATTATTTTCCGTAAGCTAAAGATCTGGTCCTGACAACCTCTAAGAGGCCTAAACCCACACTGATATCCTCAACTAATTCTCGCACTTTCAACTATATCTGAGAAGATTTTATCCACAACCCTGATTAAAGAGATACCTCTGTAGTTGTTAAAATCTTTCCTGCTTCCATGTTTAGAGATTGGTGTGATTACTGCTTTTGTCCAGTCTGATGGAACCTGTCGCAACTTCCAGGCCAATTCAATTATCCTGTGCAGACATTTAGGACGTGACATTCCACTATGTTTGATGAGTTCCGACTTAATTTCATCCACCCCAGCTGCTTTATTGCACTGCAATCTATTGACCATTTTCTCCACTTCCTCAAATGTGATCCTATTTCCATCATCATTCCTATCCCATTCTACCTCGAAATCTGAAACATTACTGATCGTATTTTCACCTACATTGAGCAACTCTTCAAAATATTCCCTCCATCTACCCCAGGCATCCACAGGATTCACCAGCAGTTTTCCTGACCTGTCCAAAATACTTGTCATTTCCTTCTTATCTCCCTTTCGAAGACTGCTAATTACACTCCAGAATGGTTTTCCAGCAGCTTCACCCATAGTCTCCAACCTGTTTCCAAAGTCTTCACAAGATTTCTTCTTGGATGCTGCAGTTATCTGTTTGGCTTTGTTTCTTTCTTCAACATAACTTTTTCTGTCTACCTGAGTTCTATTATGTAGCCATTTTTGATACGCCTTCTTTCTCCTTTTATAGGCTGTCTTGACTGTGTCATTCCACCAAGCTGTTTGCTTCATCCTACTTTTACACACTACTGTTCCTAGACATTCTTTAGCCACTTCTAGTAGTGTCCCTGTACCTTGTCCATTCCTTTTCCAATGACTGTAATTGACTACGTTCAACTAACTGGTACCTTTCTGAGATCGCTGTTATGTACTTGTGCCTGATTTCTTTATCCTGAAGTTTCTCCACTCTTATCCTCCTAGATATAGACCTGATCTCCTGCACTTTCGGCCTCGCAATCCCAATTTCACTGCAGATTAAATAATGATCAGTGCCATCAAAGAATCCCCTGATTACACGTGTGTCCCTCACAGCTTTCCTGAATTCCTGATCTGTTATTATATAGTCAATGACAGATCTGGTTCCCCTGCCTTCCCAAGTATACCGGCGAATGTTCTTATGTTTAAAAAATGAGTTTGTGATTACTAAGCCCATACTGGCACAGAAATCCAAGAGTTGTTTCCCGTTCCTGTTGGCCTCCATATCCTCTCTTCTGTTCGATTTCCAAACCTGGCGTTAAAATCACCCACGAGCAGACACTGTCCTTGTCCTTTACTCTAACAACTACATCACTGAGTGCCTCATAAAAACTATCCATCTTATCTTGATCTGTCCCTTCACAATGCAAATATACTGACACAATCACAATTTTCTTGCTAGACATTGTCAAATCTATCCACATCAGTTGTTCGTTTACATACCTTATAGCAACTACGCTGGGTTCCATTTGTTTCCTGATGTAAAGCCCTACACCCCATCGTGCTGTTTCTGCTTTGACTCCTGACAAGTAGACCTTGTATTCTCCCACTTCCTCTTCTTTCTCACCCTTTACCCGAATGTCACTAACAGCTAAAACGTCCAGCCCCATCTTACTTGGAGCCTCTGCCAGCTCTACCTTCTTCCCAGAGTAGCCCCCATAGATATTAATAGCTCCCCATCTGATTACGATTTGTTTGCCAAATATCTTAGGAGTCCCTGGTTTGGCAGTTAGAGGTGGGACTCCGTCACCTCCAAAGGTCCGAGGCATTTAGCTCTGATTGTTGCCAGCATCATATTTAAAGTATCAGGGAAGCAGGTTGCTGGCCTTACTTGCTCAGAGTCCCATTGAGTTTTACCTCTAACGGCTGAGGGACTAACCGGTGGATTTGGTAGTCTTTGCCGTATAAGCACAAGGGTGACCACGACTCAGAATATGTCCGAGATGCCCAGCCTTCTTCCAAAGTACCCCGACTGTCGGGACCACTTACTTGGCCACTCATACGTTGCCCGTGGTTCATGAACTAGGACATGACTGCAGGAACCCACACCATGAACCACGCAGTAAAGGAAGCAAAAGAAAAATTTGGAGTAGGAATTAAATTCCATCGAGAAGAAATAAAAACTTTGAGGTTCGCCGATGACATTGTAATTCTGTCAGAGACAGCAAAGGACTTGGAAGAGCAGTTGGACGCAATGGACAGTGTCTTGAAAGGAGGATATAAGATGAACATCAACAAAAGCAAAACGAGGATAATGGAATGTAGTCGAATTACGTCGAGTGATGCTGAGGGAATTAGATTAGAAAATGAGACACTTAAAGTAGTAAAGGAGTTTTTTTATTTGGGGAGCAAAATAACTGATGATGGTCGAAGTAGAGAGGATATAAAATGTAGACTGGCAATGGCAAGGAAAGCCTTTTCAAGAAGAGAAATTTGTTAGCATCGAGTATTCATTAACGTGTTAGGAAGTCGTTTCTGAAAGTATTTGTATGGAGTATAGCCATGTATGGAAGTGAAACACGGACGATAAATAGTTTGGACAAGAAGAGAATTGAAACTTTCGAAATGTGGTGCTGCAGAAGAAAGGTGAAGATTAGATGGGTAGATCACATAACTATTCAGGAGGTATTGAATAGAATTGGGGAGAAGAGAAATTTGTGGCGCAACTTGACTAGAAGAAGGGATCGGTTGGTAGGACATGTTCCGAGGCATGAAGGGCTCACAGATTTAGTATTGGAGGGCAGCGTGGAGTGTAAAAATTGGAAAGGGAGACCAAGAGATGTATACACTAAGCAGATGCAGAAGAATGTAGCTTGCAGTAGATACTGGGAGATGAAGAAGCTTGCACAGGATAGAGTAGCGTGGAGAGCTGCGCAAACCAGTCTTTGGACTGAAGACCACAACAACGTAGGCCACATCCCTATCTCACACCATTCTCAACCACCCCTTCCCTTTCATGTCCTTTAAATCTTATAATTGCAGCCTGGTTTCTCTCCCGGTGGTCTCGCGGTTCTAGGCGCGCAGTCCGGAACCGTGCGACTGCTGCGGTCGCAGGTTCGAATCCTGCCTCGGGTATGGATGTGTGTGATGTCCTTAGGTTAGTTAGGTTTAAGTAGTTCTAAGTTCTAGGGGACTAATGACCACAGCAGTTGAGTCCCATAGTGCTCAGAGCCATTTGAACCTGGTTTCTCTGTAAGTTGTAAATAACCTTCCGATGCCTGTATTTTATCCCTGATAGCTTCAGGGTTTCAAAGAGAGTAGACGAATCAGTATCGTCGAAAGCTTTTCCTAAAAGTACAAATGCTATAAATATACGTATGCCATTCTTCATTTTGTATTCTAAGACCCGCCAAAGGGTCAGTATTACCTAACGTGTTCCTACATTTTTCGGAAACCTAAACTGATCTTCCCTTAGGTCGGCTTCAACCAGTTTTTTCATTCTTTGCAAAGTAATTCGTGTCAATATTTTTGCAACCACGATTTATTAAAATGATGGTTCGGTATTATTCATTTCTATAAGCACCTTCCTTCTTCGTTATACGGGTTATTACATTCTTCTTTATATCCGAGGGCACTCCGCCAATCTCATATATCTTGCATATCAGGAGAAACAGCTCCGTAAGGGAATGTTCTAAAAATATCAGTGCTCGTAATTCCGAGGCAATGTCGTCTACTTCAGAAACCTTGTTTCGACTCATACCTTTCAGTACTCTGACAAAATACATTACTGGAAAAAAATTACACAAAACATCAAAAAATAATTAATGTAGAGGAATGAAATTTCGGGAATACATTTGTGTAGGTAAGATATTTAAGTGATTAACATGCAAGATCAGAGGTTAACGCAAGGGCGAGATAAGCCATTGCAAATGTGAAATGCTGGTACATTAATAACCATTGTAACCACAAGAATGTTGAATTGAAGCAAACGTGCATACAATGTGCTGTACAAATGCCGGATGTCAGTTTGTGGGATGGAGTTCCGTGCCTACTGCACTCGGTTGGTCAATACAGGGGTTGTGGAAGACGCTGGAGCTGTCGTCTGATGACTTCTCATATGTGCTCGACTGGAGACAGATCTGGTGATCGAGCAGGCCAAGGCAACATGTCGACACTCTGTAGAGCATGTAGAGTTACAGCAGCAGTGTGAAGGCGAGCTTTAACCTGTTGGAAAACACTCCCTGGAATGCTGTCCATGAATGGCAACTCAGGAGGTCGCATCACCAGATTCGCGTACAAATATGGAGTCAGCGTGCTTGGGATTACAACGAGAGTGCTCCAGCTGTCAAATGAAATCGCATTCCAGACCATAGCGCCAGGTGTAGGTCTAGGGTGTCCAGCGCGCATGCAGGTTGGTTGGAGGCCGTCGATGGGCCACCTTCTGACAAGAACACGGCAGTCGGTGGCAGGACCAGTACTCACCGGAAAACGTAACAACCCTTCAATTAACACCCGCTTGACGCCACTCAAGGCGCAAATGGCGGTGGTTTGGGGTCAGTGGAATGGCAACTACAGGGCGCCTCGCTCGGACCTGTCCTTGAAGTAACCGGTTTGTAACAGTTGGTTGTGTCGCTGCGGTGCAAACGGCTGCTCAAAGTGCTGCTGCGCCAGAGCAGTACGCCGTACACGATGGTCTCCCCTCTCGGCAGTGCCACGTGACCGTCCGGAGCACGGTCCTCACCGCTACCAGCAATCCAGTACAGTGTGCTACATTCCTAGCAAGTCTTTTTGAAACATGGCAGAAAGAACATGTAGCTTCTCGTAGCCCTATTACACGACCTCGTTCAAATTCAGTCGCCTTAAAGACACTGTTGACTAACGTCAACTCATCATTTCCAATCTCAAAGGTAACTTACGCTCACGACCTTACAGTGTGTATATGAAGCAAACCTGATCTGAATGCCTATAGTGGTACTACTGGCGCCATTGTTATGGGAATTTTGAGTAGACACCCATGTTTCCGATGTAGAATCACGCTTACAAACTTTCGTTTATGTCTCACAACTCCTTCTTGATGTTGTCGTTTCCTTTCTGTTGTATTCTCAGTAAAGTTGTCCGTAATTTTCCTAAATTGTATAGAGGCAATACCGAAATTCGTCTTTTGAAAAGAAGACAACCGATGATCTTGTTCTGTCCGAGATCGCGCGGTCCGCGGCTTATCATGTTCTCGTCGACAAGACGTTAAACCGTGATCTTCCTGTCCTCCTCCACAGGAGCAAGCGTCTACGTTATACTCGTGTGAATCGGACTGGGCGAAGGTAATTTACACTGGGAGAGTACTTGACAGGAAATTCGTATCGTCTCGACAGTGTTCTGTTGTTGAAAACACCCGGTTCTTCGTAATCCAACAAACAGTACCTGAGGTAAGTAAGCAGTCTTAGAAATATGGTGAAATTTAGCAACACCTTTTAGCTGAAAACCCGTAGAGAATGAAATCAATCATTCCGTGTTAACAGCGTGACAGCTTACGTCTTTGACGTGCTATTGAAAGCTTCGAGTCCCACCTGCCGCATACATTATAATAACACTCTCATTTCCTTTCAGGAGAACAGCTTCTATATTGTCATCGTTAGAATCAGCTCCGTTGCACGTATAAGATAGAAACACGAGCAGTTTTTCCTAAGCGCATTATCCCAAGTTGTACAGTGTCACTTTTCAAAATTAGCGCTGCTGCACTGATACACGCGAAGCTTGTCCAGAAAGTAAGTTCCGATCGGTCGCGAAATGGAAACCAGAAACCTATTATTTGCCACAGTTAGGTACACCTTTTATCTACTTCTCTACGTGTCGCCTCTACAACATCGAGTTTTGTCGTAGTGTTGCATCAACTTTCCAATATCCTCGTCACAGAAAGCAGCCGCCTGTGCTTTCGGTCAGTTATCTGCAGTGGTTTGCAGCTCGTTGTCTATGAAAAAGATTTGTCTTCATAGCCAGCGGTTCTTGGGAGCAGAGATGACAGTCAGGAGGAGCCAAATACGGACTGTTTTGTGGGTGATCAAACACTTCTCATCGGGAACGCTGCAGCAGCGTCTTCATTGCCCTTGCAGCCGCGCGGGGTAGCCGAGCGGTCTAGGGCACCTTGTCACAGCTCCCCCCCGTCGGAGGTTCGAGTCCTGCCTCGGGCATGGGTGTGTGTGTTGTCCTTAGCGTAAGTTAGATTAAGTTAGATTAAATAGTGTGTAAGCCTAGAGACCGATGACCTCAGCAGTTTGGTCCCACAGAACTTACCACAAATTTCCAATTTCATTGCCCCTGCAGTGTGCAGGGCATGAAGAAGGACTCTGCTTGACAGTTGTGTTTTGTGGGCTGCACGACACAGGCGAAATCTCTAACCAGGCCCTCATACGTGGCGGCAGACGCCGTTCCATACGCTTCTTTACGTGCTCACTGTTCACTCAAACTGAAAAGAGTGACGCGACACTATTAACGGGCATACTAGAGACACTGCCGGACACATCTGTACAAAGATTTACCGGATTTTCCCAGTGGTTTCCATTTCGCAACCGATCAGAACTTACTTTCTGAACAACCCTCGTATTTTCTTCACAATCATCATTTTTAGAGTCACTCATTTCAAACCAATTTGCACGTTTTATTCAATTTTTACTAACACATCACCTTGTTGTTGGGATTACCACCGCACATTGGCGCAGCCAGTTATTCCATCCTTTCCTTCTTTCTTCTATTCCTTAGTATAAACAACCACTTTTCTTCTTCTTTACAACATACTTTGCGTTCTTGAGAAGATCGCGAATCTTTTGCCATCTTGTTTTCATTTACATCTCCTTCTGCCGTGTATTCCTTTGCGGCTTTTTTTGTCGTTTCGTTTGTGCAGTCTTGGTTCTTACTCTCACCATTATGTCGCTCCAAACTGAGGGCAATCAGTATTTGCTGATTTTGCAGTGTCTCTTGTCTCTCCATGTCATTTTTCTTGAATAAAAAACATCCTTTCCTTCGACTGTACTATAATGTTCTTGACGCGTTCTTTTCTTCAGCTTTTATTTTGACGCCTGTTAATTCGGTAGTATGTGAATGTTCTCTTCTTATTACTCAGCATGATACTGGAGATTCTTGGGACGTCGTTTTACACATGACTGAAATCCCGGAATTTTCCAATTCATTTCTGTTCCTACCTATAACTTATACAGGTCTAACTGACGTATTGTGGACCATTATATTGTTTCCAACATCAGCTTAAAAACTCACCACACACTTAATACAATACTTGTGATTCATAACACACAATAATTTCTATTTATCTGTAGACAGTCAGTAGTATGGTGTCTGCTGATGTTGACTCTGTGGCTGTCTGTTACTGTATATTTCTGTTCTCAACATGTTTTTCGGATGTAAGCAAAGGTCATTTCCAAACTCGTCAGAACCTGTAACTAGAGGTACATCCGTAATTACGAAACTGTGCGTATTTAAAGAGTTCAGTAAACGCACCAGAATAATGCATCAGCTGTCACGCCGTAAACATCATGCCTAAAGCGGCACACGATACACGAAAAACGCACTTGAGAATGCCGGAACTTGCCGAGCAGAACATAAAGGATCACGTGACCGACAAATCGAATATTATTTTCCAACAAGCAAAACCATTGTTTTTAAAGTCGGAGACTTTCATCAGCCATTTCTAAATAATAAAATGAAACAAAGTGAATCAGTTGTGAAATCCTTATTCCGCTGATGAAGTTTAATGTAAGGATTTAAAATTCGTAGAAAATGCAGTTTATGAAACTTCCCGACAGGCCGAAACTGTGTGCGAGACCGAAAGAGCAGGGGACAATGCTGTTACTGAGTGAGCAATCCTCGTTGCTCGATGTACTCAATCTCTCCTATAGTTCCTGCAACATAGCTAGAATTAGTTTTCTGTAGGGTGGTGGGGGGGGGGGGGAGGTGCGGGGGAGGGAGACAGTGGGAAGCAAGCTCCACCTCTCAAAAAACATCACATGTTGCCTGTAAACACGTGCCACGTCAGTGCTGTTGGAAGAGAGCTATGGCGATGACGTGGCTCTGTTGTTGTTCCCCCGTAGTGATTTGAGAAGATGGAAAAAAATCGAGATTCGAGCAGTGATTAAGTACTTCGTAATGAAAGGTATGAAATCAAAGGATATTCATGCCGATTTACAGAATACACTGGGGGACTCTGCTCCTTTATATTCAACTGTTGCCAGACGGACAAATGAATATAAATTTGGTCGGGAGAGCTTAGATGATGATCCGCCAGGATGTCACTACTCCAGTATGCAAAATGGTCATCGATGATCGCCAATTGAAAGTGCCTGAAATTGCTCAAGCTTGCCAGATGTCATCTGAAAGGGTATGTCACACTATAACTGAGGAATCAGAAATGAAAAAAAAATTATCTGCAAGATGGCTGCCGCGATTCTTGACTCTGGATCAAAAACGCATGGACATATCGGAACAAGGTTTGATCCGTACTAGGAGAAACGAATAAGATTTCTTGCGCCTGTTTGTGACCACAGACGAAACTTGGGTCCACTACTAGACCCCAGAGACAAAACAGTAGGCAGAGCAGTGGAAACGTGCTCACTCTCCACCACCAAAGGAAGGACTGACAATCGCTTAGGCGGGATAGGTCATGACATCAGCGTTCTGGGATTCGAAGGGGATTCTGTTTGCAGATTGTCTCCCCACTGGGCAAACAATTACTGGAGAATATTACGCTAACCTCCTGAACAAACTGCAACAAAAGATAAGCGAAAAAAGGCCAGATATAGCAAGGAAGGAAGCCATCTCCCATCAAGACAACGCGTGCCCGCACATATGTGAAGTCGCCGTGGCAAATTACACGACCTAAGATATGAATTCTTGCCACACCCGCCTTATTCACCTGATATGTCTCCATCAAAATTGGAAATTTTTCTCGGAAGACAGAGAGTCACTTCAAAGTAAGAATTGATAGCCGGAGTTGACAACTACACTCCTGGAAATTGAAATAAGAACACCGTGAATTCATTGTCCCAGGAAGGGGAAACTTTATTGACACATTCCTGGGGTCAGATACATCACATGATCATACTGACAGATCCAAAGGCACATAGACACAGGCAACAGAGCATGCACAATGTCGGCACTAGTACAGTGTATATCCACCTTTCGCAGCAATGCAGGCTGCTATTTTCCCATGGAGACGATCGTAGAGATGCTGGATGTAGTCCTGTGCAACGGCTTGCCAAGCCATTTCCACCTGGCGCTTCAGTTGGACCATCGTTCGTGCTGGACGAGCAGACCGCATGAGACGACGCTTAATCCAGTCCTAAACATGCCCAATGGGGGACAGATACGGTTATCTTGCTGGCCAGGGTAGTTCACTTACACCTTCTAGAGCACGTTTGGTGGCACGGGATAAATGCGGACGTGCATTGTCCTGTTGGAAAAGCAAGTTCCCTTGCCGGTCTAGGAATGGTACAACGATGGGTTCGATGACGGTCTGGATGTACCGTGCACTATTCAGTGTCCCCTCGACGATCACCAGAGGTGTGCGGCCAGTGTAGGAGATCGCTCCCCACACCATGATGCCGGGTGTTGGCCCTGTGTGCCGCGGTCGTATGCAGTCCTGATTGTGGCGCTCATCTGCACGGCGCCAAACACGCATACGACCATCATTGGCACCAAGTCAGAAGCGACTCTCATCGCTGAAGACGACACATCTCCATTCGTCCCTCCATTCACGCCTGTCGCGACACCACTGGAGGCGGGCTGCACGGTGTGGGGGCGTGAGCGGAAGACGGCCTAACGGTGTGCGGGACAGTAGCCCAGCTCATGGAGACGGTTGCGAATGGTCCTCGCCGATACCCCAGGAGCAACAGTATCCCTAATTTTCTGGGAAGTGGCGGTGCGGTCCCCTACGCCACTGCGTAGGATCCTACGGTCTTGGCGTGCATCCGTGCGTCGCTGCGGTCCGGTCCCAGGTCGACGGGCACGTGCACCTTCCGCCGACCACTGGCGACAACATTGATGTACTGTGGAGACCTCACGCCCCACGTGTTGAGCAATTCGGCGGTACGTCCACCCGGCCTCCCGCATGCCCACTATACGCCCTCGCTCAAAATCCGTCAACTGTACATACGGTTCACGTCCACGCTGTCGCGGCATGATACCAGTGTTAAAGACTGCGATGGAGCTCCGTATGCCACGGCAAACTGGCTGACATTGACGGCGGCGGTGCACAAATGCTGCGCAGCTACCGCCATTCGACGGCCAACACCGCGGTTCCTGGTGTGTCCACTGTGCCGTGCGTGTGATCATTGATTGTACAGCCCTCTCGCAGTGTCCGGAGCAAGTATGGTGGGTCTAACACAGCGGTGTCAATGTGTTCTTTTTTCCATTTCCAGGAGTGTATTTTGCAGGCCTGGAGAAAACTCATTTTCGAGATGGGATGAAGGCACTGGAACATCGTTGGACCAAGTGCATTAATCTACATGGACACAACATTGAAAAATAAAATAAGTTTCAGTAATGTAAGTACCTTTTCTTCTATTCCGTTCCGAGAACTTTTCAAACCATCCTCGTACTATAAACGTTTTTTGATAGTTTCATAAAATCGCAAACGATTTTCATACAGAAGCTCCCGGAAACTACCTGTCGTTGCTAATTCAGATATGAACGTTCGATGGCTACGCCCTTTTGGTTTCTAAATGACGTATGAAGGGGTCGGTAAAAGAAACTACTAACCCTGAAGAGCGAATGTTGCGTTACTGCATGATACATGTCTGGTTAAATTCAAAGATGAGAACATAAATACAATTCGGCACGGAAGCCTATGTAGTAGACAGCATTTTCTAGCGGTATACATGGAACTGCATGTTATCAGGGTGTGGTGCTAATAACAAATCTGTAAAATTGTCGTGTCTGTCTGAACATGCTCTCCAAAATTACCATATTAATTTCCTGAGATTTTGCAGGTAACTTCAGCATAGCTTGGGGCACCTAGTTCGTCATAGTCTGATCACGGGAGAAAAGATATCTTGATTTAAAGTTTTCCTAGAACCGTCTTGGCCGGCCGGATTGGCCGAGTGGTTCTAGGCGCTTCAGTCTGGAACCGCGCGACTGCTACGGTCGCAGGTTCGAATCCTGCCTCGGGCATGGATGTGTGTGATGTCCTTAGGTTAGTTATGTTTAAGTAGTTCTAAGTTCTAGGGGACTGATGACCTCAGATATTAAGTCCCATAGTGCTCAGAGCCATTTTTAGAACCGTCTTGTATGTCTATTTGAAAACGCTTATCTACAAAACTGCTAGGTGAATTTTCGTGGCGCTTTCACAGGTAACTTCAGCATACCTTGGGGTTCCATATTCGCTTTATATAATCAAAAAAGGATCACGAAAAAAAGATAACCTGCTTAAAAATTTATCTAAATACCCTTATCTGTTTTATGGGGTTCTCACTCGTAACTTCGGCATGCATTGGGGAACGATGCAGGCTTTATTTCATCAGAATCGAATTTTGGAGAAAAATATATCGTAATTGAAAGTTTTATTCATAGTAATATTACAAATGCGAAAGTAATTCTGTCCGTTACGTTTTCACGACTAAACCGCTGAACCGATTTCGAAGAAATTTGGTTTATTGATAGATTGAATCCTGAATAAGCACATGGGCTATTTTAGAAAGCGTGCAGTACAAGATGCTAATTGATTTGAAGAATATCACGTGAATTAGAGAAAAATATATGTTCTTGGAAAAAGCTGTTTAATCTGAGTTTTGACCTTTATCATGTTCGTGAAAATGATTTACTGATTGATATGTGCTATGTGATACGATTCGAGTTAATGAATACAGTGCTAATACAATCTTCAGAGGGTTTGATCCACACTTCCACCTTATTTGCTGCACAGTGTGCACACTGTATAAGGTACAGCTACTTCAGCAGCGCTGGATAGATGGGCACTCGAATACAGTGCTAATACAATCTTCAGAGGGTTTGATCCACACTTCCACCTTATTTGCTGCACAGTGTGCACACTGTATAACGTACAGCTACTTCAGCAGCGCTGGATAGACGGGCACTCGAATACAGTGCTAATACAATCTTCAGAGGGTTGGATCTACACTTCCACCTTATTTGCTGCACAGTGTGCACACTGTATAACGTACAGCTACTTCAGCAGCGCTGGATAGACGGGCACTCGAATACAGTGCTAATACAATCTTCAGAGGGTTTGATCCACACTTCCACCTTATTTGCTGCACAGTGTGCACACTGTATAACGTACAGCAACTTCAGCAGCGCTGGATAGACGGGCACTCGAATACAGTGCTAATACAATCTTCAGAGGGATGGATCTACACTTCCACCTTATTTGCTGCACAGTGTGCACACTGTATAACGTACAGCTACTTCAGCAGCGCTGGATAGACGGGCACTCGAATACAGTGCTAATACAATCTTCAGAGGGTTTGATCCACACTTCCACCTTATTTGCTGCACAGTGTGCACACTGTATAACGTACAGCTACTTCAGCAGCGCTGGATAGACGGGCACTCGAATACAGTGCTAATACAATCTTCAGAGGGTTTGATCCACACTTCCACCTTATTTGCTGCACAGTGTGCACACTGTATAACGTACAGCTACTTCAGCAGCGCTGGATAGACGGGCACTCGAATACAGTGCTAATACAATCTTCACAGGGTTGGATCCACACTTCCACCTTATTTGCTGCACAGTGTGCACACTGTATAACGTACAGCTACTTCAGCAGCGCTGGATAGATGGGCACTCGAATACAGTGCTAATACAATCTTCAGAGGGTTTGATCCACACTTCCACCTTATTTGCTGCACAGTGTGCACACTGTATAACGTACAGCTACTTCAGCAGCGCTGGATAGACGGGCACTCGAATACAGTGCTAATACAATCTTCAGAGGGTTTGATCCACACTTCCACCTTATTTGCTGCACAGTGTGCACACTGTATAACGTACAGCTACTTCAGCAGCGCTGGATAGACGGGCACTCGAATACAGTGCTAATACAATCTTCAGAGGGTTTGATCCACACTTCCACCTTATTTGCTGCACAGTGTGCACACTGTATAACGTACAGCTACTTCAGCAGCGCTGGATAGACGGGCACTCGAATACAGTGCTAATACAATCTTCACAGGGTTGGATCCACACTTCCACCTTATTTGCTGCACAGTGTGCACACTGTATAACGTACAGCTACTTCAGCAGCGCTGGATAGACGGGCACTCGAATACAGTGCTAATACAATCTTCAGAGGGTTTGATCCACACTTCCACCTTATTTGCTGCACAGTGTGCACACTGTATAACGTACAGCTACTTCAGCAGCGCTGGATAGATGGGCACTCGAATACAGTGCTAATACAATCTTCAGAGGGTTTGATCCACACTTCCACCTTATTTGCTGCACAGTGTGCACACTGTATAACGTACAGCTACTTCAGCAGCGCTGGATAGACGGGCACTCGAATACAGTGCTAATACAATCTTCAGAGGGTTTGATCCACACTTCCACCTTATTTGCTGCACAGTGTGCACACTGTATAACGTACAGCTACTTCAGCAGCGCTGGATAGACGGGCACTCGAATACAGTGCTAATACAATCTTCAGAGGGTTTGATCCACACTTCCACCTTATTTGCTGCACAGTGTGCACACTGTATAACGTACAGCTACTTCAGCAGCGCTGGATAGATGGGCACTCGAATACAGTGCTAATACAATCTTCAGAGGGTTTGATCCACACTTCCACCTTATTTGCTGCACAGTGTGCACACTGTATAACGTACAGCTACTTCAGCAGCGCTGGATAGACGGGCACTCGAATACAGTGCTAATACAATCTTCAGAGGGTTTGATCCACACTTCCACCTTATTTGCTGCACAGTGTGCACACTGTATAACGTACAGCTACTTCAGCAGCGCTGGATAGACGGGCACTCGAATACAGTGCTAATACAATCTTCACAGGGTTTGATCCACACTTCCACCTTATTTGCTGCACAGTGTGCACACTGTATAACGTACAGCTACTTCAGCAGCGCTGGATAGACGGGCACTCGAATACAGTGCTAATACAATCTTCAGAGGGTTTGATCCACACTTCCACCTTATTTGCTGCACAGTGTGCACACTGTATAACGTACAGCTACTTCAGCAGCGCTGGATAGACGGGCACTCGAATACAGTGCTAATACAATCTTCAGAGGGTTTGATCCACACTTCCACCTTATTTGCTGCACAGTGTGCACACTGTATAACGTACAGCTACTTCAGCAGCGCTGGATAGATGGGCACTCGAATACAGTGCTAATACAATCTTCAGAGGGTTTGATCCACACTTCCACCTTATTTGCTGCACAGTGTGCACACTGTATAACGTACAGCTACTTCAGCAGCGCTGGATAGACGGGCACTCGAATACAGTGCTAATACAATCTTCAGAGGGTTTGATCCACACTTCCACCTTATTTGCTGCACAGTGTGCACACTGTATAACGTACAGCTACTTCAGCAGCGCTGGATAGACGGGCACTCGAATACAGTGCTAATACAATCTTCACAGGGTTGGATCCACACTTCCACCTTATTTGCTGCACAGTGTGCACACTGTATAACGTACAGCTACTTCAGCAGCGCTGGATAGACGGGCACTCGAATACAGTGCTAATACAATCTTCAGAGGGTTTGATCCACACTTCCACCTTATTTGCTGCACAGTGTGCACACTGTATAACGTACAGCTACTTCAGCAGCGCTGGATAGACGGGCACTCGAATACAGTGCTAATACAATCTTCAGAGGGTTTGATCCACACTTCCACCTTATTTGCTGCACAGTGTGCACACTGTATAACGTACAGCTACTTCAGCAGCGCTGGATAGATGGGCACTCGAATACAGTGCTAATACAATCTTCAGAGGGTTTGATCCACACTTCCACCTTATTTGCTGCACAGTGTGCACACTGTATAACGTACAGCTACTTCAGCAGCGCTGGATAGACGGGCACTCGAATACAGTGCTAATACAATCTTCAGAGGGTTTGATCCACACTTCCACCTTATTTGCTGCACAGTGTGCACACTGTATAACGTACAGCTACTTCAGCAGCGCTGGATAGACGGGCACTCGAATACAGTGCTAATACAATCTTCACAGGGTTTGATCCACACTTCCACCTTATTTGCTGCACAGTGTGCACACTGTATAACGTACAGCTACTTCAGCAGCGCTGGATAGACGGGCACTCGAATACAGTGCTAATACAATCTTCAGAGGGTTTGATCCACACTTCCACCTTATTTGCTGCACAGTGTGCACACTGTATAACGTACAGCTACTTCAGCAGCGCTGGATAGACGGGCACTCGAATACAGTGCTAATACAATCTTCACAGGGTTGGATCCACACTTCCACCTTATTTGCTGCACAGTGTGCACACTGTATAACGTACAGCTACTTCAGCAGCGCTGGATAGATGGGCACTCGAATACAGTGCTAATACAATCTTCAGAGGGTTTGATCCACACTTCCACCTTATTTGCTGCACAGTGTGCACACTGTATAACGTACAGCTACTTCAGCAGCGCTGGATAGACGGGCACTCGAATACAGTGCTAATACAATCTTCAGAGGGTTTGATCCACACTTCCACCTTATTTGCTGCACAATGTGCACACTGTATAACGTACAGCTACTTCAGCAGCGCTGGATAGACGGGCACTCGAATACAGTGCTAATACAATCTTCAGAGGGTTTGATCCACACTTCCACCTTATTTGCTGCACAGTGTGCACACTGTATAACGTACAGCTACTTCAGCAGCGCTGGATAGACGGGCACTCGAATACAGTGCTAATACAATCTTCAGAGGGTTTGATCCACACTTCCACCTTATTTGCTGCACAGTGTGCACACTGTATAACGTACAGCTACTTCAGCAGCGCTGGATAGACGGGCACTCGAATACAGTGCTAATACAATCTTCAGAGGGTTTGATCCACACTTCCACCTTATTTGCTGCACAGTGTGCACACTGTATAACGTACAGCTACTTCAGCAGCGCTGGATAGACGGGCACTCGTGACCACGCCCCTCTGCACGCACTGCTCGCCAGTGATGCTGCGTCAGCAGACGCACCGTGCGCTGCAACAGCTTGGGGGCGGGGGGGCTGTGCTTAGCCTAACACGAAGGCGCCCATCGTAATAAAACTACTGATATGCGCGCGTAGCCACAGATAATAACTGGTATAGCTTAATTTTCGTGTGTGGAAAGTGAACATCTTGTTTAAATAAATTATAATGTGAGCTGCACACAGTTCTGTCAGCATGTTATATATGGGAAGAAATTTTTTAACAGCTGGAACGTTGTTCTTCGTGGGCCGAAACACATTTATAAGGGACTGACCAGCAATGACTTCGTAAATATCCCCACAGAGCCCTTATACACAGGCGAGAATGATTAAATAAATTGCTTAGAACACACCGCAAAGTAACGAACTTCTTACAAATTAAATTGCTGAAAATTACTGCGCTAACAACAGTTGAACATGATTATTTGTAAAGAAAATCAATGTGATTTGCCAAAAGTTCTATTTGAATGTACTGTTACAGGTTTCACCAAAAACTTTTCATTGTTATTCTGTAAAGACAACGACATCAGCATGTTCTCATAACAACTTCTTAAAATTGCAAAACGGTTTTGTCACTTTTACTGAAGGTACGAGACACTTTTAACATTTATGCTTGAAGAGCATCACTGAATAATAAAGAACTGTCACCATAAACATTTGTTGCACTACTAATTACAATAAAATAAAATAAAATAAGCAATGTTAATAAGGTGAAAATACAACAATAGCAGTAAAATTAGCATTAACAAACCATAAAACAAAATCAATACTGAATCATTGCTGGGATGTCATGCTAGTCTGAAGCTTAACTCACTTTGTCAGACACAGTATCACATTTCATGCAAGTCATTTAGCAAACGAAATTTTACTATAGAGAGAGAGATTCCGATTGCGAACACTACTGTACTTTGATACAGTTTCCACATTAGCAGTGGACCAAATAGAGAGAGAGAGCGACTATTTTCTTAGTGCAGGTTGCCTACATCATGGGCAGGTATGCACTTATGCTCTCCTTTGATTGACAGGTCATTAACCTGATGTTCTCCTTTGATTGACAGATACTTAACCTACTGTTCTGCTAAAAGGATCCTTCCTTTTGATTGACAGGCACTTAACCTATTGTTCCCCCACCCTCTCCTGACACTTTCAGGTCTGAGTTATTGGAATAGCCCCTCTCACTCTTATCCCTATACATCTTGCAACAGCCCCTCAGGCTCTGCACTACCATCCCTGCAGCTTTGGCATGTGATTGTTCCAGTGTTAAGTCTGAACTGAGTAGAAGTTAAAGAAAGCTATATCTACCACCTTCTGCAACCCGTGTAGAAACAGGCTAAGCTGAGTTACTGCGATAGAACTGTGTTTTGACCATTCGATGGAAGCGAAGCCTGCTCCTGCAACATGAGGTAGTATATAAGACAGCACGGGAACTGCAGGAAAGATGGGGATTTTGCTACTGCATTGTGGTGTTTCTCCAAACTACAGACAGGTACTACAGATCCAAGTCCTTCACGGCTCATTCACGTCTATCACACCAACATTCTATCATCGTTATTCTGTATCATCCACCAGAGAAAAACTACGAAATATAAAAGGTCCATTAACTTCGTCCAATAGAGAACTTGATAAGATTTTTACCGAATCTCTCTCCTTCCATACATCGAAAACAAATACTGCATGTGTGCCAGCATCGAGCACAAGTGACGAACCTATTAAATATACAGGTATTGATCCACTGCACAGACCAGTTTAAAGTTTCATCACCTGAGCTGTAAGAGGACGACCGTATCCCACAGACTATACTGTAAGTCGCAAGAGACGCTCCCTGTGAGCCTGTGTCGTTGTTTTTAACACTTATACTTTTTTTTTCCTCCACAACTTCGAGGTCTGTGTCAGGTTCTAAACTGACATTCATGTTCTGATCCATTGCCTCTCGCAGAAAATTGGACGTTGCGCAGTATAAATCATGTTGTTACTGCGGCTACCACAACACACCACACACAGTGGATGATTTTAAATAAAAGACAGTTCTAACATAAGGAAAGTGGAAGAGATTGGCTGCGTTGTGGAGAGTTTCCAAACTGCTGTCCGTAGGTGACTGTCGACCTCTACATTTAAACTCACCTGCCACAGTGACGGATAAGCTGATGCTTCCGCATTTCATTTCGACTGATTCCTCATATTGGAGTCATGTACACAATCACTGTTTTGGTGCTAACTGTTGTACCTGCGACCGGAATGACTGCAGGTTTGCCGGGAAGGAAAGCGCAGCGCGACCCACAGAGCGGCCCGCGAACAACAACACAAACGGGAGAGGACGGACACAAACAATGAAGGACAACCGAGCGAGACCTTACAAATCACAACAAGCAAGAAACAACGGAGTCACAAGAACCTCACGAATCAACCACGTCCACTCGTACACGGAACAAAGTAACGTAAATATGCTGTCTGAGGCGAGATGACAATACACGCACGCAAAGATTAGACTGACTGGCGGAGCGAGAGGCAGGCTCTTAAATACATGATCGGGAACGCCGCTATTGGCCGCTGGGACCACGTGTTCCACTGTGGCGCCCTCACATTACACGTGGGCCAGGAGGCGCGAGACCTCTGCGGGTGTTCGACGTCCATGCCGCCTGGCGCGGACCAGACTAACCATCCTCCAACAAAACTCTAACTCAAACAAGTGATGTCAGTCAATCATTATGTGGTAACCAACAACGTACCAGTGGATGAATGGGATAGAAAAGACACTATTGATGTATTCTAATAATAAGCAGCACAGTTGATAGTGCGAACAATTTTAGCAATTTTGGAGTAATTTCAACACTGACCAATGATGCGACAGAATGTTTCCTATGTTTCCCAATTCCAGTATCATAGCAAAACCGTCCCCCTCTCTACTTTGCTAGTATCATTGCGAATGTAGATAGATGACTGTGAAGTACTTCCATTCGTTGTTAATTTTCTAACACATACATCACCAAAGTATACCAGGCAGTGCTCTACATATTTCTAGCGCCTGGAGCATAGTGCATACTTTACGATCTATGTCTATGCCTATGGGACTCACAGAACATTCTCGCTATCTTAGGATAAAATTAGAGACTGAAAGACTACCTCGCACTGTCTTTGGCCAGCTCGCCGTGCATCAACGTTACCGATTTAATCTGCAGCTGACCAGAAGTAGGCTGCTACATTCCACGTCTCGTGATGAATGGAGCTAGTCGAGTCCTCGTCCATCCAAGTACCAAGATGGTCCCAGGTGTATAGAACAGATTTGAAAGTGTTGTGATCTAATAGCAGACGGTTATGAAGATCAAGACACAGCTGATTTTTATGCATGAAGCAATTTACGTAAATGAACTACGCTATCAATTTTAAAGTATTGTTCTAGTGTCCGGGATCTCTGCCAGGAGGGTACTGCTATAGCTACACGGTTCTGCACTTAAAATAGGCTATGATATTAGATCGCTTGAGTTTCCGACCTATCAATCGTGTGGAATGCAGTGCTGTTAAGATTACAATGTAAGAAACATATTTCCGGCGCATGACATACATCCTTCTTGCAGGTTTCTCTACGACAAACTATGGTTTCAATCTGTAAAATGAGAAAACTACTTCCTTAAAACAGTGGCTGTGTGTGATACATGCACAATATAGCTTTCCAGAGATGTACAGCGTCCACTGTTCGCATCCGATCACGGTTCAGAAATTATACTATCCTCACATCAGTCTGTGGTGTCACCGCCAGACACCACACTTGCTAGGTGGTAGCTTTTAAATCGGCCGCGGTCCGGTAGTATACGTCGGACCCGCGTGTCGCCACTATCAGTGATTGCAGACCGAGCGCCGCCACACGGCAGGTCTAGAGAGACTTGCTAGCACTCGCCCCAGTTGTACAGCCGACTTTGCTAGCGATGGTTCACTGACAAAATAAGCTCTCATTTGCCGAGACGATAGTTTAGCATAGCCTTCAGCTACGTCATTTGCTACGACCTAGCAAGGCGCCATTATCAGTTACTATACTTGCTTGGTTATTTCGCTGCCTAGGTAGCAGAATTCCTTAATTCAATCTACTTGGTGACCATCAATCCTTATGTTAAGTTTCTCGCTGGTCTCATTCCTGCTTCTTCGCGCTACTTTCGCCCTTCTTCGATTTACTCTCAATCTATATTCTTTACTCATTACAATGTTATTCCACTCAGCAGATCACGTAATTCTTCTTCACTTTCATTTAGGATAGCAATGTCATCGGCGAATCGTATAATTGACATCCACCACCTTGAATTTTAATTGCACTCGTGAACTTTTTTTTAAATTTGCATCACTGCTTCTTTAATGTACAGATTGAACAGTAGGGGCGAAAGACTACATCCCTGTCTTTCTTTTTAATCCGAGCACTTCGTTCTTGGTAGTCCAGTCTTATTATTTCCTCTTGGGTGTTCTACATATTGTATAATACCCTTCTCTCCCTACAGCTTACCCCTATTTTTTCTCAGAATTTTGAACATCTTGCATCATTTTGCATTATAGATCGCTTTTTCCAGGTCGACAAATTCTATGAACGTGTCTTAATTTTTCGTTAGTCGTGCTTCCATTACCAACCGCAACATCAGAATTGCCTCTTTGGTGCCTTTACCTTTCCTAAAGCCAAACTCATGGTCGACTAACACACCCTCAATTTTCTTTTCCGTGCTTCTGTATATTACTCTTGTCAGCAACTTAGATACATAAGCTAATAAACGGATTGTACGACAATTCTCGCACTTGTCAGCTCTTGCAGTCTTTGGAATTGTGTGGATTTTTTTTCCGTAAAGTCAGATGTTTTGTTGTCAGTCTCGTACATTCTACATACCAACGTGAATAGTCGTTTGTTGCCACTCCCCCCACTGATTTTACTCGTAGATATTATGATCGAATATTTATCTATCCCTTCTGACTCATTTGATCTTAAGTCCTCCAAATTTCTCTTAAATTCCGATTCTAATACTGCATCCCCTATCTCTTCTAAATCGACTCCTATTTCTTCTTCTACAACATCAGACAAAACAGTGTACTCCTTCCACCAATCCGATTTCTCCACTGCATTTAACAGTGGAATTCCCGTTGCACTCCTAATGCTACTACCCTTGCTTTTAATTTCACCGGAGGCTGTTTCGACTCTTATCTAGAGCTATATACGTTGTTCAAGAGATCGCTAATACGACAATATTGATTTTGTACACGTTTGATGATCGGGAGAGAAACAGCTCTTAAAATACTTTTTGCTGATCTTTTTGCACGGTAGATGTCAACTATTCAATAGCGCATACTAATTTTCCAGTATTGTATATGACAAATGGAGTCATACGCTTGAAATAACTACCAAAACTTATCTTTTTGTCACCAGTCTAAGTCATTTAACTCGTAATGCTTCACATATTCTACTTAGACACGCTGGAAGAAGGAGTGAGCAGATCTCATCACGAACTGTCACGTCATTCTACATCTACATCTACATCTACATGACTACTCTGCAATTCACATTTAAGTGCTTGGCAGAGGGTTCATCGAACCACAATCATACTATCTCTCTACTATTCCACTCCCGAACAGCGAGCGGGAAAAACGAACACCTAAACCTTTCTGTTCGAGCTCTGATTTCTCTTATTTTATTTTGATGATCATTCCTACCTATGTAGGTTGGGCTCAACAAAATATTTTCGCATTCGGAAGAGAAAGTTGGTGACTGAAATTTCGTAAAAAGGTCTCGCCGCGACGAAAAACGTCTATGCTGTAATGACTTCCATCCCAACTCGTGTATCATATCTGCCACACTCTCTCCCCTATAACGCGATAATACAAAACGAGCTGCCCTTTTTTTTGCACCCTTTCGATGTCCTCCGTCAATCCCACCTGGTAAGGATCCCACACCGCGCAGCAATATTCTAACAGAGGACGAACGAGTGTAGTGTAAGCTGTCTCTTTAGTGGACTTGTTACATCTTCTAAGTGTCCTGCCAATGAAACGCAACCTTTCGCTCGCCTTCCCGACAATATTATCTATGTGGTCCTTCCAACTGAAGTTGTTCGTAATTTTAACACCCAGGTACTTAGTTGAATTGACAGCCTTGAGAATTGTACTATTTATCGAGTAATCGAATTCCAACGGATTTCTTTTGGAACTCATGTGGATCATCTCACACTTTTCATTATTTAGCGTCAACTGCCACCTGACACACCATACAGCAATCTTTTCTAAATCGCTTTGCAGCTGATACTGGTCTTCGGATGACCTTACTAGACGGTAAATTACAGCATCATCTGCGAACAGTCTAAGAGAACTGCTCAGATTGTCACCCAGGTCATTTATATAGATCAGGAACAGTAGAGGTCCCAGGACGCTTCCCTGGGGAACTCCTGATATCACTTCAGTTTTACTCGATGATTTGCCGTCTATTACTACGAACTGCGACCTTCCTGACAGGAAATCACGAATCCAGTCGCACAACTGAGACGATACCCCATAGCTCCGCAGCTTGATTAGAAGTCGCTTGTGAGGAACGGTGTCAAAAGCTTTCCGGAAATCTAGAAATACGAAATCAACTTGAGATCCCCTGTCGATAGCGGCCATTACTTCGTGCGAATAAAGAGCTAGCTGCGTTGCACAAGAGCGATGTTTTCTGAAGCCATGCTGATTACGTGTCAATAGATCGTTCCCTTCGAGGTGATTCATAATGTTTGAATACAGTATATGCTCCAAAACCCTACTGCAAACCGACGTCAATGATATAGGTCTGTAGTTAAATGGATTACTCCTACTACCCTTCTTGAACACTGGTGCGACCTGCGCAATTTTCCAATCTGTAGGTACAGATCTATCGGTGAGCGAGCGGTTGTATATGAGTGCTAAGTAGGGAGCTACAGTATCAGCGTAATCTGAAAGGAACCTAATCGGTATACAATCTGGACCTGAAGACTTGCCCGTATCAAGCGATTTGAGTTGCTTCGCAACCCCTAACCCAGAAGCAAATGTAATCATTGGTAACGAATCACCGCTGAACTGTCGTTGTAATTGTTTTTCGATACTGTCTCATATGTGCCATATTTCACAGCATTTCACTAGTATGTTAGATAAAAAAAAACACATTTTATGATGGTGGCTACATTTGGGAGTGGACTATACTTTAGGCCACCACTGACCATGAATGTTTGTCTCTCTCTCTCTCTCTCTCTCTCTCTTTCTCTCTCTCTCTCTCACTCACTCACTCACTCACTCACTCTAAAAAGCACGTTTCCTTGCCACGCGACATTCACAATACTTTTTCGCCCTGTATTTTAATCTCGCTTCCGGAAAGTTGGTTTATTTCCTTCATTGTTTCTTCTCTACACAGATTGCACAATATTGGAGATAGCCGGTATGCCTACCTTATGCCCTCTGTAATCCGAGAATTTTTCCCTTGGTTTTCCATTCCAAATGATCAACCTCGGCTGTTGTATGCTCACTGATGAGGCACAAAATTATTACCACTGGCTACTGTGCGACTGAATGACCCCCAGTCGCCTTGGGGGCACATGGCGCAGTAAGGGATGTATGGGGAATCATTCTAGTAACGATAGTTGCTGCAAGAGGGAAATCCACTGGCATAAGTAACTTTGACTAAGTACAGATCGTTGTGGCTCGCAGCCTGAGAACGAGCATCTCCGAAATGGCAAAGGTGGGCAGCTGTTCGCGCACTGCTATCGTGAGAACCTCTGGAAAGTGGTTGAAGGACGTTGAAATCACGAGCAGACGATAAAGTGTTGAACATTCACGCCTCATGACAGACCTTGAAGGCCGGAAGCTAGCCCATTGTATAAAGTACGATAAACGGCTATGGAGAAGAAAAATAAGTAAAGTAGTCTGACAGATTTAAGCATGAAGAAGTAACGAAGAAAACAGGAGACGTGAGAAGATTATTGAAAGTGAACAAAAAGAGAAAAAATATTGCTGGGACGTATACTGCGTAGGAGTTGTCTGCAAGAAAGACTTACAAAAGGAAATGTGGAACGAATGAGAGCAAGTGGTAGAAAGAGAATTGGAACGGTTGATGACATTACAAATGGACGAACATATACTGACGGAAGAAATTCGCAACACGAAAAGGAAATTCATGTAGAGTAATGAAATTTCGGGAGTACATTTATCAAGGTAAGATACTTAAGTGATTAACATTACAAAATCACAAGTTAACGTAGGCGCAAAATAAGCCTTTGCAACTGTGAAATGTTTGTATATTAATAATCGGTGTAAACGTATGAATATTGAATGCAAGCAAAGGTGCATGTATTGTATTCTACTGGCGCCAGATGAGAGTTTGTGGGATGGAATTCCATGCCTGTTGCACTTGGTTGGTCAATACACGGACGGTTAACGCTGATTGTGGATGACGACGGAGTTTTCTTCGGATGATGTCCCATACGTGCTCGATTGGAGACGGGCCCGGTGATCGAGCATACCGAGGCGACATGTGGACACCCTGTAGAGTATTCTGAGTTACTATTGGCAAGAACTCTCTGGAACAGTGTTCACGAATGGCAGCACTGCAGGCCGCATCACCAGACTGCCGGACAACTTCGCAGTCAGCGTGCGTGGGATTACAACGAGAGTGCTTCAGCTGCCGCATCCCACACTCCACCTGTAGGTCCAGTGAGTCCAGCACACAGGCAGGTCGGTTGCAGACCCACAACTGGTTCCTAATCAACACGCGGCCATCACTGGCACCGAGCAGGACCCGGTGTCACCAGGAAACACAATAAACCGCCACCCAGCTCTCAGTGAGCTCCCGCTAGGCGCCACCGAAGTGGTGGTGCATTGGGGTCAGTGGAATGTACGCTATAGGGCGTATCGGTGGGAACTGTGGTTTGAAACAGTTCAGTTCGTTGCGTCGCTGTGGTGTCGAGTAGTGCTACAATTTCCGCTGCAGATGCAGAGAATCGCCAGAACCATATGCCAAACACGATGGTATTTCCTCTCATCAGTGCCCCATTGTCGTCCGGAACCCGGTCTTCGTGCGACTGTACATTCCCGTGACAACCGTTGCCAGCAATCACGTACAGTGTACTACATTCTTTCCAAGCCTTTCTACAATAACTTAGAAGGAACACTAGCTTCTCGTAGCCCTATTACACGACCTCTTTCAAACTCTGTTAGCTGTCGATTATAGCGTCTTTTCGCCTTAAAGGCATTCTTTATTAACATCAGCTCACCATGTCTAATCTGAAAGGTAACTAGCGGTCACGGCCGTTGGAACGTAACTTAAAACTAAACTAATACGCAACCAGCGCCATTCTTATGCAACACGTGCGAAATCTGAATAGACTTCATCTTTCAGGTGAAGGAAGATGCTCAGAACAGACACGATGGGCCGCCTCCAGTTGAAACGTGTCATAGGACAGTCACGCCAGGCCACAAGGAAAGATGAGATTTTTTCTGACTGTACTGTTTAGGGCGCGTTCTCGGTCTCCTCCGACCCCCTCGGAGGGCTGCACCTTTTGGTGGCGTGGCTCTTCACCTGGAGCACCTCGTCTGCCAGCTCTGTGTGGCACTACACGGCGCCAGACAAGTAGGGGCCGCGACCGCCGCCGTGCCCTCCAGACGGGCTCCTTCGACAGGCCGGCGGGTGCAACCTGCCAGCGGAGAACCCTGCTCAAGTGACTTAGCGTTCACATTTCCTCCCTTGGGGCCTCCGCATATGGACGGGTGAGAACCAGCTGGTGACGACCTGGTGGGAAGCAAAAGTTGTAAGTGTGTAATGTATTCTATGCCGATACTGTGTTAACACTTGATAATGAAGATAATTGAATAGAATTTGTTAACTTATTAAAAGCGTTCGACTACGAAAAATGTCACAAAGTATTTGCATTTCGTAGAATATTGCTATGATCCGTAGGAAAACACGTGTAATATACCAAGAGAGAACAAAAGTAGTGAAAGGTTAAGGGAGTAGCCCACCACGTATTAAGAAGCGCGTAAGGTAGGGATCTGGTCTTTCTCATCTACTGCTCAAACTTTATATGGAAAAGCAATGAAAGTAGTAAAATAATGGTCCATACGTGTGATTCGATTTCAGGGTGAAAGGATATCAGTGATAAGATTCTCTGGTGACGCTGCTATCCTCTGTAAAAGTGAGGCAGAACTGCGGTATCTGTTCAATGGAGTGGACAGAGTAATGGGAACACGCTACAAACTGGGAGTAAACAGAAGAAAGACGAAAATAATGACGAACAGTAGAAACGAAATTAGCAATAAACTTAACACTACAGCTGGGGAAACATAGTAAACGAAACGAAGGAATTCTCCTATCTGGAAAACAAGGTAGCACACGACAGACGAAACAAGGAGGCTGCAAAGACACTAGAAAAGGCAAGGAGGGTACTCCTCGTTAAAAGAAGTGTGTTAGTATTAGTATCAAACATTTGAGAAACAAATTTCTGACTATGTATGTCTAGAGCACACAGGTATATGGAAGTAAGTCATGGACTTTGGAGAAAACGGAATTGAGAAACGAAACGGTAAATTGTTTTGCTACACAAGGATAATGAAAACTAAGCACAGTTATAATGAATGGGAAAGATTTTTTTAGATTCATCACAGAAAGGAATATTCAGAGGACAGGATAATAAGAAACGTATTAAAACAGCAGGGAATAAGTTCCATGTCACTACAGGTAGCTGTAGAGGACAAAAATTATAATGTAAGCTAGAAATTGGAGTATACAGAACAAAATGAGGATGCTGGCTGTCAGTGCTGCTCTGAGATAAAGAGATTGACAAAGAAGAGGAAGTTGTGGGTATTCGGGCTAGGCCGTTTCTAGCGCAAAGTACCATTATCCCAGATGGCGGCGATAACGTCATCCAAGATGGCGGCTGTGACATCATTCAAGATGGCGGATTTTGGCGGGAAGTTTGAACTTTGGTGGGAAAGTGCCAGCCCCCATCCCCTAAAAAAATGGCGGTAAGTTCAAATTCCAAAATGATAATGTGTCACACCTTGGAAAATGGCGGGAAAAACGGAGATGTCTTTATTATGTAACCAGTTTCGAAACATGTGTGTTCGGCAGGAGCTCTAGAGCCCAGCTGGCTTAGTTGATATCATCTCCAGCAGAGAGCGCCACTGTGACATAATCCAAGATGGCGTATTTTGGCGGGAAGTTTGAATTTTGGCAGCTGGAAGATCAATTGGCATACCACCACTAACCTAACCTTCCAACTGCTCCCCACAGGAAATGGCAGGAAGTATTATTGTAAACCTGCAGTGGCGCATCGGAGCATACTACTGAACTCCCAGGAAAGTTTCCAAGAACAGACAGTGTGAAGTGTTACATGCATGGACAGACGTCGGCGTGGTGCCTGTTGTATTTATTCCGATGCAATTTCTGTGTTCCATCGACAATGTGGAGGTCTAAGGATTATTGTAAACCTGTAGTGGCGCATCGGAACATACTACTGCACTTATAGGAAAGTTTCCAAGCACAGACAGGGTTAAGCGTTACATGCATGGAGAGAGGTCGGCGTGATGCCTGTTGTATTTATTCCGATGCAATTTCTGTGTTCCGTCGTCAATGTGAAGATATAAGAATTAGTGTAAACCTGCAGTGGTACATCGCAAAATACTACTGAACTCCTAGGAAAGTATGCAAGCACACACAGTGTGAAGCGTTAGATGCATGAACAGAGGTCGGCGTGGTGCCTGTTCTATTTATTCCGATGCAATTTCTGTGTTCCATCGACAATGTGAAGGTCTAAGGATTACTGTAAACCTGCAGTGGCGTAGCGGAACATACAACTGAACTCCTAGGAAACTTTCCAGGCACAGACAGAGTGAAGCGTTACATGCATGGACAGAGGTCGCGTGGTGCCTCTTGTATTTATTCCGATGCTATTTCTGTGTTGTGTCGTCAATGTGAAGATCTAAAGATTACGGTAAACCTGCAGTGTCGCAACAGAACATACTACAGAACTCCTAGGAAACTTTCCAAGCACAGACAGTCTTAAGCGTTAGATGCATTGGCAGAGGTCGGCGTGGTGCCTGTTATATTTATTCCGATGCAATTTCTGTGTTCCATCGACAATGTGGAGGTCTAAGGATTATAGTAAACCTGTAGTGGCGCATCGGAACATACTACTGAATTCCTAGGAATGTTTCCAAGCACAGACAGGGTGAAGCGTTACATGCATGGAGAGAGGTCGGCGTGATGCCTGTTGTATTTATTTCTATGCAATTTCTGTGTTCCGTCGTCAATGTGAATATATAAGAATTAGTGTAAACCTGCAGTGGCACATCGCAAAATACTACTGAACTTCTAGGAAAGTATGCAAGCACACACAGTGTGAAGCGTTAGGTGCATGGACAAAGGTCGGCGTGGTGCCTGTTGTATTTATTCCGATGCTATTTCTGCGTTCTGTCGTCAATGTGAAGATCTAAAGATTAGGGTAAACCTGCAGTGTCGCAACAGAACATACTACAGAACTCCTAGAAAAGTTTCCAAGCACAGACAGTGTGGAGCGTTGCATGCATGGACAGAGGTCGGCGTGGTGCCTGTTGTATTTATTCTGATTCAATTTCTGTGTTCCATCAACAATGTGGAGGTCTAAGGATTATTGTAAACCTGCAGTGGCGCATCGGAACACACTACTGAACTACTAGGAATGTTCCCAAGCAGAGACAGGGTGAAGCGTTACATGCATGGAGAGAGGTCGGCGTGATGCCTGTTGTATTTTCTCCGATGCAATTTCTGTGTTTCGTCGTCAATGTGAAGATATAAGAATTAGTGTAAACCTGCAGTGGCACATCGCAAAATACTAATGAACTCCTAGGAAAGTATGCAAGCACACACAGTGTGAAGCGTTAGATGTATGGACAGAGGTCGGCGTGGTGGCTGTTGTATTTATTCCGATGCAATTTCTGTGTTCCATCGACAATGTGAAGGTCTAAGGATTACTGTAAACCTGCAGTGGCGTATCGAACATACAACTGAACTCCTAGCAAACTTTCCAAGCACAGACAGTGTGAAGCGTTACATGCATGGCAGAGGTCGGCGTGGTGACTGTTGTATTTATTCCGATGCAATTTCTGTGTTCCATCGACAATGTGAAGGTCTAAGGATATTTAAAACCTGCAGTGGCGCATCGGAACATACAACTGAACTCCTAGGAAAGTTTCCAAGCACAGACAGTGTAAAGCGTTACATGCATGGACAGAGGTGGCGTGGTGCCTGTTGTATTTATTCCGATGCAATTTCTGTGTTCTATCGACAATGTGAAGGTCTAAGGATTACTGTAAACCTGCAGTGGCGTATCGGAACATACAACTGAACTCCTAGGAAACTTTCCAAGCACAGACAGTGTGAAGCGTTACATAAATGGGCAGAGGTCGGCGTAGTGCCAGTTGTATTTATTCCGATGATATTTCTGTGTTCTGTCGTCAATGCGAAGATCTAAAGTTTACGGTAAACCTGCATTGACCCAACAGAACATACTACAGAACTCCTAGAAAAGTTTCCAAGCACAGACAGTGTGAAGCGTTACATGCATGGACAGAGGTCGGCGTGGTGGCTGTTGTATTTATTCCGATGCAATTTCTGTCTTGTAGCGAATATGTGAAGGTCTAAGGATTACTGTAAACCTGCAGTGGCGTATCGGAACATACAACTGAACTCCTAGGAAACTTTCCCAGCACAGACAGTGTGGTGCGTTACAAGCATGGATAGGGTCGGCGTGGTGCCTGTTGTATTTATTTCGGTGCCATTTTTGGGTTCTGTCGTCAATGTGAAGATCAAAGATTACTGTAAACCTACAGTCTCGCAACAGAACATACTACAGAACTCCTAGAATAGTTTCCAAGCACAGACAGTGTCAAGCGTTACATACATGGACAGAGGTTGGCGTGGTGCCTGTTGTATTTATTCCGATGCAATTTCTGTGTTCTATCGACAATGTGAAGGTCTAAGGATTACTGTAAACCTGCAGTGGCGTATCGGAACATACAACTGAACTCCTAGGAAACTTTCCAAGCACAGACAGTGTGAAGCGTTACATAAATGGGCAGAGGTCGGCGTAGTGCCAGTTGTATTTATTCCGATGATATTTCTGTGTTCTGTCGTCAATGCGAAGATCTAAAGATTACGGTAAACCTGCATTGACCCAACAGAACATACTACAGAACTCCTAGAAAAGTTTCCAAGCACAGACAGTGTGAAGCGTTACATGCATGGACAGAGGTCGGCGTGGTGGCTGTTGTATTTATTCCGATGCAATTTCTGTCTTGTAGCGAATATGTGAAGGTCTAAGGATTACTGTAAACCTGCAGTAGCGTATCGGAACATACAACTGAACTCCTAGGAAACTTTCCCAGCACAGACAGTGTGGTGCGTTACAAGCATGGATAGGGTCGGCGTGGTGCCTGTTGTATTTATTTCGGTGCCATTTTTGGGTTCTGTCGTCAATGTGAAGATCAAAGATTACTGTAAACCTACAGTCTCGCAACAGAACATACTACAGAACTCCTAGAATAGTTTCCAAGCACAGACAGTGTCAAGCGTTACATACATGGACAGAGGTTGGCGTGGTGCCTGTTGTATTTATTCCGATGCTATTTAAGTTTTCTGTCGTCTATGTGAAGACCTAAGGATTACTGTATGTCTGCAGTGTCGCAACAGAAAATACTACAGAACTCCTAGAAAATATTCAAAGCACAGACAGTGTCAAACGTTACATGATTGGACAGATGTGGGCGTGGTGCCTGTTGTATTTATTCCGATGCTATTTCTGTGTTCTGTCGTCAATGTGAAGGTCTAAGAATTATTGAAAACCTGCAGTGGCGAATTGGGACATACTACTGAACTCCTAGGAAAGTTTCCAAGCACACGCAGTGTGAAGCGTTATATGCATTTACAGAGGTCGGCGTGGTGCCTGTTGTATTTATTCCGATGCAATTTCTGTGTTCCATCGACAAATAGACGATCTAAGGATTACTGTAAACCGGCAGTGGCGTATCGGAACATACAACTGAACTCCTAGGAAAGTTTCCAAGCACACGCAGTGTGAAGCGTTACATGCATGGACAGAGGTCGGCGTGGTGCCTGTTGTATGTATTCCGATGCTATTTCTGTGTTCTGTCGTCAATGTGAAGATCTAAGGATTACTGTAAACATGCAGTGTCGCAACAGAACATACTACAGAACACCTAGAAAAGTTTCCAAACACAGACAGAGTGGAGCGTTCCATGCATGGACAGCGGTCGGCGTGGTGCCTGCTGTATTGATTCTGATACAATTTCTGTGTTCCATCGACAATGTGAAGGTCTAAGGATTTTAGTAAACCTTGTGGCGCATTGGGACATAGTACAGAACTCCTAGGAAAGTTACCAAGCACAGACATTGTGAAGCGTTACACGCATGGGCAAAGGTCGGCGTGGTGCCTGTTGTATTTATTCGGATGCAATATCTGAGTTCCGTCGACAATGTGAAGGTTTAAAGGTTACTGTAAACATGCAGTGTCACAACAGAACATACTACAGAACTCCTACAAAAGTTTCCAAACACATACAGTGTCAAGCGATACATGAATGGACAGAGGATGGCGTGGTGCCTGTTGTATTTATTCCGATACAATTTCTGTGTTCCATCTACAATGTGAAGGTCTAATGATTATTGTAAACCTTCAATGTCGTATCGGAACATACTACTGAACTCCTAGGAAAGTTTCCAAGTACAGACAGTGTGAAGCATTACATGCACGGACAGAGGTCGGCATGGTACCTGTTGTATTTATTCTGATGCAATTTCTGTGTTCTGTCGTCAATGTGAAGATCTAAGAATTAGTGTAAAACTGCACTGGCACATCGCAAAATACTACTGAACTCCTAGGAAAGTCTGCAAAAACACACAGTGTGAAGCGTTAGATGCATGGACAGAGGTCGGCATGGTGCCTGTTGTATTTATTCCGATGCAATTTCTGTGTTCTGTCGTCAATGTGAAGATCTTAAGATTACGGTAAAACTGCCGTGTCGCAACAGAACATACTACAGAACTCCTAGAAAAGTTACCAAGCACAGACAGTGTGAAGCATTTCATGCATGGACAGAGGTCGGCGTGGTGCTTGTTGTATTTATTCCGATGCTATTTCTGTTTTCTGTCGTCAATGTGAAGATCTAAGGATTACTGTAAACCTGCAGTGGCGCCACAGAACGTACTACTGATCTCCTAGGAAAGTTTCCAAGCACAGACAGTGTGGAGCGTTACATGCATGGACAGAGGTCGGCGTGGTGCCTGTTGTATTTATTTTGAAGCAATCTCTGTGTTCCATCGACAATGTGAAGGTCTAAGGATTACTGTAAACCTGCAGTGGCGTATCGGAACATACAACTGAACTCCTAGGAAACTTTCCAAGCACAGACAGTGTGAAGCGTTACATAAATGGGCAGAGGTCGGCATAGTGCCAGTTGTATTTATTCCGATGCAATTTCTGTGTTCTGTCGTCAACGTGAAGATCTAAGGATTACTGTAAACCTGCATTGTCGCAAAAGAACATACTACAGAATACCTAAAAAAGTTACCATGCACAGACATTGTAGAGCGTTACATGAATGTACAGAGATCGGCGTGGTGCCTTTTGCATTAATTCCGATGCAATTTCTGTGTTCTGTCGTCAATGTGAAGGTCTAAGGATTACTGTAAACCTGCAGTGTCGCAACAGAACATACTTCAGAACTCCTAGAAAAGGTTCCAAACACAGACAGGGGAAGCGTTACATGCATGGAGAGAGGTCGACAAGATGTCTGTTGTATTTATTCCGATGCAATTTCTGTGTTCCTTCGTCAATGTGAAAATCTAAAGATTACGGTAAACCTGCAGTGTCGCAACAGAACATACTACAGAATACCTAAAAAAAGCTACCATGCACAGACATTGTAGAGCGTTACATGCATGGACAGAGATCGGCGTGGTGCCTGTTGTATTAATTCCGCTGCAATTTCTGTGTTCTGTCGTCAACGTGAAGATCTAAGGATTACTGTAAACCTGCAGTGTAGCAACTGAAGATACTACAGAACTCGCTTCACACTGTCTGTGTTTGGAATCTTTTCTAGGGGTTCTGTAGTATTTTCTGTTGCGCCACTGCAGTTTTACAGTAATCCTTAGACCTTCACATTGACGAGAGAACACAGAAATAGCATCGGAATAAATACAACAGGCAGCACGCCGACCTCTGTCCATGCATTTACCGCGTCACACTGTCTGTGCTTTTAAACTTTTCTGTGAGTTCTGTAGTATGTTCTGTTGCGGCACTGCAAGTTTACAGTAATCCTTAAATCTTCACTTTGATTACATAAAACAGAAATAGCATAGGATTAAATACAACAGGCACCACACCGACATCTGTCCATTCATGTAACGCTTCACACTGCCTGTGCTTGGAAACTTTTCTCGTAGTTCTATAGTATGTTCTGTTGCGACACTGCAGGTTTACAGTAATCCTTAGATCTTCACATTGACGACAGAACACAGAAATAGCATTGGAATAAATACAACAGCCCCACGAAAACCTATGTCCATGCATGAACCGCTTCACACTGTCAGGGCTTGGAAACTTTTCTAGGAGTTCTGTAGTATGTTCTGTTGCGAGATTGTAGCTTTACAGTAATCTATAGATCTTCACATTGACGACAAAGCACAGAAATTGCACCGGAATAGATACAACAGGCACCACGCCGACCTCTGTCCATGCATGTAAAGCTTCACACTTTCTGTGATTGGAAACTTCCCTAGGAGTTCAGTAGCATGTTCTGATGCGGCACTGCAGGTTCACAATAATCCATACACCTTCACATTGTCGATAGAACACAGAAATTGCATCGGAATAAATACAACAGACACCACGCCGACCTCTGTCCATGCATCTAACGCTTCACACTGTGTGTGCTTGCAGACTTTCCTAGGAGATCAGTAGAATTTTGCGATGTGCCACTGCTGGTTTACAATGATGTTTAGATCTTCACATTGACGACGGAACACAGAAATTGAATCACAGTAAATACACAAGGCACCACGCCACTGCTATCCTTGCACGTGACGCTTCACACTGTCTGTGCTTGGAAACTTTTGTAAGAGTTCTGTAGTATGTTCTGTTGCGACACTGCAGGTTTACCTTAATCCTTAGATATTCACATTGACGACAGAACACAGAAATAGCACCGGACAGAGGTCGGCGTGGTGCCTGTTGTATTTATTCCGATGCAATTTCTGTGTTCCATCGACAATGTGAACTTCTAAAGATTATTGTAAACCTGCAGTGGCGCATCGGAAGATACTACTGAAATCCTAAGAAAGTTACCAAGCACAGACGGTGTGAAGCGTTACATGCATGGGGAGAGGTCGGCGTGATGCCTGTTGTATTTATTCCGATGGAATTTCTGTGTTCTGTGGTCAATGTGAAGATCTAAGATGTACTGTAAACCTGCTATAGCATATCGCAAAATACTACTGAACTCCTAGGAAAGTCTGCAAGCACACACAGTGTGAAGCGTTAGATGCATGGACTGAGGTCGGCTTGGTGCCTGTTGTATTTATTGCGATGCAATTTCTGTGTTCCATCGACAATGTGAAGTTCTAAGGATTATTGTAAACCTGCAGTGGCGTATTGGAACATACTACTGAACTCCTAGGGATGTTTCAAAGCACAGACAGTGTGAGGCGTTAGATGCATGGACAGAGGTCGGAGTGCTGCTATTGTAGTTATTTCGATGCAATTTCTGTGTTCTAACGTCAATGTGAAGGTCTAAGGATTACTGTTAACCTGCAGTGTCGCAACAGAACATACTACAGAACTCCTAGAAAAAAGGTCTACAGATTACTGTAATCCTGCACGGTCGCTACAGAACATACTGCACAACTTCTAGAAAATTTTCCGAGCACAGACTGAGTGAAGCGGTAGATGGATTGACAGTGGTCGGCGTGGTGCCTATTGTAATTATTCCAATGTAATTCCTGTGTTCTGTCGTTGATATGAAGATCCAAAAACTACGGTAAACCTGCAGTGTCGCAACAGAACATATTACAGCTCTCCTAGAAAAGTTTCCAAGCACTGACAGTGTCAAGAGTTACATGAATGTACAGAGTTCGACATGGTGCCTGTTGTATTTATTCCGATGCTATTTAGGTGTTCTGTCGTCAATGTGAAGATCAAAGGATTACTGTAAACCTGCAGTTCCGCAACAGAACATACTACAGAACTCCTAGAAACGTTTCCAAGCACAGACAGTGTGAAGCGTTATGTGCATGGACGAAGGTCGGCGTGGTGCCTGTTGTATGTATTCCGATACAATTTCTGTGTTCCATCGACAATGTGAAGAACTAAGGATTACTGTAAACCTACGATGGTACATCGCAACATACTACATAACTCCTAGAACAGTTTACAAGCACAGACAGTGTCAAGCGTTACATGAATGGACAGGGGTCGGCGTGGTGCCTGTTGTAATTTATTCCGATGCTATTTCTGTGTTCCGTCGTCAATGTGAAGGAATAAGGATTACTGTAAACCTACAGTGTCCCTACAGAACATATTACACAACTCCTAGAAAAGTTTCCAAGCACAGACAATGTGAATCGGTAGATGCATTGACAAAGGTCGGTGTGGTGCCTGTTGTATATATTCCAAGGAAATTTCTGTGTTCTGTCGTCAATGTGAAGGTCTAAGGATTACTGTAAACCTGCAGTGTCGGAACAGAACATACTACAAAACTCGTAAAAAAGATTAAAAGCACAGTCAGTGTGAAGCGTTACATGCAGGGACATAGGTCGGAGTGGTGCCTGCTATATTTATTCCGTTGCTATTTCATTGCTCTGTAGTCAATGTGAAGATCTAAGGATTACTGTAAACCTTCAATTTCGCATCAGAACATACTACAGAACTCCTAGAAACATTTTCAAGCACAGACAGTGTGAAGCGTTATGTGCATGGACGAAGGTCGGCGTGGTGCCTGTTGTATTTATTCCAATGCAATTTCTGTGTTCCGTCGCCAGTGTGAAGGTCAAAGGCTTATTGTAAACCTGCAGTGGCGCACCGGAACATACTACAGAACTCCTAGAAGTGTTTCCAAGCACAGACAGTTTGAATCGTTACATGCATGGACAGAGGTCGGTATGGTGCCTGTTGTATTTATTCCGATGCAATTCCTTTGTTCTGTCGTCAATGTGAAGTTTTAAGGATTACTGTAAACCTGCAGAGTCGCTACAGAACATACTATATAACTCCATGAAAAGTTTATAAGCACAGAGAGTGTGAAGCGTTACATGCATTGACAAAGGTCGGTGTGGTGCCTGTTGTATTTATTCCGATACAATTTCTGTGTTCCAACGACAATGTGAAGGTCTAAGGATTATTGTAAACCTGCAGTGGCTCATCGGAACATGCTACTGAACTCCTAGGAAAGTTTCCAAGCACATACAGTGTGAAGCGTTAGATGCATGAACAGAGGTCGGCGTGGTGCCTGGTGTATTTATTTCGATGCAATTTCTGTGTTCTGTCGTTAATGTGAAGGTCTAAGGATTACTGTAAACCTGCAGTAGCGCATCGGAACATACTACTGAACTCCTAGAAAAGTTTCCAAGCACAGACAGTGTGGAGCGTTACATGCATGGACAGTTGTCGGGGTGGTTCCTGTTGTATGTATTCCGTTGCTATTTCTGTGTTCTGTCGTCAACGCGAAGATCTAAAGATTAAGGTAAACCTGCAGTGTCGCAACAGAACATACTACAGAACTCGTATAAAAGTTTACAAGCACAGACAGTGTGAAGCGTCACGTGCATGGACAGAAGTGGCGTGGTGCCTGTTGTATTTATTCCGATGCAAATTCTGTGTTCCATCGACAATGTGAAGGTGTATGGATTATTGTAAACATGCAGTGGCGCAACGGAACATGTTTCAGAACTCCTAGCGAAGTTACCAAGCGCAGACAGGGTGAAGCGTTACATGCATGGCGAGAGATCGGCGTGATGCGTGGTGTATTTACTCCGATGCAAATTCTGTGTTCCATCGTCAATGTGAAGATCTAAGAAAAATTGTAAACCAGCAATAGCACGTCGTAAAATTCTACTGATCTCCTAGGAAAGTCTGCAAGCACACACAATGTGAAGCGTTAGATGCATGGACAGCGGTTGGCGTGGTGCCTGCTGTATTGATTCCGATGACATTTCTGTATTCCATCGACAATGTGAAGGTCTAATTATTATTGTAAACCTTGTGGCGCATCGGAACATTGTACAGAACTCCTAGGAAAGTTACCACGCACAGACATTGTGGAGCGTTACACGCATGGGCGGAGGTCGGCGTGGTGCCTGTTGAATTTATTCTAATGCAATATCTGTTTTCTGTCGACAATGTGAAGATTTAAGGATTACCGTAAACTTTCAGTGTCGCAACAAACCATAGTACAGAACTCCCAGAAAAGTTTCCAAGCACAGACAGTGTAGAGCGTTACATGCATGGACAGAGGTCGGCATGGTGCCTGTTGTATTTATTCCGATGCTATTTCTGTGTTCTGTCGTCAATGTGAATATCTATGGATTACTGTAAACCTCCAGTATCGCATCAGAGCATACTACAGAACTCCTAGAAAATTTTCCAAGCACAGACAGTGTCAAGCTTTACATGCATGGACAGTTGTCGGGGTGGATCCTGTTGTATTTATTCCGATGCAACTTCTGTGTTCTATCGTTAATGTGACGAGCAGAGGATTACTGCAAACGTTCAGTGTCGGAACAGAACATAGTACATAACTCGTAGAAAAGTTTCCAAGCACAGACAGTGTATAGTGTTACATGCATGGACAGAGTTCGGCATGGTGCCTGTTGTATATATTTCGATGCTATTTCTGTGTTCAGTCTTCAATGTAAAGACCTAAGGATTACTGAAAACCTGCAGTGTCTCAACAGAACATACTACAGAACTCCTAGATAAGTTTGCAATCACAGATAGTGTGAAGCGTTACATGCATGGATAGAGGTCGGCATGGTGCCCTTTGTATTTATTCCGATGCAATTTCTGTGTTCTGCCGTGAATGTGAAAGTCTGATAATTACTGTAATCCTGCAGTGTCGCTGCAGAACATACTACGTAACTCCTAGAAAATTTTCCAAGAACAGACAATGTGAAGCGGTAGATGGATTGACAAAGGTCGGCGATGTGCCTGTTGTATTTATTCCAAGGAAATTTCTGTGTTCTGTCGTCAATTTGAAGGTCTAAGGATTACTGTAAGCCTGCAGTTTCGCAACAGAACTTACTACAGATCTCCTAGAATAGTTTCCAAGCACAGACAGTGTCAAGCTTTACATGAATGGACAAAAGTCGGTGTGGTGAATGTTGTACTTTTTCCGATACAATTTCTGTGATCCATCGCCAATGTGAAGGTCTAAGGATTATTGAAAACCTGCAGTGGCGCATCGGAACCTTCTACTGAACTCCGAGAAAAGTTTCCAAGCACAGACAGTGTGAAGCGTTACATGCATGGACAAAGGTCGGCGTGGTGACTGTTGTATTTATTCCGTTGCTATTTCTGTGTTCTGTCGTCAATGTGAAGGGTTAAGGATTACTGTAAACCTGAAGTTTCGCAACAGAACATACTACAGAACTCCTAGAAAGGTTTCCAAGCACAGACAGTGTCAAGCTTTACATGCATGGACAGAGGTCGGCATGGTGCCTGTTGTATTTATTCCATTGCAACTTCTGTGTTCTGTCGTTAATGTGACGAGCAAAGGATTACTGCAAACGTTCAGTGTCGCAACAAACCATAGTACTGAACTCCTAGAAAAGTTTCCAAGCCCAGACAGTGTAGAGTGTTACATGCATGGACAGAGTTCGGCATGGTGCCTGTTGTATTTATTCCGATGCTATTTCTGTGTTCTGTCGTCAATGTGAAGATCTAAGGAGTACTGTAAACCTGCAGTGTCGCAACAGAACATACTACAGAACTGCTAGAAAAGTTTCCAAGCACAGACAGTGTCCAGGTTTACATGCATGGACAGAGGTCGGCATGGTGCCTGTTTTATTTATTCTGATGCTATTTCTGTGTTCTCTCGTCTATCTGAAGGTCTAAGGATTACTGTAAACCTGCAGTGTCGCTACAGAACGTACTACATAACTCCTAGAAAAGTTTCCAAGCACAGACAGTGTGAAGCGTTACATTCATGGACAGAAATCGGCATGGTGCCTGTTGTATTTATTCCGATGCAATTTCTGTGTTCTGTCGTTAATGTAACGAGCTAAGGATTACTGCAAACTTTCAGTGTCGGAACAGAACATAGTACATAACTCCTAGAAAAGTTTCCAAGCACAGACAGTGTGAAGCGTTACATACATGGACAGAGATCGGCGTGGTGCTAGTTGTATTTCTTCCGATGCAATCTCTGTGTTCTGTCGTCAATGTGAAGATCTAAAGATTACGGTAAACCTGCAGTCTCGTAACAGAAGTTTGTTCAGAACTGCTAGAGAGGTTTCCAAGCACAGACAGTGTGAAGCGTCATATACATGGACAAGGGTTGGTGTGGTGCCTGTTGTATTTATTGTGATACATTCTCTGTTTTCCATGGACAATGTGAAGGTCTAAGAATTTCTGTAAACCTGCTGTGGCGCATCGGAGCATACTACAGAATTCTTAGGGAAGTAACCAAGCACAGACAGGGTGAAGCGTTACATGCATTGAGAGAGTTCGGTGTGATGCCTGATGTATTTATTCGGATGCTATTTTTGTGTTCTGTCTTCAATGTGAAGATCTAAGTATTACTGTAAACCTGCAGTGGAACATCGCAACGAACTACTGAACGTCTAGGAAATTTTCGAAGCACAGACATTGTGAAGCGTTACATACATGGACAGAGGTCGGCGTGGTGCCTGATGTGTTTATTCCGATGCAATTTCTGTGTTCTGTCGTCAGTCTGAAGGTCTAAGGATTACTGTAAACCCCGCAGTGTCGCTACAGAACATACAACATAACTCCTGGAAAAGTTTCCAAGCACAGACAGTGTGAAGCGTCACATACATGGACAGAGGTCGGTGTGGTGCCTGTTGTATTTATTCCGATGCTATTTCTGTGTTCTGTCGTCAATGTGACGGTTTAAGGATTACTGTATACCTGCAGTTTCGCAACAGAACCTACTACAGAACTCCTAGAATAGTCTCCAAGCACAGACAGTGTGAAGTGTTACATGCATGGACAAAGGCTGGCGTGGTGCCTGTTGTATTTATTCTGATATATTCTCTGTGTTCCATGGACAATTTGAAGGTCTAAAAATTTTTGTAAACCTGCTGTGGCTCATCGGAGCATACTACAGAACTCCTAGGGAAATTACCAAGCACAGACTGGGTGAAGCGTTACATGCATGGATAGCGCTCCGTGTGATGCCTGTTGTATTTATTCCGATGCAATTTTTGTGTTCCGTCGTCAACGTGAATATCTAAGAATTACTGTAAACCTGCAGTGGAACATCACAACGAACTACTGAACTTCTAGCACATTTTCGAAGCACAGACATTGCGAAGCATTACATACATGGACAGAGGTTGGCGTGGTGCCTGTTGTATTTATTCCGATGCAATTTCTGTGTTCTGTCGTCAATCAGAAAGCGTAAGGATTACTGTAAACCCGCAGTGTCGCTACGGAACATACTACATAACTCCTGGAAAAGTTTCCAAGCATAGACAGTGTGAAGCGTCACATACATGGACAGAGGTCGGCGTGGTGCCTGATGTGTTTATTCCGATTTTATTTCTGTGTTCTGTCGTCAATGTGAAGATCTAAGGATTACTGTAAACTTTCAGTGTCGCAACAAACCATAGTACAGAACTCCTAGAAAAGTTTCCAAGCACAGACAGTGTAGAGCGTTACATGCATAGACAGAGGTCAGCATGGCCCCTGTTGTATTTATTCCGATGCTATTTCTGTGTTCTGTCGTCAATGTGAAGATCTAAGGATTACTGTAAACCTGCAGTGTCGCATTAGAACATACTACAAAACTCCTAGAAAAGTTTGCAAACACAGACAGTGTCAAGCTTTACAGGCATGGACACAGGTCGGCATGGTGCCTGTTGTATTTATTCCAATGCAATTTCTGTGTTCTGTCGTCAATCAGAAAGCGTAAGGATTACTGTAAACCCGCAGTGTCGCTACAGAACATACAACAGAACTCCAAGAAATGTTTACAAGCACAGACAGTGTGAAGCGTTGCAAGCATGGACAGAGGTCGGCGTGGTGCCTGTTGTATTTATACCGATGCTATTTCTGTGTTCTGTCGTCAATGTGAAGGTTTAAGGATTACTGTAAACCTGAATTTTCGCAACAGAACATACTACAGAACTCCTAGAAAAATTTTCAAGCACAGACAGTGTGTAGCGTTACATGCATGGACAGAGGTCGGCGGGGAGCCTGTTGTATTTGTTCCGATGCTATTTCTGTGTTCTATGGTCAATGTGAAGTTCTAAGGATTACTGTAAACATGCAGTATCGCAACAGAACATACTACAGAACTACTAGAAGAGTTTCCAAGGGCAGACAGGATGAAGCGTTACATGCATGAACAGAGGTCAGCGTGGTGCCTCTTGTATTTATTCCGATGCAATTTCTGTGTTTTGTCGTCAATGTGAAGATCAAAGGATTTATGTAAACCTGCAGTGCCGCAACAGAACATACTACTGAACTCCTACAAAAGTTTCCAAGCACAGACAGTGTGAACCGTTACATGTATGGACAGAGGTGTGCGTGGTGCCTGTTGTTTTATTCCGATGCTATTTCGGTGTTCTGTAGTCAATGTGAAGATCTAAGGATTTGTGTAAACCTGCAGTTTCGCAACAGACCATACTACAGAACTACTAGAAATGTTTCCAAGATCAGACAGTGTGAAGCGTTACATGCCTTCACAGAGGTCGGCGTGGTGTCAGATGTGTTTATTCCGATGCTATTTCTATGTTCTGTCGGCAACGTGAAGATCTAAGGATTACCGTAAACCTGCATTTTCCCAACAGGTCATACTACAGAACTCCTGGAAAAGTTTCCAAACACAGACAGTGTGAAGCGTTACATGCATGGACAGAGGTCGAAATGGTGCCAGTTGTATTTATTCCGATGCAATTTCTGTATTCTGACGTCAATGTGAAGGTCTAAGGTTTACTGTAAACATGCAGTGTCGCTACAGACCATACTACATAACTCCTAGAAAAGTTTCCAAGCACACACAGTGTGAAGCGGTAGATGGATTGACAAACGTCGGCGTGGTGCCTGTTGTATTTATTCCAAGGAAATTTCTGTGTTCAGTCGTCAATGTGAGGGTCTAAGGATTACTGTATACCTGCAGTTTCTCAACAGAACATACTACAGAACTCCTAGAAACGTTTCCAAGCACAGACAGTTTGAAGCGGTACATGCATGGACAGATGTCGCCGTGGTGCCTGATGTGTTTATCCCGAAGTTATCTCCGTGTTCTGTCGTCAATGTGAGGGTCTAAGGATTACCTTAACATTCAGTGTGGCAATAAACCATAGTACAGAACTCCTAGAAAAGTTTCCAAACACCGACGGTGTAGAGCGTTACATGTATGGACAGAGGTGGGCATGGTGCCTGTTGTATTTATTCCGATGCTATTTCTGTGTTCTGTCGTCAATGTGAATGTCTAAGGATTACTGTAAACCTCTACTGTCGCATCAGAACATACTACAGAACTCCTAGAAATGTTTGCAAACACAGACAGTGTCAAGCTTTACATGTATGGACAGAGGTCCGCATGGTGCCTGTTGTATTTATTCCGATGCTATTTCTGTGTTCTGTCGTCAATGTGATTACTGTAAACCTCTACTGTCGCATCAGAACATACTACAGAACTCCTAGAAATGTTTGCAAACACAGACAGTGTCAGCTTTACATGTATGGACAGAGGTCCGCATGGTGCCTGTTGTATTTATTCCGATGCAATTTCTGTGTTCTGTCGTCAATCGAAGGTCTAAGGATTACTGTAAACCCGCAGTGTCGCTACAGAACATACTACATAAGTCCTGGAAAAATTTCCAAGTACAGACAGTGTGAAGCCCACATACATGGACAGACGTCGGCGTGGTGCCTGTTGTATTTATTGCGATGCTATTTCTGTGTTCTGTCGTCGATGTGAAGGTTTAAGGTTTACTGTAAATTTGCAGTTTCGCAACAGAACCTACTACAGAACTCCTTGAATAGTTTCCAAGCACAGACAGTGTGAAGCGTTACATGCATGGACAAATGTTGGCGTGGTGCCTGTTGTATTTATTCTGATACATTCTCTGTGTTCCATGGACAATGTGAAGGTCTAAGAATTTTTGTAAACCTGCTGTGGCGCATCGGAGCACACTACAGAACTCCTAGGGAACTTACCAAGCACAGACAGTGTGAAGTGTTAAATGCATGGAGAGAGGTCGGTATATTGCCTGTTGTATTTATTCCGATGCAATTGTTGTGTTTCGTCGTCAATATGAAGATCTAAGGATTACTGTAAACCTGCAGTAGAACATCGCAACGAACTATTGAACTTCTCGGAAATTTTCGAAGCACAGACATTGTGGAGCGTTACATATATGAACAGAGGTCGGCGTGGTGCCTGATGTGTTTATTCCGATGTCATTTCGGTGTTCTGTCGTCAATGTGAAGATCTAAGGATAACTGTAAAAATTCAGTGTCGCAACAGAACATACTACAGAACTCCTATAAAAGTTTCCAAGCACAGACAGTGTGAAGCGTTAGATACATGGACAGAGGTTCGCGTGGTGCCTGATGTGTTTATTCCGATGTTATATCTGTGTTCTGTCGTCAATGTGAAGATCTAAGGATTACTGTAAACTTTCAGTGTCGCAACAAAGCATAGTAGAGAACTCCTAGAAAAGTTTCCAAGCACAGACAGTGTAGAGCGTTAATTGCATGGACAAAGGTCGGGGTGGTGCCTGTTGTATTTATTCCGATGCTATTTCTGTGTTTTGTGGTCAATGTGAGATCTAAAGATTACTGTAAACCTGCAGTCTCGCAACAGAACTTACTACCGAACTCCTAGAAAAGTTTCCAAGCATAGACAGAGTGAAGCGTTACATGCATGGACAGAGGTCGGCATGGTGCCTGCTGTATTTATTCCGATGCTATTTCTGTGTTCTGTCGTCAATCAGAAAGCGTAAGGATTACTGTAAACCCGCAGTGTCGCTACAGAACATACTACATAACTCCTGGAAAAGTGTCCAAGCACAGACAGTGTGAAGCGTCACATACATGGACAGATGTCGGCGTGGTGCCTGATGTGTTTATTCCGATTTTATTTCTGTGTTCTGTCGTCAATGTGAAGATCTAAGGATTACTGTAAACTTTCAGTGTCGCAACAAACCACAGTACAGAACTCCTAGAAAAGTTTCCAAGCACAGACAGTGTAGAGCGTTACATGCATAGACAGAGGTCAGCATGGCCCCTGTTGTATTAATTCCGATGCTATTTCTGTGTTCTGTCGTCAATGTGAAGATCTAAGGATTACTGTAAACCTGCAGTGTCGCATTAGAACATACTACAAAACTCCTAGAAAAGTTTGCAAGCACAGACAGTGTCAAGCTTTACAGGCATGGACACAGGTCGGCATGGTGCCTGTTGTATTTATTCCAATGCAATTTCTGTGTTCTGTCGTCAATCAGAAAGCGTAAGGATTACTGTAAACCCGCAGTGTCGCTACAGAACATACAACTGAACTGCTAGAAATGTTTACAAGCACAGACAGTGTGAAGCGTTGCATGCATGGACAGAGGTCGGCGTGGTGCCTGTTGTATTTATACCGATGCTATTTCTGTGTTCTGTCGTCAATGTGAAGGTTTAAGGATTACTGTAAACCTGAATTTACGCAACAGAACATACTACAGAACTCCTAGAAAAATTTTCAAGCACAGACAGTGTGTAGCGTTACATGCATGGACAGAGGTCGGCGTGGTGCCTGTTGTATTTGTTCCGATGCTATTTCTGTGTTCTATGGTCAATGTGAAGATCTAAGGATTACTGTAAACATGCAGTATCGCAACAGAACATACTACAGAACTACTAGAAATGTTTCCAAGATCAGACAGGGTGAAGCGTTACATGCATGGACAGAGGTCGGCGTGGTGCCTGTTGTATTTATTCCGATGCTATTTCGGTGTTCTGTAGTCAATGTGAAGATCTAAGGATTTGTGTAAACCTGCAGTTTCGCAACAGGTCATACAACAGAACTCCTAGAAAAGTTTCCAAGGGCAGACAGGGTGAAGCGTTACATGCATGAACAGAGGTCAGCGTGGTGCCTCTTGTATTTATTCCGATGCAATTTCTGTGTTTTGTCGTCAATGTGAAGATCAAAGGATTTATGTAAACCTGCAGTGCCGCAACAGAACATACTACTGAACTCCTACAAAAGTTTCCAAGCACAGACAGTGTGAACCGTTACATGTATGGACAGAGGTGTGCGTGGTGCCTGTTGTATTTATTCCGATGCTATTTCGGTGTTCTGTAGTCAATGTGAAGATCTAAGGATTTGTGTAAACCTGCAGTTTCGCAACAGATCATACTACAGAACTACTAGAAATGTTTCCAAGATCAGACAGTGTGAACCGTTACATGCCTTCACAGACGTCGGCGTGGTGTCAGATGTGTTTATTCCGATGCTATTTCTATGTTCTTTCGGCAACGTGAAGATCTAAGGATTACTGTAAACCTGCAGTGTCGCAATATTACATATTACAGAACTCCGAGAAAAGTTACCAAGCACAGTCAGTGTGAAGCGTTACATGCATGGACAAAGGGCGGCGTGGTGCCTCTTGTATTTATTCCGTTGCTATTTCTGTGTTCTGTCGTCAATGTGAAGGTTTAAGGATTACCGTAAACCTGCATTTTCCCAACAGGTCATACTACAGAACTCCTGGAAAAGTTTCCAAACACAGGAAGTGTGAAGCGTTACATGCATGGACAGAGGTCGAAATGGTGCCAGTTGTATTTATTCCGATGCAATTTCTGTGTTCTGACGTCAATGTGAAGGTCTAAGGTTTACTGTAAACCTGCAGTGTCGCTACAGACCATACTACATAACTCCTAGAAAAGTTTCCAAGCACACACAGTGTGAAGCGGTAGATGGATTGACAAACGTCGGCGTGGTGGCTGTTGTATTTATTCCAAGGAAATTTCTGTGTTCAGTCGTCAATGTGAGGGTCTAAGGATTACTGTATACCTGCAGTTTCTCAACAGAACATACTACAGAACTCCTAGAAAAGTTTCCAAGCACAGACAGTGTGATGCGTTACATGCATGGACAGAGGTCGGCGTGGTGCCTGATGTGTTTATCCCGAAGTTATCTCCGTGTTCTGTCGTCAATGTGAAGATTTAAGGATTACCGTAAACATTCAGTGTCGCAATAAACCATAGTACAGAACTCCTAGAAAAGTTTCCAAACACCGACGGTGTAGAGCGTTACATGTATGGACAGAGGTGGGCATGGTGCCTGTTGTATTTATTCCGATGCAATTTCTGTGTTCTGTCGTCAATCGGAAGGTCTAAGGATTACTGTAAACCCGCAGTGTCGCTACAGAACATACTACATAAGTCCAGGAAAAATTTCCAAGCACAGACAGTGTGAAGCCCACATACATAGACAGACGTCGGCGTGGTGCCTGTTGTATTTATTCCGATGCTATTTCTGTGTTCTGTCGTCGATGTGAAGGTTTAAGGTTTACTGTAAATTTGCAGTTTCGCAACAGAACCTACTACAGAACTCCTTGAATAGTTTCCAAACACAGACAGTGTGAAGCGTTACATGCATGGACAAATGTTGACGTGGTGCCTGTTGTATTTATTCTGATTCATTCTCTGTGTTCCATGGACAATGTGAAGGTCTAAGAATTTTTGTAAACCTGCTGTGGCGCATCGGAGCATACTACAGAACTCCTAGGGAACTTACCAAGCACAGACAGTGTGAAGCGTTAAATGCATGGAGAGAGGTCGGTATGATGCCTGTTGTATTTATTCCGATGCAATTGTTGTGTTTCGTCTTCAATATGAAGATCTAAGGATTACTGTAAACCTGCAGTAGAACATCGCAACGAACTATTGAACTTCTCGGAAATTTTCGAAGCACAGACGTTGTGGAGCGTTACATATATGAACAGAGGTCGGCGTGGTGCCTGATGTGTTTATTCCGATGTCATTTCGGTGTTCTGTCGTCAATGTGAAGATCTAAGGATAACTGTAAAAATTCAGTGTCGCAACAGAACATACTACAGAACTCCTATAAAAGTTTCCAAGCACAGACAGTGTGAAGCGTTAGATACATGGACAGAGGTTCGCGTGGTGCCTGATGTGTTTATTCCGATGTTATATCTGTGTTCTGTCGTCAATGTGAAGATCTAAGGATTACTGTAAACTTTCAGTGTCGCAACAAAGCATAGTACAGAACTCCTAGAAAAGTTTCCAAGCACAGACAGTGTAGAGCGTTAATTGCATGGATAAAGGTCGGGGTGGTGCCTGTTGTATTTATTCCGATGCTATTTCTGTGTTTTGTGGTCAATGTGAGATCTAAAGATTACTGTAAACCTGCAGTCTCGCAACAGAACGTACTACCGAACTCCTAGAAAAGTTTCCAAGCATAGACAGAGTGAAGCGTTACATGCATGGACAGAGGTCGGCATGGTGCCTGCTGTATTTATTCCGATGCAATTTCTGTGTTCTGTCATCGATCTGAAGGTCTAGGAATTACTGTAAACCTGCAGTGTCGCTACGGTACATACTACATAACTCCTAGAAAAGTTTCCAAGCATAGACAGTGTGAAGCGGTAGATGGATTGACAGATGTCGGCAGGTGCCTGTTGTATTTATTCCATTGCTATTTCTGTGTTCTGTCGTCAATGAGAAGGTTTCAGGGTTACTGTCAACCTTTAGTTTGGCAACAGAACATACTACAGAACTCCTAGAAAAGGTTCCAATCACGGATAGTGTGAAGCGTTACATGCATGAACAGAGGTCAGCGTGGTGCTTGTTGTACTTATTCCGGTGCTATTACTGTGTTCTGTCGTCAATGTGAGGGTCTAAGGAGTACCGTAAACCTGCAGTGTCGCAACAGAACATACTACATAACTCCTAGAAAAGTATCCAAGCACAGACACTGTGAAGCGTTACATGCATGGACAGAGATCGGCATGGTGCCTGTTGTATTTATTCCGATGCAATTTCTGTCTTCTGTCGTCAATGTGAAGATCTAAAGATTACTCTAAACCTGCAGTCTCGCAACAGAACTTACTACAGAACTCCTAGAAAAGTTTCGAAGCATAGACAGCGTGAAGCGTTACATGCATGGACAGAGGTCAGCGTGGTGCCTCTTGTATTTATTCCGATGCAATTTCTGTGTTTTGTCGTCAATGTGAAGATCAAAGGATTTATGTAAACCTGCAGTGCCGCAACAGAACATACTACTGAACTCCTACAAAAGTTTCCAAGCACAGACAGTGTGAACCCTTACATGTATGGACAGAGGTGTGCGGGTGCCTGTTGTATTTATTCCGATGCTATTTCGGTGTTCTGTAGTCAGTGTGAAGATCTAAGGATTTGTGTAAACCTGCAGTTTCGCAACAGATCATACTACAGAACTACTAGAAATGTTTCCAAGGTCAGACAGTGTGAAGCGTTACGTGCCTTCACAGTGGTCGGCGTGGTGTCAGATGTGTTTATTCCGATGCTATTTCTATGTTCTGTCGGCAACGTGAAGATCTAAGGATTACTGTAAACCTGCAGTGTCACAATATTACATACTACAGAACTCCGAGAAAAGTTACCAAGCACAGTCAGTGTGAAGCGTTACATGCATGGACAAAGGGCGGCGTGGTGCCTCTTGTATTTATTCCGTTGCTATTTCTGTGTTCTGTCGTCAATGTGAAGGTTTAAGGATTACTGTAAACCTGCATTTTCGCAACAGATCATACTACAGAACTCCTGGAAAAGTTTCCAAACACAGACAGTGTGAAGCGTTACATGCATGGACAGAGGTCGAAATGGTGCCAGTTGTATTTATTCCGATGCAATTTCTGTGTTCTGACGTCAATGTGAAGGTCTAAGGTTTACTATAAACCTGCAGTGTCGCTACAGACCATACTACGTAACTCCTAGAAAAGTTTCCAAGCACACACAGTGTGAAGCGTAGATGGATTGACAAACGTCGGCGTGGTGCCTGTTGTATTTATTCCAAGGAAATTTCTCTGTTCAGTCGTTAATGTGATTGTCTAAGGATTACTGTATACCTGCAGTTTCTCAGCAGAACATACTACAGAACTCCTAGAAAAGTTTCCAAGCACAGACAGTGTGATGCGTTACATGCATGGACAGAGGTCGGCGTGGTGCCTGATGTGTTTATCCCGAAGTTATCTCTGTGTTCTTACGTCAATGTGAAGATTTAAGGATTACCGTAAACATTCAGTGTCGCAATAAACCATAGTACAGAACTACTAGAAAAGTTTCCAAACACAGACGGTGTAGAGCGTTACATGTATGGACAGAGGTGGGCATGGTGCCTGTTGTATTTATTCCGATGCTATTTCTGTGTTCTGTCGTCAATGTGAATGTCTAAGGATTACTGTAAACCTCTACTGTCGCATCAGAACATACTACAGAACTCCTAGAAATGTTTGCAAACACAGACAGTGTCAAGCTTTACATGTATGGACAGAGGTCCTCATGGTGCCTGTTGTATTTATTCCGATGCAATTTCTGTGTTCTGTCGTCAATGGGAAGGTCTAAGGATTACTGTAAACCCGCAGTGTCGCTACAGAACATACTACATAAGTCCTGGAAAATTTTCAAAGCACAGACAGTGTGAAGTCCACATACATGGACAGACGTCGGCGTGGTGCCTGTTGTATTTATTCCGATGCTATTTCTGTGTTCTGTCGTCAATGTGAAGGTTTAAGGTTTACTGTAAATTTGCAGTTTCGCAACAGAACCTACTACAGAACTCCTTGAATAGTTTCCAAGCACAGAGAGTGTGAAGCGTTACATGCTTGGACAAATGTTGGCGTGGTGCCTGTTGTATTTATTCTGATACATTCTCTGTGTTCCATGGACAATGTGAAGGTCTAAGAATTTTTGTAAACTTGCTGTGGCGCATCGGAGCATACTACAGAACTCCTAGGGAACTTACCAAGCACAGACAGTGTGAAGCGTTAAATGCATGGAGAGAGGTCGGCATGATGCCTGTTGTATTTATTCCGATGCAATTGTTGTGTTTCGTCGTCAATATGAAGATCTAAGGATTACTGTAAACCTGCAGTAGAACATCGCAACGAACTATTGAACTTCTCGGAAATTTTCGAAGCACAGACATTGTGGAGCGTTACATATATGAACAGAGGTCGGCGTGGTGCCTGATGTGTTTATTCCGATGTCATTTCGGTGTTCTGTCGTCAATGTGAAGATCTAAGGATAACTGTAAAAATTCAGTGTCGCAACAGAACATACTAGAGAACTCCTATAAAAGTTTCCAAGCACAGACAATGTGAAGCGTTACATACATGGACAGAGGTTCGCGTGGTGCCTGATGTGTTTATTCCGATGTTATATCTGTGTTCTGTCGTCAATGTGAACATCTAAGGATTACTGTAAACTTTCAGTGTCGCAACAAAGCATAGTACAGAACTCCTAGAAAAGTTTTCAAGCACAGACAGTGTAGAGCGTTAATTGCATGGACAAAGGTTGGGGTGGTGCCTGTTGTATTTATTCCGATGCTATTTCTGTGTTTTGTGGTCAATGTGAAGATCTAAAGATTACTGTAAACCTGCAGTCTCGCAACAGCACTTACTACAGAACTCCTAGAAAAGGTTCCAATCACGGATAGTGTGAAGCGTTACATGCATGAACAGAGGTCGGCGTGGTGCTTGTTGTATTTATTACGATGCTATTTCTGTGTTCTGTCGTCAATGTGAAGATCTAAAGATTACTCTAAACCTGCAGTCTCGCAACAGAACATACTACAGAACTCCTAGAAAAGGTTCCAATCACGGATAGTGTGAAGCGTTACATGCATGAACAGAGGTCGGCGTGGTGCTTGTTGTATTTATTCCGGTGCTATTTCTGTGTTCTGTCGTCAATGTGAGGGTCTAAGGAGTACCGTAAACCTGCAGTGTCGCAACAGAACATACTACAGAACTGCTAGAAAAGTTTCCAAGCACAGACAGTGTCAAGCTTTACATGCATGGACAGAGGTCGGCATGGTGCCTGTTGTATTTATTCCGATGCAATTTCTGTGTTCTGTCGTCAATGTGAAGATCTAAAGATTACTCTAAACCTGCAGTCTCGCAACAGAACTTACTACAGAACTCCTAGAAAAGGTTCCAATCACGGATAGTGTGAAGCGTTACATGCATGAACAGAGGTCGGCGTGGTGCTTGTTGTATTTATTACGATGCTATTTCTGTGTTCTGTCGTCAATGTGAGGGTCTAAGGAGTACCGTAAACCTGCAGTGTCGCAACAGAACATACTACAGAACTGCTAGAAAAGTTTCCAAGCACAGACAGTGTCAAGCTTTACATGCATGGACAGAGGTCGGCGTGGTGCTTGTTGTATTTATTACGATGCTATTTCTGTGTTCTGTCGTCAATGTGAGGGTCTAAGGAGTACCGTAAACCTGCAGTGTCGCAACAGAACATACTACAGAACTGCTAGAAAAGTTTCCAAGCACAGACAGTGTCAAGCTTTACATGCATGGACAGAGGTCGGCATGGTGCCTGTTGTATTTATTCCGATGCAATTTCTGTGTTCTGTCGTCAATGTGAAGATCTAAAGATTACTCTAAACCTGCAGTCTCGCAACAGAACTTACTACAGAACTCCTAGAAAAGGTTCCAATCACGGATAGTGTGAAGCGTTACATGCATGAACAGAGGTCGGCGTGGTGCTTGTTGTATTTATTACGATGCTATTTCTGTGTTCTGTCGTCAATGTGAGGGTCTAAGGAGTACCGTAAACCTGCAGTGTCGCAACAGAACATACTACAGAACTGCTAGAAAAGTTTCCAAGCACAGACAGTGTCAAGCTTTACATGCATGGACAGAGGTCGGCGTGGTGCTTGTTGTATTTATTACGATGCTATTTCTGTGTTCTGTCGTCAATGTGAAGATCTAAAGATTACCATAAACCTGCAGTCTCGCAACAGAACATACTACAGAACTCCTAGAAAAGGTTCCAATCACGGATAGTGTGAAGCGTTACATGCATGAACAGAGGTCGGCGTGGTGCTTGTTGTATTTATTACGATGCTATTTCTGTGTTCTGTCGTCAATGTGAGGGTCTAAGGAGTACCGTAAACCTGCAGTGTCGCAACAGAACATACTACAGAACTGCTAGAAAAGTTTCCAAGCACAGACAGTGTCAAGCTTTACATGCATGGACAGAGGTCGGCATGGTGCCTGTTGTATTTATTCCGATGCAATTTCTGTGTTCTGTCGTCAATGTGAAGATCTAAAGATTACTCTAAACCTGCAGTCTCGCAACAGAACTTACTACAGAACTCCTAGAAAAGGTTCCAATCACGGATAGTGTGAAGCGTTACATGCATGAACAGAGGTCGGCGTGGTGCTTGTTGTATTTATTACGATGCTATTTCTGTGTTCTGTCGTCAATGTGAGGGTCTAAGGAGTACCGTAAACCTGCAGTGTCGCAACAGAACATACTACAGAACTGCTAGAAAAGTTTCCAAGCACAGACAGTGTCAAGCTTTACATGCATGGACAGAGGTCGGCGTGGTGCTTGTTGTATTTATTACGATGCTATTTCTGTGTTCTGTCGTCAATGTGAAGATCTAAAGATTACCATAAACCTGCAGTCTCGCAACAGAACATACTACAGAACTCCTAGAAAAGGTTCCAATCACGGATAGTGTGAAGCGTTACATGCATGAACAGAGGTCGGCGTGGTGCTTGTTGTATTTATTACGATGCTATTTCTGTGTTCTGTCGTCAATGTGAGGGTCTAAGGAGTACCGTAAACCTGCAGTGTCGCAACAGAACATACTACAGAACTGCTAGAAAAGTTTCCAAGCACAGACAGTGTCAAGCTTTACATGCATGGACAGAGGTCGGCATGGTGCCTGTTGTATTTATTACGATGCAATTTCTGTGTTCTGTCGTCAATGTGAAGATCTAAAGATTACTCTAAACCTGCAGTCTCGCAACAGAACTTACTACAGAACTCCTAGAAAAGGTTCCAATCACGGATAGTGTGAAGCGTTACATGCATGAACAGAGGTCGGCGTGGTGCTTGTTGTATTTATTCCGATGCTATTTCTGTGTTCTGTCGTCAATGTGAAGATCTAAAGATTACTCTAAACCTGCAGTCTCGCAACAGAACATACTACAGAACTCCTAGAAAAGGTTCCAATCACGGATAGTGTGAAGCGTTACATGCATGAACAGAGGTCGGCGTGGTGCTTGTTGTATTTATTACGATGCTATTTCTGTGTTCTGTCGTCAATGTGAGGGTCTAAGGAGTACCGTAAACCTGCAGTGTCGCAACAGAACATACTACAGAACTGCTAGAAAAGTTTCCAAGCACAGACAGTGTCAAGCTTTACATGCATGGACAGAGGTCGGCGTGGTGCTTGTTGTATTTATTACGATGCTATTTCTGTGTTCTGTCGTCAATGTGAAGATCTAAAGATTACTCTAAACCTGCAGTCTCGCAACAGAACTTACTACAGAACTCCTAGAAAAGGTTCCAATCACGGATAGTGTGAAGCGTTACATGCATGAACAGAGGTCGGCGTGGTGCTTGTTGTATTTATTACGATGCTATTTCTGTGTTCTGTCGTCAATGTGAGGGTCTAAGGAGTACCGTAAACCTGCAGTGTCGCAACAGAACATACTACAGAACTGCTAGAAAAGTTTCCAAGCACAGACAGTGTCAAGCTTTACATGCATGAACAGAGGTCGGCGTGGTGCTTGTTGTATTTATTACGATGCTATTTCTGTGTTCTGTCGTCAATGTGAGGGTCTAAGGAGTACCGTAAACCTGCAGTGTCGCAACAGAACATACTACAGAACTGCTAGAAAAGTTTCCAAGCACAGACAGTGTCAAGCTTTACATGCATGGACAGAGGTCGGCATGGTGCCTGTTGTATTTATTACGATGCAATTTCTGTGTTCTGTCGTCAATGTGAAGATCTAAAGATTACTCTAAACCTGCAGTCTCGCAACAGAACTTACTACAGAACTCCTAGAAAAGGTTCCAATCACGGATAGTGTGAAGCGTTACATGCATGAACAGAGGTCGGCGTGGTGCTTGTTGTATTTATTACGATGCTATTTCTGTGTTCTGTCGTCAATGTGAGGGTCTAAGGAGTACCGTAAACCTGCAGTGTCGCAACAGAACATACTACAGAACTGCTAGAAAAGTTTCCAAGCACAGACAGTGTCAAGCTTTACATGCATGGACAGAGGTCGGCATGGTGCCTGTTGTATTTATTACGATGCAATTTCTGTGTTCTGTCGTCAATGTGAAGATCTAAAGATTACTCTAAACCTGCAGTCTCGCAACAGAACATACTACAGAACTCCTAGAAAAGGTTCCAATCACGGATAGTGTGAAGCGTTACATGCATGAACAGAGGTCGGCGTGGTGCTTGTTGTATTTATTACGATGCTATTTCTGTGTTCTGTCGTCAATGTGAGGGTCTAAGGAGTACCGTAAACCTGCAGTGTCGCAACAGAACATACTACAGAACTGCTAGAAAAGTTTCCAAGCACAGACAGTGTCAAGCTTTACATGCATGGACAGAGGTCGGCATGGTGCCTGTTGTATTTATTACGATGCAATTTCTGTGTTCTGTCGTCAATGTGAAGATCTAAAGATTACTCTAAACCTGCAGTCTCGCAACAGAACATACTACAGAACTCCTAGAAAAGGTTCCAATCACGGATAGTGTGAAGCGTTACATGCATGAACAGAGGTCGGCGTGGTGCTTGTTGTATTTATTACGATGCTATTTCTGTGTTCTGTCGTCAATGTGAGGGTCTAAGGAGTACCGTAAACCTGCAGTGTCGCAACAGAACATACTACAGAACTGCTAGAAAAGTTTCCAAGCACAGACAGTGTCAAGCTTTACATGCATGGACAGAGGTCGGCATGGTGCCTGTTGTATTTATTACGATGCAATTTCTGTGTTCTGTCGTCAATGTGAAGATCTAAAGATTACTCTAAACCTGCAGTCTCGCAACAGAACTTACTACAGAACTCCTAGAAAAGGTTCCAATCACGGATAGTGTGAAGCGTTACATGCATGAACAGAGGTCGGCGTGGTGCTTGTTGTATTTATTCCGATGCTATTTCTGTGTTCTGTCGTCAATGTGAAGATCTAAAGATTACTCTAAACCTGCAGTCTCGCAACAGAACATACTACAGAACTCCTAGAAAAGGTTCCAATCACGGATAGTGTGAAGCGTTACATGCATGAACAGAGGTCGGCGTGGTGCTTGTTGTATTTATTACGATGCTATTTCTGTGTTCTGTCGTCAATGTGAGGGTCTAAGGAGTACCGTAAACCTGCAGTGTCGCAACAGAACATACTACAGAACTGCTAGAAAAGTTTCCAAGCACAGACAGTGTCAAGCTTTACATGCATGGACAGAGGTCGGCATGGTGCCTGTTGTATTTATTACGATGCAATTTCTGTGTTCTGTCGTCAATGTGAAGATCTAAAGATTACTCTAAACCTGCAGTCTCGCAACAGAACTTACTACAGAACTCCTAGAAAAGGTTCCAATCACGGATAGTGTGAAGCGTTACATGCATGAACAGAGGTCGGCGTGGTGCTTGTTGTATTTATTACGATGCTATTTCTGTGTTCTGTCGTCAATGTGAAGATCTAAAGATTACTCTAAACCTGCAGTCTCGCAACAGAACTTACTACAGAACTCCTAGAAAAGGTTCCAATCACGGATAGTGTGAAGCGTTACATGCATGAACAGAGGTCGGCGTGGTGCTTGTTGTATTTATTACGATGCTATTTCTGTGTTCTGTCGTCAATGTGAGGGTCTAAGGAGTACCGTAAACCTGCAGTGTCGCAACAGAACATACTACAGAACTGCTAGAAAAGTTTCCAAGCACAGACAGTGTCAAGCTTTACATGCATGGACAGAGGTCGGCATGGTGCCTGTTGTATTTATTACGATGCAATTTCTGTGTTCTGTCGTCAATGTGAAGATCTAAAGATTACTCTAAACCTGCAGTCTCGCAACAGAACTTACTACAGAACTCCTAGAAAAGGTTCCAATCACGGATAGTGTGAAGCGTTACATGCATGAACAGAGGTCGGCGTGGTGCTTGTTGTATTTATTACGATGCTATTTCTGTGTTCTGTCGTCAATGTGAAGATCTAAAGATTACTCTAAACCTGCAGTCTCGCAACAGAACTTACTACAGAACTCCTAGAAAAGGTTCCAATCACGGATAGTGTGAAGCGTTACATGCATGAACAGAGGTCGGCGTGGTGCTTGTTGTATTTATTACGATGCTATTTCTGTGTTCTGTCGTCAATGTGAGGGTCTAAGGAGTACCGTAAACCTGCAGTGTCGCAACAGAACATACTACAGAACTGCTAGAAAAGTTTCCAAGCACAGACAGTGTCAAGCTTTACATGCATGAACAGAGGTCGGCGTGGTGCTTGTTGTATTTATTACGATGCTATTTCTGTGTTCTGTCGTCAATGTGAGGGTCTAAGGAGTACCGTAAACCTGCAGTGTCGCAACAGAACATACTACAGAACTGCTAGAAAAGTTTCCAAGCACAGACAGTGTCAAGCTTTACATGCATGGACAGAGGTCGGCATGGTGCCTGTTGTATTTATTACGATGCAATTTCTGTGTTCTGTCGTCAATGTGAAGATCTAAAGATTACTCTAAACCTGCAGTCTCGCAACAGAACTTACTACAGAACTCCTAGAAAAGGTTCCAATCACGGATAGTGTGAAGCGTTACATGCATGAACAGAGGTCGGCGTGGTGCTTGTTGTATTTATTACGATGCTATTTCTGTGTTCTGTCGTCAATGTGAGGGTCTAAGGAGTACCGTAAACCTGCAGTGTCGCAACAGAACATACTACAGAACTGCTAGAAAAGTTTCCAAGCACAGACAGTGTCAAGCTTTACATGCATGGACAGAGGTCGGCATGGTGCCTGTTGTATTTATTACGATGCAATTTCTGTGTTCTGTCGTCAATGTGAAGATCTAAAGATTACTCTAAACCTGCAGTCTCGCAACAGAACATACTACAGAACTCCTAGAAAAGGTTCCAATCACGGATAGTGTGAAGCGTTACATGCATGAACAGAGGTCGGCGTGGTGCTTGTTGTATTTATTACGATGCTATTTCTGTGTTCTGTCGTCAATGTGAGGGTCTAAGGAGTACCGTAAACCTGCAGTGTCGCAACAGAACATACTACAGAACTGCTAGAAAAGTTTCCAAGCACAGACAGTGTCAAGCTTTACATGCATGGACAGAGGTCGGCATGGTGCCTGTTGTATTTATTACGATGCAATTTCTGTGTTCTGTCGTCAATGTGAAGATCTAAAGATTACTCTAAACCTGCAGTCTCGCAACAGAACATACTACAGAACTCCTAGAAAAGGTTCCAATCACGGATAGTGTGAAGCGTTACATGCATGAACAGAGGTCGGCGTGGTGCTTGTTGTATTTATTACGATGCTATTTCTGTGTTCTGTCGTCAATGTGAGGGTCTAAGGAGTACCGTAAACCTGCAGTGTCGCAACAGAACATACTACAGAACTGCTAGAAAAGTTTCCAAGCACAGACAGTGTCAAGCTTTACATGCATGGACAGAGGTCGGCATGGTGCCTGTTGTATTTATTCCGATGCAATTTCTGTGTTCTGTCGTCAATGTGAAGATCTAAAGATTACTCTAAACCTGCAGTCTCGCAACAGAACTTACTACAGAACTCCTAGAAAAGGTTCCAATCACGGATAGTGTGAAGCGTTACATGCATGAACAGAGGTCGGCGTGGTGCTTGTTGTATTTATTACGATGCTATTTCTGTGTTCTGTCGTCAATGTGAGGGTCTAAGGAGTACCGTAAACCTGCAGTGTCGCAACAGAACATACTACAGAACTGCTAGAAAAGTTTCCAAGCACAGACAGTGTCAAGCTTTACATGCATGGACAGAGGTCGGCGTGGTGCTTGTTGTATTTATTACGATGCTATTTCTGTGTTCTGTCGTCAATGTGAAGATCTAAAGATTACCATAAACCTGCAGTCTCGCAACAGAACATACTACAGAACTCCTAGAAAAGGTTCCAATCACGGATAGTGTGAAGCGTTACATGCATGAACAGAGGTCGGCGTGGTGCTTGTTGTATTTATTACGATGCTATTTCTGTGTTCTGTCGTCAATGTGAGGGTCTAAGGAGTACCGTAAACCTGCAGTGTCGCAACAGAACATACTACAGAACTGCTAGAAAAGTTTCCAAGCACAGACAGTGTCAAGCTTTACATGCATGGACAGAGGTCGGCATGGTGCCTGTTGTATTTATTACGATGCAATTTCTGTGTTCTGTCGTCAATGTGAAGATCTAAAGATTACTCTAAACCTGCAGTCTCGCAACAGAACTTACTACAGAACTCCTAGAAAAGGTTCCAATCACGGATAGTGTGAAGCGTTACATGCATGAACAGAGGTCGGCGTGGTGCTTGTTGTATTTATTCCGATGCTATTTCTGTGTTCTGTCGTCAATGTGAAGATCTAAAGATTACTCTAAACCTGCAGTCTCGCAACAGAACATACTACAGAACTCCTAGAAAAGGTTCCAATCACGGATAGTGTGAAGCGTTACATGCATGAACAGAGGTCGGCGTGGTGCTTGTTGTATTTATTACGATGCTATTTCTGTGTTCTGTCGTCAATGTGAGGGTCTAAGGAGTACCGTAAACCTGCAGTGTCGCAACAGAACATACTACAGAACTGCTAGAAAAGTTTCCAAGCACAGACAGTGTCAAGCTTTACATGCATGGACAGAGGTCGGCGTGGTGCTTGTTGTATTTATTACGATGCTATTTCTGTGTTCTGTCGTCAATGTGAAGATCTAAAGATTACTCTAAACCTGCAGTCTCGCAACAGAACTTACTACAGAACTCCTAAAAAAGGTTCCAATCACGGATAGTGTGAAGCGTTACATGCATGAACAGAGGTCGGCGTGGTGCTTGTTGTATTTATTACGATGCTATTTCTGTGTTCTGTCGTCAATGTGAGGGTCTAAGGAGTACCGTAAACCTGCAGTGTCGCAACAGAACATACTACAGAACTGCTAGAAAAGTTTCCAAGCACAGACAGTGTCAAGCTTTACATGCATGAACAGAGGTCGGCGTGGTGCTTGTTGTATTTATTACGATGCTATTTCTGTGTTCTGTCGTCAATGTGAGGGTCTAAGGAGTACCGTAAACCTGCAGTGTCGCAACAGAACATACTACAGAACTGCTAGAAAAGTTTCCAAGCACAGACAGTGTCAAGCTTTACATGCATGGACAGAGGTCGGCATGGTGCCTGTTGTATTTATTACGATGCAATTTCTGTGTTCTGTCGTCAATGTGAAGATCTAAAGATTACTCTAAACCTGCAGTCTCGCAACAGAACTTACTACAGAACTCCTAGAAAAGGTTCCAATCACGGATAGTGTGAAGCGTTACATGCATGAACAGAGGTCGGCGTGGTGCTTGTTGTATTTATTACGATGCTATTTCTGTGTTCTGTCGTCAATGTGAGGGTCTAAGGAGTACCGTAAACCTGCAGTGTCGCAACAGAACATACTACAGAACTGCTAGAAAAGTTTCCAAGCACAGACAGTGTCAAGCTTTACATGCATGGACAGAGGTCGGCATGGTGCCTGTTGTATTTATTACGATGCAATTTCTGTGTTCTGTCGTCAATGTGAAGATCTAAAGATTACTCTAAACCTGCAGTCTCGCAACAGAACATACTACAGAACTCCTAGAAAAGGTTCCAATCACGGATAGTGTGAAGCGTTACATGCATGAACAGAGGTCGGCGTGGTGCTTGTTGTATTTATTACGATGCTATTTCTGTGTTCTGTCGTCAATGTGAGGGTCTAAGGAGTACCGTAAACCTGCAGTGTCGCAACAGAACATACTACAGAACTGCTAGAAAAGTTTCCAAACACAGACAGTGTCAAGCTTTACATGCATGGACAGAGGTCGGCGTGGTGCTTGTTGTATTTATTACGATGCTATTTCTGTGTTCTGTCGTCAATGTGAAGATCTAAAGATTACCATAAACCTGCAGTCTCGCAACAGAACATACTACAGAACTCCTAGAAAAGGTTCCAATCACGGATAGTGTGAAGCGTTACATGCATGAACAGAGGTCGGCGTGGTGCTTGTTGTATTTATTACGATGCTATTTCTGTGTTCTGTCGTCAATGTGAGGGTCTAAGGAGTACCGTAAACCTGCAGTGTCGCAACAGAACATACTACAGAACTGCTAGAAAAGTTTCCAAGCACAGACAGTGTCAAGCTTTACATGCATGGACAGAGGTCGGCGTGGTGCTTGTTGTATTTATTACGATGCTATTTCTGTGTTCTGTCGTCAATGTGAAGATCTAAAGATTACCATAAACCTGCAGTCTCGCAACAGAACATACTACAGAACTCCTAGAAAAGGTTCCAATCACGGATAGTGTGAAGCGTTACATGCATGAACAGAGGTCGGCGTGGTGCTTGTTGTATTTATTACGATGCTATTTCTGTGTTCTGTCGTCAATGTGAGGGTCTAAGGAGTACCGTAAACCTGCAGTGTCGCAACAGAACATACTACAGAACTGCTAGAAAAGTTTCCAAGCACAGACAGTGTCAAGCTTTACATGCATGGACAGAGGTCGGCGTGGTGCTTGTTGTATTTATTACGATGCTATTTCTGTGTTCTGTCGTCAATGTGAAGATCTAAAGATTACCATAAACCTGCAGTCTCGCAACAGAACATACTACAGAACTCCTAGAAAAGGTTCCAATCACGGATAGTGTGAAGCGTTACATGCATGAACAGAGGTCGGCGTGGTGCTTGTTGTATTTATTACGATGCTATTTCTGTGTTCTGTCGTCAATGTGAGGGTCTAAGGAGTACCGTAAACCTGCAGTGTCGCAACAGAACATACTACAGAACTGCTAGAAAAGTTTCCAAGCACAGACAGTGTCAAGCTTTACATGCATGAACAGAGGTCGGCGTGGTGCTTGTTGTATTTATTACGATGCTATTTCTGTGTTCTGTCGTCAATGTGAGGGTCTAAGGAGTACCGTAAACCTGCAGTGTCGCAACAGAACATACTACAGAACTGCTAGAAAAGTTTCCAAGCACAGACAGTGTCAAGCTTTACATGCATGGACAGAGGTCGGCATGGTGCCTGTTGTATTTATTACGATGCAATTTCTGTGTTCTGTCGTCAATGTGAAGATCTAAAGATTACTCTAAACCTGCAGTCTCGCAACAGAACTTACTACAGAACTCCTAGAAAAGGTTCCAATCACGGATAGTGTGAAGCGTTACATGCATGAACAGAGGTCGGCGTGGTGCTTGTTGTATTTATTACGATGCTATTTCTGTGTTCTGTCGTCAATGTGAGGGTCTAAGGAGTACCGTAAACCTGCAGTGTCGCAACAGAACATACTACAGAACTGCTAGAAAAGTTTCCAAGCACAGACAGTGTCAAGCTTTACATGCATGGACAGAGGTCGGCGTGGTGCTTGTTGTATTTATTACGATGCTATTTCTGTGTTCTGTCGTCAATGTGAGGGTCTAAGGAGTACCGTAAACCTGCAGTGTCGCAACAGAACATACTACAGAACTGCTAGAAAAGTTTCCAAGCACAGACAGTGTCAAGCTTTACATGCATGGACAGAGGTCGGCGTGGTGCTTGTTGTATTTATTACGATGCTATTTCTGTGTTCTGTCGTCAATGTGAAGATCTAAAGATTACTCTAAACCTGCAGTCTCGCAACAGAACATACTACAGAACTCCTAGAAAAGGTTCCAATCACGGATAGTGTGAAGCGTTACATGCATGATCAGAGGTCGGCGTGGTGCTTGTTGTATTTATTCCGATGCAATTTCTGTGTTCTGTCGTCAATGTGAAGATCTAAAGATTACTCTAAACCTGCAGTCTCGCAACAGAACTTACTACAGAACTCCTAGAAAAGGTTCCAATCACGGATAGTGTGAAGCGTTACATGCATGAACAGAGGTCGGCGTGGTGCTTGTTGTATTTATTACGATGCTATTTCTGTGTTCTGTCGTCAATGTGAGGGTCTAAGGAGTACCGTAAACCTGCAGTGTCGCAACAGAACATACTACAGAACTGCTAGAAAAGTTTCCAAGCACAGACAGTGTCAAGCTTTACATGCATGGACAGAGGTCGGCGTGGTGCTTGTTGTATTTATTACGATGCTATTTCTGTGTTCTGTCGTCAATGTGAAGATCTAAAGATTACTCTAAACCTGCAGTCTCGCAACAGAACTTACTACAGAACTCCTAGAAAAGGTTCCAATCACGGATAGTGTGAAGCGTTACATGCATGAACAGAGGTCGGCGTGGTGCTTGTTGTATTTATTACGATGCTATTTCTGTGTTCTGTCGTCAATGTGAGGGTCTAAGGAGTACCGTAAACCTGCAGTGTCGCAACAGAACATACTACAGAACTGCTAGAAAAGTTTCCAAGCACAGACAGTGTCAAGCTTTACATGCATGGACAGAGGTCGGCGTGGTGCTTGTTGTATTTATTCCGATGCAATTTCTGTGTTCTGTCGTCAATGTGAAGATCTAAAGATTACTCTAAACCTGCAGTCTCGCAACAGAACTTACTACAGAACTCCTAGAAAAGGTTCCAATCACGGATAGTGTGAAGCGTTACATGCATGAACAGAGGTCGGCGTGGTGCTTGTTGTATTTATTACGATGCTATTTCTGTGTTCTGTCGTCAATGTGAGGGTCTAAGGAGTACCGTAAACCTGCAGTGTCGCAACAGAACATACTACAGAACTGCTAGAAAAGTTTCCAAGCACAGTCAGTGTCAAGCTTTACATGCATGAACAGAGGTCGGCGTGGTGCTTGTTGTATTTATTACGATGCTATTTCTGTGTTCTGTCGTCAATGTGAGGGTCTAAGGAGTACCGTAAACCTGCAGTGTCGCAACAGAACATACTACAGAACTGCTAGAAAAGTTTCCAAGCACAGACAGTGTCAAGCTTTACATGCATGGACAGAGGTCGGCATGGTGCCTGTTGTATTTATTACGATGCAATTTCTGTGTTCTGTCGTCAATGTGAAGATCTAAAGATTACTCTAAACCTGCAGTCTCGCAACAGAACTTACTACAGAACTCCTAGAAAAGGTTCCAATCACGGATAGTGTGAAGCGTTACATGCATGAACAGAGGTCGGCGTGGTGCTTGTTGTATTTATTACGATGCTATTTCTGTGTTCTGTCGTCAATGTGAGGGTCTAAGGAGTACCGTAAACCTGCAGTGTCGCAACAGAACATACTACAGAACTGCTAGAAAAGTTTCCAAGCACAGACAGTGTCAAGCTTTACATGCATGGACAGAGGTCGGCATGGTGCCTGTTGTATTTATTACGATGCAATTTCTGTGTTCTGTCGTCAATGTGAAGATCTAAAGATTACTCTAAACCTGCAGTCTCGCAACAGAACATACTACAGAACTCCTAGAAAAGGTTCCAATCACGGATAGTGTGAAGCGTTACATGCATGAACAGAGGTCGGCGTGGTGCTTGTTGTATTTATTACGATGCTATTTCTGTGTTCTGTCGTCAATGTGAGGGTCTAAGGAGTACCGTAAACCTGCAGTGTCGCAACAGAACATACTACAGAACTGCTAGAAAAGTTTCCAAGCACAGACAGTGTCAAGCTTTACATGCATGGACAGAGGTCGGCGTGGTGCTTGTTGTATTTATTACGATGCTATTTCTGTGTTCTGTCGTCAATGTGAAGATCTAAAGATTACCATAAACCTGCAGTCTCGCAACAGAACATACTACAGAACTCCTAGAAAAGGTTCCAATCACGGATAGTGTGAAGCGTTACATGCATGAACAGAGGTCGGCGTGGTGCTTGTTGTATTTATTACGATGCTATTTCTGTGTTCTGTCGTCAATGTGAGGGTCTAAGGAGTACCGTAAACCTGCAGTGTCGCAACAGAACATACTACAGAACTGCTAGAAAAGTTTCCAAGCACAGACAGTGTCAAGCTTTACATGCATGAACAGAGGTCGGCGTGGTGCTTGTTGTATTTATTACGATGCTATTTCTGTGTTCTGTCGTCAATGTGAGGGTCTAAGGAGTACCGTAAACCTGCAGTGTCGCAACAGAACATACTACAGAACTGCTAGAAAAGTTTCCAAGCACAGACAGTGTCAAGCTTTACATGCATGGACAGAGGTCGGCATGGTGCCTGTTGTATTTATTACGATGCAATTTCTGTGTTCTGTCGTCAATGTGAAGATCTAAAGATTACTCTAAACCTGCAGTCTCGCAACAGAACTTACTACAGAACTCCTAGAAAAGGTTCCAATCACGGATAGTGTGAAGCGTTACATGCATGAACAGAGGTCGGCGTGGTGCTTGTTGTATTTATTACGATGCTATTTCTGTGTTCTGTCGTCAATGTGAGGGTCTAAGGAGTACCGTAAACCTGCAGTGTCGCAACAGAACATACTACAGAACTGCTAGAAAAGTTTCCAAGCACAGACAGTGTCAAGCTTTACATGCATGGACAGAGGTCGGCGTGGTGCTTGTTGTATTTATTACGATGCTATTTCTGTGTTCTGTCGTCAATGTGAGGGTCTAAGGAGTACCGTAAACCTGCAGTGTCGCAACAGAACATACTACAGAACTGCTAGAAAAGTTTCCAAGCACAGACAGTGTCAAGCTTTACATGCATGGACAGAGGTCGGCGTGGTGCTTGTTGTATTTATTACGATGCTATTTCTGTGTTCTGTCGTCAATGTGAAGATCTAAAGATTACTCTAAACCTGCAGTCTCGCAACAGAACATACTACAGAACTCCTAGAAAAGGTTCCAATCACGGATAGTGTGAAGCGTTACATGCATGATCAGAGGTCGGCGTGGTGCTTGTTGTATTTATTCCGATGCAATTTCTGTGTTCTGTCGTCAATGTGAAGATCTAAAGATTACTCTAAACCTGCAGTCTCGCAACAGAACTTACTACAGAACTCCTAGAAAAGGTTCCAATCACGGATAGTGTGAAGCGTTACATGCATGAACAGAGGTCGGCGTGGTGCTTGTTGTATTTATTACGATGCTATTTCTGTGTTCTGTCGTCAATGTGAAGATCTAAAGATTACTCTAAACCTGCAGTCTCGCAACAGAACTTACTACAGAACTCCTAGAAAAGGTTCCAATCACGGATAGTGTGAAGCGTTACATGCATGAACAGAGGTCGGCGTGGTGCTTGTTGTATTTATTACGATGCTATTTCTGTGTTCTGTCGTCAATGTGAAGATCTAAAGATTACTCTAAACCTGCAGTCTCGCAACAGAACTTACTACAGAACTCCTAGAAAAGGTTCCAATCACGGATAGTGTGAAGCGTTACATGCATGAACAGAGGTCGGCGTGGTGCTTGTTGTATTTATTACGATGCTATTTCTGTGTTCTGTCGTCAATGTGAAGATCTAAAGATTACTCTAAACCTGCAGTCTCGCAACAGAACTTACTACAGAACTCCTAGAAAAGGTTCCAATCACGGATAGTGTGAAGCGTTACATGCATGAACAGAGGTCGGCGTGGTGCTTGTTGTATTTATTACGATGCTATTTCTGTGTTCTGTCGTCAATGTGAGGGTCTAAGGAGTACCGTAAACCTGCAGTGTCGCAACAGAACATACTACAGAACTGCTAGAAAAGTTTCCAAGCACAGACAGTGTCAAGCTTTACATGCATGGACAGAGGTCGGCATGGTGCCTGTTGTATTTATTACGATGCAATTTCTGTGTTCTGTCGTCAATGTGAAGATCTAAAGATTACTCTAAACCTGCAGTCTCGCAACAGAACTTACTACAGAACTCCTAGAAAAGGTTCCAATCACGGATAGTGTGAAGCGTTACATGCATGAACAGAGGTCGGCGTGGTGCTTGTTGTATTTATTACGATGCTATTTCTGTGTTCTGTCGTCAATGTGAAGATCTAAAGATTACTCTAAACCTGCAGTCTCGCAACAGAACATACTACAGAACTCCTAGAAAAGGTTCCAATCACGGATAGTGTGAAGCGTTACATGCATGAACAGAGGTCGGCGTGGTGCTTGTTGTATTTATTACGATGCTATTTCTGTGTTCTGTCGTCAATGTGAGGGTCTAAGGAGTACCGTAAACCTGCAGTGTCGCAACAGAACATACTACAGAACTGCTAGAAAAGTTTCCAAGCACAGACAGTGTCAAGCTTTACATGCATGGACAGAGGTCGGCGTGGTGCTTGTTGTATTTATTACGATGCTATTTCTGTGTTCTGTCGTCAATGTGAAGATCTAAAGATTACTCTAAACCTGCAGTCTCGCAACAGAACATACTACAGAACTCCTAGAAAAGGTTCCAATCACGGATAGTGTGAAGCGTTACATGCATGAACAGAGGTCGGCGTGGTGCTTGTTGTATTTATTCCGGTGCTATTTCTGTGTTCTGTCGTCAATGTGAGGGTCTAAGGAGTACCGTAAACCTGCAGTGTCGCAACAGAACATACTACAGAACTGCTAGAAAAGTTTCCAAGCACAGACAGTGTCAAGCTTTACATGCATGGACAGAGGTCGGCGTGGTGCTTGTTGTATTTATTACGATGCTATTTCTGTGTTCTGTCGTCAATGTGAAGATCTAAAGATTACCATAAACCTGCAGTCTCGCAACAGAACATACTACAGAACTCCTAGAAAAGGTTCCAATCACGGATAGTGTGAAGCGTTACATGCATGAACAGAGGTCGGCGTGGTGCTGGTTGTATTTATTACGATGCTATTTCTGTGTTCTGTCGTCAATGTGAGGGTCTAAGGAGTACCGTAAACCTGCAGTGTCGCAACAGAACATACTACAGAACTGCTAGAAAAGTTTCCAAGCACAGACAGTGTCAAGCTTTACATGCATGGACAGAGGTCGGCATGGTGCCTGTTGTATTTATTACGATGCAATTTCTGTGTTCTGTCGTCAATGTGAAGATCTAAAGATTACTCTAAACCTGCAGTCTCGCAACAGAACTTACTACAGAACTCCTAGAAAAGGTTCCAATCACGGATAGTGTGAAGCGTTACATGCATGAACAGAGGTCGGCGTGGTGCTTGTTGTATTTATTCCGATGCTATTTCTGTGTTCTGTCGTCAATGTGAAGATCTAAAGATTACTCTAAACCTGCAGTCTCGCAACAGAACATACTACAGAACTCCTAGAAAAGGTTCCAATCACGGATAGTGTGAAGCGTTACATGCATGAACAGAGGTCGGCGTGGTGCTTGTTGTATTTATTACGATGCTATTTCTGTGTTCTGTCGTCAATGTGAGGGTCTAAGGAGTACCGTAAACCTGCAGTGTCGCAACAGAACATACTACAGAACTGCTAGAAAAGTTTCCAAGCACAGACAGTGTCAAGCTTTACATGCATGGACAGAGGTCGGCGTGGTGCTTGTTGTATTTATTACGATGCTATTTCTGTGTTCTGTCGTCAATGTGAAGATCTAAAGATTACTCTAAACCTGCAGTCTCGCAACAGAACATACTACAGAACTGCTAGAAAAGTTTCCAAGCACAGACAGTGTCAAGCTTTACATGCATGGACAGAGGTCGGCGTGGTGCTTGTTGTATTTATTACGATGCTATTTCTGTGTTCTGTCGTCAATGTGAAGATCTAAAGATTACCATAAACCTGCAGTCTCGCAACAGAACATACTACAGAACTGCTAGAAAAGTTTCCAAGCACAGACAGTGTCAAGCTTTACATGCATGAACAGAGGTCGGCGTGGTGCTTGTTGTATTTATTACGATGCTATTTCTGTGTTCTGTCGTCAATGTGAGGGTCTAAGGAGTACCGTAAACCTGCAGTGTCGCAACAGAACATACTACAGAACTGCTAGAAAAGTTTCCAAGCACAGACAGTGTCAAGCTTTACATGCATGGACAGAGGTCGGCATGGTGCCTGTTGTATTTATTACGATGCAATTTCTGTGTTCTGTCGTCAATGTGAAGATCTAAAGATTACTCTAAACCTGCAGTCTCGCAACAGAACTTACTACAGAACTCCTAGAAAAGGTTCCAATCACGGATAGTGTGAAGCGTTACATGCATGAACAGAGGTCGGCGTGGTGCTTGTTGTATTTATTACGATGCTATTTCTGTGTTCTGTCGTCAATGTGAGGGTCTAAGGAGTACCGTAAACCTGCAGTGTCGCAACAGAACATACTACAGAACTGCTAGAAAAGTTTCCAAGCACAGACAGTGTCAAGCTTTACATGCATGGACAGAGGTCGGCGTGGTGCTTGTTGTATTTATTACGATGCTATTTCTGTGTTCTGTCGTCAATGTGAAGATCTAAAGATTACCATAAACCTGCAGTCTCGCAACAGAACATACTACAGAACTCCTAGAAAAGGTTCCAATCACGGATAGTGTGAAGCGTTACATGCATGAATAGAGGTCGGCGTGGTGCTTGTTGTATTTATTACGATGCTATTTCTGTGTTCTGTCGTCAATGTGAGGGTCTAAGGAGTACCGTAAACCTGCAGTGTCGCAACAGAACATACTACAGAACTGCTAGAAAAGTTTCCAAGCACAGACAGTGTCAAGCTTTACATGCATGGACAGAGGTCGGCATGGTGCCTGTTGTATTTATTCCGATGCAATTTCTGTGTTCTGTCGTCAATGTGAAGATCTAAAGATTACTCTAAACCTGCAGTCTCGCAACAGAACTTACTACAGAACTCCTAGAAAAGGTTCCAATCACGGATAGTGTGAAGCGTTACATGCATGAACAGAGGTCGGCGTGGTGCTTGTTGTATTTATTACGATGCTATTTCTGTGTTCTGTCGTCAATGTGAAGATCTAAAGATTACCATAAACCTGCAGTCTCGCAACAGAACATACTACAGAACTCCTAGAAAAGGTTCCAATCACGGATAGTGTGAAGCGTTACATGCATGAACAGAGGTCGGCGTGGTGCTTGTTGTATTTATTACGATGCTATTTCTGTGTTCTGTCGTCAATGTGAGGGTCTAAGGAGTACCGTGAACCTGCAGTGTCGCAACAGAACATACTACAGAACTGCTAGAAAAGTTTCCAAGCACAGACAGTGTCAAGCTTTACATGCATGAACAGAGGTCGGCGTGGTGCTTGTTGTATTTATTACGATGCTATTTCTGTGTTCTGTCGTCAATGTGAGGGTCTAAGGAGTACCGTAAACCTGCAGTGTCGCAACAGAACATACTACAGAACTGCTAGAAAAGTTTCCAAGCACAGACAGTGTCAAGCTTTACATGCATGGACAGAGGTCGGCATGGTGCCTGTTGTATTTATTACGATGCAATTTCTGTGTTCTGTCGTCAATGTGAAGATCTAAAGATTACTCTAAACCTGCAGTCTCGCAACAGAACTTACTACAGAACTCCTAGAAAAGGTTCCAATCACGGATAGTGTGAAGCGTTACATGCATGAACAGAGGTCGGCGTGGTGCTTGTTGTATTTATTACGATGCTATTTCTGTGTTCTGTCGTCAATGTGAGGGTCTAAGGAGTACCGTAAACCTGCAGTGTCGCAACAGAACATACTACAGAACTGCTAGAAAAGTTTCCAAGCACAGACAGTGTCAAGCTTTACATGCATGGACAGAGGTCGGCGTGGTGCTTGTTGTATTTATTACGATGCTATTTCTGTGTTCTGTCGTCAATGTGAGGGTCTAAGGAGTACCGTAAACCTGCAGTGTCGCAACAGAACATACTACAGAACTGCTAGAAAAGTTTCCAAGCACAGACAGTGTCAAGCTTTACATGCATGGACAGAGGTCGGCGTGGTGCTTGTTGTATTTATTACGATGCTATTTCTGTGTTCTGTCGTCAATGTGAAGATCTAAAGATTACTCTAAACCTGCAGTCTCGCAACAGAACATACTACAGAACTCCTAGAAAAGGTTCCAATCACGGATAGTGTGAAGCGTTACATGCATGATCAGAGGTCGGCGTGGTGCTTGTTGTATTTATTACGATGCTATTTCTGTGTTCTGTCGTCAATGTGAAGATCTAAAGATTACTCTAAACCTGCAGTCTCGCAACAGAACTTACTACAGAACTCCTAGAAAAGGTTCCAATCACGGATAGTGTGAAGCGTTACATGCATGGACAGAGGTCGGCATGGTGCCTGTTGTATTTATTCCGATGCAATTTCTGTGTTCTGTCGTCAATGTGAAGATCTAAAGATTACTCTAAACCTGCAGTCTCGCAACAGAACTTACTACAGAACTCCTAGAAAAGGTTCCAATCACGGATAGTGTGAAGCGTTACATGCATGAACAGAGGTCGGCGTGGTGCTTGTTGTATTTATTACGATGCTATTTCTGTGTTCTGTCGTCAATGTGAAGATCTAAAGATTACTCTAAACCTGCAGTCTCGCAACAGAACTTACTACAGAACTCCTAGAAAAGGTTCCAATCACGGATAGTGTGAAGCGTTACATGCATGAACAGAGGTCGGCGTGGTGCTTGTTGTATTTATTACGATGCTATTTCTGTGTTCTGTCGTCAATGTGAAGATCTAAAGATTACTCTAAACCTGCAGTCTCGCAACAGAACTTACTACAGAACTCCTAGAAAAGGTTCCAATCACGGATAGTGTGAAGCGTTACATGCATGAACAGAGGTCGGCGTGGTGCTTGTTGTATTTATTACGATGCTATTTCTGTGTTCTGTCGTCAATGTGAAGATCTAAAGATTACTCTAAACCTGCAGTCTCGCAACAGAACTTACTACAGAACTCCTAGAAAAGGTTCCAATCACGGATAGTGTGAAGCGTTACATGCATGAACAGAGGTCGGCGTGGTGCTTGTTGTATTTATTCCGATGCAATTTCTGTGTTCTGTCGTCAATGTGAAGATCTAAAGATTACTCTAAACCTGCAGTCTCGCAACAGAACTTACTACAGAACTCCTAGAAAAGGTTCCAATCACGGATAGTGTGAAGCGTTACATGCATGAACAGAGGTCGGCGTGGTGCTTGTTGTATTTATTACGATGCTATTTCTGTGTTCTGTCGTCAATGTGAAGATCTAAAGATTACTCTAAACCTGCAGTCTCGCAACAGAACTTACTACAGAACTCCTAGAAAAGGTTCCAATCACGGATAGTGTGAAGCGTTACATGCATGAACAGAGGTCGGCGTGGTGCTTGTTGTATTTATTACGATGCTATTTCTGTGTTCTGTCGTCAATGTGAAGATCTAAAGATTACTCTAAACCTGCAGTCTCGCAACAGAACTTACTACAGAACTCCTAGAAAAGGTTCCAATCACGGATAGTGTGAAGCGTTACATGCATGAACAGAGGTCGGCGTGGTGCTTGTTGTATTTATTACGATGCTATTTCTGTGTTCTGTCGTCAATGTGAAGATCTAAAGATTACTCTAAACCTGCAGTCTCGCAACAGAACTTACTACAGAACTCCTAGAAAAGGTTCCAATCACGGATAGTGTGAAGCGTTACATGCATGAACAGAGGTCGGCGTGGTGCTTGTTGTATTTATTACGATGCTATTTCTGTGTTCTGTCGTCAATGTGAAGATCTAAAGATTACTCTAAACCTGCAGTCTCGCAACAGAACTTACTACAGAACTCCTAGAAAAGGTTCCAATCACGGATAGTGTGAAGCGTTACATGCATGGACAGAGGTCGGCATGGTGCCTGTTGTATTTATTCCGATGCAATTTCTGTGTTCTGTCGTCAATGTGAAGATCTAAAGATTACTCTAAACCTGCAGTCTCGCAACAGAACTTACTACAGAACTCCTAGAAAAGGTTCCAATCACGGATAGTGTGAAGCGTTACATGCATGATCAGAGGTCGGCGTGGTGCTTGTTGTATTTATTACGATGCTATTTCTGTGTTCTGTCGTCAATGTGAAGATCTAAAGATTACTCTAAACCTGCAGTCTCGCAACAGAACTTACTACAGAACTCCTAGAAAAGGTTCCAATCACGGATAGTGTGAAGCGTTACATGCATGGACAGAGGTCGGCATGGTGCCTGTTGTATTTATTCCGATGCAATTTCTGTGTTCTGTCGTCAATGTGAAGATCTAAAGATTACTCTAAACCTGCAGTCTCGCAACAGAACTTACTACAGAACTCCTAGAAAAGGTTCCAATCACGGATAGTGTGAAGCGTTACATGCATGATCAGAGGTCGGCGTGGTGCTTGTTGTATTTATTACGATGCTATTTCTGTGTTCTGTCGTCAATGTGAAGATCTAAAGATTACTCTAAACCTGCAGTCTCGCAACAGAACTTACTACAGAACTCCTAGAAAAGGTTCCAATCACGGATAGTGTGAAGCGTTACATGCATGGACAGAGGTCGGCATGGTGCCTGTTGTATTTATTCCGATGCAATTTCTGTGTTCTGTCGTCAATGTGAAGATCTAAAGATTACTCTAAACCTGCAGTCTCGCAACAGAACTTACTACAGAACTCCTAGAAAAGGTTCCAATCACGGATAGTGTGAAGCGTTACATGCATGATCAGAGGTCGGCGTGGTGCTTGTTGTATTTATTACGATGCTATTTCTGTGTTCTGTCGTCAATGTGAAGATCTAAAGATTACTCTAAACCTGCAGTCTCGCAACAGAACTTACTACAGAACTCCTAGAAAAGGTTCCAATCACGGATAGTGTGAAGCGTTACATGCATGGACAGAGGTCGGCATGGTGCCTGTTGTATTTATTCCGATGCAATTTCTGTGTTCTGTCGTCAATGTGAAGATCTAAAGATTACTCTAAACCTGCAGTCTCGCAACAGAACTTACTACAGAACTCCTAGAAAAGGTTCCAATCACGGATAGTGTGAAGCGTTACATGCATGATCAGAGGTCGGCGTGGTGCTTGTTGTATTTATTACGATGCTATTTCTGTGTTCTGTCGTCAATGTGAAGATCTAAAGATTACTCTAAACCTGCAGTCTCGCAACAGAACTTACTACAGAACTCCTAGAAAAGGTTCCAATCACGGATAGTGTGAAGCGTTACATGCATGAACAGAGGTCGGCGTGGTGCTTGTTGTATTTATTACGATGCTATTTCTGTGTTCTGTCGTCAATGTGAAGATCTAAAGATTACTCTAAACCTGCAGTCTCGCAACAGAACTTACTACAGAACTCCTAGAAAAGGTTCCAATCACGGATAGTGTGAAGCGTTACATGCATGAACAGAGGTCGGCGTGGTGCTTGTTGTATTTATTCCGATGCAATTTCTGTGTTCTGTCGTCAATGTGAAGATCTAAAGATTACTCTAAACCTGCAGTCTCGCAACAGAACTTACTACAGAACTCCTAGAAAAGGTTCCAATCACGGATAGTGTGAAGCGTTACATGCATGAACAGAGGTCGGCGTGGTGCTTGTTGTATTTATTACGAAGCTATTTCTGTGTTCTGTCGTCAATGTGAGGGTCTAAGGAGTACCGTAAACCTGCAGTGTCGCAACAGAACATACTACAGAACTGCTAGAAAAGTTTCCAAGCACAGACAGTGTCAAGCTTTACATGCATGGACAGAGGTCGGCATGGTGCCTGTTGTATTTATTACGATGCAATTTCTGTGTTCTGTCGTCAATGTGAAGATCTAAAGATTACTCTAAACCTGCAGTCTCGCAACAGAACTTACTACAGAACTCCTAGAAAAGGTTCCAATCACGGATAGTGTGAAGCGTTACATGCATGAACAGAGGTCGGCGTGGTGCTTGTTGTATTTATTACGATGCTATTTCTGTGTTCTGTCGTCAATGTGAAGATCTAAAGATTACTCTAAACCTGCAGTCTCGCAACAGAACATACTACAGAACTCCTAGAAAAGGTTCCAATCACGGATAGTGTGAAGCGTTACATGCATGAACAGAGGTCGGCGTGGTGCTTGTTGTATTTATTACGATGCTATTTCTGTGTTCTGTCGTCAATGTGAGGGTCTAAGGAGTACCGTAAACCTGCAGTGTCGCAACAGAACATACTACAGAACTGCTAGAAAAGTTTCCAAGCACAGACAGTGTCAAGCTTTACATGCATTGACAGAGGTCGGCGTGGTGCTTGTTGTATTTATTACGATGCTATTTCTGTGTTCTGTCGTCAATGTGAAGATCTAAAGATTACTCTAAACCTGCAGTCTCGCAACAGAACATACTACAGAACTCCTAGAAAAGGTTCCAATCACGGATAGTGTGAAGCGTTACATGCATGAACAGAGGTCGGCGTGGTGCTTGTTGTATTTATTCCGGTGCTATTTCTGTGTTCTGTCGTCAATGTGAGGGTCTAAGGAGTACCGTAAACCTGCAGTGTCGCAACAGAACATACTACAGAACTGCTAGAAAAGTTTCCAAGCACAGACAGTGTCAAGCTTTACATGCATGGACAGAGGTCGGTGTGGTGCTTGTTGTATTTATTACGATGCTATTTCTGTGTTCTGTCGTCAATGTGAAGATCTAAAGATTACTCTAAACCTGCAGTCTCGCAACAGAACTTACTACAGAACTCCTAGAAAAGGTTCCAATCACGGATAGTGTGAAGCGTTACATGCATGAACAGAGGTCGGCATGGTGCTTGTTGTATTTATTACGATGCTATTTCTGTGTTCTGTCGTCAATGTGAGGGTCTAAGGAGTACCGTAAACCTGCAGTGTCGCAACAGAACATACTACAGAACTGCTAGAAAAGTTTCCAAGCACAGACAGTGTCAAGCTTTACATGCATGGACAGAGGTCGGCGTGGTGCTTGTTGTATTTATTACGATGCTATTTCTGTGTTCTGTCGTCAATGTGAAGATCTAAAGATTACTCTAAACCTGCAGTCTCGCAACAGAACTTACTACAGAACTCCTAGAAAAGGTTCCAATCACGGATAGTGTGAAGCGTTACATGCATGAACAGAGGTCGGCGTGGTGCTTGTTGTATTTATTACGATGCTATTTCTGTGTTCTGTCGTCAATGTGAGGGTCTAAGGAGTACCGTAAACCTGCAGTGTCGCAACAGAACATACTACAGAACTGCTAGAAAAGTTTCCAAGCACAGACAGTGTCAAGCTTTACATGCATGGACAGAGGTCGGCATGGTGCCTGTTGTATTTATTCCGATGCAATTTCTGTGTTCTGTCGTCAATGTGAAGATCTAAAGATTACTCTAAACCTGCAGTCTCGCAACAGAACTTACTACAGAACTCCTAGAAAAGGTTCCAATCACGGATAGTGTGAAGCGTTACATGCATGAACAGAGGTCGGCGTGGTGCTTGTTGTATTTATTACGATGCTATTTCTGTGTTCTGTCGTCAATGTGAGGGTCTAAGGAGTACCGTAAACCTGCAGTGTCACAACAGAACATACTACAGAACTGCTAGAAAAGTTTCCAAGCACAGACAGTGTCAAGCTTTACATGCATGGACAGAGGTCGGCGTGGTGCTTGTTGTATTTATTCCGATGCTATTTCTGTGTTCTGTCGTCAATGTGAAGATCTAAAGATTACTCTAAACCTGCAGTCTCGCAACAGAACTTACTACAGAACTCCTAGAAAAGGTTCCAATCACGGATAGTGTGAAGCGTTACATGCATGAACAGAGGTCGGCGTGGTGCTTGTTGTATTTATTCCGGTGCTATTTCTGTGTTCTGTCGTCAATGTGAGGGTCTAAGGAGTACCGTAAACCTGCAGTGTCGCAACAGAACATACTACAGAACTGCTAGAAAAGTTTCCAAGCACAGACAGTGTCAAGCTTTACATGCATGGACAGAGGTCGGCGTGGTGCTTGTTGTATTTATTCCGATGCAATTTCTGTGTTCTGTCGTCAATGTGAAGATCTAAAGATTACTCTAAACCTGCAGTCTCGCAACAGAACTTACTACAGAACTCCTAGAAAAGGTTCCAATCACGGATAGTGTGAAGCGTTACATGCATGAACAGAGGTCGGCGTGGTGCTTGTTGTATTTATTCCGGTGCTATTTCTGTGTTCTGTCGTCAATGTGAAGATCTAAAGATTACTCTAAACCTGCAGTCTCGCAACAGAACTTACTACAGAACTCCTAGAAAAGGTTCCAATCACGGATAGTGTGAAGCGTTACATGCATGGACAGAGGTCGGCGTGGTGCTTGTTGTATTTATTCCGATGCAATTTCTGTGTTCTGTCGTCAATGTGAAGATCTAAAGATTACTCTAAACCTGCAGTCTCGCAACAGAACTTACTACAGAACTCCTAGAAAAGGTTCCAATCACGGATAGTGTGAAGCGTTACATGCATGAACAGAGGTCGGCGTGGTGCTTGTTGTATTTATTCCGATGCAATTTCTGTGTTCTGTCGTCAATGTGAAGATCTAAAGATTACTCTAAACCTGCAGTCTCGCAACAGAACTTACTACAGAACTCCTAGAAAAGGTTCCAATCACAGATAGTGTGAAGCGTTACATGCATGAACAGAGGTCGGCGTGGTGCTTGTTGTATTTATTACGATGCTATTTCTGTGTTCTGTCGTCAATGTGAGGGTCTAAGGAGTACCGTAAACCTGCAGTGTCGCAACAGAACATACTACAGAACTGCTAGAAAAGTTTCCAAGCACAGACAGTGTCAAGCTTTACATGCATGGACAGAGGTCGGCGTGGTGCTTGTTGTATTTATTCCGATGCAATTTCTGTGTTCTGTCGTCAATGTGAAGATCTAAAGATTACTCTAAACCTGCAGTCTCGCAACAGAACTTACTACAGAACTCCTAGAAAAGGTTCCAATCACGGATAGTGTGAAGCGTTACATGCATGAACAGAGGTCGGCGTGGTGCTTGTTGTATTTATTCCGGTGCTATTTCTGTGTTCTGTCGTCAATGTGAGGGTCTAAGGAGTACCGTAAACCTGCAGTGTCGCAACAGAACATACTACAGAACTGCTAGAAAAGTTTCCAAGCACAGACAGTGTCAAGCTTTACATGCATGGACAGAGGTCGGCATGGTGCCTGTTGTATTTATTCCGATGCAATTTCTGTGTTCTGTCGTCAATGTGAAGATCTAAAGATTACTCTAAACCTGCAGTCTCGCAACAGAACTTACTACAGAACTCCTAGAAAAGGTTCCAATCACGGATAGTGTGAAGCGTTACATGCATGAACAGAGGTCGGCGTGGTGCTTGTTGTATTTATTACGATGCTATTTCTGTGTTCTGTCGTCAATGTGAGGGTCTAAGGAGTACCGTAAACCTGCAGTGTCGCAACAGAACATACTACAGAACTGCTAGAAAAGTTTCCAAGCACAGACAGTGTCAAGCTTTACATGCATGGACAGAGGTCGGCGTGGTGCTTGTTGTATTTATTACGATGCTATTTCTGTGTTCTGTCGTCAATGTGAAGATCTAAAGATTACTCTAAACCTGCAGTCTCGCAACAGAACATACTACAGAACTCCTAGAAAAGGTTCCAATCACGGATAGTGTGAAGCGTTACATGCATGAACAGAGGTCGGCGTGGTGCTTGTTGTATTTATTCCGATGCAATTTCTGTGTTCTGTCGTCAATGTGAAGATCTAAAGATTACTCTAAACCTGCAGTCTCGCAACAGAACTTACTACAGAACTCCTAGAAAAGGTTCCAATCACGGATAGTGTGAAGCGTTACATGCATGAACAGAGGTCGGCGTGGTGCTTGTTGTATTTATTCCGATGCAATTTCTGTGTTCTGTCGTCAATGTGAAGATCTAAAGATTACTCTAAACCTGCAGTCTCGCAACAGAACATACTACAGAACTCCTAGAAAAGGTTCCAATCACGGATAGTGTGAAGCGTTACATGCATGAACAGAGGTCGGCGTGGTGCTTGTTGTATTTATTCCGGTGCTATTTCTGTGTTCTGTCGTCAATGTGAGGGTCTAAGGAGTACCGTACACCTGCAGTGTCGCAACAGAACATACTACAGAACTGCTAGAAAAGTTTCCAAGCACAGACAGTGTCAAGCTTTACATGCATGGACAGAGGTCGGCATGGTGCCTGTTGTATTTATTCCGATGCAATTTCTGTGTTCTGTCGTCAATGTGAAGATCTAAAGATTACTCTAAACCTGCAGTCTCGCAACAGAACTTACTACAGAACTCCTAGAAAAGGTTCCAATCACGGATAGTGTGAAGCGTTACATGCATGAACAGAGGTCGGCGTGGTGCTTGTTGTATTTATTCCGGTGCTATTTCTGTGTTCTGTCGTCAATGTGAGGGTCTAAGGAGTACCGTAAACCTGCAGTGTCGCAACAGAACATACTACAGAACTGCTAGAAAAGTTTCCAAGCACAGACAGTGTCAAGCTTTACATGCATGGACAGAGGTCGGCATGGTGCCTGTTGTATTTATTCCGATGCAATTTCTGTGTTCTGTCGTCAATGTGAAGATCTAAAGATTACTCTAAACCTGCAGTCTCGCAACAGAACTTACTACAGAACTCCTAGAAAAGGTTCTAATCACGGATAGTGTGAAGCGTTACATGCATGAACAGAGGTCGGCGTGGTGCTTGTTGTATTTATTCCGGTGCTATTTCTGTGTTCTGTCGTCAATGTGAGGGTCTAAGGAGTACCGTAAACCTGCAGTGTCGCAACAGAACATACTACAGAACTGCTAGAAAAGTTTCCAAGCACAGACAGTGTCAAGCTTTACATGCATGGACAGAGGTCGGCGTGGTGCTTGTTGTATTTATTACGATGCTATTTCTGTGTTCTGTCGTCAATGTGAAGATCTAAAGATTACTCTAAACCTGCAGTCTCGCAACAGAACATACTACAGAACTCCTAGAAAAGGTTCCAATCACGGATAGTGTGAAGCGTTACATGCATGAACAGAGGTCGGCGTGGTGCTTGTTGTATTTATTCCGATGCAATTTCTGTGTTCTGTCGTCAATGTGAAGATCTAAAGATTACTCTAAACCTGCAGTCTCGCAACAGAACTTACTACAGAACTCCTAGAAAAGGTTCCAATCACGGATAGTGTGAAGCGTTACATGCATGAACAGAGGTCGGCGTGGTGCTTGTTGTATTTATTCCGATGCAATTTCTGTGTTCTGTCGTCAATGTGAAGATCTAAAGATTACTCTAAACCTGCAGTCTCGCAACAGAACATACTACAGAACTGCTAGAAAAGTTTCCAAGCACAGACAGTGTCAAGCTTTACATGCATGGACAGAGGTCGGCATGGTGCCTGTTGTATTTATTCCGATGCAATTTCTGTGTTCTGTCGTCAATGTGAAGATCTAAAGATTACTCTAAACCTGCAGTCTCGCAACAGAACTTACTACAGAACTCCTAGAAAAGGTTCCAATCACGGATAGTGTGAAGCGTTACATGCATGAACAGAGGTCGGCGTGGTGCTTGTTGTATTTATTCCGATGCAATTTCTGTGTTCTGTCGTCAATGTGAAGATCTAAAGATTACTCTAAACCTGCAGTCTCGCAACAGAACTTACTACAGAACTCCTAGAAAAGGTTCCAATCACGGATAGTGTGAAGCGTTACATGCATGAACAGAGGTCGGCGTGGTGCTTGTTGTATTTATTACGATGCTATTTCTGTGTTCTGTCGTCAATGTGAGGGTCTAAGGAGTACCGTAATCCTGCAGTGTCGCAACAGAACATACTACAGAACTGCTAGAAAAGTTTCCAAGCACAGACAGTGTCAAGCTTTACATGCATGGACAGAGGTCGGCATGGTGCCTGTTGTATTTATTCCGATGCAATTTCTGTGTTCTGTCGTCAATGTGAAGATCTAAAGATTACTCTAAACCTGCAGTCTCGCAACAGAACTTACTACAGAACTCCTAGAAAAGGTTCTAATCACGGATAGTGTGAAGCGTTACATGCATGAACAGAGGTCGGCGTGGTGCTTGTTGTATTTATTCCGGTGCTATTTCTGTGTTCTGTCGTCAATGTGAGGGTCTAAGGAGTACCGTAAACCTGCAGTGTCGCAACAGAACATACTACAGAACTGCTAGAAAAGTTTCCAAGCACAGACAGTGTCAAGCTTTACATGCATGGACAGAGGTCGGTGTGGTGCTTGTTGTATTTATTACGATGCTATTTCTGTGTTCTGTCGTCAATGTGAAGATCTAAAGATTACTCTAAACCTGCAGTCTCGCAACAGAACTTACTACAGAACTCCTAGAAAAGGTTCCAATCACGGATAGTGTGAAGCGTTACATGCATGAACAGAGGTCGGCGTGGTGCTTGTTGTATTTATTACGATGCTATTTCTGTGTTCTGTCGTCAATGTGAGGGTCTAAGGAGTACCGTAAACCTGCAGTGTCGCAACAGAACATACTACAGAACTGCTAGAAAAGTTTCCAAGCACAGACAGTGTCAAGCTTTACATGCATGGACAGAGGTCGGCATGGTGCCTGTTGTATTTATTACGATGCTATTTCTGTGTTCTGTCGTCAATGTGAAGATCTAAAGATTACTCTAAACCTGCAGTCTCGCAACAGAACTTACTACAGAACTCCTAGAAAAGGTTCCAATCACGGATAGTGTGAAGCGTTACATGCATGAACAGAGGTCGGCGTGGTGCTTGTTGTATTTATTCCGGTGCTATTTCTGTGTTCTGTCGTCAATGTGAGGGTCTAAGGAGTACCGTAAACCTGCAGTGTCGCAACAGAACATACTACAGAACTGCTAGAAAAGTTTCCAAGCACAGACAGTGTCAAGCTTTACATGCATGGACAGAGGTCGGCATGGTGCCTGTTGTATTTATTCCGATGCAATTTCTGTGTTCTGTCGTCAATGTGAAGATCTAAAGATTACTCTAAACCTGCAGTCTCGCAACAGAACTTACTACAGAACTCCTAGAAAAGGTTCCAATCACGGATAGTGTGAAGCGTTACATGCATGAACAGAGGTCGGCGTGGTGCTTGTTGTATTTATTACGATGCTATTTCTGTGTTCTGTCGTCAATGTGAGGGTCTAAGGAGTACCGTAAACCTGCAGTGTCGCAACAGAACATACTACAGAACTGCTAGAAAAGTTTCCAAGCACAGACAGTGTCAAGCTTTACATGCATGGACAGAGGTCGGCATGGTGCCTGTTGTATTTATTCCGATGCAATTTCTGTGTTCTGTCGTCAATGTGAAGATCTAAAGATTACTCTAAACCTGCAGTCTCGCAACAGAACTTACTACAGAACTCCTAGAAAAGGTTCCAATCACGGATAGTGTGAAGCGTTACATGCATGAACAGAGGTCGGCGTGGTGCTTGTTGTATTTATTCCGGTGCTATTTCTGTGTTCTGTCGTCAATGTGAGGGTCTAAGGAGTACCGTAAACCTGCAGTGTCGCAACAGAACATACTACAGAACTGCTAGAAAAGTTTCCAAGCACAGACAGTGTCAAGCTTTACATGCATGGACAGAGGTCGGCATGGTGCCTGTTGTATTTATTCCGATGCAATTTCTGTGTTCTGTCGTCAATGTGAAGATCTAAAGATTACTCTAAACCTGCAGTCTCGCAACAGAACTTACTACAGAACTCCTAGAAAAGGTTCCAATCACGGATAGTGTGAAGCGTTACATGCATGAACAGAGGTCGGCGTGGTGCTTGTTGTATTTATTCCGGTGCTATTTCTGTGTTCTGTCGTCAATGTGAGGGTCTAAGGAGTACCGTAAACCTGCAGTGTCGCAACAGAACATACTACAGAACTGCTAGAAAAGTTTCCAAGCACAGACAGTGTCAAGCTTTACATGCATGGACAGAGGTCGGCGTGGTGCTTGTTGTATTTATTACGATGCTATTTCTGTGTTCTGTCGTCAATGTGAGGGTCTAAGGAGTACCGTAAACCTGCAGTCTCGCAACAGAACTTACTACAGAACTCCTAGAAAAGGTTCCAATCACGGATAGTGTGAAGCGTTACATGCATGGACAGAGGTCGGCGTGGTGCTTGTTGTATTTATTCCGGTGCTATTTCTGTGTTCTGTCGTCAATGTGAGGGTCTAAGGAGTACCGTAAACCTGCAGTGTCGCAACAGAACATACTACAGAACTGCTAGAAAAGTTTCCAAGCACAGACAGTGTCAAGCTTTACATGCATGGACAGAGGTCGGCATGGTGCCTGTTGTATTTATTACGATGCTATTTCTGTGTTCTGTCGTCAATGTGAAGATCTAAAGATTACTCTAAACCTGCAGTCTCGCAACAGAACTTACTACAGAACTCCTAGAAAAGGTTCCAATCACGGATAGTGTGAAGCGTTACATGCATGAACAGAGGTCGGCGTGGTGCTTGTTGTATTTATTCCGGTGCTATTTCTGTGTTCTGTCGTCAATGTGAGGGTCTAAGGAGTACCGTAAACCTGCAGTGTCGCAACAGAACATACTACAGAACTGCTAGAAAAGTTTCCAAGCACAGACAGTGTCAAGCTTTACATGCATGGACAGAGGTCGGCATGGTGCCTGTTGTATTTATTCCGATGCAATTTCTGTGTTCTGTCGTCAATGTGAAGATCTAAAGATTACTCTAAACCTGCAGTCTCGCAACAGAACTTACTACAGAACTCCTAGAAAAGGTTCCAATCACGGATAGTGTGAAGCGTTACATGCATGAACAGAGGTCGGCGTGGTGCTTGTTGTATTTATTACGATGCTATTTCTGTGTTCTGTCGTCAATGTGAGGGTCTAAGGAGTACCGTAAACCTGCAGTGTCGCAACAGAACATACTACAGAACTGCTAGAAAAGTTTCCAAGCACAGACAGTGTCAAGCTTTACATGCATGGACAGAGGTCGGCGTGGTGCTTGTTGTATTTATTACGATGCTATTTCTGTGTTCTGTCGTCAATGTGAAGATCTAAAGATTACTCTAAACCTGCAGTCTCGCAACAGAACATACTACAGAACTCCTAGAAAAGGTTCCAATCACGGATAGTGTGAAGCGTTACATGCATGAACAGAGGTCGGCGTGGTGCTTGTTGTATTTATTCCGGTGCTATTTCTGTGTTCTGTCGTCAATGTGAGGGTCTAAGGAGTACCGTAAACCTGCAGTGTCGCAACAGAACATACTACAGAACTGCTAGAAAAGTTTCCAAGCACAGACAGTGTCAAGCTTTACATGCATGGACAGAGGTCGGCATGGTGCCTGTTGTATTTATTCCGATGCAATTTCTGTGTTCTGTCGTCAATGTGAAGATCTAAAGATTACTCTAAACCTGCAGTCTCGCAACAGAACTTACTACAGAACTCCTAGAAAAGGTTCCAATCACGGATAGTGTGAAGCGTTACATGCATGAACAGAGGTCGGCGTGGTGCTTGTTGTATTTATTCCGGTGCTATTTCTGTGTTCTGTCGTCAATGTGAGGGTCTAAGGAGTACCGTAAACCTGCAGTGTCGCAACAGAACATACTACAGAACTGCTAGAAAAGTTTCCAAGCACAGACAGTGTCAAGCTTTACATGCATGGACAGAGGTCGGCATGGTGCCTGTTGTATTTATTCCGATGCAATTTCTGTGTTCTGTCGTCAATGTGAAGATCTAAAGATTACTCTAAACCTGCAGTCTCGCAACAGAACTTACTACAGAACTCCTAGAAAAGGTTCCAATCACGGATAGTGTGAAGCGTTACATGCATGAACAGAGGTCGGCGTGGTGCTTGTTGTATTTATTCCGGTGCTATTTCTGTGTTCTGTCGTCAATGTGAGGGTCTAAGGAGTACCGTAAACCTGCAGTGTCGCAACAGAACATACTACAGAACTGCTAGAAAAGTTTCCAAGCACAGACAGTGTCAAGCTTTACATGCATGAACAGAGGTCGGCGTGGTGCTTGTTGTATTTATTCCGGTGCTATTTCTGTGTTCTGTCGTCAATGTGAGGGTCTAAGGAGTACCGTAAACCTGCAGTGTCGCAACAGAACATACTACAGAACTGCTAGAAAAGTTTCCAAGCACAGACAGTGTCAAGCTTTACATGCATGGACAGAGGTCGGCGTGGTGCTTGTTGTATTTATTCCGGTGCTATTTCTGTGTTCTGTCGTCAATGTGAGGGTCTAAGGAGTACCGTAAACCTGCAGTGTCGCAACAGAACATACTACAGAACTGCTAGAAAAGTTTCCAAGCACAGACAGTGTCAAGCTTTACATGCATGGACAGAGGTCGGCGTGGTGCTTGTTGTATTTATTACGATGCTATTTCTGTGTTCTGTCGTCAATGTGAAGATCTAAAGATTACTCTAAACCTGCAGTCTCGCAACAGAACTTACTACAGAACTCCTAGAAAAGGTTCCAATCACGGATAGTGTGAAGCGTTACATGCATGAACAGAGGTCGGCGTGGTGCTTGTTGTATTTATTCCGATGCAATTTCTGTGTTCTGTCGTCAATGTGAGGGTCTAAGGAGTACCGTAAACCTGCAGTGTCGCAACAGAACATACTACAGAACTGCTAGAAAAGTTTCCAAGCACAGACAGTGTCAAGCTTTACATGCATGGACAGAGGTCGGCATGGTGCCTGTTGTATTTATTCCGGTGCTATTTCTGTGTTCTGTCGTCAATGTGAGGGTCTAAGGAGTACCGTAAACCTGCAGTGTCGCAACAGAACATACTACAGAACTGCTAGAAAAGTTTCCAAGCACAGACAGTGTCAAGCTTTACATGCATGGACAGAGGTCGGCATGGTGCCTGTTGTATTTATTCCGGTGCTATTTCTGTGTTCTGTCGTCAATGTGAGGGTCTAAGGAGTACCGTAAACCTGCAGTGTCGCAACAGAACATACTACAGAACTGCTAGAAAAGTTTCCAAGCACAGACAGTGTCAAGCTTTACATGCATGGACAGAGGTCGGCATGGTGCCTGTTGTATTTATTACGATGCTATTTCTGTGTTCTGTCGTCAATGTGAAGATCTAAAGATTACTCTAAACCTGCAGTCTCGCAACAGAACTTACTACAGAACTCCTAGAAAAGGTTCCAATCACGGATAGTGTGAAGCGTTACATGCATGAACAGAGGTCGGCGTGGTGCTTGTTGTATTTATTCCGATGCAATTTCTGTGTTCTGTCGTCAATGTGAGGGTCTAAGGAGTACCGTAAACCTGCAGTGTCGCAACAGAACATACTACAGAACTGCTAGAAAAGTTTCCAAGCACAGACAGTGTCAAGCTTTACATGCATGGACAGAGGTCGGCATGGTGCCTGTTGTATTTATTCCGGTGCTATTTCTGTGTTCTGTCGTCAATGTGAGGGTCTAAGGAGTACCGTAAACCTGCAGTGTCGCAACAGAACATACTACAGAACTGCTAGAAAAGTTTCCAAGCACAGACAGTGTCAAGCTTTACATGCATGGACAGAGGTCGGCATGGTGCCTGTTGTATTTATTCCGATGCAATTTCTGTGTTCTGTCGTCAATGTGAAGATCTAAAGATTACTCTAAACCTGCAGTCTCGCAACAGAACATACTACAGAACTCCTAGAAAAGGTTCCAATCACGGATAGTGTGAAGCGTTACATGCATGAACAGAGGTCGGCGTGGTGCTTGTTGTATTTATTACGATGCTATTTCTGTGTTCTGTCGTCAATGTGAAGATCTAAAGATTACTCTAAACCTGCAGTCTCGCAACAGAACTTACTACAGAACTCCTAGAAAAGGTTCCAATCACGGATAGTGTGAAGCGTTACATGCATGAACAGAGGTCGGCGTGGTGCTTGTTGTATTTATTACGATGCTATTTCTGTGTTCTGTCGTCAATGTGAGGGTCTAAGGAGTACCGTAAACCTGCAGTGTCGCAACAGAACATACTACAGAACTCCTAGAAAAGTTTCCAAGCACAGACAGTGTCAAGCTTTACATGCATGGACAGAGGTCGGCATGGTGCCTGTTGTATTTATTCCGATGCTATTTCTGTGTTCTGTCGTCAATGTGAGGGTCTAAGGAGTACCGTAAACCTGCAGTCTCGCAACAGAACATACTACAGAACTCCTAGAAAAGGTTCCAATCACGGATAGTGTGAAGCGTTACATGCATGAACAGAGGTCGGCGTGGTGCTTGTTGTATTTATTACGATGCTATTTCTGTGTTCTGTCGTCAATGTGAAGATCTAAAGATTACTCTAAACCTGCAGTCTCGCAACAGAACTTACTACAGAACTCCTAGAAAAGGTTCCAATCACGGATAGTGTGAAGCGTTACATGCATGAACAGAGGTCGGCGTGGTGCTTGTTGTATTTATTACGATGCTATTTCTGTGTTCTGTCGTCAATGTGAGGGTCTAAGGAGTACCGTAAACCTGCAGTGTCGCAACAGAACATACTACAGAACTGCTAGAAAAGTTTCCAAGCACAGACAGTGTCAAGCTTTACATGCATGAACAGAGGTCGGCGTGGTGCTTGTTGTATTTATTCCGGTGCTATTTCTGTGTTCTGTCGTCAATGTGAGGGTCTAAGGAGTACCGTAAACCTGCAGTGTCGCAACAGAACATACTACAGAACTGCTAGAAAAGTTTCCAAGCACAGACAGTGTCAAGCTTTACATGCATGAACAGAGGTCGGCGTGGTGCTTGTTGTATTTATTCCGGTGCTATTTCTGTGTTCTGTCGTCAATGTGAGGGTCTAAGGAGTACCGTAAACCTGCAGTGTCGCAACAGAACATACTACAGAACTGCTAGAAAAGTTTCCAAGCACAGACAGTGTCAAGCTTTACATGCATGAACAGAGGTCGGCGTGGTGCTTGTTGTATTTATTACGATGCTATTTCTGTGTTCTGTCGTCAATGTGAGGGTCTAAGGAGTACCGTAAACCTGCAGTGTCGCAACAGAACATACTACAGAACTCCTAGAAAAGTTTCCAAGCACAGACAGTGTCAAGCTTTACATGCATGCACAGAGGTCGGCATGGTGCCTGTTGTATTTATTCCGATGCTATTTCTGTGTTCTGTCGTCAATGTGAGGGTCTAAGGAGTACCGTAAACCTGCAGTCTCGCAACAGAACATACTACAGAACTCCTAGAAAAGGTTCCAATCACGGATAGTGTGAAGCGTTACATGCATGAACAGAGGTCGGCGTGGTGCTTGTTGTATTTATTACGATGCTATTTCTGTGTTCTGTCGTCAATGTGAAGGTCTAAAGATTACTCTAAACCTGCAGTCTCGCAACAGAACATACTACAGAACTCCTAGAAAAGGTTCCAATCACGGATAGTGTGAAGCGTTACATGCATGAACAGAGGTCGGCGTGGTGCTTGTTGTATTTATTACGATGCTATTTCTGTGTTCTGTCGTCAATGTGAGGGTCTAAGGAGTACCGTAAACCTGCAGTGTCGCAACAGAACATACTACAGAACTGCTAGAAAAGTTTCCAAGCACAGACAGTGTCAAGCTTTACATGCATGGACAGAGGTCGGCATGGTGCCTGTTGTATTTATTCCGATGCAATTTCTGTGTTCTGTCGTCAATGTGAAGATCTAAAGATTACTCTAAACCTGCAGTCTCGCAACAGAACATACTACAGAACTCCTAGAAAAGGTTCCAATCACGGATAGTGTGAAGCGTTACATGCATGAACAGAGGTCGGCGTGGTGCTTGTTGTATTTATTACGATGCTATTTCTGTGTTCTGTCGTCAATGTGAGGGTCTAAGGAGTACCGTAAACCTGCAGTGTCGCAACAGAACATACTACAGAACTGCTAGAAAAGTTTCCAAGCACAGACAGTGTCAAGCTTTACATGCATGGACAGAGGTCGGCATGGTGCCTGTTGTATTTATTCCGATGCAATTTCTGTGTTCTGTCGTCAATGTGAAGATCTAAAGATTACTCTAAACCTGCAGTCTCGCAACAGAACTTACTACAGAACTCCTAGAAAAGGTTCCAATCACGGATAGTGTGAAGCGTTACATGCATGAACAGAGGTCGGCGTGGTGCTTGTTGTATTTATTACGATGCTATTTCTGTGTTCTGTCGTCAATGTGAGGGTCTAAGGAGTACCGTAAACCTGCAGTGTCGCAACAGAACATACTACAGAACTGCTAGAAAAGTTTCCAAGCACAGACAGTGTCAAGCTTTACATGCATGAACAGAGGTCGGCGTGGTGCTTGTTGTATTTATTCCGGTGCTATTTCTGTGTTCTGTCGTCAATGTGAGGGTCTAAGGAGTACCGTAAACCTGCAGTGTCGCAACAGAACATACTACAGAACTGCTAGAAAAGTTTCCAAGCACAGACAGTGTCAAGCTTTACATGCATGGACAGAGGTCGGCGTGGTGCTTGTTGTATTTATTACGATGCTATTTCTGTGTTCTGTCGTCAATGTGAAGATCTAAAGATTACTCTAAACCTGCAGTCTCGCAACAGAACATACTACAGAACTCCTAGAAAAGGTTCCAATCACGGATAGTGTGAAGCGTTACATGCATGAACAGAGGTCGGCGTGGTGCTTGTTGTATTTATTCCGATGCAATTTCTGTGTTCTGTCGTCAATGTGAGGGTCTAAGGAGTACCGTAAACCTGCAGTGTCGCAACAGAACATACTACAGAACTGCTAGAAAAGTTTCCAAGCACAGACAGTGTCAAGCTTTACATGCATGGACAGAGGTCGGCATGGTGCCTGTTGTATTTATTCCGGTGCTATATCTGTGTTCTGTCGTCAATGTGAGGGTCTAAGGAGTACCGTAAACCTGCAGTGTCGCAACAGAACATACTACAGAACTGCTAGAAAAGTTTCCAAGCACAGACAGTGTCAAGCTTTACATGCATGGACAGAGGTCGGCATGGTGCCTGTTGTATTTATTCCGATGCAATTTCTGTGTTCTGTCGTCAATGTGAAGATCTAAAGATTACTCTAAACCTGCAGTCTCGCAACAGAACATACTACAGAACTCCTAGAAAAGGTTCCAATCACGGATAGTGTGAAGCGTTACATGCATGAACAGAGGTCGGCGTGGTGCTTGTTGTATTTATTACGATGCTATTTCTGTGTTCTGTCGTCAATGTGAAGATCTAAAGATTACTCTAAACCTGCAGTCTCGCAACAGAACTTACTACAGAACTCCTAGAAAAGGTTCCAATCACGGATAGTGTGAAGCGTTACATGAATGAACAGAGGTCGGCGTGGTGCTTGTTGTATTTATTACGATGCTATTTCTGTGTTCTGTCGTCAATGTGAGGGTCTAAGGAGTACCGTAAACCTGCAGTGTCGCAACAGAACATACTACAGAACTCCTAGAAAAGTTTCCAAGCACAGACAGTGTCAAGCTTTACATGCATGGACAGAGGTCGGCATGGTGCCTGTTGTATTTATTCCGATGCTATTTCTGTGTTCTGTCGTCAATGTGAGGGTCTAAGGAGTACCGTAAACCTGCAGTCTCGCAACAGAACATACTACAGAACTCCTAGAAAAGGTTCCAATCACGGATAGTGTGAAGCGTTACATGCATGAACAGAGGTCGGCGTGGTGCTTGTTGTATTTATTACGATGCTATTTCTGTGTTCTGTCGTCAATGTGAAGATCTAAAGATTACTCTAAACCTGCAGTCTCGCAACAGAACTTACTACAGAACTCCTAGAAAAGGTTCCAATCACGGATAGTGTGAAGCGTTACATGCATGAACAGAGGTCGGCGTGGTGCTTGTTGTATTTATTACGATGCTATTTCTGTGTTCTGTCGTCAATGTGAGGGTCTAAGGAGTACCGTAAACCTGCAGTGTCGCAACAGAACATACTACAGAACTGCTAGAAAAGTTTCCAAGCACAGCCAGTGTCAAGCTTTACATGCATGGACAGAGGTCGGCGTGGTGCTTGTTGTATTTATTACGATGCTATTTCTGTGTTCTGTCGTCAATGTGAAGATCTAAAGATTACTCTAAACCTGCAGTCTCGCAACAGAACTTACTACAGAACTCCTAGAAAAGGTTCCAATCACGGATAGTGTGAAGCGTTACATGCATGAACAGAGGTCGGCGTGGTGCTTGTTGTATTTATTCCGGTGCTATTTCTGTGTTCTGTCGTCAATGTGAAGATCTAAAGATTACTCTAAACCTGCAGTCTCGCAACAGAACATACTACAGAACTCCTAGAAAAGGTTCCAATCACGGATAGTGTGAAGCGTTACATGCATGAACAGAGGTCGGCGTGGTGCTTGTTGTATTTATTCCGGTGCTATTTCTGTGTTCTGTCGTCAATGTGAGGGTCTAAGGAGTACCGTAAACCTGCAGTGTCGCAACAGAACATACTACAGAACTGCTAGAAAAGTTTACAAGCACAGACAGTGTCAAGCTTTACATGCATGGACAGAGGTCGGCATGGTGCCTGTTGTATTTATTCCGATGCAATTTCTGTGTTCTGTCGTCAATGTGAAGATCTAAAGATTACTCTAAACCTGCAGTCTCGCAACAGAACTTACTACAGAACTCCTAGAAAAGGTTCCAATCACGGATAGTGTGAAGCGTTACATGCATGAACAGAGGTCGGCGTGGTGCTTGTTGTATTTATTACGATGCTATTTCTGTGTTCTGTCGTCAATGTGAGGGTCTAAGGAGTACCGTAAACCTGCAGTGTCGCAACAGAACATACTACAGAACTGCTAGAAAAGTTTCCAAGCACAGACAGTGTCAAGCTTTACATGCATGGACAGAGGTCGGCGTGGTGCTTGTTGTATTTATTACGATGCTATTTCTGTGTTCTGTCGTCAATGTGAAGATCTAAAGATTACTCTAAACCTGCAGTCTCGCAACAGAACTTACTACAGAACTCCTAGAAAAGGTTCCAATCACGGATAGTGTGAAGCGTTACATGCATGAACAGAGGTCGGCGTGGTGCTTGTTGTATTTATTACGATGCTATTTCTGTGTTCTGTCGTCAATGTGAAGATCTAAAGATTACTCTAAACCTGCAGTCTCGCAACAGAACATACTACAGAACTCCTAGAAAAGGTTCCAATCACGGATAGTGTGAAGCGTTACATGCATGAACAGAGGTCGGCGTGGTGCTTGTTGTATTTATTACGATGCAATTTCTGTGTTCTGTCGTCAATGTGAAGATCTAAAGATTACTCTAAACCTGCAGTCTCGCAACAGAACATACTACAGAACTCCTAGAAAAGGTTCCAATCACGGATAGTGTGAAGCGTTACATGCATGAACAGAGGTCGGCGTGGTGCTTGTTGTATTTATTACGATGCTATTTCTGTGTTCTGTTGTCAATGTGAGGGTCTAAGGAGTACCGTAAACCTGCAGTGTCGCAACAGAACATACTACAGAACTGCTAGAAAAGTTTCCAAGCACAGACAGTGTCAAGCTTTACATGCATGGACAGAGGTCGGCGTGGTGCTTGTTGTATTTATTACGATGCTATTTCTGTGTTCTGTCGTCAATGTGAAGATCTAAAGATTACTCTAAACCTGCAGTCTCGCAACAGAACTTACTACAGAACTCCTAGAAAAGGTTCCAATCACGGATAGTGTGAAGCGTTACATGCATGAACAGAGGTCGGCGTGGTGCTTGTTGTATTTATTACGATGCTATTTCTGTGTTCTGTCGTCAATGTGAGGGTCTAAGGAGTACCGTAAACCTGCAGTGTCGCAACAGAACATACTACAGAACTCCTAGAAAAGTTTCCAAGCACAGACAGTGTCAAGCTTTACATGCATGCACAGAGGTCGGCATGGTGCCTGTTGTATTTATTCCGATGCTATTTCTGTGTTCTGTCGTCAATGTGAGGGTCTAAGGAGTACCGTAAACCTGCAGTGTCGCAACAGAACATACTACAGAACTGCTAGAAAAGTTTCCAAGCACAGACAGTGTCAAGCTTTACATGCATGGACAGAGGTCGGCGTGGTGCTTGTTGTATTTATTACGATGCTATTTCTGTGTTCTGTCGTCAATGTGAAGATCTAAAGATTACTCTAAACCTGCAGTCTCGCAACAGAACTTACTACAGAACTCCTAGAAAAGGTTCCAATCACGGATAGTGTGAAGCGTTACATGCATGAACAGAGGTCGGGGTGGTGCTTGTTGTATTTATTACGATGCTATTTCTGTGTTCTGTCGTCAATGTGAAGATCTAAAGATTACTCTAAACCTGCAGTCTCGCAACAGAACATACTACAGAACTCCTAGAAAAGGTTCCAATCACGGATAGTGTGAAGCGTTACATGCATGAACAGAGGTCGGCGTGGTGCTTGTTGTATTTATTACGATGCTATTTCTGTGTTCTGTCGTCAATGTGAAGATCTAAAGATTACTCTAAACCTGCAGTCTCGCAACAGAACTTACTACAGAACTCCTAGAAAAGGTTCCAATCACGGATAGTGTGAAGCGTTACATGCATGAACAGAGGTCGGCGTGGTGCTTGTTGTATTTATTACGATGCTATTTCTGTGTTCTGTCGTCAATGTGAGGGTCTAAGGAGTACCGTAAACCTGCAGTGTCGCAACAGAACATACTACAGAACTGCTAGAAAAGTTTCCAAGCACAGACAGTGTCAAGCTTTACATGCATGAACAGAGGTCGGCGTGGTGCTTGTTGTATTTATTCCGGTGCTATTTCTGTGTTCTGTCGTCAATGTGAGGGTCTAAGGAGTACCGTAAACCTGCAGTGTCGCAACAGAACATACTACAGAACTGCTAGAAAAGTTTCCAAGCACAGACAGTGTCAAGCTTTACATGCATGGACAGAGGTCGGCATGGTGCCTGTTGTATTTATTACGATGCTATTTCTGTGTTCTGTCGTCAATGTGAAGATCTAAAGATTACTCTAAACCTGCAGTCTCGCAACAGAACATACTACAGAACTCCTAGAAAAGGTTCCAATCACGGATAGTGTGAAGCGTTACATGCATGAACAGAGGTCGGCGTGGTGCTTGTTGTATTTATTCCGGTGCTATTTCTGTGTTCTGTCGTCAATGTGAGGGTCTAAGGAGTACCGTAAACCTGCAGTGTCGCAACAGAACATACTACAGAACTGCTAGAAAAGTTTCCAAGCACAGACAGTGTCAAGCTTTACATGCATGGACAGAGGTCGGCATGGTGCCTGTTGTATTTATTCCGATGCAATTTCTGTGTTCTGTCGTCAATGTGAAGATCTAAAGATTACTCTAAACCTGCAGTCTCGCAACAGAACTTACTACAGAACTCCTAGAAAAGGTTCCAATCACGGATAGTGTGAAGCGTTACATGCATGAACAGAGGTCGGCGTGGTGCTTGTTGTATTTATTACGATGCTATTTCTGTGTTCTGTCGTCAATGTGAGGGTCTAAGGAGTACCGTAAACCTGCAGTGTCGCAACAGAACATACTACAGAACTGCTAGAAAAGTTTCCAAGCACAGACAGTGTCAAGCTTTACATGCATGGACAGAGGTCGGCGTGGTGCTTGTTGTATTTATTACGATGCTATTTCTGTGTTCTGTCGTCAATGTGAAGATCTAAAGATTACTCTAAACCTGCAGTCTCGCAACAGAACATACTACAGAACTCCTAGAAAAGGTTCCAATCACGGATAGTGTGAAGCGTTACATGCATGAACAGAGGTCGGCGTGGTGCTTGTTGTATTTATTCCGGTGCTATTTCTGTGTTCTGTCGTCAATGTGAGGGTCTAAGGAGTACCGTAAACCTGCAGTGTCGCAACAGAACATACTACAGAACTGCTAGAAAAGTTTCCAAGCACAGACAGTGTCAAGCTTTACATGCATGGACAGAGGTCGGCATGGTGCCTGTTGTATTTATTCCGATGCAATTTCTGTGTTCTGTCGTCAATGTGAAGATCTAAAGATTACTCTAAACCTGCAGTCTCGCAACAGAACTTTCTACAGAACTCCTAGAAAAGGTTCCAATCACGGATAGTGTGAAGCGTTACATGCATGAACAGAGGTCGGCGTGGTGCTTGTTGTATTTATTCCGGTGCTATTTCTGTGTTCTGTCGTCAATGTGAGGGTCTAAGGAGTACCGTAAACCTGCAGTGTCGCAACAGAACATACTACAGAACTGCTAGAAAAGTTTCCAAGCACAGACAGTGTCAAGCTTTACATGCATGGACAGAGGTCGGCATGGTGCCTGTTGTATTTATTCCGATGCAATTTCTGTGTTCTGTCGTCAATGTGAAGATCTAAAGATTACTCTAAACCTGCAGTCTCGCAACAGAACTTACTACAGAACTCCTAGAAAAGGTTCCAATCACGGATAGTGTGAAGCGTTACATGCATGAACAGAGGTCGGCGTGGTGCTTGTTGTATTTATTACGATGCTATTTCTGTGTTCTGTCGTCAATGTGAGGGTCTAAGGAGTACCGTAAACCTGCAGTGTCGCAACAGAACATACTACAGAACTGCTAGAAAAGTTTCCAAGCACAGACAGTGTCAAGCTTTACATGCATGAACAGAGGTCGGCGTGGTGCTTGTTGTATTTATTCCGGTGCTATTTCTGTGTTCTGTCGTCAATGTGAGGGTCTAAGGAGTACCGTAAACCTGCAGTGTCGCAACAGAACATACTACAGAACTGCTAGAAAAGTTTCCAAGCACAGACAGTGTCAAGCTTTACATGCATGGACAGAGGTCGGCGTGGTGCTTGTTGTATTTATTACGATGCTATTTCTGTGTTCTGTCGTCAATGTGAAGATCTAAAGATTACTCTAAACCTGCAGTCTCGCAACAGAACATACTACAGAACTCCTAGAAAAGGTTCCAATCACGGATAGTGTGAAGCGTTACATGCATGAACAGAGGTCGGCGTGGTGCTTGTTGTATTTATTCCGATGCAATTTCTGTGTTCTGTCGTCAATGTGAGGGTCTAAGGAGTACCGTAAACCTGCAGTGTCGCAACAGAACATACTACAGAACTGCTAGAAAAGTTTCCAAGCACAGACAGTGTCAAGCTTTACATGCATGGACAGAGGTCGGCATGGTGCCTGTTGTATTTATTCCGATGCAATTTCTGTGTTCTGTCGTCAATGTGAAGATCTAAAGATTACTCTAAACCTGCAGTCTCGCAACAGAACATACTACAGAACTCCTAGAAAAGGTTCCAATCACGGATAGTGTGAAGCGTTACATGCATGAACAGAGGTCGGCGTGGTGCTTGTTGTATTTATTACGATGCTATTTCTGTGTTCTGTCGTCAATGTGAAGATCTAAAGATTACTCTAAACCTGCAGTCTCGCAACAGAACTTACTACAGAACTCCTAGAAAAGGTTCCAATCACGGATAGTGTGAAGCGTTACATGCATGAACAGAGGTCGGCGTGGTGCTTGTTGTATTTATTACGATGCTATTTCTGTGTTCTGTCGTCAATGTGAGGGTCTAAGGAGTACCGTAAACCTGCAGTGTCGCAACAGAACATACTACAGAACTCCTAGAAAAGTTTCCAAGCACAGACAGTGTCAAGCTTTACATGCATGGACAGAGGTCGGCATGGTGCCTGTTGTATTTATTCCGATGCTATTTCTGTGTTCTGTCGTCAATGTGAGGGTCTAAGGAGTACCGTAAACCTGCAGTCTCGCAACAGAACATACTACAGAACTCCTAGAAAAGGTTCCAATCACGGATAGTGTGAAGCGTTACATGCATGAACAGAGGTCGGCGTGGTGCTTGTTGTATTTATTACGATGCAATTTCTGTGTTCTGTCGTCAATGTGAGGGTCTAAGGAGTACCGTAAACCTGCAGTCTCGCAACAGAACATACTACAGAACTCCTAGAAAAGGTTCCAATCACGGATAGTGTGAAGCGTTACATGCATGAACAGAGGTCGGCGTGGTGCTTGTTGTATTTATTACGATGCTATTTCTGTGTTCTGTCGTCAATGTGAAGATCTAAAGATTACTCTAAACCTGCAGTCTCGCAACAGAACATACTACAGAACTCCTAGAAAAGGTTCCAATCACGGATAGTGTGAAGCGTTACATGCATGAACAGAGGTCGGCGTGGTGCTTGTTGTATTTATTACGATGCTATTTCTGTGTTCTGTTGTCAATGTGAGGGTCTAAGGAGTACCGTAAACCTGCAGTGTCGCAACAGAACATACTACAGAACTGCTAGAAAAGTTTCCAAGCACAGACAGTGTCAAGCTTTACATGCATGGACAGAGGTCGGCGTGGTGCTTGTTGTATTTATTACGATGCTATTTCTGTGTTCTGTCGTCAATGTGAAGATCTAAAGATTACTCTAAACCTGCAGTCTCGCAACAGAACTTACTACAGAACTCCTAGAAAAGGTTCCAATCACGGATAGTGTGAAGCGTTACATGCATGAACAGAGGTCGGCGTGGTGCTTGTTGTATTTATTACGATGCTATTTCTGTGTTCTGTCGTCAATGTGAAGATCTAAAGATTACTCTAAACCTGCAGTCTCGCAACAGAACTTACTACAGAACTCCTAGAAAAGGTTCCAATCACGGATAGTGTGAAGCGTTACATGCATGAACAGAGGTCGGCGTGGTGCTTGTTGTATTTATTACGATGCTATTTCTGTGTTCTGTCGTCAATGTGAGGGTCTAAGGAGTACCGTAAACCTGCAGTGTCGCAACAGAACATACTACAGAACTGCTAGAAAAGTTTCCAAGCACAGACAGTGTCAAGCTTTACATGCATGGACAGAGGTCGGCGTGGTGCTTGTTGTATTTATTCCGATGCAATTTCTGTGTTCTGTCGTCAATGTGAGGGTCTAAGGAGTACCGTAAACCTGCAGTGTCGCAACAGAACATACTACAGAACTGCTAGAAAAGTTTCCAAGCACAGACAGTGTCAAGCTTTACATGCATGGACAGAGGTCGGCGTGGTGCTTGTTGTATTTATTCCGGTGCTATTTCTGTGTTCTGTCGTCAATGTGAGGGTCTAAGGAGTACCGTAAACCTGCAGTGTCGCAACAGAACATACTACAGAACTGCTAGAAAAGTTTCCAAGCACAGACAGTGTCAAGCTTTACATGCATGGACAGAGGTCGGCGTGGTGCTTGTTGTATTTATTCCGGTGCTATTTCTGTGTTCTGTCGTCAATGTGAGGGTCTAAGGAGTACCGTAAACCTGCAGTGTCGCAACAGAACATACTACAGAACTGCTAGAAAAGTTTCCAAGCACAGACACTGTCAAGCTTTACATGCATGGTCAGAGGTCGGCATGGTGCCTGTTGTATTTATTCCGATGCAATTTCTGTGTTCTGTCGTCAATGTGAAGATCTAAAGATTACTCTAAACCTGCAGTCTCGCAACAGAACATACTACAGAACTCCTAGAAAAGGTTCCAATCACGGATAGTGTGAAGCGTTACATGCATGAACAGAGGTCGGCGTGGTGCTTGTTGTATTTATTACGATGCTATTTCTGTGTTCTGTCGTCAATGTGAAGATCTAAAGATTACTCTAAACCTGCAGTCTCGCAACAGAACTTACTACAGAACTCCTAGAAAAGGTTCCAATCACGGATAGTGTGAAGCGTTACATGCATGAACAGAGGTCGGCGTGGTGCTTGTTGTATTTATTACGATGCTATTTCTGTGTTCTGTCGTCAATGTGAAGATCTAAAGATTACTCTAAACCTGCAGTCTCGCAACAGAACTTACTACAGAACTCCTAGAAAAGGTTCCAATCACGGATAGTGTGAAGCGTTACATGCATGAACAGAGGTCGGCGTGGTGCTTGTTGTATTTATTACGATGCTATTTCTGTGTTCTGTCGTCAATGTGAAGATCTAAAGATTACTCTAAACCTGCAGTCTCGCAACAGAACTTACTACAGAACTCCTAGAAAAGGTTCCAATCACGGATAGTGTGAAGCGTTACATGCATGAACAGAGGTCGGCGTGGTGCTTGTTGTATTTATTACGATGCTATTTCTGTGTTCTGTCGTCAATGTGAGGGTCTAAGGAGTACCGTAAACCTGCAGTCTCGCAACAGAACTTACTACAGAACTGCTAGAAAAGTTTCCAAGCACAGACAGTGTCAAGCTTTACATGCATGGACAGAGGTCGGCGTGGTGCTTGTTGTATTTATTCCGATGCAATTTCTGTGTTCTGTCGTCAATGTGAGGGTCTAAGGAGTACCGTAAACCTGCAGTGTCGCAACAGAACATACTACAGAACTGCTAGAAAAGTTTCCAAGCACAGACAGTGTCAAGCTTTACATGCATGGACAGAGGTCGGCGTTGTGCTTGTTGTATTTATTCCGGTGCTATTTCTGTGTTCTGTCGTCAATGTGAGGGTCTAAGGAGTACCGTAAACCTGCAGTGTCGCAACAGAACATACTACAGAACTGCTAGAAAAGTTTCCAAGCACAGACAGTGTCAAGCTTTACATGCATGGACAGAGGTCGGCATGGTGCCTGTTGTATTTATTCCGATGCAATTTCTGTGTTCTGTCGTCAATGTGAAGATCTAAAGATTACTCTAAACCTGCAGTCTCGCAACAGAACATACTACAGAACTCCTAGAAAAGGTTCCAATCACGGATAGTGTGAAGCGTTACATGCATGAACAGAGGTCGGCGTGGTGCTTGTTGTATTTATTACGATGCTATTTCTGTGTTCTGTCGTCAATGTGAAGATCTAAAGATTACTCTAAACCTGCAGTCTCGCAACAGAACTTACTACAGAACTCCTAGAAAAGGTTCCAATCACGGATAGTGTGAAGCGTTACATGCATGAACAGAGGTCGGCGTGGTGCTTGTTGTATTTATTACGATGCTATTTCTGTGTTCTGTCGTCAATGTGAAGATCTAAAGATTACTCTAAACCTGCAGTCTCGCAACAGAACTTACTACAGAACTCCTAGAAAAGGTTCCAATCACGGATAGTGTGAAGCGTTACATGCATGAACAGAGGTCGGCGTGGTGCTTGTTGTATTTATTACGATGCTATTTCTGTGTTCTGTCGTCAATGTGAAGATCTAAAGATTACTCTAAACCTGCAGTCTCGCAACAGAACTTACTACAGAACTCCTAGAAAAGGTTCCAATCACGGATAGTGTGAAGCGTTACATGCATGAACAGAGGTCGGCGTGGTGCTTGTTGTATTTATTCCGGTGCTATTTCTGTGTTCTGTCGTCAATGTGAGGGTCTAAGGAGTACCGTAAACCTGCAGTGTCGCAACAGAACATACTACAGAACTGCTAGAAAAGTTTCCAAGCACAGACAGTGTCAAGCTTTACATGCATGGACAGAGGTCGGCATGGTGCCTGTTGTATTTATTCCGATGCAATTTCTGTGTTCTGTCGTCAATGTGAAGATCTAAAGATTACTCTAAACCTGCAGTCTCGCAACAGAACTTACTACAGAACTCCTAGAAAAGGTTCCAATCACGGATAGTGTGAAGCGTTACATGCATGAACAGAGGTCGGCGTGGTGCTTGTTGTATTTATTCCGGTGCTATTTCTGTGTTCTGTCGTCAATGTGAGGGTCTAAGGAGTACCGTAAACCTGCAGTGTCGCAACAGAACATACTACAGAACTGCTAGAAAAGTTTCCAAGCACAGACAGTGTCAAGCTTTACATGCATGGACAGAGGTCGGCATGGTGCCTGTTGTATTTATTCCGATGCAATTTCTGTGTTCTGTCGTCAATGTGAAGATCTAAAGATTACTCTAAACCTGCAGTCTCGCAACAGAACTTACTACAGAACTCCTAGAAAAGGTTCCAATCACGGATAGTGTGAAGCGTTACATGCATGAACAGAGGTCGGCGTGGTGCTTGTTGTATTTATTACGATGCTATTTCTGTGTTCTGTCGTCAATGTGAAGATCTAAAGATTACTCTAAACCTGCAGTCTCGCAACAGAACTTACTACAGAACTCCTAGAAAAGGTTCCAATCACGGATAGTGTGAAGCGTTACATGCATGAACAGAGGTCGGCGTGGTGCTTGTTGTATTTATTACGATGCTATTTCTGTGTTCTGTCGTCAATGTGAAGATCTAAAGATTACTCTAAACCTGCAGTCTCGCAACAGAACTTACTACAGAACTCCTAGAAAAGGTTCCAATCACGGATAGTGTGAAGCGTTACATGCATGAACAGAGGTCGGCGTGGTGCTTGTTGTATTTATTACGATGCTATTTCTGTGTTCTGTCGTCAATGTGAAGATCTAAAGATTACTCTAAACCTGCAGTCTCGCAACAGAACTTACTACAGAACTCCTAGAAAAGGTTCCAATCACGGATAGTGTGAAGCGTTACATGCATGAACAGAGGTCGGCGTGGTGCTTGTTGTATTTATTACGATGCTATTTCTGTGTTCTGTCGTCAATGTGAAGATCTAAAGATTACTCTAAACCTGCAGTCTCGCAACAGAACATACTACAGAACTGCTAGAAAAGTTTCCAAGCACAGACAGTGTCAAGCTTTACATGCATGAACAGAGGTCGGCGTGGTGCTTGTTGTATTTATTACGATGCTATTTCTGTGTTCTGTCGTCAATGTGAAGATCTAAAGATTACTCTAAACCTGCAGTCTCGCAACAGAACTTACTACAGAACTCCTAGAAAAGGTTCCAATCACGGATAGTGTGAAGCGTTACATGCATGAACAGAGGTCGGCGTGGTGCTTGTTGTATTTATTACGATGCTATTTCTGTGTTCTGTCGTCAATGTGAAGATCTAAAGATTACTCTAAACCTGCAGTCTCGCAACAGAACTTACTACAGAACTCCTAGAAAAGGTTCCAATCACGGATAGTGTGAAGCGTTACATGCATGAACAGAGGTCGGCGTGGTGCTTGTTGTATTTATTACGATGCTATTTCTGTGTTCTGTCGTCAATGTGAAGATCTAAAGATTACTCTAAACCTGCAGTCTCGCAACAGAACTTACTACTGAACTCCTAGAAAAGGTTCCAATCACGGATAGTGTGAAGCGTTACATGCATGAACAGAGGTCGGCGTGGTGCTTGTTGTATTTATTACGATGCTATTTCTGTGTTCTGTCGTCAATGTGAAGATCTAAAGATTACTCTAAACCTGCAGTCTCGCAACAGAACTTACTACAGAACTCCTAGAAAAGGTTCCAATCACGGATAGTGTGAAGCGTTACATGCATGAACAGAGGTCGGCGTGGTGCTTGTTGTATTTATTACGATGCTATTTCTGTGTTCTGTCGTCAATGTGAAGATCTAAAGATTACTCTAAACCTGCAGTCTCGCTACAGAACATACTACAGAACTGCTAGAAAAGTTTCCAAGCACAGACAGTGTCAAGCTTTACATGCATGAACAGAGGTCGGCGTGGTGCTTGTTGTATTTATTACGATGCTATTTCTGTGTTCTGTCGTCAATGTGAAGATCTAAAGATTACTCTAAACCTGCAGTCTCGCAACAGAACTTACTACAGAACTCCTAGAAAAGGTTCCAATCACGGATAGTGTGAAGCGTTACATGCATGAACAGAGGTCGGCGTGGTGCTTGTTGTATTTATTACGATGCTATTTCTGTGTTCTGTCGTCAATGTGAAGATCTAAAGATTACTCTAAACCTGCAGTCTCGCAACAGAACTTACTACAGAACTCCTAGAAAAGGTTCCAATCACGGATAGTGTGAAGCGTTACATGCATGAACAGAGGTCGGCGTGGTGCTTGTTGTATTTATTACGATGCTATTTCTGTGTTCTGTCGTCAATGTGAAGATCTAAAGATTACTCTAAACCTGCAGTCTCGCAACAGAACTTACTACAGAACTCCTAGAAAAGGTTCCAATCACGGATAGTGTGAAGCGTTACATGCATGAACAGAGGTCGGCGTGGTGCTTGTTGTATTTATTACGATGCTATTTCTGTGTTCTGTCGTCAATGTGAAGATCTAAAGATTACTCTAAACCTGCAGTCTCGCAACAGAACTTACTACAGAACTCCTAGAAAAGGTTCCAATCACGGATAGTGTGAAGCGTTACATGCATGAACAGAGGTCGGCGTGGTGCTTGTTGTATTTATTCCGATGCAATTTCTGTGTTCTGTCGTCAATGTGAAGATCTAAAGATTACTCTAAACCTGCAGTCTCGCAACAGAACTTACTACAGAACTCCTAGAAAAGGTTCCAATCACGGATAGTGTGAAGCGTTACATGCATGAACAGAGGTCGGCGTGGTGCTTGTTGTATTTATTCCGGTGCTATTTCTGTGTTCTGTCGTCAATGTGAGGGTCTAAGGAGTACCGTAAACCTGCAGTGTCGCAACTGAACATACTACAGAACTGCTAGAAAAGTTTCCAAGCACAGACAGTGTCAAGCTTTACATGCATGGACAGAGGTCGGCATGGTGCCTGTTGTATTTATTCCGATGCAATTTCTGTGTTCTGTCGTCAATGTGAAGATCTAAAGATTACTCTAAACCTGCAGTCTCGCAACAGAACTTACTACAGAACTCCTAGAAAAGGTTCCAATCACGGATAGTGTGAAGCGTTACATGCATGAACAGAGGTCGGCGTGGTGCTTGTTGTATTTATTACGATGCTATTTCTGTGTTCTGTCGTCAATGTGAAGATCTAAAGATTACTCTAAACCTGCAGTCTCGCAACAGAACTTACTACAGAACTCCTAGAAAAGGTTCCAATCACGGATAGTGTGAAGCGTTACATGCATGAACAGAGGTCGGCGTGGTGCTTGTTGTATTTATTACGATGCTATTTCTGTGTTCTGTCGTCAATGTGAAGATCTAAAGATTACTCTAAACCTGCAGTCTCGCAACAGAACTTACTACAGAACTCCTAGAAAAGGTTCCAATCACGGATAGTGTGAAGCGTTACATGCATGAACAGAGGTCGGCGTGGTGCTTGTTGTATTTATTACGATGCTATTTCTGTGTTCTGTCGTCAATGTGAAGATCTAAAGATTACTCTAAACCTGCAGTCTCGCAACAGAACTTACTACAGAACTCCTAGAAAAGGTTCCAATCACGGATAGTGTGAAGCGTTACATGCATGAACAGAGGTCGGCGTGGTGCTTGTTGTATTTATTACGATGCTATTTCTGTGTTCTGTCGTCAATGTGAAGATCTAAAGATTACTCTAAACCTGCAGTCTCGCAACAGAACATACTACAGAACTGCTAGAAAAGTTTCCAAGCACAGACAGTGTCAAGCTTTACATGCATGAACAGAGGTCGGCGTGGTGCTTGTTGTATTTATTACGATGCTATTTCTGTGTTCTGTCGTCAATGTGAAGATCTAAAGATTACTCTAAACCTGCAGTCTCGCAACAGAACTTACTACAGAACTCCTAGAAAAGGTTCCAATCACGGATAGTGTGAAGCGTTACATGCATGAACAGAGGTCGGCGTGGTGCTTGTTGTATTTATTACGATGCTATTTCTGTGTTCTGTCGTCAATGTGAAGATCTAAAGATTACTCTAAACCTGCAGTCTCGCAACAGAACTTACTACAGAACTCCTAGAAAAGGTTCCACTCACGGATAGTGTGAAGCGTTACATGCATGAACAGAGGTCGGCGTGGTGCTTGTTGTATTTATTACGATGCTATTTCTGTGTTCTGTCGTCAATGTGAAGATCTAAAGATTACTCTAAACCTGCAGTCTCGCAACAGAACTTACTACAGAACTCCTAGAAAAGGTTCCAATCACGGATAGTGTGAAGCGTTACATGCATGAACAGAGGTCGGCGTGGTGCTTGTTGTATTTATTACGATGCTATTTCTGTGTTCTGTCGTCAATGTGAAGATCTAAAGATTACTCTAAACCTGCAGTCTCGCAACAGAACTTACTACAGAACTCCTAGAAAAGGTTCCAATCACGGATAGTGTGAAGCGTTACATGCATGAACAGAGGTCGGCGTGGTGCTTGTTGTATTTATTACGATGCTATTTCTGTGTTCTGCCGTCAATGTGAAGATCTAAAGATTACTCTAAACCTGCAGTCTCGCAACAGAACTTACTACAGAACTCCTAGAAAAGGTTCCAATCACGGATAGTGTGAAGCGTTACATGCATGAACAGAGGTCGGCGTGGTGCTTGTTGTATTTATTCCGGTGCTATTTCTGTGTTCTGTCGTCAATGTGAGGGTCTAAGGAGTACCGTAAACCTGCAGTGTCGCAACAGAACATACTACAGAACTGCTAGAAAAGTTTCCAAGCACAGACAGTGTCAAGCTTTACATGCATGGACAGAGGTCGGCATGGTGCCTGTTGTATTTATTCCGATGCAATTTCTGTGTTCTGTCGTCAATGTGAAGATCTAAAGATTACTCTAAACCTGCAGTCTCGCAACAGAACTTACTACAGAACTCCTAGAAAAGGTTCCAATCACGGATAGTGTGAAGCGTTACATGCATGAACAGAGGTCGGCGTGGTGCTTGTTGTATTTATTACGATGCTATTTCTGTGTTCTGTCGTCAATGTGAAGATCTAAAGATTACTCTAAACCTGCAGTCTCGCAACAGAACTTACTACAGAACTCCTAGAAAAGGTTCCAATCACGGATAGTGTGAAGCGTTACATGCATGAACAGAGGTCGGCGTGGTGCTTGTTGTATTTATTCCGGTGCTATTTCTGTGTTCTGTCGTCAATGTGAGGGTCTAAGGAGTACCGTAAACCTGCAGTGTCGCAACAGAACATACTACAGAACTGCTAGAAAAGTTTCCAAGCACAGACAGTGTCAAGCTTTACATGCATGGACAGAGGTCGGCATGGTGCCTGTTGTATTTATTCCGATGCAATTTCTGTGTTCTGTCGTCAATGTGAAGATCTAAAGATTACTCTAAACCTGCAGTCTCGCAACAGAACATACTACAGAACTCCTAGAAAAGGTTCCAATCACGGATAGTGTGAAGCGTTACATGCATGAACAGAGGTCGGCGTGGTGCTTGTTGTATTTATTACGATGCTATTTCTGTGTTCTGTCGTCAATGTGAAGATCTAAAGATTACTCTAAACCTGCAGTCTCGCAACAGAACTTACTACAGAACTCCTAGAAAAGGTTCCAATCACGGATAGTGTGAAGCGTTACATGCATGAACAGAGGTCGGCGTGGTGCTTGTTGTATTTATTACGATGCTATTTCTGTGTTCTGTCGTCAATGTGAAGATCTAAAGATTACTCTAAACCTGCAGTCTCGCAACAGAACATACTACAGAACTCCTAGAAAAGGTTCCAATCACGGATAGTGTGAAGCGTTACATGCATGAACAGAGGTCGGCGTGGTGCTTGTTGTATTTATTACGATGCTATTTCTGTGTTCTGTCGTCAATGTGAAGATCTAAAGATTACTCTAAACCTGCAGTCTCGCAACAGAACTTACTACAGAACTCCTAGAAAAGGTTCCAATCACGGATAGTGTGAAGCGTTACATGCATGAACAGAGGTCGGCGTGGTGCTTGTTGTATTTATTACGATGCTATTTCTGTGTTCTGTCGTCAATGTGAAGATCTAAAGATTACTCTAAACCTGCAGTCTCGCAACAGAACTTACTACAGAACTCCTAGAAAAGGTTCCAATCACGGATAGTGTGAAGCGTTACATGCATGAACAGAGGTCGGCGTGGTGCTTGTTGTATTTATTCCGGTGCTATTTCTGTGTTCTGTCGTCAATGTGAGGGTCTAAGGAGTACCGTAAACCTGCAGTGTCGCAACAGAACATACTACAGAACTGCTAGAAAAGTTTCCAAGCACAGACAGTGTCAAGCTTTACATGCATGGACAGAGGTCGGCATGGTGCCTGTTGTATTTATTCCGATGCAATTTCTGTGTTCTGTCGTCAATGTGAAGATCTAAAGATTACTCTAAACCTGCAGTCTCGCAACAGAACTTACTACAGAACTCCTAGAAAAGGTTCCAATCACGGATAGTGTGAAGCGTTACATGCATGAACAGAGGTCGGCGTGGTGCTTGTTGTATTTATTACGATGCTATTTCTGTGTTCTGTCGTCAATGTGAAGATCTAAAGATTACTCTAAACCTGCAGTCTCGCAACAGAACTTACTACAGAACTCCTAGAAAAGGTTCCAATCACGGATAGTGTGAAGCGTTACATGCATGAACAGAGGTCGGCGTGGTGCTTGTTGTATTTATTACGATGCTATTTCTGTGTTCTGTCGTCAATGTGAAGATCTAAAGATTACTCTAAACCTGCAGTCTCGCAACAGAACTTACTACAGAACTCCTAGAAAAGGTTCCAATCACGGATAGTGTGAAGCGTTACATGCATGAACAGAGGTCGGCGTGGTGCTTGTTGTATTTATTCCGGTGCTATTTCTGTGTTCTGTCGTCAATGTGAGGGTCTAAGGAGTACCGTAAACCTGCAGTGTCGCAACAGAACATACTACAGAACTGCTAGAAAAGTTTCCAAGCACAGACAGTGTCAAGCTTTACATGCATGGACAGAGGTCGGCATGGTGCCTGTTGTATTTATTCCGATGCAATTTCTGTGTTCTGTCGTCAATGTGAAGATCTAAAGATTACTCTAAACCTGCAGTCTCGCAACAGAACATACTACAGAACTCCTAGAAAAGGTTCCAATCACGGATAGTGTGAAGCGTTACATGCATGAACAGAGGTCGGCGTGGTGCTTGTTGTATTTATTACGATGCTATTTCTGTGTTCTGTCGTCAATGTGAAGATCTAAAGATTACTCTAAACCTGCAGTCTCGCAACAGAACTTACTACAGAACTCCTAGAAAAGGTTCCAATCACGGATAGTGTGAAGCGTTACATGCATGAACAGAGGTCGGCGTGGTGCTTGTTGTATTTATTACGATGCTATTTCTGTGTTCTGTCGTCAATGTGAAGATCTAAAGATTACTCTAAACCTGCAGTCTCGCAACAGAACTTACTACAGAACTCCTAGAAAAGGTTCCAATCACGGATAGTGTGAAGCGTTACATGCATGAACAGAGGTCGGCGTGGTGCTTGTTGTATTTATTCCGGTGCTATTTCTGTGTTCTGTCGTCAATGTGAGGGTCTAAGGAGTACCGTAAACCTGCAGTGTCGCAACAGAACATACTACAGAACTGCTAGAAAAGTTTCCAAGCACAGACAGTGTCAAGCTTTACATGCATGGACAGAGGTCGGCATGGTGCCTGTTGTATTTATTCCGATGCAATTTCTGTGTTCTGTCGTCAATGTGAAGATCTAAAGATTACTCTAAACCTGCAGTCTCGCAACAGAACTTACTACAGAACTCCTAGAAAAGGTTCCAATCACGGATAGTGTGAAGCGTTACATGCATGAACAGAGGTCGGCGTGGTGCTTGTTGTATTTATTACGATGCTATTTCTCTGTTCTGTCGTAAATGTGAGGGTCTAAGGAGTACCGTAAACCTGCAGTGTCGCAACAGAACATACTACAGAACTGCTAGAAAAGTTTCCAAGCACAGACAGTGTCAAGCTTTACATGCATGGACAGAGGTCGGCATGGTGCCTGTTGTATTTATTCCGATGCAATTTCTGTGTTCTGTCGTCAATGTGAAGATCTAAAGATTACTCTAAACCTGCAGTCTCGCAACAGAACATACTACAGAACTCCTAGAAAAGGTTCCAATCACGGATAGTGTGAAGCGTTACATGCATGAACAGAGGTCGGCGTGGTGCTTGTTGTATTTATTCCGGTGCTATTTCTGTGTTCTGTCGTCAATGTGAGGGTCTAAGGAGTACCGTAAACCTGCAGTGTCGCAACAGAACATACTACAGAACTGCTAGAAAAGTTTCCAAGCACAGACAGTGTCAAGCTTTACATGCATGGACAGAGGTCGGCATGGTGCCTGTTGTATTTATTCCGATGCAATTTCTGTGTTCTGTCTTCAATGTGAAGATCTAAAGATTACTCTAAACCTGCAGTCTCGCAACAGAACATACTACAGAACTCCTAGAAAAGGTTCCAATCACGGATAGTGTGAAGCGTTACATGCATGAACAGAGGTCGGCGTGGTGCTTGTTGTATTTATTACGATGCTATTTCTGTGTTCTGTCGTCAATGTGAAGATCTAAAGATTACTCTAAACCTGCAGTCTCGCAACAGAACTTACTACAGAACTCCTAGAAAAGGTTCCAATCACGGATAGTGTGAAGCGTTACATGCATGAACAGAGGTCGGCGTGGTGCTTGTTGTATTTATTACGATGCTATTTCTGTGTTCTGTCGTCAATGTGAAGATCTAAAGATTACTCTAAACCTGCAGTCTCGCAACAGAACTTACTACAGAACTCCTAGAAAAGGTTCCAATCACGGATAGTGTGAAGCGTTACATGCATGAACAGAGGTCGGCGTGGTGCTTGTTGTATTTATTACGATGCTATTTCTGTGTTCTGTCGTCAATGTGAAGATCTAAAGATTACTCTAAACCTGCAGTCTCGCAACAGAACTTACTACAGAACTCCTAGAAAAGGTTCCAATCACGGATAGTGTGAAGCGTTACATGCATGAACAGAGGTCGGCGTGGTGCTTGTTGTATTTATTACGATGCTATTTCTGTGTTCTGCCGTCAATGTGAAGATCTAAAGATTACTCTAAACCTGCAGTCTCGCAACAGAACTTACTACAGAACTCCTAGAAAAGGTTCCAATCACGGATAGTGTGAAGCGTTACATGCATGAACAGAGGTCGGCGTGGTGCTTGTTGTATTTATTCCGGTGCTATTTCTGTGTTCTGTCGTCAATGTGAGGGTCTAAGGAGTACCGTAAACCTGCAGTGTCGCAACAGAACATACTACAGAACTGCTAGAAAAGTTTCCAAGCACAGACAGTGTCAAGCTTTACATGCATGGACAGAGGTCGGCATGGTGCCTGTTGTATTTATTCCGATGCAATTTCTGTGTTCTGTCGTCAATGTGAAGATCTAAAGATTACTCTAAACCTGCAGTCTCGCAACAGAACTTACTACAGAACTCCTAGAAAAGGTTCCAATCACGGATAGTGTGAAGCGTTACATGCATGAACAGAGGTCGGCGTGGTGCTTGTTGTATTTATTACGATGCTATTTCTGTGTTCTGTCGTCAATGTGAAGATCTAAAGATTACTCTAAACCTGCAGTCTCGCAACAGAACTTACTACAGAACTCCTAGAAAAGGTTCCAATCACGGATAGTGTGAAGCGTTACATGCATGAACAGAGGTCGGCGTGGTGCTTGTTGTATTTATTCCGGTGCTATTTCTGTGTTCTGTCGTCAATGTGAGGGTCTAAGGAGTACCGTAAACCTGCAGTGTCGCAACAGAACATACTACAGAACTGCTAGAAAAGTTTCCAAGCACAGACAGTGTCAAGCTTTACATGCATGGACAGAGGTCGGCATGGTGCCTGTTGTATTTATTCCGATGCAATTTCTGTGTTCTGTCGTCAATGTGAAGATCTAAAGATTACTCTAAACCTGCAGTCTCGCAACAGAACATACTACAGAACTCCTAGAAAAGGTTCCAATCACGGATAGTGTGAAGCGTTACATGCATGAACAGAGGTCGGCGTGGTGCTTGTTGTATTTATTACGATGCTATTTCTGTGTTCTGTCGTCAATGTGAAGATCTAAAGATTACTCTAAACCTGCAGTCTCGCAACAGAACTTACTACAGAACTCCTAGAAAAGGTTCCAATCACGGATAGTGTGAAGCGTTACATGCATGAACAGAGGTCGGCGTGGTGCTTGTTGTATTTATTACGATGCTATTTCTGTGTTCTGTCGTCAATGTGAAGATCTAAAGATTACTCTAAACCTGCAGTCTCGCAACAGAACATACTACAGAACTCCTAGAAAAGGTTCCAATCACGGATAGTGTGAAGCGTTACATGCATGAACAGAGGTCGGCGTGGTGCTTGTTGTATTTATTACGATGCTATTTCTGTGTTCTGTCGTCAATGTGAAGATCTAAAGATTACTCTAAACCTGCAGTCTCGCAACAGAACTTACTACAGAACTCCTAGAAAAGGTTCCAATCACGGATAGTGTGAAGCGTTACATGCATGAACAGAGGTCGGCGTGGTGCTTGTTGTATTTATTACGATGCTATTTCTGTGTTCTGTCGTCAATGTGAAGATCTAAAGATTACTCTAAACCTGCAGTCTCGCAACAGAACTTACTACAGAACTCCTAGAAAAGGTTCCAATCACGGATAGTGTGAAGCGTTACATGCATGAACAGAGGTCGGCGTGGTGCTTGTTGTATTTATTCCGGTGCTATTTCTGTGTTCTGTCGTCAATGTGAGGGTCTAAGGAGTACCGTAAACCTGCAGTGTCGCAACAGAACATACTACAGAACTGCTAGAAAAGTTTCCAAGCACAGACAGTGTCAAGCTTTACATGCATGGACAGAGGTCGGCATGGTGCCTGTTGTATTTATTCCGATGCAATTTCTGTGTTCTGTCGTCAATGTGAAGATCTAAAGATTACTCTAAACCTGCAGTCTCGCAACAGAACTTACTACAGAACTCCTAGAAAAGGTTCCAATCACGGATAGTGTGAAGCGTTACATGCATGAACAGAGGTCGGCGTGGTGCTTGTTGTATTTATTACGATGCTATTTCTGTGTTCTGTCGTCAATGTGAAGATCTAAAGATTACTCTAAACCTGCAGTCTCGCAACAGAACTTACTACAGAACTCCTAGAAAAGGTTCCAATCACGGATAGTGTGAAGCGTTACATGCATGAACAGAGGTCGGCGTGGTGCTTGTTGTATTTATTACGATGCTATTTCTGTGTTCTGTCGTCAATGTGAAGATCTAAAGATTACTCTAAACCTGCAGTCTCGCAACAGAACTTACTACAGAACTCCTAGAAAAGGTTCCAATCACGGATAGTGTGAAGCGTTACATGCATGAACAGAGGTCGGCGTGGTGCTTGTTGTATTTATTCCGGTGCTATTTCTGTGTTCTGTCGTCAATGTGAGGGTCTAAGGAGTACCGTAAACCTGCAGTGTCGCAACAGAACATACTACAGAACTGCTAGAAAAGTTTCCAAGCACAGACAGTGTCAAGCTTTACATGCATGGACAGAGGTCGGCATGGTGCCTGTTGTATTTATTCCGATGCAATTTCTGTGTTCTGTCGTCAATGTGAAGATCTAAAGATTACTCTAAACCTGCAGTCTCGCAACAGAACATACTACAGAACTCCTAGAAAAGGTTCCAATCACGGATAGTGTGAAGCGTTACATGCATGAACAGAGGTCGGCGTGGTGCTTGTTGTATTTATTACGATGCTATTTCTGTGTTCTGTCGTCAATGTGAAGATCTAAAGATTACTCTAAACCTGCAGTCTCGCAACAGAACTTACTACAGAACTCCTAGAAAAGGTTCCAATCACGGATAGTGTGAAGCGTTACATGCATGAACAGAGGTCGGCGTGGTGCTTGTTGTATTTATTACGATGCTATTTCTGTGTTCTGTCGTCAATGTGAAGATCTAAAGATTACTCTAAACCTGCAGTCTCGCAACAGAACTTACTACAGAACTCCTAGAAAAGGTTCCAATCACGGATAGTGTGAAGCGTTACATGCATGAACAGAGGTCGGCGTGGTGCTTGTTGTATTTATTCCGGTGCTATTTCTGTGTTCTGTCGTCAATGTGAGGGTCTAAGGAGTACCGTAAACCTGCAGTGTCGCAACAGAACATACTACAGAACTGCTAGAAAAGTTTCCAAGCACAGACAGTGTCAAGCTTTACATGCATGGACAGAGGTCGGCATGGTGCCTGTTGTATTTATTCCGATGCAATTTCTGTGTTCTGTCGTCAATGTGAAGATCTAAAGATTACTCTAAACCTGCAGTCTCGCAACAGAACTTACTACAGAACTCCTAGAAAAGGTTCCAATCACGGATAGTGTGAAGCGTTACATGCATGAACAGAGGTCGGCGTGGTGCTTGTTGTATTTATTACGATGCTATTTCTCTGTTCTGTCGTAAATGTGAGGGTCTAAGGAGTACCGTAAACCTGCAGTGTCGCAACAGAACATACTACAGAACTGCTAGAAAAGTTTCCAAGCACAGACAGTGTCAAGCTTTACATGCATGGACAGAGGTCGGCATGGTGCCTGTTGTATTTATTCCGATGCAATTTCTGTGTTCTGTCGTCAATGTGAAGATCTAAAGATTACTCTAAACCTGCAGTCTCGCAACAGAACATACTACAGAACTCCTAGAAAAGGTTCCAATCACGGATAGTGTGAAGCGTTACATGCATGAACAGAGGTCGGCGTGGTGCTTGTTGTATTTATTCCGGTGCTATTTCTGTGTTCTGTCGTCAATGTGAGGGTCTAAGGAGTACCGTAAACCTGCAGTGTCGCAACAGAACATACTACAGAACTGCTAGAAAAGTTTCCAAGCACAGACAGTGTCAAGCTTTACATGCATGGACAGAGGTCGGCATGGTGCCTGTTGTATTTATTCCGATGCAATTTCTGTGTTCTGTCTTCAATGTGAAGATCTAAAGATTACTCTAAACCTGCAGTCTCGCAACAGAACATACTACAGAACTCCTAGAAAAGGTTCCAATCACGGATAGTGTGAAGCGTTACATGCATGAACAGAGGTCGGCGTGGTGCTTGTTGTATTTATTCCGGTGCTATTTCTGTGTTCTGTCGTCAATGTGAGGGTCTAAGGAGTACCGTAAACCTGCAGTGTCGCAACAGAACATACTACAGAACTGCTAGAAAAGTTTCCAAGCACAGACAGTGTCAAGCTTTACATGCATGGACAGAGGTCGGCATGGTGCCTGATGTATTTATTCCGATGCAATTTCTGTGTTCTGTCGTCAATGTGAAGATCTAAAGATTACTCTAAACCTGCAGTCTCGCAACAGAACATACTACAGAACTCCTAGAAAAGGTTCCAATCACGGATAGTGTGAAGCGTTACATGCATGAACAGAGGTCGGCGTGGTGCTTGTTGTATTTATTCCGGTGCTATTTCTGTGTTCTGTCGTCAATGTGAGGGTCTAAGGAGTACCGTAAACCTGCATTGTCGCAACAGAACATACTACAGAACTGCTAGAAAAGTTTCCAAGCACATACAGTGTCAAGCTTTACATGCATGGACAGAGGTCGGCGTGGTGCTTGTTGTATTTATTCCGATGCTATTTCTGTGTTCTGTCGTCAATGTGAAGATCTAAAGATTACTCTAAACCTGCAGTCTCGCAACAGAACATACTACAGAACTCCTAGAAAAGGTTCCAATCACGGATAGTGTGAAGCGTTACATGCATGAACAGAGGTCGGCGTGGTGCTTGTTGTATTTATTCCGGTGCTATTTCTGTGTTCTGTCGTCAATGTGAGGGTCTAAGGAGTACCGTAAACCTGCAGTGTCGCAACAGAACATACTACAGAACTGCTAGAAAAGTTTCCAAGCACAGACAGTGTCAAGCTTTACATGCATGGACAGAGGTCGGCATGGTGCCTGTTGTATTTATTCCGATGCAATTTCTGTGTTCTGTCGTCAATGTGAAGATCTAAAGATTACTCTAAACCTGCAGTCTCGCAACAGAACATACTACAGAACTCCTAGAAAAGGTTCCAATCACGGATAGTGTGAAGCGTTACATGCATGAACAGAGGTCGGCGTGGTGCTTGTTGTATTTATTACGATGCTATTTCTGTGTTCTGTCGTCAATGTGAGGGTCTAAGGAGTACCGTAAACCTGCAGTGTCGCAACAGAACATACTACAGAACTGCTAGAAAAGTTTCCAAGCACAGACAGTGTCAAGCTTTACATGCATGGACAGAGGTCGGCGTGGTGCTTGTTGTATTTATTACGATGCTATTTCTGTGTTCTGTCGTCAATGTGAAGATCTAAAGATTACTCTAAACCTGCAGTCTCGCAACAGAACATACTACAGAACTCCTAGAAAAGGTTCCAATCACGGATAGTGTGAAGCGTTACATGCATGAACAGAGGTCGGCGTGGTGCTTGTTGTATTTATTACGATGCTATTTCTGTGTTCTGTCGTCAATGTGAGGGTCTAAGGAGTACCGTAAACCTGCAGTGTCGCAACAGAACATACTACAGAACTGCTAGAAAAGTTTCCAAGCACAGACAGTGTCAAGCTTTACATGCATGGACAGAGGTCGGCGTGGTGCTTGTTGTATTTATTCCGGTGCTATTTCTGTGTTCTGTCGTCAATGTGAGGGTCTAAGGAGTACCGTAAACCTGCAGTGTCGCAACAGAACATACTACAGAACTGCTAGAAAAGTTTCCAAGCACAGACAGTGTCAAGCTTTACATGCATGAACAGAGGTCGGCGTGGTGCTTGTTGTATTTATTCCGGTGCTATTTCTGTGTTCTGTCGTCAATGTGAGGGTCTAAGGAGTACCGTAAACCTGCAGTGTCGCAACAGAACATACTACAGAACTGCTAGAAAAGTTTCCAAGCACAGACAGTGTCAAGCTTTACATGCATGGACAGAGGTCGGCGTGGTGCTTGTTGTATTTATTACGATGCTATTTCTGTGTTCTGTCGTCAATGTGAAGATCTAAAGATTACTCTAAACCTGCAGTCTCGCAACAGAACATACTACAGAACTCCTAGAAAAGGTTCCAATCACGGATAGTGTGAAGCGTTACATGCATGAACAGAGGTCGGCGTGGTGCTTGTTGTATTTATTACGATGCTATTTCTGTGTTCTGTCGTCAATGTGAGGGTCTAAGGAGTACCGTAAACCTGCAGTGTCGCAACAGAACATACTACAGAACTGCTAGAAAAGTTTCCAAGCACAGACAGTGTCAAGCTTTACATGCATGGACAGAGGTCGGCGTGGTGCTTGTTGTATTTATTACGATGCTATTTCTGTGTTCTGTCGTCAATGTGAAGATCTAAAGATTACTCTAAACCTGCAGTCTCGCAACAGAACATACTACAGAACTCCTAGAAAAGGTTCCAATCACGGATAGTGTGAAGCGTTACATGCATGAACAGAGGTCGGCGTGGTGCTTGTTGTATTTATTACGATGCTATTTCTGTGTTCTGTCGTCAATGTGAGGGTCTAAGGAGTACCGTAAACCTGCAGTGTCGCAACAGAACATACTACAGAACTGCTAGAAAAGTTTCCAAGCACAGACAGTGTCAAGCTTTACATGCATGGACAGAGGTCGGCGTGGTGCTTGTTGTATTTATTCCGGTGCTATTTCTGTGTTCTGTCGTCAATGTGAGGGTCTAAGGAGTACCGTAAACCTGCAGTGTCGCAACAGAACATACTACAGAACTGCTAGAAAAGTTTCCAAGCACAGACAGTGTCAAGCTTTACATGCATGGACAGAGGTCGGCGTGGTGCTTGTTGTATTTATTACGATGCTATTTCTGTGTTCTGTCGTCAATGTGAAGATCTAAAGATTACTCTAAACCTGCAGTCTCGCAACAGAACATACTACAGAACTCCTAGAAAAGGTTCCAATCACGGATAGTGTGAAGCGTTACATGCATGAACAGAGGTCGGCGTGGTGCTTGTTGTATTTATTACGATGCTATTTCTGTGTTCTGTCGTCAATGTGAGGGTCTAAGGAGTACCGTAAACCTGCAGTGTCGCAACAGAACATACTACAGAACTGCTAGAAAAGTTTCCAAGCACAGACAGTGTCAAGCTTTACATGCATGGACAGAGGTCGGCATGGTGCCTGTTGTATTTATTCCGATGCAATTTCTGTGTTCTGTCGTCAATGTGAAGATCTAAAGATTACTCTAAACCTGCAGTCTCGCAACAGAACTTACTACAGAACTCCTAGAAAAGGTTCCAATCACGGATAGTGTGAAGCGTTACATGCATGAACAGAGGTCGGCGTGGTGCTTGTTGTATTTATTACGATGCTATTTCTGTGTTCTGTCGTCAATGTGAAGATCTAAAGATTACTCTAAACCTGCAGTCTCGCAACAGAACATACTACAGAACTCCTAGAAAAGGTTCCAATCACGGATAGTGTGAAGCGTTACATGCATGAACAGAGGTCGGCGTGGTGCTTGTTGTATTTATTACGATGCTATTTCTGTGTTCTGTCGTCAATGTGAGGGTCTAAGGAGTACCGTAAACCTGCAGTGTCGCAACAGAACATACTACAGAACTGCTAGAAAAGTTTCCAAGCACAGACAGTGTCAAGCTTTACATGCATGGACAGAGGTCGGCATGGTGCCTGTTGTATTTATTCCGATGCAATTTCTGTGTTCTGTCGTCAATGTGAAGATCTAAAGATTACTCTAAACCTGCAGTCTCGCAACAGAACATACTACAGAACTGCTAGAAAAGTTTCCAAGCACAGACAGTGTCAAGCTTTACATGCATGGACAGAGGTCGGCGTGGTGCTTGTTGTATTTATTACGATGCTATTTCTGTGTTCTGTCGTCAATGTGAAGATCTAAAGATTACTCTAAACCTGCAGTCTCGCAACAGAACATACTACAGAACTCCTAGAAAAGGTTCCAATCACGGATAGTGTGAAGCGTTACATGCATGAACAGAGGTCGGCGTGGTGCTTGTTGTATTTATTACGATGCTATTTCTGTGTTCTGTCGTCAATGTGAGGGTCTAAGGAGTACCGTAAACCTGCAGTGTCGCAACAGAACATACTACAGAACTGCTAGAAAAGTTTCCAAGCACAGACAGTGTCAAGCTTTACATGCATGGACAGAGGTCGGCATGGTGCCTGTTGTATTTATTCCGATGCAATTTCTGTGTTCTGTCGTCAATGTGAAGATCTAAAGATTACTCTAAACCTGCAGTCTCGCAACAGAACTTACTACAGAACTCCTAGAAAAGGTTCCAATCACGGATAGTGTGAAGCGTTACATGCATGAACAGAGGTCGGCGTGGTGCTTGTTGTATTTATTACGATGCTATTTCTGTGTTCTGTCGTCAATGTGAAGATCTAAAGATTACTCTAAACCTGCAGTCTCGCAACAGAACTTACTACAGAACTCCTAGAAAAGGTTCCAATCACGGATAGTGTGAAGCGTTACATGCATGAACAGAGGTCGGCGTGGTGCTTGTTGTATTTATTACGATGCTATTTCTGTGTTCTGTCGTCAATGTGAGGGTCTAAGGAGTACCGTAAACCTGCAGTGTCGCAACAGAACATACTACAGAACTGCTAGAAAAGTTTCCAAGCACAGACAGTGTCAAGCTTTACATGCATGGACAGAGGTCGGCATGGTGCCTGTTGTATTTATTCCGATGCAATTTCTGTCTTCTGTCGTCAATGTGAAGATCTAAAGATTACTCTAAACCTGCAGTCTCGCAACAGAACTTACTACAGAACTCCTAGAAAAGGTTCCAATCACGGATAGTGTGAAGCGTTACATGCATGAACAGAGGTCGGCGTGGTGCTTGTTGTATTTATTACGATGCTATTTCTGTGTTCTGTCGTCAATGTGAGGGTCTAAGGAGTACCGTAAACCTGCAGTGTCGCAACAGAACATACTACAGAACTGCTAGAAAAGTTTCCAAGCACAGACAGTGTCAAGCTTTACATGCATGGACAGAGGTCGGCATGGTGCCTGTTGTATTTATTCCGATGCAATTTCTGTCTTCTGTCGTCAATGTGAAGATCTAAAGATTACTCTAAACCTGCAGTCTCGCAACAGAACTTACTACAGAACTCCTAGAAAGGTTTCGAAGCATAGACAGCGTGAAGCGTTACATGCATGGACAGAGGTTGGCGTGGGACCTGTTGTATTTATTCCGATGCTATTTCTGTGTTCTGTCGTCAATGTGAAAATCTAAAGATTACTCTAAACCTGTTGTCTCGCAACAGAACTTACTACAGAACTCCTAGAGATGTTTCCAAGCATAGACAGCGTGAAGCGTTACATGCTTGGACAGAGGTTGGCGTGGGACCTGTTGTATTTATTCCGATGCTATTTCCGTCCTCTGTCGTCAATGTGAAGATTTAAGTATTACTGTAAACCTGCAGTGTCGTAACAGAACATACAACAGACCTCCTGGAAACGTTTCCAAGCACAGACAGTATGATGCGTTACATGCATGGACAAAGGTTGGCTTGGTGCCTGTTGTAATTATTCTGATACATTATCTGTGTTCCATGGACAATGTGAAGGTCTAAGAATTTTTGTAAACCTGCTGTGGCGCATCGGAGCATACTACAGAACTCCTAGGGGAGTTACCAAGCACAGACAGGGTGAAGCGTTACATTCATTTAGAGAGGTCGGTGTGATGCCTGATGTATTTATTCCGATGCAATTTTTGTGTTCCGTCTTCAATGTGAAGATCTAAGGATTACTGTAAACCTGCAGTGGAACATCGCAACGAACTACTGAACTTCTAGGAAATTTTTGAAGCACAGACATTGTTAAGCGTTACATACATGGACAGAGGTCGGTGTGGTGCCTGATGTGTTTATTCCGATGTCATTTCGGGTTTCTGTCGTCAATGTGAAGATCTAAGGATAACAGTAAAAATTCAGTGTCTCAACAGAACATACTACAGAACTCCTATAAAAGTTTCCAAGCACAGACAGTGTGAAGCGTTAGATACATGGACAGAGGCTCGCATGGTGCCTGATGTGTTTATTCCGATGTTATTTCTGTGTTCTGTCGTCAATGTGAAGATCTAAGGATTACTGTAAACTTTCAGTGTCGCAACAAACTATAGTACAGAACTCCTAGAAAAGTTTCCAAGCACAGACAGTGTGAAGCGTTACACGCATAGACAGAGGTCGGCATGGTGCCTGTTGTATTTTTCTGATGCAATTTCTGTGTTCTGTCGTCAATCTGAAGGTCTAAGGATTACTGTAAACCTGCAGTGTCACAACAGAACATACTACAGAACTATTAGAACAGTTTCCAACCACAGACTGTGTGAGGCGTTACATCCATGGACAGAAGTCGGCGTGGTGCCTGTAGTATTTATTCAGATGCAATTCCTGTGTTCTGTCGTCAATGTGTGAAGGTATAAGGATTACTGTAAACCTGCAGTGTCGCAACAGAACATACTACAGAACTCCTAGAAAAATTTTCAAGCACAGAAAGTGTGAACCGTTACATGTATGGACAGAGGTTGGCGTGGTGCCTGTTGTATTTATTCCGATGCTATTTCGGTGTTCTGTAGTCAATGTGAAGATCTAAGGATTTGTGTAAACCTGCAGTTTCGCAACAGATCATACTACAGAACTACTAGAAATGTTTCCAAGATCAGACAGGGTGAAGCGTTACATGCATGGACAGAGGTCGGCGTGGTGCCTGTTGTATTTATTCCGATGCTATTTCGGTGTTCTGTAGTCAATGTGAAGATCTAAGGATTTGTGTAAACCTGCAGTTTCGCAACAGGTCATACAACAGAACTACTAGAAATGTTTCCAAGATCAGACAGTGTGAAGCGTTACATGCCTTCACAGAGGTCGGCGTGGTGTCAGATGTGTTTATTCCGATGCTATTTCTATGTTCTGTCGGCAACGTGAAGATTTAAGTATTACTGTAAACCTGCAGTGTCGCAACAGAACATACAACAGACCTCCTGGAAAAGTTTCCAAGCACAGACAGTGTCAAGCGTTTCATGAATGGACAGAGGTAAGAGTTGTGCCTGTTGTATTTATTTCGATGCAATTTCTGTGTTCCATCGTGAATGTGAAGGTCTAAGGATTAGTGTAAACCTGCAGTTTCGCAACAGAACATACTACAGATCTACTAGAATAGTTTCCAACCACAGACAGTGTGAGGCGTTACATTGATTTTCAGAGGATGGCGTGGTGCGTGATGTGTTTATTCCGACGCTATTTCTGTGTTCTGTCGTCATTGTAAAGATCTAAGGATTACTGTACATCTGCAGTGTCGCAACAGACCATTCTACAAAACTCCTAGAAAAGTTTCCAAGCACAGACAGTGTGAAGCGTTACATGCATAGACAGAGGTCGGCGTGGTGCCTGTTGTATTTGTTCCAATGATATTTCTGTGTTCTGACGTCAATGTGAAGGTCTAAGGATTACGGTAAACCTGAAGCGCCGCAACAGAACATACTACAGAACTCCTATAAAAGTTTCCATGCACAGACAGTGTGAAGCGTTAGATGCATTGACAGAGTTCGGCGTGGTGCCTGTTGTATTTATTCCGATGCTATTTCTGTGTTCTGTCGTCAATGTGAGGATCTAAAGATTAGTGTAAACCTGCAGTGTCGCCATAGATCATACTACAGAACTCCTAGAAAAGTTTCCAAGCACAGAGAGTGTGAAGCGTTACATGCATGGACAGACGTCGGCGTGGCGCCTGTTGTATTTATTCCGATGCAATTTCTGTTTTCTGTCGTCAATATGAGGGTCTAAGGATTACTGTAAACCTGCAGTCTCGCAACAGCACTTACTACCGAACTCCTAGAAAAGTTTCCAAGCATAGACAGCGTGAAGCGTTACATGCATGGACAGAGGTCGGCATGGTGCCTGCTGTATTTATTCCGATGCAATTTCTGTGTTCTGTCGTCGATCTGAAGGTCTAGGGATTACTGTAAACCAGCAGTGTCGCTACGGTACATACTACATAACTCCTAGAAAAGTTTCCAAGCATAGACAGTGTGAAGCGTTAGATGCATTGACAGAGGTCGGCATGGTGCCTGTTGTATTTATTCCGATGCAATTTCTGTGTTCTGTCGTCAATGTGAAGATCTAAAGATTACTCTAAACCTGCAGTTTCGCAACAGAACATACTACAGAACTCCTAGAAAAGGTTCCAATCACGGATAGTGTGAAGCGTTACATGCATGAACAGAGGTCGGCGTGGTGCTTGTTGTATTTATTACGATGCTATTTCTGTGTTCTGTCGTCAATGTGAGGGTCTAAGGAGTACCGTAAACCTGCAGTGTCGCAACAGAACATACTACAGAACTGCTAGAAAAGTTTCCAAGCACAGACAGTGTCAAGCTTTACATGCATGGACAGAGGTCGGCATGGTGCCTGTTGTATTTATTCCGATGCAATTTCTGTGTTCTGTCGTCAATGTGAAGATCTAAAGATTACTCTAAACCTGCAGTTTCGCAACAGAACATACTACAGAACTCCTAGAAAAGGTTCCAATCACGGATAGTGTGAAGCGTTACATGCATGAACAGAGGTCGGCGTGGTGCTTGTTGTATTTATTACGATGCTATTTCTGTGTTCTGTCGTCAATGTGAGGGTCTAAGGAGTACCGTAAACCTGCAGTGTCGCAACAGAACATACTACAGAACTGCTAGAAAAGTTTCCAAGCACAGACAGTGTCAAGCTTTACATGCATGGACAGAGGTCGGCATGGTGCCTGTTGTATTTATTCCGATGCAATTTCTGTCTTCTGTCGTCAATGTGAAGATCTAAAGATTACTCTAAACCTGCAGTCTCGCAACAGAACTTACTACAGAACTCCTAGAAAGGTTTCGAAGCATAGACAGCGTGAAGCGTTACATGCATGGACAGAGGTTGGCGTGGGACCTGTTGTATTTATTCCGATGCTATTTCTGTGTTCTGTCGTCAATGTGAAAATCTAAAGATTACTCTAAACCTGTTGTCTCGCAACAGAACTTACTACAGAACTCCTAGAGATGTTTCCAAGCATAGACAGCGTGAAGTGTTACATGCTTGGACAGAGGTTGGCGTGGGACCTGTTGTATTTATTCCGATGCTATTTCCGTCCTCTGTCGTCAATGTGAAGATTTAAGTATTACTGTAAACCTGCAGTGTCGTAACAGAACATACAACAGACCTCCTGGAAACGTTTCCAAGCACAGACAGTATGATGCGTTACATGCATGGACAAAGGTTGGCTTGGTGCCTGTTGTAATTATTCTGATACATTATCTGTGTTCCATGGACAATGTGAAGGTCTAAGAATTTTTGTAAACCTGCTGTGGCGCATCGGAGCATACTACAGAACTCCTAGGGGAGTTACCAAGCACAGACAGGGTGAAGCGTTACATTCATTTAGAGAGGTCGGTGTGATGCCTGATGTATTTATTCCGATGCAATTTTTGTGTTCCGTCTTCAATGTGAAGATCTAAGGATTACTGTAAACCTGCAGTGGAACATCGCAACGAACTACTGAACTTCTAGGAAATTTTTGAAGCACAGACATTGTTAAGCGTTACATACATGGACAGAGGTCGGTGTGGTGCCTGATGTGTTTTTTCCGATGTCATTTCGGGTTTCTGTCGTCAATGTGAAGATCTAAGGATAACAGTAAAAATTCAGTGTCTCAACAGAACATACTACAGAACTCCTATAAAAGTTTCCAAGCACAGACAGTGTGAAGCGTTAGATACATGGACAGAGGCTCGCATGGTGCCTGATGTGTTTATTCCGATGTTATTTCTGTGTTCTGTCGTCAATGTGAAGATCTAAGGATTACTGTAAACTTTCAGTGTCGCAACAAACTATAGTACAGAACTCCTAGAAAAGTTTCCAAGCACAGACAGTGTGAAGCGTTACATGCATAGACAGAGGTCGGCATGGTGCCTGTTGTATTTATTCCGATGCAATTTCTGTGTTCTGTCGTCAATCTGAAGGTCTAAGGATTACTGTAAACCTGCAGTGTCACAACAGAACATACTACAGAACTATTAGAACAGTTTCCAACCACAGACTGTGTGAGGCGTTACATCCATGGACAGAAGTCGGCGTGGTGCCTGTAGTATTTATTCAGATGCAATTCCTGTGTTCTGTCGTCAATGTGTGAAGGTATAAGGATTACTGTAAACCTGCAGTGTCGCAACAGAACATACTACAGAACTCCTAGAAAAATTTTCAAGCACAGAAAGTGTGAACCGTTACATGTATGGACAGAGGTTGGCGTGGTGCCTGTTGTATTTATTCCGATGCTATTTCGGTGTTCTGTAGTCAATGTGAAGATCTAAGGATTTGTGTAAACCTGCAGTTTCGCAACAGATCATACTACAGAACTACTAGAAATGTTTCCAAGATCAGACAGGGTGAAGCGTTACATGCATGGACAGAGGTCGGCGTGGTGCCTGTTGTATTTATTCCGATGCTATTTCGGTGTTCTGTAGTCAATGTGAAGATCTAAGGATTTGTGTAAACCTGCAGTTTCGCAACAGGTCATACAACAGAACTACTAGAAATGTTTCCAAGATCAGACAGTGTGAAGCGTTACATGCCTTCACAGAGGTCGGCGTGGTGTCAGATGTGTTTATTCCGATGCTATTTCTATGTTCTGTCGGCAACGTGAAGATTTAAGTATTACTGTAAACCTGCAGTGTCGCAACAGAACATACAACAGACCTCCTGGAAAAGTTTCCAAGCACAGACAGTGTCAAGCGTTTCATGAATGGACAGAGGTAAGAGTTGTGCCTGTTGTATTTATTTCGATGCAATTTCTGTGTTCCATCGTGAATGTGAAGGTCTAAGGATTAGTGTAAACCTGCAGTTTCGCAACAGAACATACTACAGATCTACTAGAATAGTTTCCAACCACAGACAGTGTGAGGCGTTACATTGATTTTCAGAGGATGGCGTGGTGCGTGATGTGTTTATTCCGACGCTATTTCTGTGTTCTGTCGTCATTGTAAAGATCTAAGGATTACTGTACATCTGCAGTGTCGCAACAGACCATTCTACAAAACTCCTAGAAAAGTTTCCAAGCACAGACAGTGTGAAGCGTTACATGCATAGACAGAGGTCGGCGTGGTGCCTGTTGTATTTGTTCCAATGATATTTCTGTGTTCTGACGTCAATGTGAAGGTCTAAGGATTACGGTAAACCTGAAGCGCCGCAACAGAACATACTACAGAACTCCTATAAAAGTTTCCATGCACAGACAGTGTGAAGCGTTAGATGCATTGACAGAGTTCGGCGTGGTGCCTGTTGTATTTATTCCGATGCTATTTCTGTGTTCTGTCGTCAATGTGAGGATCTAAAGATTAGTGTAAACCTGCAGTGTCGCCATAGATCATACTACAGAACTCCTAGAAAAGTTTCCAAGCACAGAGAGTGTGAAGCGTTACATGCATGGACAGACGTCGGCGTGGCGCCTGTTGTATTTATTCCGATGCAATTTCTGTTTTCTGTCGTCAATATGAGGGTCTAAGGATTACTGTAAACCTGCAGTCTCGCAACAGCACTTACTACCGAACTCCTAGAAAAGTTTCCAAGCATAGACAGCGTGAAGCGTTACATGCATGGACAGAGGTCGGCATGGTGCCTGCTGTATTTATTCCGATGCAATTTCTGTGTTCTGTCGTCGATCTGAAGGTCTAGGGATTACTGTAAACCAGCAGTGTCGCTACGGTACATACTACATAACTCCTAGAAAAGTTTCCAAGCATAGACAGTGTGAAGCGTTAGATGCATTGACAGAGGTCGGCATGGTGCCTGTTGTATTTATTCCGATGCAATTTCTGTGTTCTGTCGTCAATGTGAAGATCTAAAGATTACTCTAAACCTGCAGTTTCGCAACAGAACATACTACAGAACTCCTAGAAAAGGTTCCAATCACGGATAGTGTGAAGCGTTACATGCATGAACAGAGGTCGGCGTGGTGCTTGTTGTATTTATTACGATGCTATTTCTGTGTTCTGTCGTCAATGTGAGGGTCTAAGGAGTACCGTAAACCTGCAGTGCCGCAACAGAACATACTACAGAACTGCTAGAAAAGTTTCCAAGCACAGACAGTGTCAAGCTTTACATGCATGGACAGAGGTCGGCATGGTGCCTGTTGTATTTATTCCGATGCAATTTCTGTGTTCTGTCGTCAATGTGAAGATCTAAAGATTACTCTAAACCTGCAGTTTCGCAACAGAACATACTACAGAACTCCTAGAAAAGGTTCCAATCACGGATAGTGTGAAGCGTTACATGCATGAACAGAGGTCGGCGTGGTGCTTGTTGTATTTATTACGATGCTATTTCTGTGTTCTGTCGTCAATGTGAGGGTCTAAGGAGTACCGTAAACCTGCAGTGTCGCAACAGAACATACTACAGAACTGCTAGAAAAGTTTCCAAGCACAGACAGTGTCAAGCTTTACATGCATGGACAGAGGTCGGCATGGTGCCTGTTGTATTTATTCCGATGCAATTTCTGTCTTCTGTCGTCAATGTGAAGATCTAAAGATTACTCTAAACCTGCAGTCTCGCAACAGAACTTACTACAGAACTCCTAGAAAGGTTTCGAAGCATAGACAGCGTGAAGCGTTACATGCTTGGACAGAGGTTGGCGTGGGACCTGTTGTATTTATTCCGATGCTATTTCTGTGTTCTGTCGTCAATGTGAAAATCTAAAGATTACTCTAAACCTGTTGTCTCGCAACAGAACTTACTACAGAACTCCTAGAGATGTTTCCAAGCATAGACAGCGTGAAGTGTTACATGCTTGGACAGAGGTTGGCGTGGGACCTGTTGTATTTATTCCGATGCTATTTCCGTCCTCTGTCGTCAATGTGAAGATTTAAGTATTACTGTAAACCTGCAGTGTCGTAACAGAACATACAACAGACCTCCTGGAAACGTTTCCAAGCACAGACAGTATGATGCGTTACATGCATGGACAAAGGTTGGCTTGGTGCCTGTTGTAATTATTCTGATACATTATCTGTGTTCCATGGACAATGTGAAGGTCTAAGAATTTTTGTAAACCTGCTGTGGCGCATCGGAGCATACTACAGAACTCCTAGGGGAGTTACCAAGCACAGACAGGGTGAAGCGTTACATTCATTTAGAGAGGTCGGTGTGATGCCTGATGTATTTATTCCGATGCAATTTTTGTGTTCCGTCTTCAATGTGAAGATCTAAGGATTACTGTAAACCTGCAGTGGAACATCGCAACGAACTACTGAACTTCTAGGAAATTTTTGAAGCACAGACATTGTTAAGCGTTACATACATGGACAGAGGTCGGTGTGGTGCCTGATGTGTTTATTCCGATGTCATTTCGGGTTTCTGTCGTCAATGTGAAGATCTAAGGATAACAGTAAAAATTCAGTGTCTCAACAGAACATACTACAGAACTCCTATAAAAGTTTCCAAGCACAGACAGTGTGAAGCGTTAGATACATGGACAGAGGCTCGCATGGTGCCTGATGTGTTTATTCCGATGTTATTTCTGTGTTCTGTCGTCAATGTGAAGATCTAAGGATTACTGTAAACTTTCAGTGTCGCAACAAACTATAGTACAGAACTCCTAGAAAAGTTTCCAAGCACAGACAGTGTGAAGCGTTACATGCATAGACAGAGGTCGGCATGGTGCCTATTGTATTTATTCCGATGCAATTTCTGTGTTCTGTCGTCAATCTGAAGGTCTAAGGATTACTGTAAACCTGCAGTGTCACAACAGAACATACTACAGAACTATTAGAACAGTTTCCAACCACAGACTGTGTGAGGCGTTACATCCATGGACAGAAGTCGGCGTGGTGCCTGTAGTATTTATTCAGATGCAATTCCTGTGTTCTGTCGTCAATGTGTGAAGGTATAAGGATTACTGTAAACCTGCAGTGTCGCAACAGAACATACTACAGAACTCCTAGAAAAATTTTCAAGCACAGAAAGTGTGAACCGTTACATGTATGGACAGAGGTTGGCGTGGTGCCTGTTGTATTTATTCCGATGCTATTTCGGTGTTCTGTAGTCAATGTGAAGATCTAAGGATTTGTGTAAACCTGCAGTTTCGCAACAGATCATACTACAGAACTACTAGAAATGTTTCCAAGATCAGACAGGGTGAAGCGTTACATGCATGGACAGAGGTCGGCGTGGTGCCTGTTGTATTTATTCCGATGCTATTTCGGTGTTCTGTAGTCAATGTGAAGATCTAAGGATTTGTGTAAACCTGCAGTTTCGCAACAGGTCATACAACAGAACTACTAGAAATGTTTCCAAGATCAGACAGTGTGAAGCGTTACATGCCTTCACAGAGGTCGGCGTGGTGTCAGATGTGTTTATTCCGATGCTATTTCTATGTTCTGTCGGCAACGTGAAGATTTAAGTATTACTGTAAACCTGCAGTGTCGCAACAGAACATACAACAGACCTCCTGGAAAAGTTTCCAAGCACAGACAGTGTCAAGCGTTTCATGAATGGACAGAGGTAAGAGTTGTGCCTGTTGTATTTATTTCGATGCAATTTCTGTGTTCCATCGTGAATGTGAAGGTCTAAGGATTAGTGTAAACCTGCAGTTTCGCAACAGAACATACTACAGATCTACTAGAATAGTTTCCAACCACAGACAGTGTGAGGCGTTACATTGATTTTCAGAGGATGGCGTGGTGCGTGATGTGTTTATTCCGACGCTATTTCTGTGTTCTGTCGTCATTGTAAAGATCTAAGGATTACTGTACATCTGCAGTGTCGCAACAGACCATTCTACAAAACTCCTAGAAAAGTTTCCAAGCACAGACAGTGTGAAGCGTTACATGCATAGACAGAGGTCGGCGTGGTGCCTGTTGTATTTGTTCCAATGATATTTCTGTGTTCTGACGTCAATGTGAAGGTCTAAGGATTACGGTAAACCTGAAGCGCCGCAACAGAACATACTACAGAACTCCTATAAAAGTTTCCATGCACAGACAGTGTGAAGCGTTAGATGCATTGACAGAGTTCGGCGTGGTGCCTGTTGTATTTATTCCGATGCTATTTCTGTGTTCTGTCGTCAATGTGAGGATCTAAAGATTAGTGTAAACCTGCAGTGTCGCCATAGATCATACTACAGAACTCCTAGAAAAGTTTCCAAGCACAGAGACTGTGAAGCGTTACATGCATGGACCGACGTCGGCGTGGCGCCTGTTGTATTTATTCCGATGCAATTTCTGTTTTCTGTCGTCAATATGAGGGTCTAAGGATTACTATAAACCTTCAGTTTCGCAACTGAACATACTACTGAACTCCTAGGAAAGTTTGCAACCACACACAGTCTGAAGCGTTACATGCATGGACAGAGGTCAGCGTGGTGCCTGTTGTATTTTTTCCGCTGCTATTTATGTGTTCTGTCGTCAATGTGAAGATATAAAGATTGCTGTAAACCTGCAGTGTCGCTACAGAACATACTACTGAACTCATAGAAAAGTTTCCAAGCACAGACATTGTGTAGCGTTACATGCTTGGACAGAGGTAAGAGTTTTGCCAGTTGTTCTTATTCTGATGCTATTTCTGTGTTCTGTCGTTAATGTGAAGATCTAAGGACTACTGTAAACCCGCAGTGTCACAACAGAACATACTACAGAACTCCTAGGATAGTTTCCAAGCACAGACAGTGTAAAGCGTTGTATGCATGGACAGAGGTCGGCGTGGTGCCTGTTGTATTTATTCCGATGGAATTTCTGTATTCTGTCGTCAATGTGAAGGTCTAAGGATTACTGTAAACCTGCAGTGTCGCAACAGAACATACTACAGATATCCTAGAAAAGTTTACAAGCACAGGCAGTGTCAAGCGTTTAATGCATGGACAGAGGTTATCGTGGTGCCTGTTGTATTTATTCCGACGCTATTTCTGTGTTCTGTCGTCAATGTGAAATTCTAAGGATTACTGTATATCTGCAGTGTCGCTACAGAACATACTACAGAACTCCTAGAAAAGTTTCCAAGCACAGACAGTGTGAACCATTACGTGTATGGACAGAGGTTGGCGTGGTGCATGTTGTATTTATTCCGATGCTATTTCTGTGTTTTGTCGTCAATGAGAAAGTATAAGGATGACTGTAAACCTGCAGTGTCGCAACAGAACATACTACAAAACTCCTAGAAGAGTTTCCTAGCACAGACAGTGTGCAGCATTAAATGCAAGGACAGAGGTCGGCGTGGTGCCTGTTGTATTTATTCCGAAGGGATTTCTGTATTCTGTCGTCAATGTGAAGGTCTAAGGATTACTGTAAACCTGCAGTGTCACAACAGAACATACTACAGAACTATTAGAACAGTTTCCAACCACAGACTGTGTGAGGCGTTACATCCATGGACAGAAGTCGGCGTGGTGCCTGTAGTATTTATTCAGATGCAATTCCTGTGTTCTGTCGTCAATGTGTGAAGGTATAAGGATTACTGTAAACCTGCAGTGTCGCAACAGAACATACTACAGAATTCCTAGAAATATTTCCAAACAAGACAGTGTCAAGCATTACATGGAACGACTTAGGTCGGCGTGCTGCCTCTTGTTATTTATTCCGATGCAATTTCTGTGTTCTGTCGTCAATGTGTAGGTCGAAGGATTACTTTAAACCTGCAGTGTCGCAACAGAGCATGCTACAGTACTCCTAGAAAAGCACCCAAGCAAATCAGTGTGAAGCGTTACATGCATGGACAGAGGCTGGTGTGGTGCCTATTGTATTGATTTGCGATGCAATTTCGTGTTCTGTCGTCATTGTGAAGATGTAAAGATTTCTGTAAACTTGCAGTGTCGCAACAGAACATACTACAGAACCCATAGAAAAGTTTCTAAGCACAGACAGTGTGAAGCGGTACATGCATCGACAGAGGTCGGCGTGGTGCCTGTTGAATTTACTCCGATGCAAATTCTGTGTTCTGTTGTCAATGTGACGGTCTAAGGATTACTGTAAACCTGCAGTGTAGCAACAGAACATACTACAGAACTCCTAGAAAAGTTTCCAAGCACAGACAGTGTCAAGCGTTACATGCATGGACAGGGATCGGCGTGGTGCCTGTTGTATTTATTCCGATACTGTATCTGTGTTCTGGCGTCAATGTCAAGATCTAAGGATTACTGTAAACCTGCAGTGTCGCAACAGAACGTACTACAGAACTCATAGAAACGTTTCCAAGCACTGACAGTGTCAGGCGGTACATGCATGAACAGAAGTAAGCGTGATGCCTGTTGTATCTATTCCGATATTATATCTGAGTTCTGTCGTCAATGTGAAGATCTATGGTTTACTGTAAACCTGCAGTGTCGCAACAGAACATACTACTGAACTCCTAGAAATGTTTCCAACCACAGACCTTGTGAAGCGTTACATGCATGGACAGAGGTTTGTGTAGTGCCTCTTGTAATTATTCCGATGCAATTTCTGTGTTCTGTCGTCAATTTGAAGGTCTAAGGATTACAGTAAACCTGCAGTGTCGCAACAGAACATGCTACAGAACTCCTATAAAAGTTTCCAAGTGCAGACTGTGTAAAGCGTTACATGCATGGACAGAGGTCGTCATGATGCCTGTTGTATATATTCCGATGCAATTTCTGTGCTCTAATGATTACTGTAAACCTGCAATGTCGCAACAGAACATACTACAGAACTCCTAGAAATGTTTCCAAGCACAGACAATGTCATGCGTTACGTTCTTGGACAGAGGTCGGCTTGCTGTATGTTGTTATTTACTCCATATCAATTTCTGTGTTCTGTTGTCTAAGGATTACTGTAAACCTGCAGTGTCGCAACAGAATATACTATAGAACTCCTAGAAAAGTTTCCAAGCACAGAGAGTGTGAAGAGTTACATGCGTGGACAGAGGCCGGCTTGTTGCCTGTTGAATTGATTCCGATGCAATTTCCGTGTTCCGTCGTCAATGTGAAGATCTAATAATTACTGTAAACCTGCAGTGTCGCTACAGAACATACTACAGAGCTCGTAGAAATGTTTCCAAGCACAGAAAGTGTCAAGCGTTACATACATGGACAAAGGTCGGCGTGGTGCCTGTTGTTATTAATTCCGATGCAATTTCTGTGTTCTGTCGTCAATGTAAAGATCTAACGATTACTTTAAACCTGTAGTGTCGAAACAGAACATACTACAGTACTCCTAGAAGAGTTTCAAAGCACAACTGCGTGAAGCGTTACATGCATGGACAGAGGTCGGCGTGGTGCCTGATGTATCTATTCCGATGCTATATGTGTGTTCTGTTGTCAGTGTGAAGACCTAAGGATTATTGTAAACCTGCAGTGTTGCAACAGAACGTACTACAGAACTCCTAGAAAAGTTTCCAAGCACAGACAGTGTCAAGCGTTATATGCATGGACAGTAGTCGGCGTGGTGCCTGTTGTATTTATTGCGATGAAATTTCTGTGTTATGTCGTCATTGTGAAGGTCTAAGGATTACTTTAACTTGCAGTGTCGCAACAGAACATACTACATAACTCCTAGAAAAGTTTCCAAGCACAGATAGAGTCAAGCGTTACATGCATGGACAGACGTCGGCGTGGTGCCTGTTGTTATTTCTTACGATGCAATTTCTGTGTTCTGTCGTCAATGTGAAGATCTAAAGATTACTGTAAACCTGCAGTGTCGCAACAGAATATACAACAGAACTCCTAGAAAAGTATCCAAGCACAGACAGTGTCAAGCATTACATGCATGGACAGAGGTCAGCGTGGTGCCTGTTATTTATTCCGATGCAATTTCTGTGTTCTGTCGTTAATGTGAAGGTCTAAGGATTATTGTAAACCTGCAGTGTTGCAACAGAACGTACTACAGAACTCCTAGAAAAGTTTCCAAGCAGAGACAGTGTCAAGCGTTAGATTCATGGACAGAGGCTGGTGTGGTGACTGTTGTTATTTATTCCGATGCAATTTCTATGTTCTGTCGTCAATGTGAAGGTCTGAGGATTACTTCAAACCTGCAGTGTCCTGACAGAACGTACTACAGATCTCTTAGAAAAGTTTCAAAGCACAGAAAGTGTCAAGCGTTATATGAATGGACAGAGGTCGACGTGGTGCCTGTTGTATTTATTCCGATGCAATTTTTTGTGTTCTGTCGTCAACGTGAAAGTCATAGGATTACTGTAAACCTGCAGTGTCGCAACAGAACATACTAGACAACTATTAGAAAAGTTTCCAAGCACAGACAGAGTCAAGCGTTACATGCATGGACAGAGGTCGACGTGGTGCCTGTTGTTATTTATTCCGATTTAATTTCTGTGTTCTGTCGTCAATGTGAAGGTCGAAGGATTATTGTACACCTGCAATCTCGCAACAGAACGTACTACAGAACTCTTAGAAAAGTTTCCAAGAACAGGCAGTGTGAAGCGTCACATGCTTGGACAGAGGTCGGCGCGGTGCCTGTTGAATTTATTCCGATACTATATCTATGTTCTGTCGTCAATGTGAAGGTCTAAGGATTACTGCAAACCTGCAGTGTCGCAACAGAACATACTACAGAACTCCTACAAAAGTTTCCAACTCAGACAGTATGAAGGGTTACATGCATGGACAGAGGTCGGCATGGGGCCTGTTGTATTTATTCCGATGGTATTTATTTGTTCTCTCGTCAATGTGAAGGTCTAAGGATTACCTTAACCTGCAGTGTCGCAACAGAACATACTACAGACCCCCTAGAAAAGTTTCCTAGCACAGACCGTGTGAAGCGTTACATGCATGGACAGATGTCGGCGGGGTGGCTGATGTATTTTTTCCAATGCAATTTCTGTGTTCTGGCGTCAATGTGAAGATCTAAAGATTACTGTAAACTTGCATTGTCGCATTAGAACATACTACAGAACTCCTAGAAAAGATTCCTAGCAGAGACAGTGTCACGCGTTACATGCATGGATAGAGGTAGGCGTGGTGCCTGTTGTTATTTATTCCGATGCAATTTTTTGTGTTCTGTCGTCAACGTGAAGGTCAAAGGATTTATGTAAACCTGCAGTGTCTCAACAGAACATACTACAGAACTCCTAGAAACGTTTCCAAACAGAGACAGTGTCAAGCGTTACAAGCATGGACACAGGTCGGCGTGGTGAATGCTGTTATTTATTCCGATTCAATTTCTGTGTTCTGTCGTCAATCTGAAGGTCTAAGGATTACTGTAAACGGGCAGTTTCGCAACAGAACATACTACAGAACTCCTAGAAAAGTTTCCAACTCAGACAGTATGAAGGGTTACATGCATGGACAGAGGTCGTCATGGTGGCTGTTGTATTTATTCCGATGCAATTTCTGTGTTCTGTCGTCAATGTGAAGGTCTAAGTATTACTGTAAACCTGCAGTGTCGCAACAGGACATACTACAGAATTCGTAGAAAAGTTTCGTATTTCAGACTGTGTGAAGCGTTACTTGCATGGACATAGGTCGGCGTGGTGCCTGTTCTTATTTATTCCGATGTAATTTCTGTGTTCTGTCGCCAATGTGAAGATCTGAAGATTACTGTAAACCTGCAGTGTCGCAAAAAAACGTACTACAGAACTCGTAGAAAAGTTTCCAAGCACAGACAGTGTTAAGCATTACATGCATATACATAGGACGGCGTGGTGCCTGTTGGATTTATTCCGATAGTGTATCTAAGTTCTGTCGTCAATGTGAAGATCTAAGGATTACTGTTAACCTGCAGTATCGCAACAGAACATACTACAGAACTCCTAGAAACTTTTCCAAACACAGACAGTGTCAAGCTTTACATGCATTGGACAGAGGTCGGAGTGGTGTCTGTTGCATTTGTTCCGACGTAATTTCAGTGTTCAGTCGTCAATTTTAAGGTATGAGGCTTACTGCAAACGGGCAGTTTCGCAACAGAACACATTACAGAACTCCTAAAAAATTTTTTTAAGTCAGACAGTATGAAGCGTTACATGCATGGACAGAGGTCGGCATGGTTCCTGTTGTATTTATTCCGATATAATTTCTGTATACAGCCGTGAATGTAAAGGTCTAAGAATTACTATAAACCTGTAGTGTCGCAACAGAACGTACTACAGAACTCCTAGAAAAGTTTTTAACTCAGACAGTATGAAGCGTTACATGCATGGACAGAGGTCGGCATGGTTCCTGTTGTATTTATTCCGATGGTATTTATGTGTTCTGTCGTCAGTTTGAAGGACTAAGGATTACTTTAACCTGCAGAGTCGCAACAGAACATCCTACAGGAATCATAGAAAGGTTTCCAAGCACAGACATTGTGAAGCATTACATGCATGGTCAGAGGTCGTCGTGGTACCTTTTGTATTAATTCCTATGCAATTTCTGTGTTCTGTCGTCAATGTGAAGGTCTAAGGATTAGTGTAAACCTGCAGTGTCGCAACAGAACATACTACAGAACTCCTAGAAAAGTTTCATAGCACAGACAGTGTCAAGCATTACATGCATGGACAGAGGTCAGCGTGGTGCCTGTTATTTATTCCGATGCAATTTCTGTGTTCTGTCGTTAATGTGAAGGTCTAAGGATTATTGTAAACCTGCAGTGTTGCAACAGAACGTACTACAGAACTCCTAGAAAAGTTTCCAAGCAGAGACAGTGTCAAGCGTTAGATGCATGGACAGAGGCTGGCGTGGTGCCTGTTGTTATTTATTCCAATGCAATTTCTGTGTTCTGTCGTCAATGTGAAGATCTAAGAGTTACTGTAAACATGCAGTATCGCATAAGAACATACTACAGAACTCCTAGAAAAGTATCCAAACACACACAGTTTCAAGCGTTACATGCACGGACAGAGAATGGCGTGGTGATTGTTGTTATTTATTCCGATGCAATTTCTATGTTCTGTCGTCAATGTGAAGGTCTAAGGATTACTTCAAACCTGCAGTGTCCCGACAGAACGTACTACAGATCTCTTAGAAACGTTTCAAAGCACAGAAAGTGTCAGGCGTTATATGAATGGACACAGGTCGACGTGGTGCCTGTTGTTATTTATTCCGATGCAATTTTTTGTGTTCTATCGTCAACGTGAAAGTCAAAGGATTACTGTAAACCTGCAGTGTCGCAACAGAACATACTATACAACTATTAGAAAAGTTTCCAAGCACAGACAGAGTCAAGCAATAGATGCATTAACAGAGGTCGACGTGGTGCCTGTTGTATTTATTCCGATGCTATTTCTGTGTTTTGTCGACAATGTGAAAATCTAAAGATTTCTGTAAACCTGCATTGTCGCAACAGAACATACTACAGAACTCCTAGAAAAGTTTCCAAGCACTGACAGTGTTAAGCGTTAGATGCATGAACAGAGGTTGGCGTGGTGCCTGTTGAATTTATTCCGATACTATATCTATGTTCTGTCGTCAATGTGAAGGTCTAAGGATTACCCTAACCGGCAGTGTCGCAACAGAACATACTACAGACCCCCTAGAAAAGTTTCCTAGCACAGACCGTGTGAAGTGTTACATGCATGGACAGATGTCGGCGGGGTGGCTGATGTATTTTTTCCGATGCAATTTCTGTGTTCTGGCGTCAATGTGAAGATCTAAAGATTACTGTAAACTTGCATTGTCGCAACAGTACATACTACAGTACTCCTAGAAAAGTTTCCTAGCAGAGACAGTGTCACGCGTTACATGCATGGATAGAGGTAGGCGTGGTGCCTGTTGTTATTTATTCAGTTGCAATTTCTGTGTTCTGCCGTGAATGTGAAAGTCTAAGGATTATTGTAAACCTGCAGTGTCGCAACAGAATGTACTACAGAACTCCTAGAAATGTTTCCAAGCACAGACAGTGTCAAGCGTTACATGAATGGACAGAGTTCGGAGTGGTGACTGTTGTATTTATTCCGATGCTATATCTGTGTTCTGTCGTCAATGTGAAGATCTAAGAGTTATTGTAAACATGCAGTATCGCAACAGAACATACTACAGAACTCCTAGAAAAGTATCCAAACGCAGACAGTTTCAAGCGTTACATGCATGGACAGAGAATGGCGTGGTGCCTGTTGTTATTCATTCCGATGCAATTTCTATGTTCTGTCGTCAATGTGAAGGTCTAAGGATTACTGAAAACCTGCAGTGTCCCGACACAACGTACTACAGATCTCTTAGAAAAGTTTCCAAGCACAGAAAGTGTCAAGCGTTACATCAATGGACAGAGGTCGGCGTGGTGCATGTTGTTATTTATTCCGATGCAATTTTTTGTGTTCTGTCGTCAACGTGAAGGTCACAGGATTAATGAAAACCAGCAGTGTCGCAACGGAACATACTACAGAACTACTAGAAAAGTTTCCAAGCACAGACAGTGTGAAGCGTTACATGCATTGACAGAGGTCGGCATGGTGTCTGTTGTATTTATTCCGATGCAATTTCTGTGTTCTGTCGTCAATGTGAAGGTCTAAGGATTATTGAACACCTGCAGTCTAGCAACAGAACGTACTACAGAACACTTAGAAAAGTTCCCAAGAACAGTCAGTATAAAGCGTTACATGCATGGACAGAGGACAGCGTGGTGGCTGTTGTATTTATTCCGATGCCATTTCTGTTTTCTGTCGTCAATGTGAAGATCTAAAGATTTCTGTAGCCCAGCAATGTCACATCAGAACATACTACAGAACTCATAGAAAAGTTCCCAAGCACAGAGAGTGTCAAGCGTTACATGCATGGACACAGGTCGGCGTGGTGAATGTTCTTATTTATTCCGATGTAATTTCTGTGTTCTGTCGCCAATGTGAAGATCTAAAGATTACTGTAAACCTGCAGTGTCGCAAAATAACGTACTACAGAACTCGTAGAAAAGTTTCCAAGCACAGACAGTGTCAAGCACTACACGCATCGACAGAGTTCGGCGTGGTGCCTGTTGTATTTATTCCGATGCTATGCCTGTGTTCTGTCGTCAATGTGAAGATCTACAGGTTATTGTAAACCTACAGTGTCGCAACAGAACATACTACAGAACTCCTAGAAACGTTTCCAACCACAGACAGTGTCACGCGTTACATGAATGGACAGAGGTCGGCGTGGTGCCTGTTGTATATATTCTGATACAATTTCTGTGTTCTGTCGTCAATGTGAAGGTCTAAGGATTATTATAAACCTGCAGTGTCGCAACACAACGTGCTACAGAACTCTTAGAAAAGTTTCCAAGCACAGACAGTGTGAAGCGTTACATGCACAGACAGAGGTCGGCGTGGTGAATGTTGTATTTATTCCGATAGTATATCTCTGTTCTGTCGTCAATGTGAAGATCTATAGATTACTGTAAACCTGCAGAGTCGCAACAGAACATATTACAGAACTCATAGAAATTTTCTAAACACAGAAATTGTGAAGCACTACATGCATGGTCAGAGGTCGTCGTGGTGGCTGTTGTATTTATTCCGATTCAATTTCTGTGTTCTGTCGTCAATGTGATGGTCTAAGGATGATTGTGAACCTGCAGTGTCGCAACAGAACGTACTACAGAACTTTTAGGAAAGTTTCCAAGCACAGACAGTGTCAAGCGAAACATGCATGGACTGAGGTCGGCGTGGTGCCTGTTTTATTTATTCCGATGTAATTTCTGTGTTCTGTCGTTATTGTGAATGTCAAAGGATTAGTGTAAACGTGCAGTGTCGCAAAAGAACGTACTACACACCTATTAGAAAAGTTTCCAAGCACAGACAGAGTCAAGTGTTACATGCATGGACAAGGTCGGCGTGGTGCCTGTTGTATTTATTCCGATGCTATTTCTGTGTTCTCTCGTCAATGTGAAGATCTAAAGATTACTGTAAACCTGCAGTATCGCAACAGAACATACTACAGAACTCCTAGAAAAGTTTCCAAGCAGAGACAGTGTCAAGCGTTAGATGCATGGACAGAGGTCGACGTGGTGCCTGTTGTTTTTGTTCCAATACAATTTCTTCGTTCTGACGCCATTGTGAAGATCTAAAGATTACTGTAAACCTGCCGTGTCGCAAGACAACATACTACAGAACTCCTAGAAAAGTATCCAAACACAGACAGTGTGAAGCGTTACATGCATGGACAGAGGTCGGCGTGGTGCCACTTATATTTATTTTATCCGATGCAATAGCTCTGTTCTGTCGTCAATGTGAAGAACTAATGATTACTCTAAACCTGCACTATCGCAAAAGAACATACTACAAATCACCTAGAAAAGTTTCCAAGCACAGACAGTATGAAGCGTTACATGCATGGACAGAGGACAGCGTGGTGCCTGTTGTATTTATTCCGATGGTATTTCAGTGTTCTGTCTTCAATGTGAAGATCAATAGATTACTGTATACCTGCAGAGTCGCATCACAACATATTACGGAACTCATAAATAAGTTTCCATGCACAGACAGTGTCAAGCCTTACATGCATTGGACAGAGGTCGACGTGGTGCCTGTTTTATTTATTCCGATGTAATTTCTGTGTTCTGTCGTTATTGTGAATGTCAAAGGATTAGTGTAAACGTGCAGTGTCGCAAAAGAACGTACTACAGAACTCCTAGAAAAGTTGCCAACCACATACAGTGTCAAGCGTTACATGAATGGACAGAGGTCGGCGTATGCCTGTTATATTTTTCCGATGCTATATCTGTGTTCTGTCGTCAATGTGGAGATCTAAGTATTACTGTAAACCTGCTGTGTAGCAACAGAAAATACTACAGAACTTTTATAACAGTTTGCAAGCACAGACAGTATGAGGCGTTAAATGCAAGGACAGAGTTCGGTGTGGTGCCTGTTGTATTTATTCCTATGCAATTTCTGTGTATTTGTCGTCAATTTAAGGTCTAAGGATTACTGTAAATCTGCAGTGTCGCAACAGATTATGCTACAGAACTCATAGAAAAGTTTCCAAGCACAGACAGTGTCAGGCGTTACATGAATGGACAGAGGTCGGCGTGGTGCCTGTTATATTTATTCCGATGCAATTTCTGTGTTCTGTCGTCAATGTCAAGGTCTAAGGAATACTGTAAAGCTGTTGTGTCGCAACAGAACATACTACAGAACTCCTAGAAATGTTTCCAAGCACTGACAGTGTGAAGGGTTACTCGCATCGACAGAGGTCGGCGTGGTGCCTGTTGTATTTATTCCGATGAAATTTCTGTGTTATGTCGTCAATGGGAGGGTCCAAGGATTACTGTAAACCTGCAGTGTCGCAACAGAACATACTACACACCTATTAGAAAAGTTTCCAAGCACAGACAGAGTCAAGTGTTACATGCATGGACAAGGTCGGCGTGGTGCCTGTTGTATTTATTCCGATGCTATTTCTGTGTTCTCTCGTCAATGTGAAGATCTAAAGATTACTGTAAACCTGCAGTATCGCAACAGAACATACTACAGAACTCCTAGAAAAGTTTCCAAGCAGAGACAGTGTCAAGCGTTAGATGCATGGACAGAGGTCGACGTGGTGCCTGTTGTTTTTGTTCCAATACAATTTCTTCGTTCTGACGCCATTGTGAAGATCTAAAGATTACTGTAAACCTGCCGTGTCGCAAGACAACATACTACAGAACTCCTAGAAAAGTATCCAAACACAGACAGTGTGAAGCGTTACATGCATGGACAGAGGTCGGCGTGGTGCCACTTATATTTATTCTGAGACAATTTCTGTGTTCTGTCGTTAATGTGAAGGTCTAAGGATTATTGTAAACCTGCAGTGTTGCAACAGAACGTACTACAGAACTCCTAGAAAAGTTTCCAAGCACAGACAGTGTCAAGCGTTACATGCATGGAGAGATGTCGGCGTGGTGCCTGTTGTAATTTAATCCGATGCAATTTCTGTGTTCTGTCCCTATTGTGAAGGTCAAAGGATTATTGTAAACCTGCAGTGTCGCAACAGAACGTACTACAGAACTCCTAGAAAAGTTGACAGCCACATACAGTGTCAAGCGTTACATGAATGAACAGTGGTCGGCGTATGCCTGTTATACCTTTCCAATGCTATATCTGTGTTCTGTCGTCAATGTGAAGATCTAAGGATTACTGTAAACCTGCGGTGTAGCAACAGAACATACTACAGAACTCTTATAACAGTTTGCAAGCAGAGACAGTATGAGGCGTTAAATGCAAGGAAAGAGTTCGGTGTGGTGCCTGTTGTATTTATTCCTATGCAATTTCTGTGTATTTGTCGTCAATGTAAAGGACTAAGGATAACTGTAAATCTGCATTGTCGCAACAGAACATACTACACAACTCATAGAAAAGTTTCCAAGCACAGACAGTGTCAAGCGTTACATGAATGGACAGAGATCGGCGTGGTGCCTGTTATATTTATTCCTATGCAATTTCTGTGTATTTGTCGTCAATGTAAAGGACTGAGGATTACTGTAAATCTGCAGTGTCGCAACAGAACATACTACAGAACTAGAAAAGTTTCCAAGCACAGACAGAGTCAAGTGTTACATGCATGGACAGACGTCGGCGTGGTGGCTGTTGTTATTTATTACGATGCAATTTCTGTGTTCAGTCGTCAATGTGAAGGTCTAAGGATTACTGCAAACCTACAGTGTCCTGACAGAACGTACTACAGAACTCTTAGAAAAGTTTCCAAGCACAGGCAGTGTCAAGCGTTACATGCATTGGACATAGATCGGCGTATTGCTTGTTGTATTTATTCCGATGTAATTTCTGTGTTTTGTCGTTAATTTCAAGGTCTAAGGATTACTGTAAACCTGCAAGTTTCTCAACAGAACATACTACAGAACTCCTAGAAAAGTTTCAACTCAGACAGTATGAAGCGTTACATGCAATGGCAGAAGTCGGCATGGTGCCTGTTGTATTTATTCCGATGGAATTTCTGTGTTCTGTCGTCAATGTGAAGGTCTAAGAATTACTGTAAACCTGCAGTGTCGCAACAGAACATACTACAGAACTCCTACAAAAGTTTCCAAGCACAGACTGTGTGAAGCGTTACATGCATGGACAGAGGACGGTGTGGTGCCTCTTGTATTTATTCCGATGCAATTTCTGTGTTCTGTCGTCAATGTGAAGGTCTAAGGATTACTACATACCTGCAGTGTCCCGACAGAATGTACTACAGAAGTCCTAGAAAAGTTTCCAAGCACAGACAGAGTGAAGCGTTACATGCATGGACAGAGGTCGGCGTGGTGCCTGTTATTTATTCCGATGCAATTTCTGTGTTCTGTCGTCAATGTCAAGGTCTAAGGAATACTGTAAAGCTGTTGTGTCGCAACAGAACATATTACAGAACTCCTAGAAATGTTTCCAAGCACTGACAGTCTGAAGGGTTACTCGCTTCGACAGAGGTCGGCGTGGTGCCTGTTGTATTTATTCCGATGGAATTTCTGTGTTATGTCGTCAATGGGAGGGTCCAAGGATTACTGTAAACCTGCAGTGTCGCAACAGAACATACTACACAACTATTAGAAAAGTTTCCAAGCACAGACAGAGTCAAGTGTTACATGCATGGACAAGGTCGGCGTGGTGCCTGTTGTATTTATTCCGATGGTATTTCTGCGTTCTGTCGTCAATGTGAAGATCTACAGATTACTGTAAACCTGCAGTGTCGCAACAGAACATACTACAGAAGTCCTAGAAAAGTTTCCAAGCACAGACAGAGTGAAGCGTTACATGCATGGACAGAGGTCGGCGTGGTGCCTGTTATTTATTCCGATGCAATTTCTGTGTTCTGTCGTTAATGTGGAGGTCTAAGGATTATTGTAAACCTGCAGTGTCGCAACAGAACATACTACAGAACTCCTAGAAACGTTTCCAAGGGCAGACAGTGTCAAGCTTTAACGCATGGACTTAGGTTGGCGTGGTGCCTGTTGTTATTTATTCCGATGGAATTTCTGTGTTCTGTCGTTAATGTGAAGGTCTAAGGATAATTGTAAACCTGCAGTGTCGCAACAGAACGTACTACAGAACTCCTAGAAAAGTTGCCAACCACATAGAGAGTGAAGCGTTACATGCATGGACAGAGGTTGACGTGGTGCCTGTTGTATTTGTTCCAATGCAATTTCTGCGTTCTGACGCCATTGTGAAGATCTAAAGATTACTGTAAACCTGCCGTGTCGCAACACACATATTACAGAACTCCTAGAAAAGTATCCAAGCACTGATTGTGTAATGCGTTACACGCATCGACAGAGATCGGCGTGGTACCTGTTGTATTTATTCGGATGTAATTTCTGTGTTCTGTCGTCAAAGTCAAGCTCTAAGGATAACTGTAAACCTGTAGTGTCGCAACAGAACATACTACCGAACTCCTAGAAAAGTTTCCAAGCACAGACTGTGTAATGCGTTACACAGATCGACAGAGGTCGGCGTGGGGCGTGTTGTATTTATTCCGATGCAATTTCTGTGTTCTGTCGTCAATTTGAAGGTCTAAGGATTACTGTAAACCTGCAAGTTTCGCAACAGAACATGCTACAGAACTCCTAGAAATGTTTCCAACACAGACAGTATGAAGCGTTACATGCATGGACTGATGTAGACGTGATGCCTGTTATATGTTCCGATGCAATTTCTGTGTTCTGTCGTCAATGTGAAGGGCTAAGGATTACTGTAAACCTGCAGTGTCGCAACAGAACATACTACAGAACTAATAGATAAGTTTCCAAGCACAGGCAGGGTCAAGCGTTACACGCATGGACTGAGATTGGCGTGGTGCCTGTTGCTATTTATTCCGATGCAATTTCTGTGTTCTGTCGTTATTGTGAATGTCAAAGGATTAGTGTAAACGTGCAGTGTCGCAACAGAACGTACTACAGAACTCCTAGAAAAGTTGCCAACCACATACAGTGTCAAGCGTTACATGAATGGACAGAGGTCGGCGTATGCCTGTTATATTTTTCCGATGCTATATCTGTGTTCTGTCGTCAATGTGGAGATCTAAGTATTACTGTAAACCTGCGGTGTAGCAACAGAAAATACTACAGAACTCTTATAACAGTTTGCAAGCACAGACAGTATGAGGCGTTAAATGCAAGGACAGAGTTCGGTGTGGTGCCTGTTGTATTTATTCCTATGCAATTTCTGTGTATTTGTCGTCAATTTAAGGTCTAAAGATTACTGTAAATCTGCAGTGTCGCAACAGATTATGCTACAGAACTCATAGAAAAGTTTCCAAGCACAGACAGTGTCAGGCGTTACATGAATGGACAGAGGTCGGCGTGGTGCCTGTTATATTTATTCCGATGCAATTTCTGTGTTCTGTCGTCAATGTCAAGGTCTAAGGAATACTGTAAAGCTGTTGTGTCGCAACAGAACATACTACAGATCTCCTAGAAATGTTTCCAAGCACTGACAGTGTGAAGGGTTACTCGCATCGACAGAGGTCGGCGTGGTGCCTGTTGTATTTATTCCGATGAAATTTCTGTGTTATGTCGTCAATGGGAGGGTCCAAGGATTACTGTAAACCTGCAGTGTCGCAACAGAACATACTACACAACTATTAGAAAAGTTTCCATGCACAGACAGAGTCAAGTGTTACATGCATGGACAAGGTCGGCGTGGTGCCTGTTGTATTTATTCCGATGCTATTTCTGTGTTCTCTCGTCAATGTGAAGATCTAAAGATTACTGTAAACCTGCAGTGTCGCAACAGAACATACTACAGAACTCCTACAAATGTTTCCAAGCACAGACTGTGTGAAGCGTTACATGCATGGACAGAGCTGGCCGTGGTACCTGTTGTATTTATTCCGAGCAATTTCATGTTTCTGTCGTCATTGTGAAGGTCTAAGGATTACTTTAACCTGCAGTGTCGCAACAGAACTTACTACAGAACTCCTAGAAAAGTTTCCAAGCACAGACAGAGTGAAGCGTTACATGCATGGACAGAGGTCGACGTGGTGCCTGTTGTTTTTGTTCCAATGCAATTTTTGCGTTCTTACGCCATTGTGAAGATCTAAAGATTACTGTAAATCTGCCGTGTCGCAACAGAACATACTACAGAACTCCTAGAAAAGTATCCAAACACAGACAGTGTGAAGTGTTACATGCATGGACAGAGGTCGGCGTGGTGCCTCTTATATTTATTCCGAGACAATTTCTGTGTTCTGTCGTCAATGTGAAGGGCTAAGGATTACTGTAAACCTGCAGTGTCGCAACAGAACATACTACAGAACTAATAGATAAGTTTCCAAGCACAGACAGGGTCAAGCGTTACACGCATGGACTGAGATTGGCGTGGTGCCTGTTGCTATTTATTCCGATGCAATTTCTGTGTTCTGTCGTTATTGTGAATGTCAAAGGATTAGTGTAAACGTGCAGTGTCGCAACAGAACGTACTACAGAACTCCTAGAAAAGTTGCCAACCACATACAGTGTCAAGCGTTACATGAATGGACAGAGGTCGGCGTATGCCTGTTATATTTTTCCGATGCTATATCTGTGTTCTGTCGTCAATGTGGAGATCTAAGTATTACTGTAAACCTGCGGTGTAGCAACAGAACGTACTACAGAACTCTTATAACAGTTTGCAAGCTCAGACAGTATGAGGCGTTAAATGCAAGGACAGAGTTCGGTGTGGTGCCTGTTGTATTTATTCCTATGCAATTTCTGTGTATTTGTCGTCAATTTAAGGTCTAAGGATTACTGTAAATCTGCAGTGTCGCAACAGATTATGCTACAGAACTAATAGAAAAGTTTCCAAGCACAGACAGTGTCAAGCGTTACATGAATGGACAGAGGTCGGCGTGGTGCCTGTTATATTTATTCCGATGCAATTTCTGTGTTCTGTCGTCAATGTCAAGGTCTAAGGAATACTGTAAAGCTATTGTGTCGCAACAGAACATACTACAGAACTCCTAGAAATGTTTCCAAGCACTGACAGTGTGAAGGGTTACTCGCATCGACAGAGGTCGGCGTGGTGCCTGTTGTATTTATTCCGATGAAATTTCTGTGTTATGTCGTCAATGGGAGGGTCCAAGGATTACTGTAAACCTGCAGTGTCGCAACAGAACATACTACACAACTATTAGAAAAGTTTCCAAGCACAGACAGAGTCAAGTGTTACATGCATGGACAAGGTCGGCGTGGTGCCTGTTGTATTTATTCCGATGCTATTTCTGTGTTCTCTCGTCAATGTGAAGATCTAAAGATTACTGTAAACCTGCAGTGTCGCAACAGAACATACTGCAGAACTCCTAGAAAAGTTTCCAAGCAGGGACAGTGTCAAGCGTTAGATGCATGGACAGAGGTTGGCGTGGTGCCTGTTATTATTTATTCCGATGCAATTCCTGTGTTCTGTCGTCAATGTGAAGGTCTAAGGATTACTGTAAACCTGCAGTGTCGCAACAGAACATACTACAGAACTCCTAGAAAAGTTTCCAAGCACAGACTGTGTGAAGCGTTACATGCATGGACAGAGCTGGCCGTGGTACCTGTTGTATTTATTCCGAGCAATTTCTGGTTTCTGTCGTCAATGTGAAGGTCTAAGGATTATTGTAAACCTGCAGTGTCGCAACAGAACATACTACAGAACTCCTAGAAAAGTTTCCAAGCACAGACTGTGTGAAGCGTTACATGCATGGACAGAGCTGGCCGTGGTACCTGTTGTATTTATTCCGAGAAATTTCTGGTTTCTGTCGTCAATGTGAAGGTCTAAGGATTACTTTAACCTGCAGTGTCGCAGCAGAACATACTACAGAACTCCTAGAAAAGTTTCCAAGCACAGACAGTGTGAAGCGTTACATGCATGGACAGAGGTCGGCGTGGTGCCTCTTATATTTATTCCGAGACCATTTCTGTGTTCTGTCGTTAATGTGAAGGTCTAAGGATTATTGTAAACCTGCAGTGTTGCAACAGAACGTACTACAGAACTCCTAGAAAAGTTTCCAAGCACAGACAGTGTCAAGCGTTACATGCATGGAGAGATGTCGGCGTGGTGCCTGTTGTTATTTATTCCGATGCAATTTCTGTGTTCTGTCCTTATTGTGAAGGTCAAAGGATTATTGTAAACCTGCAGTGTCGCAACAGAACGTACTACAGAACTCCTTGAAAAGTTGCCAGCCACATACAGTGTCAAGCGTTACATGAATGGACAGAGGTCGGCGTATGCCTGTTATACCTTTCCAATGCTATATCTGTGTTCTGTCGTCAATGTGAAGATCTAAGGATTACTGTAAACCTGCGGTGTAGCAACAGAACATACTACAGAACTCTTATAACAGTTTGCAAGCAGAGACAGTATGAGGCGTTAAATGCAAGGAAAGAGTTCGGTGTGGTGCCTGTTGCATTTATTCCTATGCAATTTCTGTGTATTTGTCGTCAATGTAAAGGACTAAGGATTACTGTAAATCTGCATTGTCGCAACAGAACATACTACAGAACTAATAGAAAAGTTTCCAAGCACAGACAGTGTCAAGCGTTACATGAATGGACAGAGATCGGCGTGGTGCCTGTTATATTTATTCCTATGCAATTTCTGTGTATTTGTCGTCAATGTAAAGGACTAAGGATTACTGTAAATCTGCAGTGTCGCAACAGAACATACTACAGAACTAGAAAAGTTTCCAAGCACAGACAGAGTCAAGTGTTACATGCATGGACAGACGTCGGCGTGGTGGCTGTTGTTATTTATTACGATGCAATTTCTGTGTTCAGTCGTCAATGTGAAGGTCTAAGGATTACTGCAAACCTACAGTGTCCTGACAGAACGTACTACAGAACTCTTAGAAAAGTTTCCAAGCACAGGCAGTGTCAAGCGTTACATGCATTGGACATAGATCGGCGTATTGCCTGTTGTATTTATTCCGATGTAATTTCTGTGTTTTGTCGTTAATTTCAAGGTCTAAGGATTACTGTAAACCTGCAAGTTTCTCAACAGAACATACTACAGAACTCCTAGAAAAGTTTCAACTCAGACAGTATGAAGCGTTACATGCAATGGCAGAAGTCGGCATGGTGCCTGTTGTATTTATTCCGATGGAATTTCTGTGTTCTGTCGCCAATGTGAAGGTCTAAGGATTACTGTAAACCTGCAGTGTCGCAACAGAACGTACTACAGAACTCCTAGAAAAGTTGCCAACCACATAGAGAGTGAAGCGTTACATGCATGGACAGAGGTCGACGTGGTGCCTGTTGTATTTGTTCCAATGCAATTTCTGCGTCTGACGCCATTGTGAAGATCTAAAGATTACTGTAAACCTGCCGTGTCGCAACACACATATTACAGAACTCCTAGAAAAGTATCCAAGCACAGACTGTGTAATGCGTTACACGCATCGACAGAGATCGGCGTGGTACCTGTTGTATTTCTTCGGATGTAATTTCTGTGTTCTGTCGTCAAAGTCAAGCTCTAAGGACAACTGTAAACCTGTAGTGTCGCAACAGAACATACTACAGAACTCCTAGAAAAGTTTCCAAGCACAGACTGTGTAATGCGTTACACACATCGACAGAGGTCGGCGTGGGGCATGTTGTATTTATTCCGATGCAATTTCTGTGTTCTGTCGTCAATTTGAAGGTCTAAGGATTACTGTAAACCTGCAAGTTTCGCAACAGAACATGCTACAGAACTCCTAGAAATGTTTCCAACACAGACAGTATGAAGCGTTACATGCATGGACAGAGGTAGACGTGATGCCTGTTATATATTCCGATGCAATTTCTGTGTTCTGTCGTCAACGTGAAGGGCTAAGGATTACTGTAAACCTGCAGTGTCGCAACAGAACATACTACAGAACTAATAGATAAGTTTCCAAGCACAGACAGGGTCAAGCGTTACACGCATGGACTGCGATTGGCGTGGTGCCTGTTGCTATTTATTCCGATGCAATTTCTGTGTTCTGTCGTTATTGTGAATGTCAAAGGATTAGTGTAAACGTGCAGTGTCGCAACAGAACGTACTACAGAACTCCTAGAAAAGTTGCCAACCACATACAGTGTCAAGCGTTACATGAATGGACAGAGGTCGGCGTGTGCCTGTTATATTTTTCCGATGCTATATCTGTGTTCTGTCGTCAATGTGGAGATCTAAGTATTACTGTAAACCTGCGGTGTAGCAACAGAAAATACTACAGAACTCTTATAACAGTTTGCAAGCACAGACAGTATGAGGCGTTAAATGCAAGGACAGAGTTCGGTGTGGTGCCTGTTGTATTTATTCCTATGCAATTTCTGTGTATTTGTCGTCAATTTAAGGTCTAAGGATTACTGTAAATCTGCAGTGTCGCAACAGATTATGCTACAGAACTCATAGAAAAGTTTCCAAGCACAGACAGTGTCATGCGTTACATGAATGGACAGAGGTCGGCGTGGTGCCTCTTATATTTATTCCGATGCAATTTCTGTGTTCTGTCGTCAATGTCAAGGTCTAAGGAATACTGTAAAGCTGTTGTGTCGCAACAGAACATACTACAGAACTCCTAGAAATGTTTCCAAGCACTGACAGTGTGAAGGGTTACTCGCATCGACAGAGGTCGGCGTGGTGCCTGTTGTATTTATTCCGATGAAATTTCTGTGTTATGTCGTCAATGGGAGGGTCCAAGGATTACTGTAAACCTGCAGTGTCGCAACAGAACATACTACACAACTATTAGAAATGTTTCCAAGCACAGACAGAGTCAAGTGTTACATGCATGGACAAGGTCGGCGTGGTGCATCTTATATTTATTCCGAGACAGTTTCTGTGTTCTGTCGTTAATGTGAAGGTCTAAGGATTATTGTAAACCTGCAGTGTTGCAACAGAACGTACTACAGAACTCCTAGAAAAGTTTCCAAGCACAGACAGTGTCAAGCGTTACATGCATGGAGAGATGTCGGCGTGGTGCCTGTTGTTATTTATTCCGATGCAATTGCTGTGTTCTGTCCTTATTGTGAAGGTCAAAGGATTATTGTAAACCTGCAGTGTCGCAACAGAACGTACTACAGAACTCCTAGAAAAGTTGACAACCACATACAGTGTCAAGCGTTACATGAATGGACAGAGGTCGGCGTATGCCTGTTATATTTTTCCGATGCTCTATCTGTGTTCTGTCGTCAATGTGGAGATCTAAGGATTACTGTAAACGTGCGGTGTAGCAACAGAACATACTACAGAACTCTTATAACAGTTTGCAAGCAGAGGCAGTATGAGGCGTTAAATGCAAGGACAGAGTTCGGTGTGGTGCCTGTTGTATTTATTCCTATGCAATTTCTGTGTATTTGTCGTCAATTTAAGGACTAAGGATTACTGTAAATCTGCAGTGTCGCAACAGATTATGCTACAGAACTAATAGAAAAGTTTCCAAGCACAGACAGTGTCAAGCGTTACATGAATGGACAGAGGTCGGCGTGGTGCCTGTTATATTTATTCCGATGCAATTTCTGTGTTCTGTCGTCAATGTCAAGGTCTAAGGAATACTGTAAAGCTATTGTGTCGCAACAGAACATACTACAGAACTCCTAGAAATGTTTCCAAGCACTGACAGTGTGAAGGGTTACTCGCATCGACAGAGGTCGGCGTGGTGCCTGTTGTATTTATTCCGATGAAATTTCTGTGTTATGTCGTTAATGGGAGGGTCCAAGGATTACTGTAAACCTGCAGTGTCGCAACAGAACAGTACTACACAACTATTAGAAAAGTTTCCAAGCACAGACAGAGTCAAGTGTTACATGCATGGACAAGGTCGGCGTGGTGCCTGTTGTATTTATTCCGATGCTATTTCTGTGTTCTCTCGTCAATGTGAAGATCTAAAGATTACTGTAAACCCGCAGTGTCGCAACAGAACATACTACAGAACTCCTAGAAAAGTTTCCAAGCAGGGACAGTGTCAAGCGTTAGATGCATGGACAGAGGTTGGCGTGGTGCCTGTTATTATTTATTCCGATGCAATTCCTGTGTTCTGTCGTCAATGTGAAGGTCTAAGGATTACTGTAAACCTGCAGTGTCGCAACAGAACATACTACAGAACTCCTACAAATGTTTCCAAGCACAGACTGTGTGAAGCGTTACATGCATGGACAGAGCTGGCCGTGGTACCTGTTGTATTTATTCCGAGCAATTTCTGGTTTCTGTCGTCAATGTGAAGGTCTAAGGATTACTTTAACCTGCAGTGTCGCAACAGAACATACTACAGAACTCCTAGAAAAGTTTCCAAGCAGAGACAGTGTCACGCGTTAGATGCATGGACAGAGGTCGACGTGGTGCCTGTTGTTTTTGTTCCAATACAATTTCTTCGTTCTGACGCCATTGTGAAGATCTAAAGATTACTGTAAACCTGCCGTGTCGCAACACAACATACTACAGAACTCCTAGAAAAGTATCCAAACACAGACAGTGTGAAGCGTTACATGCATGGACAGAGGTCGGCGTGGTGCCTCTTATATTTATTCCGAGACAATTTCTGTGTTCTGTCGTTAATGTGAAGGTCTAAGAATTATTGTGAACCTGCAGTGTTGCAACAGAACGTACTACAGAACTCCTAGAAAAGTTTCCAAGCACAGACAGTGTCAAGCGTTACATGCATGGAGAGATGTCGGCGTGGTGCCTGTTGTTATTTATTCCGATGCAATTTCTGTGTTCTGTCCTTATTGTGAAGGTCAAAGGATTATTGTAAACCTGCAGTGCCGCAACAGAACGTACTACAGAACTCCTAGAAAGTTGCCAGCCACATACAGTGTCAAGCGTTACATGAATGGACAGAGGTCGGCGTATGCCTGTTATACCTTTCCAATGCTATATCTGTGTTCTGTCGTCAATGTGAAGATCTAAGGATTACTGTAAACCTGCGGTGTAGCAACAGAACATACTACAGAACTCTTATAACAGTTTGCAAGCAGAGACAGTATGAGGCGTTAAATGCAAGGAAAGAGTTCGGTGTGGTGCCTGTTGTATTTATTCCTATGCAATTTCTGTGTATTTGTCGTCAATGTAAAGGACTAAGGATTACTGTAAATCTGCATTGTCGCAACAGAACATACTACAGAACTAATGGAAAAGTTTCCAAGCACAGACAGTGTCAAGCGTTACATGAATGGACAGAGATCGGCGTGGTGCCTGTTATATTTATTCCTATGCAATTTCTGTGTATTTGTCGTCAATGTAAAGGACTAAGGATTACTGTAAATCTGCAGTGTCGCAACAGAACATACTACAGAACTAGAAAAGTTTCCAAGCACAGACAGAGTCAAGTGTTACATGCATGGACAGACGTCGGCGTGGTGGCTGTTGTTATTTATTACGATGCAATTTCTGTGTTCAGTCGTCAATGTGAAGGTCTAAGGATTACTGCAAACCTACAGTGTCCTGACAGAACGTACTACAGAACTCTTAGAAAAGTTTCCAAGCACAGGCAGTGTCAAGCGTTACATGCATTGGACATAGATCGGCGTATTGCCTGTTGTATTTATTCCGATGTAATTTCTGTGTTTTGTCGTTAATTTCAAGGTCTAAGGATTACTGTAAACCTGCAAGTTTCTCAACAGAACATACTACAGAACTCCTAGAAAAGTTTCCAACTCAGACAGTATGAAGCGTTACATGCAATGGCAGAAGTCGGCATGGTGCCTGTTGTATTTATTCCGATGGAATTTCTGTGTTCTGTCGTCAATGTGAAGGTCTAAGGATTACTGTAAACCTGCAGTGTCGCAACAGAACATACTACAGAACTCCTACAAAAGTTTCCAAGCACAGACTGTGTGAAGCGTTACATGCATGGACAGAGGACCGTGTGGTGCCTCTTCTATTTATTCCGATGCAATTTCTGTGTTCTGTCGTCAATGTGAAGGTCTAAGGATTTCTGTAAACCTGCAGTGTCGCAAAAGAACATGCTACACAACTCCTGTTGTATTTATTCCTATGCAATTTCTGTGTATTTGTCGTCAATTTAAGGTCTAAGGATTACTGTAAATCTGCAGTGTCGCAACAGATTATGCTACAGAACTCATAGAAAAGTTTCCAAGCACAGACAGTGTCAGGCGTTACATGAATGGACAGAGGTCGGCGTGGTGCCTGTTATATTTATTCCGATGCAATTTCTGTGTTCTGTCGTCAATGTCAAGGTCTAAGGAATACTGTAAAGCTGTTGTGTCGCAACAGAACACACTACAGAACTCCTAGAAATGTTTCCAAGCACTGACAGTGTGAAGGGTTACTCGCATCGACAGAGGTCGGCGTGGTGCCTGTTGTATTTATTCCGATGAAATTTCTGTGTTATGTCGTCAATGGGAGGGTCCAAGGATTACTGTAAACCTGCAGTACCGCAACAGAACATACTACAGAACTCCTAGAAAAGTTTCCAAGCAGGGACAGTGTCAAGCGTTAGATGCATGGACAGAGGTTGGCGTGGTGCCTTTTATTATTTATTCCGATGCAATTCCTGTGTTCTGTCGTCAATGTGAAGGTCTAAGGATTACTGTAAACCTGCAGTGTCGCAACAGAACATACTACAGAACTCCTACAAATGTTTCCAAGCACAGACTGTGTGAAGCGTTACATGCATGGACAGAGCTGGCCGTGGTACCTGTTGTATTTATTCCGAGCAATTTCTGGTTTCTGTCGTCAATGTGAAGGTCTAAGGATTACTTTAACCTGCAGTGTCGCAACAGAACATACTACAGAACTCCTAGAAAAGTTTCCAAGCAGAGACAGTGTCACGCGTTAGATGCATGGACAGAGGTCGACGTGGTGCCTGTTGTTTTTGTTCCAATACAATTTCTTCGTTCTGACGCCATTGTGAAGATCTAAATATTACTGTAAACCTGCCGTGTCGCAACACAACATACTACAGAACTCCTAGAAAAGTATCCAAACACAGACAGTGTGAAGCGTTACATGCATGGACAGAGGTCGGCGTGGTGCCTCTTATATTTATTCCGAGACAATTTCTGTGTTCTGTCGTTAATGTGAAGGTCTAAGGATTATTGTAAACCTGCAGTGTTGCAACAGAACGTACTACAGAACTCCTAGAAAAGTTTCCAAGCACAGACAGTGTCAAGCGTTACATGCATGGAGAGATGTCGGCGTGGTGCCTGTTGTTATTTATTCCGATGCAATTTCTGTGTTCTGTCCTTATTGTGAAGGTCAAAGGATTATTGTAAACCTGCAGTGTCGCAACAGAACGTACTACAGAACTCCTAGAAAAGTTGCCAGCCACATACAGTGTCAAGCGTTACATGAATGGACAGAGGTCGGCGTATGCCTGTTATACCTTTCCAATGCTATATCTGTGTTCTGTCGTCAATGTGAAGATCTAAGGATTACTGTAAACCTACGGTGTAGCAACAGAACATACTACAGAACTCTTATAACAGTTTGCAAGCAGAGACAGTATGAGGCGTTAAATGCAAGGAAAGAGTTCGGTGTGGTGCCTGTTGTATTTATTCCTATGCAATTTCTGTGTATTTGTCGTCAATGTAAAGGACTAAGGATTACTGTAAATCTGCATTGTCGCAACAGAACATACTACACAACTCATAGAAAAGTTTCCAAGCACAGACAGTGTCAAGCGTTACATGAATGGACAGAGATCGGCGTGGTGCCTGTTATATTTATTCCTATGCAATTTCTGTGTATTTGTCGTCAATTTAAAGGACTAAGGATTACTGTAAATCTGCAGTGTCGCAACAGAACATACTACAGAACTAGAAAATTTTCCAAGCACAGACAGAGTCAAGTGTTACATGCATGGACAGACGTCGGCGTGGTGGCTGTTGTTATTTATTACGATGCAATTTCTGTGTTCAGTCGTCAATGTGAAGGTCTAAGGATTACTGCAAACCTACAGTGTCCTGACAGAACGTACTACAGAACTCTTAGAAAAGTTTCCAAGCACAGGCAGTGTCAAGCGTTACATGAATGGACAGAGGTCGGCGTGGTGCCTGTTGTATTTATTCCGATGCTATTTCTGTGTTCTATCGTCAATGTGAAGATCTATAGATTACTGTAAACCTGCAGTGTCGCAACAGAACATACTACAGAACTCCTACAAATGTTTCCAAGCACAGACTGTGTGAAGCGTTACATGCATGGACAGAGCTGGCCGTGGTACCTGTTGTATTTATTCCGAGAAATTTCTGGTTTCTGTCGTCAATGTGAAGGTCTAAGGATTACTTTAACCTGCAGTGTCGCAGCAGAACATACTACAGAACTCCTAGAAAAGTTTCCAAGCACAGACTGTGTGAAGCGTTACATGCAAGGACAGAGCTGGCCGTGGTACCTGTTGTATTTATTCCGAGAAATTTCTGGTTTCTGTCGTCAATGTGAAGGTCTAAGGATTACTTTAACCTGCAGTGTCGCAGCAGAACATACTACAGAACTCCTAGAAAAGTTTCCAAGCACAGACAGAGTGAAGCGTTACATGCATGGACAGAGGTCGGCGTGGTGCCTCTTATATTTATTCCGAGACAATTTCTGTGTTCTGTCGTTAATGTGAAGGTCTAAGGATTATTGTAAACCTGCAGTGTTGCAACAGAACGTACTACAGAACTCCTAGAAAAGTTTCCAAGCACAGACAGTGTCAAGCGTTACATGCATGGACAGATGTCGGCGTGGTGCCTGTTGTTATTTATTCCGATGCAATTTCTGTGTTCTGTCTCTATTGTGAAGGTCAAAGGATTATTGTAAACCTGCAGTGTTGCAACAGAACGTACTACAGAACTCCTAGAAAAGTTGCCAACCACATACAGTGTCAAGCGTTACATGAATGGACAGAGGTCAGCGTATGCCTGTTATACCTTTCCGATGCTATATCTGTGTTCTGTCGTCAATGTGAAGATCTAAGGATTACTGTAAACCTGCGGTGTAGCAACAGAACATACTACAGAACTCTTATAACAGTTTGCAAGCACAGACAGTATGAGGCGTTAAATGCAAGGAAAGAGTTCGGTGTGGTGCCTGTTGTATTTACTCCTATGCAATTTCTGTGTATTTGTCGTCAATGTAAAGGACTAAGGATTACTGTAAATCTGCAGTGTCGCAACAGAACATACTACACAACTCATAGAAAAATTTCCAAGCACAGACAGTGTCAAGCGTTACATGAATGGACAGAGATCGGCGTGGTGCCTGTTATATTTATTCCTATGCAATTTCTGTGTATTTGTCGTCAATGTAAAGGACTAAGGATTACTGTAAATCTGCAGTGTCGCAACAGAACATACTACAGAACTAGAAAAGTTTCCAAGCACAGACAGAGTCAAGTGTTACATGCATGGACAGACGTCGGTGTGGTGGCTGTTGTTATTTATTACGATGCAATTTCTGTGTTCTGTCGTCAATGTGAAGGTCTAAGGATTACTGCAAACCTACAGTGTCCTGACAGAACGTACTACAGATTTCTTAGAAAAGTTTCCAAGGACAGACAGTGTCAAGCGTTACATGCATTGGACATAGATCGGCGTATTGCCTGTTGTATTTATTCCGATGTAATTTCTGTGTTTTGTCGTTAATTTCAAGGTCTAAGGATTACTGTAAACCTGAAAGTTTCGCAACAGAACATACTACAGAACTCCTAGAAAACTTTCCAACTCAGACAGTATGAAGCGTTACATGCAATGGCAGATGTCGGCATGGTGCTTGTTGTATTTATTCCGATGGAATTTCTGTGTTCTGTCGTCAATGTGAAGGTCTAAGGATTACTGTAAACCTGCAGTGTCGCAAAAGAACATACTACAGAACTCCTAGAAAAGTTTCCTAGCACAGACAGTGTGAAGCGTTACATGCATGGACAGTGGTCGTCATGGTGGCTGTTGTATATATTCCGATGCGATTTCTGTGTTCTGTCGTCAATGTGAAGGTCTAAGGATTATTGTATGCCTGCAGTGTCGCAACAGAACGTTCTACTGACACCTTAGGAAAGTTTCCAAGAACAGACAGTGTAATGCGTTACATGCATGGACTGAGGTCGGCGTGGTGCCTGTTGTATTTATTCCGATGGTATTTTTGTGTTCTGCCGTCAATATGAAGGTCAAAAGATTACTGTATACCTGCAGAGTCGCAACAGAACATACTACAGATCTCATAGAAACGTTTCCAAGTACAGACAGTGTCAAGCGTTACATGCATTGGACAGAGGTCGGCGTGGTGCCTGTTGTATTTATTCCGATGCAGTTTCTGTGTTCTGTCGTCAATGTGAAGGTCTAAGGATTCTTGTACACCTGCAGTCTCGCAACAGAACGTACTACAGAACTCTTAGAAAAGATTCCAAGAACAGACAGTTTGAAGCGTCACATGCATTGACAGAGGTCGGCGTGGTACCTGTTGTATTTATTCCGATGAAATTTCTGTGTTCGGTCGTCAATGTGAAAATCTAAAGATTACTGTAAACTTGCAGTGTCGCTACAGAACATACTACAGAACTCCTAGAAAAGTTTCCAAGCACAGACAGTGTCAAGCGTTAGATGCAACGACAGTGGTTGAATGGTGCCTGTTGTTATTTATTCCGATGCAATTTCTGTGTTCTGTCGTCAATGTCAAGGTCTAAGGATTACTGTAAACCTGTAGTGTCGCAACAGAACATACTACAGCACTCCTAGAAATGTTTCCAAGAACAGACAGTGTGAAGCGTTACTCGCATCGGTAGAAGTCGGCGTGGTGCCTGTTGTATTTATTCCGATGAAATTTCTGTGTTCTGTCGCCAATGTGAAGATCTCAAGATTACTGTAAACCTGCAGTGTCGCAAAATAACGTACTACAGAACTCGTAGAAAAGTTTCCATGCACAGACAGTGTCACACGTTACATGCATGGACACAGGTAGGTGTGGTGCCTGTTGTTATTTATTCCGATGCAATTTCTGTGTTCTGTCGTTATTGTGAAAGTCTAAGGATTATTGTAAACCTGCAGTGTCGCAACAGAATGTACTACAGAACACCTAGAAAAGTTTCCAACCACAGACAGTGTCAAGCGTTGCATGAATGGACAGAGGTCGGAGTGGTGACTGTTGTATTTATTCCGATGCTATATCTGTGTTCTGTCGTCAATGTGAAGATCTGAGAGTTACTGTAAACATGCAGTATCGCAACAGAACATACTACAGAACTCCTAGAAAAGTATCCAAACACAGACAGTTTCAAGCGTTACATGCATGGACAGAGAATGGCGTGGTGCCTGTTGTTATTTATTCCGATGCAATTTTTTGTGTTCTGTCGTCAACGTGAAGGTCAAAGGATTACTATAAACCAGCAGTGTCGCAACAGAACATACTACAGAACTACTAGAAAAGTTTCCAAGCACAGACAGTGTGGAGCGTTACATGCATTGACAGAGGTCGGCGTGGTGCCTGTTGTATTTATTCCGATGCAGTTTCTGTGTTCTGTCGTCAGTGTGAAGGTCTAAGGATTCTTGTACACCTGCAGTCTCGCAACAGAACGTACTACAGAACTCTTAGAAAAGTTCCCAAGAACAGACAGTGTGAAGCGTCACATGCATGGACAGAGGTCGGCGTGGTGCCTGTTGTATTTATTCCGATGAAATTTCTGTGTTCTGTAGTCAATTTGAAGGTCAAAGGATTACTGTAAACGGGCAGTTTCTCAACAGAACACACTACCGAACTCCTAGAATAGTTTCCATCTCAGACAGTATGAAGGGTTACATGCATGGACAGAGGTCGGCATGGTGCCTGTTCTATTTATTCCGATGGTATTTATTTGTTCTCTCGTCAATGCGAAGGTCTAAGGATTACCTTAACCTGCAGTGTCGCAACAGAACATATTACAGACCTTCTCGAAAAGTTTCCTAGCACAGACTGTGTGAAGCGTTACATGCATGGACAGATGTCGGCGGGGTGGCTGTTGTATATATCCCGATGCAATTTATGTGTTCTGCCGTCAGTGTGAAGATCTGAAGATTACTGTAAACATGCATTGTCGCAACAGAACATACTACAGAACTCCTAGAAAAGTTTCCAAGCACACCCAGAGTCACGCATTACATGCATGCACATAGGTTGGCGTGGTGCCTGTTGTTATATATTCCGATGCAATTTCTGTGTTCTGTCGTTAATGTGAAAGTCTAAGGATTATTTTAAACCTGCAGTGTCGCAACAGAACATACTACAGAACTCCTAGAGACGTTTACAAACACAGACAGTGTCAAGCGTTACATGCATTGGACAGAGGTCGGAGCGGTGTCTGTTGTATTTATTCCGATGTAATTTCAGTGTTCAGTCTTCAATTTTAAGATATAAGGATTACTGTAAACGGGCAGTTTCGCAACAGAACACATTACAGAACTCCTAGAAAAGTTTTTAACTCAGACAGTATGAAGCGTTACATGCATGGACAGAGGTCGGCATGGTGCCTGTTGTATTTATTCCGATGGTATTTATGTGTTCTGTCGTCAGTGTGAAGGACTAAGGATTACTTTAACCTGCAGAGTCGGAACAAAACATACTACAGAAATCATAGAAAAGTTTCCAAGCACAGACATTGTGAAGCATTACCTACATTGTCAGAGGTCATCGTGGTACCTTTTGTATTAATTCCTATGTAATTTCTGTGTTCTGTCGTCAATGTGAAGATCTAAGGATTAGTGTAAACCTGCAGTGTCACAACACAACATACTACAGAACTCCTAGAAAAGTTTCCTAGCACAGACAGTGTGAAGCGTTATATGCATGGACAGAGGTCGTCATTGAGGCTGTTTTTTTATTCCGATGTAATTTCTGTGTTCTGTCGTCAATTTGAGGGTCTAAGGATTACTGTAAACGGGCAGTTTCCTAACAGAACATACTACAGAACTCCTACAAAAGTTTCCAACTCAGACAGTATGAAGGGTTACATGCATGGACACAGGTCGGCATGGTGGCTGTTGTGTTAATTCCGATGCAATTTCTGTGTTCTGTCGTCAATGTGAAGGTCTAAGTATTACTGTAAACCTGCAGTGTCGCAACAGGACATACTACAGAACTCCTAGAAAAGTTTCGAAGTACAGACAGTGTGAAGCGTTACGTGCATGGACAGAGGTCGGCGTGGTGTCCGTTGTATTTATTCTGATGCAATTTCTATGTTCTATTGTCAATGTGAAAATCTAAAGATTACTGTAAACCTGCTTTTTCGCAACGGAACACCCTACAGAACGCCTAAAAAAGTTTCCAAGCACAGACAGTGTCAAGCGTTACATGCATGGACAGAGGTCGGCGTGGTGCCTGTTCTTATTTATTCCGATGTAATTTCTGTGTTCTGTCGCCAATGTGAAGATCTAAAGATTACTGTAAACCTACAGTGTCGCAAAATAACTTACTACAGAACTCGTAGAAAACTTTCCAAGCACAGACAGTGTCAAGCGTTACATGCATGGACAGAGAATGGCGTGGTGTCTGTTGTTATTTATTCCGATGCAATTTCTATGTTCTGTCGTCAATGGGAAGGTCTAAGGATTACTGCAAACCTGCAGTGTCCCGACAGAACGTACTACAGATCTCTCAGAAAAGTTTCCAAGCACAGAAAGTGTCAAGCGTTACATGCATGGACAGACGTCGGCGTAGTGCCTGTTGTATTTATTCCGATGGTATTTTTGTGTTCTGCCGTCAATATGAAGGTCAAAAGATTACTGTATACCTGCAGAGTCGCAACAGAACATACTACAGATCTCTTAGAAAAGTTTCCAAATACAGAGAGTGTCAAGCGTTACATGCATAGGACAGAGGTCGGCGTGGTGCCTGATGTATTTATCCCGATGTAATTTCTGTGTTCTGTCGTCAATTTGAAGATCTAAGGATTACTGTAAACGGGCAGTTTCGCAACAGAACATACTAGAGAACTCCTAGAAAAGTTTCCAACTCAGACAGTATGAAGGGTTACATGCATGGACAGAGGTCGGCATGGTGGCTGATGTATTTATTCCCATGAAATTTCTGTGTTCTGTCGTCAATATGAAGGTCTAAGTATTACTGTAAACCTGCAGTGTCGCAACAGGACATACTACAGAACTCCTAGAAAAGTTTCCAATCACAGACAGTGTCAAGCGTTAGATGCATGGACAGGGGTTGGCGTGGTGCCTGTTGTTATTTATTCCGATGCAGTTTCTGTGTTCTGTCGTCAATGTGAAGGTCTAAGGATTACTGTAAACCTGCAGTGTCGCAACAGAATGTACTACAGAATTCCTAGAAAAGTTTCCAACCACAGACAGTGTCAAGCGTTACATGAATGGACAGATGTCGGCGTGGTGCCTGTTGTTATTTATTCCGATGCAATTTTTTGTGTTCTGTCGTCAACGTGAAGGTCAAAGGATTACTGTAAACCTGCAGTGTCGCAACAGAACATATTACAGAACTCCTAGAGACGTTTACAAACACAGACAGTGTCAAGCATTACATGCATTGGACAGAGGTCGGCGTGGTGCCTGATGAATTTATTCCGATGCAAATTCTGTGTTCTGTCGTCAATGAGAAGGTCTTAGGATTTCTACAAAACTGCAGTGTCGCTATAGAACATACTACAGAACTCCTAGAACACTTTCCAAGCACAGACAATGTGAAGCGTTACATGCATGGACAGAGTTCGGCGTGGTGACTGTTGTATTTATTCCGATGCAATTTCTGTGTCCTATCGTCAATGTGAAGGTCTAAGGATTACTGTAAACCTTCAGTGTCGCAACAGAACATACTACAGAACTCCTAGAAAGGTTTCCAAGCACAGACAGTTTCAAGCGTTACATGCATGGACAGAGGTCGGCGTGGTGCCTGTTCTTATTTATTCCGATGTAATTTCTGTGTTCTGTCGCCAATGTGAAGATCTAAAGATTACTGTAAACCTGCAGTGTCGCAAAATAACGTACTACAGAACTCGTAGAAAAGTTTCCAAGCACAGACAGTGTCAAGCGTTACATGAATGGACAGAGGTCCGAGGTGTGACTGTTGTATTTATTCCGATGCTATATCTGTGTTCTGTCGTCAATGTGAAGATCTGAGAGTAACTGTAAACATGTAGTATCGCAACAGAACATACTACAGAACTCCTAGAAAAGTATCCACACACAGACAGTTTCAAGCGTTACATGCATGGACAGAGAATGGCGTGGTGCCTGTTGTTATTTATTCCGAAGCAATTTCTATGTTCTGTCGTCTTGAACGTCTAAGGATTACTGCAAACCTGCAGTGTCCCGACAGAACGTACTACAGATCTCTTAGAAAAGTTTCCAAGCACAGAAATTGTCAAACGTTAATGAATGGACGGAGTTCGGCGTGGTGCCTGTTGTTATTTATTCCGATGCAATTTTTTGTGTTCTGTCGTCAACGTGAAGGTCAAAGGATTACTGTAAACCTGCAGTGTCGCAACACAACATATTACAGAACTACTAGAAAAGTTTCCAAGCACAGACAGTGTGGAGCGTTACATGCATTGACAGAGGTCGGCGTGGTGCCTGTTGTATTTATTCCGATGCAGTTTCTGTGTTCTGTTGTCAGTGTGAAGGTCTAAGGATTCTTGTACACCTGCAGTCTCGCAACAGAACGTACTACAGAACTCTTAGAAAAGTTTCCAAGGACAGACAGTGTGAAGCGTCACATGCATGGACAGAAGTCGGCGTGGTGCCTGTTGTATTTATTCCGATGAAATTTCTGTGTTCTGTCGTCAATTTGTAGGTCTAAGGATTACTGTAAACGGGCAGTTTCGCAACAGAACACACTACCGAACTCCTAGAATAGTTTCCATCTCAGACAGTATGAAGGGTTACATGCATGGACAGAGGTCGGCATGGGGACTGTTGTATTTATTCCGATGGTATTTATTTGTTCTCTCGTCAATGCGAAGGTCTAAGGATTACCTTAACCTGCAGTGTCGCAACAGAACATATTACAGACCTTCTCGAAAAGTTTCCTAGCACAGACCATGTGAAGCGTTACATGCATGGACAGATGTCGGCGGGGTGGCTGTTGTATATATCCCGATGCAATTTATGTGTTCTGCCGTCAGTGTGAAGATCTGAAGATTACTGTAAACATGCATTTTCGCCACAGAACATACTACAGAACTCCTAGAAAAGTTTCCAAGCACAGAAAGTGTCAAGCGTTACATGCATTGACAGACGTCGGCGTGGTGCCTGTTGTATTTATTCCAATGGTATTTTTGTGTTCTGCCGTCAATATGAAGGTCAAAAGATTACTGTATACCTGCAGAGTCGCAACAGAACATACTACAGATCTCTTAGAAAAGTTTCCAAATACAGACAGTGTCAAGCGTTACATGCATAGGACAGAGGTCGGCGTGGTGCCTGATGTATTTATTCCGATGTAATTTCTGTGTTCTGTCGTCAATTTGAAGATCTAAGGATTACTGTAAACGGGCAGTTTCGCAACAGAACATACTAGAGAACTCCTAGAAAAGTTTCCAACTCAGACAGTATGAAGTGTTACATGCATGGACAGAGGACGGCATGGTGGCTGATGTATTTATTCCCATGCAATTTCTGTGTTCTGTCGTCAATGTGAAGGTCTAAGTATTACTGTAAACCTGCAGTGTTGCAACAGGACATACTACAGAACTCCTAGAAAAGTTTTCAAGCACAGACAGTGTCAAGCGTTAGATGCATGGACAGAGGTTGGCGTGGTGCCTGTTGTTATTTATTCCGATGCAGTTTCTGTGTTCTGTCGTCAATGTGAAGGTCTAAGGATTACTGTAAACCTGCAGTGTCGCAACAGAACATACTACAGACGCCCTACAAATTTTTCCAAGCACAGACTGTGTGAAGCGTTACATGCATGGACAGAGAATGGCGTGGTGCCTGTTGTTATTTATTCCTATGCAATTTTTTGTGTTCTGTCGTCAACGTGAAGGTCAAAGGATTAAATTAACCTGCCGTGTCGCAACAGAACATACTACAGAACTCCTAGAAAAGTTTCCAAGCACAGACAGAGTCAAGCGTTACATGCATGGACAGACGTCGGCGTGGTGCCTGTTGTTATATATTCCGATGCAATTTCTGTGTTCTGTCGTTAATGTGAAAGTCTAAGGATTATTTTAAACCTGCAGTGTCGCAACAGAATGTATTACAGAATTCCTAGAAAAGTTTCCAACCACAGACAGTGTCAAGCGTTACATGCATGGACAGACGTCGGCGTGGTGCCTGTTGTTATTTATTCCGATGCAATTTTTTGTGTTCTGTCGTCAACGTGAAGGTCAAAGGATTACTGTAAACCTGCAATGTCGTAACAGAACATATTACAGAACTCCTAGAGACATTTACAAACACAGACAGTGTCAAGCGTTACATGCATTGGACAGAGGTCGGCGTGGTGCCTGATGAATTTATTCCGATGCAATTTTGTGTTCTGCCGTCAATGAGAAGGTCTTAGGATTTCTACAAAACTGCAGTGTCGCAACAGAACATACTACAGAACTCCTAGAACAGTTTCCAAGCACAGACAATGTGAAGCGTTACATGCATGGACAGAGTTCGGCGTGGTGCCTATTGTATTTATTCCGATGCAATTTCTGTGTCCTATCGTCAATGTGAAGGTCTAAGGATTACTGTAAACCTTCAGTGTCGCAACAGAACATACTACAGAACTCCTAGAAAAGCTTACAAACACAGACAGTGTCAACCGTTACATCCATGGACAAAGGTCGACGTGGTGCCTGTTGTATTTATCCTGATGCTATAACTGTGTTCTGTCGTCAATATCAAGATCTAAGGATTACTGTTAACCTGCAGTGTCGCGACAGAACATACTACAGAACTTCTAGAAAAGTTTCCAACTCAGACAGTATGAAGCGTTACATGCATGGACAAAGGTCGGCGTGGTGGCTGTTGTATTTATTCCTATGCAATTTCTGTGTTCTGCCGTCAATGTGAAGGTCTAAGGTTTACAGTAATCCTTCAGTGTCGCAACAGAACATACTACATAACTCCTAGAAAAGTTACCAAGCACAGAACTTGTGAAGCGTTACATGCATGTACAGAGGTCGGCGTGGTGCCTGTTGTATTTATACTATTGCTATAACTGTGTTCTGTCGTCAATATCAAGATATAATTCTTACTGTTAATCTGCAGTGTCGCAACAGAACACACTACAGTACTCCTAGGAATGTTTCCAAACACAGTCAGTGTCAAGCGTTACACGACTGGACATTTGTCGGCGTGGTACCTGTTGTTATTTATTCCGATGCCATTGCTTTGTTCCGTCGTCAATGTGAAGAACTAAGGGTTACTGTAAACATGCAGTGTCGCAACAGAAAATACTACAGAACTCCTAGAAAAGTTTCCAAGCACAGAAAGTGTCAAGCGTTACATGCATGGACAGACGTCGGCGTGGTGCCTGTTGTATTTATTCCAATGGTATTTTTGTGTTCTGCCGTCAATATGAAGGTCAAAAGATTACTGTATACCTGCAGAGTCGCAACAGAACATACTACATAACTCCTAGAAAAGTTACCAAGCACAGAACTTGTGAAGCGTTACATGCATGTACAGAGGTCGGCGTGGTGCCTGTTGTATTTATACTATTGCTATAACTGTGTTCTGTCGTCAATATCAAGATATAATTCTTACTGTTAATCTGCAGTGTCGCAACAGAACATACTACAGAACTCCTAGAAATGTTTCCAAGCACAGACAGTGTCAAGGGCTACATGCATGGATAGAGGTCGGCGTGGTGCCTGTTGTTATTTATTCTGATGCAATTTCTGTGTTCTGTCCTCTATGTGAAGATCTAAGGTTTACTGTAAACCTGCAGCGTCACAACAGAACATACTACAGAACTCCTAGAAAATTTTCAAACCACAGACAGTGTAAAGCGTCACATGCACTGACAGAGGACTGCGTGGTGCCTGTTGTAGTTATTCTGATTCTATTTATGTGTTCTGCTGTCAATGTGGAGATCTAAAGAATACTATAAACATGCAGTGTCGCAACAGAATATCCTACAGTTGTCACAGAAGTGTTTCCAAGCACACACATTGTGAAGTGTTACATGCATGGACATAGGTTGCCGTTCTGCCTGTTGTATTTATTATGATGCAATTTCTGTATTCCATCGTCTATGTGAAGGTCTAAGGATTACTGTAAACCTGCAGTATCGCAACAGAACATACTATAGAACTCCTAGAAAAGTTTCCCACCACAGATAGTGTGAAGTGTTACATGCATGGACAGAGGACTGCGTGGTGCGTGTTGTATTTATTCTGATACTATTTATGTGTTCTGTCGTCAATGTGAAGATCTAAAGGTTACTGCAAAACTGCAGTGTCACAGTAGATCATACTACAGAACTCCTAGAACATTTTCCAACCACTGACAGTGTGTAGCGTTACATGCATGGACAGAGGTCGACGTGGTGTTTCTTGTATTTATTTCGATGAAATTTCTATGTTCTGTCGTCAATGTGAAGACATAAAGATTACTGTAAAACTGCAGTGTCGATACAGAACATAATTAAGTTCTCACAGAAATGTTTCCAAGCAAAGACATTGTGAAATGTTACATGTATGCAATGAGGTTGCCGTGGTGCCTGTTGTATTTATTCCGATGCAATATCTGTGCTCTGTCGTCAATGTGATGGTCTAAGGATTACTGTAGTCTTCAGCGTCGAAACAGAACATACTACAGAACTCCTAGAAACGTTTACAAGCACAGATCTTGTGAAGCGTTACATGCATGGACAGAGATCCTGTGGTGCCTGTTGTATTTATTCCGATGCAATTTCTGTGTTCTGTCGTCAATGTGAAGATATAAAGATTACTGTAAACCTGCAGTGTTGCAACAGAATTTACTAGAGAACTCCTGGTAAAGTTTCCAAACAAAGACAGTGTGAAGCGTTACATGCATGGAGAGAGGTCGGCGTGGGGACTGTTGTATTTATTCCGATGCAACTTCTGTGTTCTGTCGTCAATGTGAAGATATAAACATATCTGTAAACCTGCAGTGTCGAAACAGAACATAGTACAGAACTCCTAGAAAACTTTCCAAGCACCGACAGTCTGAAATGTTACATGCATGGACAGAGGTCGATATGGTGCCTTTTGTATTTATTTCCATGCAATTTCTGTGTTCTGTCGTCAATGTGGAGCTCTAATGATTACTGTAAACCTTCAGTGTCGCAACAGAACACACTACAAAACTCCAAGAAAAGTTTCCAAGCACAGACAGTGTGAAGGGTTATATGCATGGACAGAGGTCGGCGTGGTGCTCTGTTGTATCTATTCGGATGGTATTTTTGTGTTCTGTCGTCAATGTGAAGATCTAAAGATTACTGCAAACCTGCAGTGTCGCAACAGATCATACTACAGAAATCCTAGAAAAGTTTCCAAGTACAAACAGTGTGAAGCGTTACATGCATGGAAAGAGGTCGGAGTGGTGCCTATTGTATTTATTTCGATGCTATTTCTGTGTTCTGTCGTCAATCTCAAATTCTATAGATTACTGTAAACCTGCATTGTCACAACAGAACATACTACAGAACTCATAGAAAAGTTTCCAAACACAGTCATTTTGAGGCGTTACATGCATGGACAGAAGAGGACGTAGTGCCTGTTGTATTTATTCCGATGCAATTTCTGTGATCTGTCGTAATTGTGAAGGTCTAAGGATTACTGTAAACCTGCAGTGTCGCAACAGAACATACTACAGAACCCCTAGAAAAGTTTCCAAGCACAGACAGTGTGAAGGGTTATATGAATGGACAGAGGTCGGCGTGGTGCTCTGTTGTATCTATGCGGATGGAATTTTTGTGTTCTGTCCTCAATGTGATGATATAAAGATTACTGCAAACCTGCAGTGTCGCAACAGAACATACTACAAAACTCCAAGAAAAGTTTCCATGCACAGTCAGTGAGAAGCGTGACATGCATGGACAGAGGTCGGCATAGTGCCCGTTGTATTTATTCCGATGCTATTTCAGTGTTCTGTCGTCAATGTGAAGGTCTAAGGATTACTGTAAACATGCAGTGTCGCAACAGAACATAGTACAGAACACCTAGAAAACTTTCCAAGCACCGACAGTGTGAAGTGTTACATGCATTGACAGAGGTCGATATGGTGCCTTTTGTATTATTTCCATGCAATTACTGTGTTCTTTCGGATATGTGAAGGTCTAAGGATTGCAGTAAACGTTCAGTGTCATAACAGAACATACTAGAGAACTCCTGGAACAGTTTCCAACCACAGACAGTGTCAAGCGTTACATGCATGGACAGAGGTCGGCGTGGTGCTTGTTCTATTTATTCCGATGCAATTTCTGTGTTCTGTCGTCAATGTGAAGATATAAGGATTACTGTAAACCTGCAGTGTCGCAGCAGAACATACTGCAGAACACCTAGAAAAGTTTCCAAGTACAGACAGTGTGAGCGTTACATGCATGGACAGAGGACTGCGTGGTGCCTGTTGTATTTATTCCGATGCTATTTATCTGTTCTGTCGTGAATGCGAAGATCTATAGATTACTGTAAACCTGCAGTGTCGCAACAGATCATCTTACAGAACTCCTAGAAAAGTTTCCAAGAGATACAGTGTAAGCGTTACATGCATGGACAGAGGTCGGCGTGGTGACTGTTGTATTTATTCCGATGCAATTTCTGTGTTCTGTCGTCAATGTGAAATCCTAAGGATTCCTGTAAACCTGCAGTGTCGCAACCGAGCATACTACAGATCTGCCAGATAAGTATCCAAGCACAGACATTGTGAAGCGTAACATGCATGGACAGAGGTCTGCATGGTGCCTGTTGTATTTATTCCGATGCAATTTCTGTGTTCCATCGCCAATGTGAAGGTCTAAGGATTACTGTAGACCTGCAGTGTCGAAAAAGAACATAGTACAGAACTCCTAGACAACTTTCCAAGCACCGACAGTGTGAAATGTTACATGCATGGACAGAGGTCAATATGGTGCATTTTGTATTTATTTCCATGCAATTTCTATGTTCTGTCGGATATGTGAAGGTCTAAGGATTACTGTAAACCTTCAGTGTCGAAACAGAACATACTAGAGAACTCCTAGAAAAGTTTCCAAGCACAGACAGTGTCAAGCGTTACATGCATGGACAGAGGTCGGCGTGGTGCTTGTTCTATTTATTCCGATGCAATTTCTGTGTTCTGTCGTCAATGTGAAGATATAAAGATTACTGCAAACCTGCAGTGTTGCAACAGAACGAACTTCTGTTCTCACTGAAAAGTTTCCAAGCACAGGCATTGTGAAGTGTTACATGCATGGTCAGTGATTGGCGTGGTGCCTGTTGTATTTATTCCGATGTAATTTCTGTGTTCCATCGCCAATGTGAAGATCTAAGGATTACTGTAAACCTGCAGTGTCGAAACAGAACATAGTACAGAACTCCTAGAAAAGTTTCTAAGCACAGACAGTGTGAAGCGTTACATGCATAGACAGAAGTCGGCGTGGTGCCTGTTGTATTTATTTCCATGCTATTTCTGTGTTCTGTCCGATATGTGAAGGTCTAAGGATTACTGTAAACCTTCAGTGTCGAAACAGAACATACTAGATAACTCCTAGAAAAGTTTCCAAGCACAGACAGTGTCAAGCGTTACATGCATGGACAGAGGTCGGCGTGGTTTCTGTTGCATTTATAACGATGCAATTTCTGTGTTCTGTCGTCAATGTGAATTTTTAAAGATTACTGTATACCTTCAGTGTCGCAAACAGAACGTACTACAGAACTCATAGAAAAGTTTCCAATCACAGACATTGTGAATCGTTACATGCATGGACAGAGGTCGGCATAGTGCATGTTGTATTTATTCCGATGCTATTTATCTGTTCTGTCGTCAATGCGAAAATCTATAGATTACTGTAAACCTGCAGTGTTGCAACAGGACATACTACAGAACTCCTAGAAAAGTTTCCAAGAGATACAGTGTAAGCGTTACATGCATGGACAGAGGTCGGCGTGGTGCTGTTGCATTCATTCCGATGCAATTTCTATGTTCTGTCGTGAATGTGAAGATATAAAGATTACTGTAAACCTGCCGTGTCGCAAATGAATTTACTAGAGAACTCCTGGAAAAGTTTGTAATACGTTACATGCATGGACAGAGGTCGGCGTGGTGTCTGTTGTATTCATTCCAATGCAATTTCTATGTTCTGTCGTGAATGTGAAGATATAAAGATTACTGTAAACCTGCCGTGTCGCAACAGAATTTACTAGAGAACTCCTGGAAAAGTTTCCAAACAAAACAGTGTTAAGCGTTACATGCATGGACAGAGGTCGGCGTGGTGTCTGTTGTATTTATTCCGATGCAATTTCTGTGTTCTGACGTCAATGTGAAGATATAAAGATTACTGTGAACCTGCAGTGTCGCAACAGAACATACTAAAGATATCCAAGAAATGTTTCCAAACGCAGACATTGTGATGCGTAACATGCAGGGACAGAGGTCTGCGTGGTGCCTGTTGTATTTAATCCGATTCAATTTCTGTGTTCTGTCGTCAATGCGAAGATCTAAAGGTTACTGTAAACCTGCAGTGTCGCAACAGAACAAACTTCTGTTCTCACTGAAACGTTTCGAAGCACAGACATTGTGATGTGTTACATGCATCACAGTGGTTGCTATGGTGCCTCTTGTATTTATTCCGATGTAAGTTCTGTGTTCCATCGCCAATGTGAGTGTCTAAGGATTACTGTAAACCTGCAGTGTCGAAACAGAACATAGCACAGAACTCCTAGAAAAGTTTCCAAGCACAGACAGTGTGAAGCGTTACATGCATGGACAGAAGTCGTAGTGTTGCCTGTTGTATTTATTTCCAAGCTATTTCTGTGTTCTGTCGTCTATGTGATGGACTAAGGATTACTGTAAACTTGCAGTGTCGCAACGGAACATACTACAGAACTCCAAGAAAAGTTTCCAAGCACAGACAGTGCGAAGCGATACATGCATGGACAGAGGTCAGCGTTGTGCCTGTTGTGTTTATTCCGATGCTATTTCTGCGTTCTGTCGTCAATGTGAAGGTCTAAGGACTACTGTAAACCTGCAGTGTCGCAACAGAACATACTACAGAACCCATTGAAATGTTTCCAAAAAGAGACATTGTGAGGGGTTACATGCATTGACAAATGTCGACGTAGTGCCTGTAGTATTTATTGCGAAGCAATTACTGTGTTCTGACGTTAATGTGAAGGTCTAAGGATTACTGTAAACCTTCAGTGTCGCAAACAGAACATACTACTGACCTCCTACAAAAGTTGTCAAGCACAGACCGTGTGAAACGTTACATGCATGGACGGAAGACGGCGTGGTGCCTGTTGTATTTATTCCGATGCAACTTCTGTGTTCTGTCGTCAATGTGAAGATATAAAGATATCTGTAAACCTGCAGTGTCGAAACAGAACATAGTACAGAACTCCTAGAAAACTTTCCAAGCACCGACAGTGTGAAATGTTACATGCATGGACAGAGGTCGATATGGTGCCTTTTGTATTTATTTCCATGCAATTTCTGTGTTCTGTCGTCAATGTGGAGCTCTAATGATTACTGTAAACCTTCAGTGTCGCAACAGAACACACTACAAAACTCCAAGAAAAGTTTCCAAGCACAGACAGTGTGAAGGGTTGTATGCATGGACAGAGGTCGGCGTGGTGCTCTGTTGTATCTATTCGGATGGTATTTTTGTGTTCTGTCGTCAATGTGAAGATCTAAAGATTACTGCAAACCTGCAGTGTCGCAACAGATCATACTACAGAAATCCTAGAAAAGTTTCCAAGTACAAACAGTGTGAAGCGTTACATGCATGGAAAGAGGTCGGAGTGGTGCCTATTGTATTTATTTCGATGCTATTTCTGTGTTGTGTCGTCAATCTCAAATTCTATAGATTACTGTAAACCTGCATTGTCACAACAGAACATACTACAGAACTCATAGAAAAGTTTCCAAACACAGTCATTTTGAGGCGTTACATGCATGGACAGAAGAGGACGTAGTGCCTGTTGTATTTATTCCGATGCAATTTCTGTGATCTGTCGTAATTGTGAAGGTCTAAGGATTACTGTAAACCTGCAGTGTCGCAACAGAACATACTACAGAACCCCTAGAAAAGTTTCCAAGCACAGACAGTGTGAAGGGTTATATGAATGGACAGAGGTCGGCGTGGTGCTCTGTTGTATCTATGCGGATGGAATTTTTGTGTTCTGTCCTCAATGTGATGATATAAAGATTACTGCAAACCTGCAGTGTCGCAACAGAACATACTACAAAACTCCAAGAAAAGTTTCCATGCACAGTCAGTGAGAAGCGTGACATGCATGGACAGAGGTCGGCATAGTGCCCGTTGTATTTATTCCGATGCTATTTCAGTGTTCTGTCGTCAATGTGAAGGTCTAAGGATTACTGTAAACATGCAGTGTCGCAACAGAACATAGTACAGAACACCTAGAAAACTTTCCAAGCACCGACAGTGTGAAGTGTTACATGCATTGACAGAGGTCGATATGGTGCCTTTTGTATTATTTCCATGCAATTACTGTGTTCTTTCGGATATGTGAAGGTCTAAGGATTGCAGTAAACGTTCAGTGTCATAACAGAACATACTAGAGAACTCCTGGAACAGTTTCCAACCACAGACAGTGTCAAGCGTTACATGCATGGACAGAGGTCGGCGTGGTGCTTGTTCTATTTATTCCGATGCAATTTCTGTGTTCTGTCGTCAATGTGAAGATATAAGGATTACTGTAAACCTGCAGTGTCGCAGCAGATCATACTGCAGAACACCTAGAAAAGTTTCCAAGTACAGACAGTGTGAGCGTTACATGCATGGACAGAGGACTGCGTGGTGCCTGTTGTATTTATTCCGATGCTATTTATCTGTTCTGTCGTGAATGCGAAGATCTATAGATTACTGTAAACCTGCAGTGTCGCAACAGATCATCTTACAGAACTCCTAGAAAAGTTTCCAAGAGATACAGTGTAAGCGTTACATGCATGGACAGAGGTCGGCGTGGTGACTGTTGTATTTATTCCGATGCAATTTCTGTGTTCTGTCGTCAATGTGAAATCCTAAGGATTCCTGTAAACCTGCAGTGTCGCAACCGAGCATACTACAGATCTGCTAGATAAGTATCCAAGCACAGACATTGTGAAGCGTAACATGCATGGACAGAGGTCTGCATGGTGCCTGTTGTATTTATTCCGATGCAATTTCTGTGTTCCATCGCCAATGTGAAGGTCTAAGGATTACTGTAGACCTGCAGTGTCGAAAAAGAACATAGTACAGAACTCCTAGACAACTTTCCAAGCACCGACAGTGTGAAATGTTACATGCATGGACAGAGGTCAATATGGTGCATTTTGTATTTATTTCCATGCAATTTCTATGTTCTGTCGGATATGTGAAGGTCTAAGGATTACTGTAAACCTTCAGTGTCGAAACAGAACATACTAGAGAACTCCTAGAAAAGTTTCCAAGCACAGACAGTGTCAAGCGTTACATGCATGGACAGAGGTCGGCGTGGTGCTTGTTCTATTTATTCCGATGCAATTTCTGTGTTCTGTCGTCAATGTGAAGATATAAAGATTACTGCAAACCTGCAGTGTTGCAACAGAACGAACTTCTGTTCTCACTGAAAAGTTTCCAAGCACAGGCATTGTGAAGTGTTACATGCATGGTCAGTGATTGGCGTGGTGCCTGTTGTATTTATTCCGATGTAATTTCTGTGTTCCATCGCCAATGTGAAGATCTAAGGATTACTGTAAACCTGCAGTGTCGAAACAGAACATAGTACAGAACTCCTAGAAAAGTTTCTAAGCACAGACAGTGTGAAGCGTTACATGCATAGACAGAAGTCGGCGTGGTGCCTGTTGTATTTATTTCCATGCTATTTCTGTGTTCTGTCCGATATGTGAAGGTCTAAGGATTACTGTAAACCTTCAGTGTCGAAACAGAACATACTAGATAACTCCTAGAAAAGTTTCCAAGCACAGACAGTGTCAAGCGTTACATGCATGGACAGAGGTCGGCGTGGTTTCTGTTGCATTTATAACGATGCAATTTCTGTGTTCTGTCGTCAATGTGAATTTTTAAAGATTACTGTATACCTTCAGTGTCGCAAACAGAACGTATTACAGAACTCATAGAAAAGTTTCCAATCACAGACATTGTGAATCGTTACATGCATGGACAGAGGTCGGCATAGTGCATGTTGTATTTATTCCGATGCTATTTATCTGTTCTGTCGTCAATGCGAAAATCTATAGATTACTGTAAACCTGCAGTGTTGCAACAGGACATACTACAGAACTCCTAGAAAAGTTTCCAAGAGATACAGTGTAAGCGTTACATGCATGGACAGAGGTCGGCGTGGTGCTGTTGCATTCATTCCGATGCAATTTCTATGTTCTGTCGTGAATGTGAAGATATAAAGATTACTGTAAACCTGCCGTGTCGCAAATGAATTTACTAGAGAACTCCTGGAAAAGTTTGTAAGCGTTACATGCATGGACAGAGGTCGGCGTGGTGTCTGTTGTATTCATTCCGATGCAATTTCTATGTTCTGTCGTGAATGTGAAGATATAAAGATTACTGTAAACCTGCCGTGTCGCAACAGAATTTACTAGAGAACTCCTGGAAAAGTTTCCAAACAAAACAGTGTTAAGCGTTACATGCATGGACAGAGGTCGGCGTGGTGTCTGTTGTATTTATTCCGATGCAATTTCTGTGTTCTGACGTCAATGTGAAGATATAAAGATTACTGTGAACCTGCAGTGTCGCAACAGAACATACTAAAGATATCCAAGAAATGTTTCCAAACGCAGACATTGTGATGCGTAACATGCAGGGACAGAGGTCTGCGTGGTGCCTGTTGTATTTAATCCGATTCAATTTCTGTGTTCTGTCGTCAATGCGAAGATCTAAAGGTTACTGTAAACCTGCAGTGTCGCAACAGAACAAACTTCTGTTCTCACTGAAACGTTTCGAAGCACAGACATTGTGATGTGTTACATGCATCACAGTGGTTGCTATGGTGCCTCTTGTATTTATTCCGATGTAAGTTCTGTGTTCCATCGCCAATGTGAGTGTCTAAGGATTACTGTAAACCTGCAGTGTCGAAACAGAACATAGCACAGAACTCCTAGAAAAGTTTCCAAGCACAGACAGTGTGAAGCGTTACATGCATGGACAGAAGTCGTAGTGTTGCCTGTTGTATTTATTTCCAAGCTATTTCTGTGTTCTGTCGTCTATGTGATGGACTAAGGATTACTGTAAACTTGCAGTGTCGCAACGGAACATACTACAGAACTCCAAGAAAAGTTTCCAAGCACAGACAGTGCGAAGCGATACATGCATGGACAGAGGTCAGCGTTGTGCCTGTTGTGTTTATTCCGATGCTATTTCTGCGTTCTGTCGTCAATGTGAAGGTCTAAGGACTACTGTAAACCTGCAGTGTCGCAACAGAACATACTACAGAACCCATTGAAATGTTTCCAAAAAGAGACATTGTGAGGGGTTACATGCATTGACAAATGTCGACGTAGTGCCTGTAGTATTTATTGCGAAGCAATTACTGTGTTCTGACGTTAATGTGAAGGTCTAAGGATTACTGTAAACCTTCAGTGTCGCAAACAGAACATACTACTGACCTCCTACAAAAGTTGTCAAGCACAGACCGTGTGAAACGTTACATGCATGGACAGAAGACGGCGTGGTGCCTGTTGTATTTATTCCGATGCAACTTCTGTGTTCTGTCGTCAATGTGAAGATATAAAGATATCTGTAAACCTGCAGTGTCGCAAGAGAACATGCTACAGAACTCCTAGAAAAGTTTCCAAGCACACACCGTGTGAAGCGTTACATGCAAGGACAGAGGTCGGCGTGGTGCCTGTTGTATTTATTTCGATGCTATTTCTGTGTTCTGTCGGCAATGTGAAGATCTATAGATTACTGTAAACGTGCAGTGTCGCAACAGAACAAACTACAGAACTCATAGAAAAGTTTCAAAAACAGACATTTTGGAGCGTTACATGCATGGACAGAGGTCGACGTACTGCCTGTCGTATTTATTCTGATGCAATTTCTGTGTTCTGTCGTCAACGTGATGGTCTAAGGATTACTGTAAACCTGCAGTGTCGCACCAGAACATACTAAAGAACTCCCAGAAAAGTTTCCAAGGACAGACAGTGTCAAGCGTTACTCGCATGGACAGAGGTCGGCGTGGTCCTGTTGTTTTAATTACGATGCTATTTCTGTGTTCTGTCGGCAATGTGAATATCTAAAGATTACTGTAAACCTTCAGTGTCGCAAACAGAACATACTACAGAACTCCTAGAAAAGTTTACAAGCACAGACCGTGTGAAGCGTTACATGCATGGACAGAGGTCGGCGTGGTGCCTGCTGTATTTATTTGGATGCAATTTCTGTGTTCTGTCGTCAATGTGAATGTCTAAGAATTACTGTAAAACAGCAGCGTCACATAAACACGTACTACAGAATTCATAGAAAAGTTTCCAAGCACAGACAGTGTGAAGCGTTACATGAATGGACAGAGGGCGGCGTGGTGCCTGTTGTATTTATTCCGATGCTATTTCTGTGTACTGTCGTCAATGTGAAGGTCTAAGGATTATTGTAAACCTGCAGTTCACAACAGAACATACTACAGAACTCCTAGAAAAGTTTCCAAACACACAGTGCGAAGCGTTACATGCATGGACAGAGGGCGGAGTGGTGCCTGTTCTATTTATTTCCATGCTATTTTTGTGTTCTGTCGTCAATGTGAAGGTCTAAGGATGACTGTAAACCTGCAGTGTCGCAACAGAATATACTACACAACTCCTGGAATAGATTCCAAGCACAGACATTGTGAAGCGTTACATGAAAGGACAGAGGTCGGCGTGGTGCCTGTTGTTTTAATTCCGATGCTATTTCTGTGTTCTGTCATCAATGTGAATATCTAAAGATTACTGTAAACCTTCAGTGTCGCAAATAGAACATACTACAGAACTCCTAGAAAATTTTCCAAGCACAGACATTGTGAAGCATTACATGCATGGTCAGAGGTCGTCGTGGTACCTTTTGTATTAATGCCTATGCTATTTCCGTGTTCTGTCGTCTATGTGAAGGTCTAAGGATTACTGTAAACGTGCAGTGTCGCAACAGAACATACTACAGTTGTCACAGAAAAGTATCCAAGCACAGACACTGTGAGTGTTACATGCATGGACAGAGGTCGACGTGGTGTCTGTTTTATTTATTCCGATGCAATTTCTGTGTTCTGTCGTCAATTAGATGATATAAAGATTACTTTATACTTGCAGTAACGCAACAGAACATACTACAGAACTCCTAGAAAAGTTTCCAAGTACAGATCTTGTGATGCGTTACATGCATGCACAGGAGTCGTCGTGGTGTATGTTGTATTTATTCCGAATCTATTTCGTTGTTCTGTCGTCAATGTGATGATCTAAGGATTACTGTATACCTTGAGTGTCGCAACAGAACATACTACAGAACTCCTAGAAAAGTTTCAAACCACAGACAGTGTGAAGCGTCACATGCATGCAAAGAGGACTGCGTGGTGCCTATTGTATTTATTCCGATGATATTTATGGGTCCTGTCGTCAATGTGAAGATCTAAAGATTACTGAAAATCTGCAGTGTCGCAACAGAATATACTACAGTTCTTACAGAAAAGTTTCCAAGCACAGACATTGTGAAGCGTTACATGCATTGAGAGAGGTCGGCGTGGTGCATGTTGTATTTATTTCGATGCTATTTCTGTCTTCTGTCGTCAATCGGAAGATCTATAGATTACTGTAAACCTGCAGTGTCGCAACAGAATATACTACAGAACTCCTTGAAATGTTTCCAAGAAGAAACAGTGTCAGGCATTACATGCTTGGACAGAGGTCCGCGTGGTGTCTGTTGTATTTATTCCGATGGAATATCTGTGTTCTGTCGTCAATGTGAAGATATAAAGATTACTGTAAACCTGCAGTGTCGCAACAGAACATACTACAGAACTCCTAGAAAAGTTTCCAAGCCCAGATCTTGTGAAGCGTAACATGCATGGACAGGGGTCGTCGTAGTGTATGTTGTATTTATTCCGAATCTATTCCGATGTCCGTTCGTCAATGTGAAGATCTAAGGATTACGGTATACCTGCAGTGTCGCAACAGAACATACTGCAGAACTCCAAGAAAAGTTTCCAAGCACAGACAGTGTGAAGCGTTACATGCATGGACAGAGGTCGGCGTAGTGCCTTTTGTGTTTATCCTGATGCTATTTCTGTGTTGTGTCGTCAAGGAGAGATCTATAGATTACTGCAAACCTGCAGTGTCGCAACAGATCATACTACAGAACTCCTAGAAAATTTTCCGAGCAAAGACAGTGTGAAGCGCTACATGCATGAACAGAGGTCGACGTGGTATCTGTTGTATTTATTCCGATGCAATTTCTGTGTTCTGTCATCAATGTGAAGATTTTAAGATTACTGTTAACCTGCAGTGTCGCAACAGATCATACTACAGAACTCCTAGAAAATTCTCCAATCACAGACATTGTCAAGCGTAACATGCATAAACAGATGTCGACGTGGTGCCTGTTGTATTTATTCCGATGCAATTTCTGTGTTCTGTCGTCAATGTGAAGATCTAAAGATTACTGTAAACCTGCAGTGTCGCAACAGAACATACTACAGAACTCTAAGAAAAGTTTCCAAGCACAGACAGTGTGAAGCGTTGCATGCATGGAGAGAGGTCGGCGTGCTGCCTGTTGTGTTTATTCCGATGCTATTTCTGCGTTCTGTCGTCAATGTGAGATCTTTTGATTACAGTAAACCTGCAGTGTCGCAACAGATCATACTACAGAACTCCTAGAAAGTTTTCCAAGCACAGACATTATCAAGCGTAACATGCATAAACAGACGTCGACGTGGTGCCTGTTGTATTTATTCCGACGAAATTTCTGTGTTCTGTCGTCAATGTGAAGATCTAAAGATTACTGTAAACCTGCAGTGTAGCAACAGATCATACTACAGAACTCCTAGAAAAGTTTCCAAGCACAGACAGTGTGAAGCGGTACATGCATGGAGAGAGGTCGGCGTGGTGCCTGTTGTGTTTATTCCGATGCTATTACTGCGTTCTGTCGTCAATGTGAGATCTTCAGATTACTGGAAACCTGCAGTGTCGCAACAGATCATACTACACAACTCCTAGAAATTTTTCCAAGCACAGACATTGTCAAGCGTAACATGCATAAACAGAGGTCGACGTGCTATCTGTTGTATTTATTCCGGTGCAATCTCTGTGTTCTGTCGTCAATGTGAAGATCTAAAGATTACTGTAAACCTGCAGTGTCGCAACAGATCATACTACAGAACCATTAGAAAATTTTACAAGCACAGACATTGTGAAATGTTTCATGCATGGACAAATGTCGACGAGGTGTCTGTTGTATTTATTACGATGCAATTTCTGTGTTCTGTCGTCAATTAGAAGATATAAAGGTTACTTTAAACTTGCAGTGTCGCAACAGAACATACTACAGAACTCCTAGAAAGGTTTCCAAGCACAGACTGTGTGAAGCGTTACATGCATGGACAGAGGTCGGCGTAGTGCCTTTTGTGTTTATTCCAATCCTATTTCTGCGTTGTGTCGTCAATGAGAGATCTATAGATTACTACAAACCTGCAGTGTCGCAACAGATCATACTACAGAACTCCTAGAAAATTTTCCGAGCAAAGACAGTGTGAAGCGTTACATGCATGTACAGAGGTCGACGTGGTATCTGTTGTATTTATTCCGATGCAATTTCTGTGTTCTGTCATCAATGTGAAGATCTTAAGATTACTGTAAACCTGCAGTGTCGCAACAGATCATACTACAGAGCTCCTAGAAAAATTTCCAAGCACAGACATTGTCAAGCGTAACATGCATAAACAGAGGTCGACGTGGTGCCTGCTGTATTTATTCCGACGCAATTTCTGTGTTCTGTCGTCAATGTGAAGATCAAAAGATTACTGTAAACCTGCAGTGTCGCAACAGATCATACTACAGAACTCCTAGAAAATTTTACAAGCACAGACATTGTGAAGCGTTACATGCATTGACAGAGGTCGACGTGGTGTCTGTTGTATTTATTCCGGTGCAATTTCTGCGTTCTGTCATCAATGTGAAGTTCTAAAGATTACTGTAAACCTGCAGTGTCGCAACATATCATACTACACAACTCCTAGACAATTTTCTAAGCCCAGACAGTGTGAAGCGTTACATGCATGGACAGAGGTTGACATGATGCCTGATGTATTTATTCCCATGCAATTTCCATGTTCTGCTGTCAATGTGAAGGTCTAAGGATTACTGTAAACCTGCAGTGTCGCAACAGAACATACTACAGAATTCCTAGAAATGTTTCCAAGCACAGACATTGAGAAGCGTTACATGCATTGACAGAGGTCAGCGAGATGCCTGTTGTATTTATTCCGATTCAATTTCTGTGTTCTGTCGTCAATGTGAATATCTAAACATTACAATAAACCTGTAGTGTCGCATCAGAACACACTACAGAAGTGGTAGAAAAGTTTCCAAGCACAGACAGTGTAAAGCGTTTCATACATGGACGGAGATCGGCGTGGTGCCTGTTGTATTTATTCCGATGCAATTTATGTGTTCTATCGTCAATGTGAAGATTTAAAGATTACTGTAAACCTGCAGTGTCACAACAGAACCTACTACAGAACATCTAGAAAATTTTCCAATCACCGACAGTGTGAAGCGGTACATGCATGGACTGAAGTCAGCGTGGTGCCTGTAGTATTTATTCCGATGCAATTTCTGTGTTCTGTCGTCAATGTGAAGGTCTAAGGATTACTGTAAACCATCAGTGTCAAAACAGAACATACTACAGAACTCCTAGAAAAATTTCCAAGCACAGACCTTGTGAAGCGTTACATGCATGGTTAGAGGTCGACGTGGTGTCTGTTGTATTAATTCCGATGCAATTTCTGTGTTCTGTCGTCAATGTGAAGATCAAAAGATTACTGTAAACCTGCAGTGTCGCAACAGATCATACTACAGAACTCCTAGAAAATTTTACAAGCACAGACATTGTGAAGCGTTACATGCATTGACAGAGGTCGACGTGGTGTCTGTTGTATTTATTCCGGTGCAATTTCTGCGTTCTGTCGTCAATGTGAAGTTCTAAAGATTACTGTAAACCTGCAGTGTCGCAACATATCATACTACACAACTCCTAGACAATTTTCTAAGCCCAGACAGTGTGAAGCGTTACATGCATGGACAGAGGTTGACATGATGCCTGATGTATTTATTCCCATGCAATTTCCATGTTCTGCTGTCAATGTGAAGGTGTAAGGATTACTGTAAACCTGCAGTGTCGCAACAGAACATACTACAGAATTCCTAGAAATGTTTCCAAGCACAGACATTGAGAAGCGTTACATGCATTGACAGAGGTCAGCGAGATGCCTGTTGTATTTATTCCGATTCAATTTCTGTGTTCTGTCGTCAATGTGAATATCTAAACATTACAATAAACCTGTAGTGTCGCATCAGAACACACTACAGAAGTGGTAGAAAAGTTTCCAAGCACAGACAGTGTAAAGCGTTTCATACATGGACGGAGATCGGCGTTGTGCCTGTTGTATTTATTCCGATGCAATTTATGTGTTCTATCGTCAATGTGAAGATTTAAAGATTACTGTAAACCTGCAGTGTCACAACAGAACCTACTACAGAACATCTAGAAAATTTTCCAATCACCGACAGTGTGAAGCGTTACATGCATGGACAGGGGTCGTCGTGGTGTATGTTGTATTTATTCCGATGATATTTATGGGTTCTGTCGTCAATGTGAAGATCTAAAGATAACTGTAAATCAACAGTGTCGCAACAGAATATACTACAGTTCTCACAGAAAAGTTTCGAAGCACAGACATTGTGAAGCGTTACATGCATGAACAGAGGTCGACGTGGTGTCTGTTGTATTTATTCCGATGGAATTTCTCTGTTCTGTCGTCAATGTGTAGATATAAAGATTACTGTAAACCTGCAGTGTCGCAAAAGAACATACTACAGTACTCCTAGAAAAATTTCTAAGCACAGACAGTGTGAAGCGTTACATACATGGACAGAGGTCGACGTGGTGTCTGTTGTATTTATTCCGATGCTATTTCTGTGTTCTGTCATCAATGTGAAGATCTAAAGATTACTGTAAACCTTCAGTGTCGAGAACTGACCATACTACAGAACTCCTAGAAAAGTTTCCAAGCACAGATCTTGTGAAGAGTTCCATGCATGGACAGAGGTCGGCATGGTGTCTGTTGTATTTATTCCGATGCTATTTCTGTGTTCTGTCGGCAATGTAAAGGTCTAAGGATTACTGTAAACCTGCATTGTCACATCAGGACTTACTAAATATCTCCTAGTTAAGTTTCCATGCGCACAAAGTGTCAGGCAATACATACATGGACAGAGGACGACGTGGTGTCTTTTGTATTTATTCCGATGCTATTTCTGTGTTCTGTCATCAATGTGAAGTTCTAAGGATTACTGTATACCTGCTGTGTCGCAACAGAATGTACTACAGAACTCCACGAAAAGTTTCCAATCACAGAGAGTGTGAAGAGTTACATGAATGGACAGAGGTGGGCGTGGTGCCTGTTGTGTTTATTCCGATGCAATTTCTGTGCATTGTCGTCAATGTGAAGATATGAAGATTACTGTAAACCTTCAGTGTCGAAACAGAATATACTACAGAACTCCTAGAAAAATGTCCAAGCACAGACCTTTTGAAGAGACACATGCATGGTCTGAGGTCGGCGTGGTGCCTGTTGTATTTATTCCGATGCTATTTCTGCGTTCTGTCGTCAATGTGAAGATCTAAAGATTACTGTAAACCTGCAGTGTCGCAACATATCATACTATACAACTCCTAGAATGTATTCTAAGCCCAGACAGTGTGAAGCGTTACATGCATTGACAGAGGTCAGCGAGGTGCCTGTTGTATTTATTCCGATTCAATTTCTGTGTTCTGTCGTCAATGTGAATATCTAAACATTACTCTAAACGTGTAGTGTCGCATCAGAACACACTACAGAAGTAGTAGAAAAGTTTCCAAGCACAGACAGTGTAAAGCGTTTCATCCATTGACGGAGATCGGCGTGGTGCCTGTTGTATTTATTCCGATGAAATTTCTGTATTCTGTCGTCAATGTGAAGATCTTAGGATTATTGTAAACCTGCAGTAACGCTACAGACACACTACATAACTCCTAGAAAAGTTTTTAAGCACAGACAGTGTCAAGCGTTACATGCATGGACAGTGGTCCGCATGGTGCGTGTTGTATTTATTTCGATGCTATTTCTGGGTTCTGTCGTCAATGTGAAGATCTAACGATTATTGTAAACCTGCAGTAACGCTACAGACACACTACAGAACTCCTAGAAAAGTTTTTATGCACAGACAGTGTCAAGCGTTACATGCATGGAGAGTGGTCGTCGTGGTGCCAATTGTATTTATTCCGATGCTATTTCTGGGTTCTGTCGTCAATGTGAAGATCTAAAGATTACTGTTAACCTGCAGTGTCGCTATAGAACATGCTACAGAACTCCTAGAAATGTTTGTAAGCACAGACATTGTGAAGCGTTACATGCATGGACAGAGGTCGGCGTGGTGCCTGTTGTATTTATCCCGATGCTATTTCTGTGTGCCGTCGTCAATGTGAAGATTTAAAGATTACTGTAAACAAGCAGTGTCGCAACAGAACATACTACAGAAGTGATAGAAGAGATTCCAAGCACAGACAGTGTAAAGCGTTACATGCATGGACGGAGGTTGGCGTGGTGCCCGTTGTATTTATTCCGATGCAATTTCTGTGTTCTGTCGTCAATGTGAAGATCTAAGGATTATTGTAAACCTGCAGTAACGCTACAGACACACTACAGAACTCCTAGAAAAGTTTTTATGCACAGACAATGTCAAGCGTTACATGCATTGACAGAGGTCGACGTGGTGTCTGTTGTATTTATTCCGATGGAATATCTGTGTTCTCTCCTCAATGTGAAGATCTGAAGATTACTGTAAACCTGCAGTGTCGCAACAGAACATACTGCAGATCTTCAAGAAAGGTTTCCAAGCACAGACAGTGTGAAGCGTTACATGCATGGACAGAGGTCGGCGTAGTGCCTTTTGTGTTTATTCCGATGCTATTTCTGCGTTGTGTCGTCAATGAGAGATCTATAGATTACTGCAAACCTGCAGTATCGCAAAAGATCATACTACAGAACTCCCAGAAAATTTTACAAGCACAGACATGCATGTTACATGCATGGACAGAGGTCCACGTGGTGTCTGTTGTATTTATTCCGATTTAATTTCTGTGTTCTGTCGTCAATGTGTACATATCAAGATTACTGTAAACCTGCAGTGTCGCAACAGAACATACTACAGTACTCCTAGAAAAGTTTCTAAGCACAGACAGTGTGAAGCGTTACATGCATGGACAGAGGTCAGCGTGGTGCCTGTTGTATTTATTCCGATGCCATTTCTGTGTTCTGTCATCAATGTGAAGATCTAAAGATTACTGTAAACCTTCAATGTCGAGAACTGACCATACTACAGAACTCCTAGAAAAGTTTCCAAGCACAGACCTTGTGAAGCGTTCCATGCATCGGCAGAGGTCGGCATGGTGTCTGTTGTATTTATTCCGATGCTATTTCTGTGTTCTGTCGGCAATATGAAGGTCTAAGGATTACTGTAAACCTGCATTGTCGCATCAGAACTTACTAAATATCTCCTAGTTAAGTTTCCATGCGCAGAAAGTGTCAGGCAATACATTCATGGACAGAGATCGGCGTGTTGCCTGTTGTATTCATTCCAATGCTATTTCTGTGTTCTGCCGTCAATGTCAAGATCTAAAGAATACTGTAAACCTGCAGTGTCGCAACAGAATATACTTCATTTCTCACAGAAAAGTTTCCAATCACAGAGAGTGTGAAGAGTTACATGAATGGGCAGAGGTCGGCGTGGTGCCTGTTGTGTTTATTCCGATGCAATTTCTGTGTTCTGTCGGCAATGTGAAGGTCTAAGGATTACTGTAAACCTTCAGTGTCGAAACAGAACATACTACAGAACTCCTAGAAAAGTTTCCAAGCACAGACAGTATGAGCGTTACTTGCATGGACTGAGGTCGGAGTGGTGCCTGTTGTATCTATTCCAATGCAATTGCTGTGTTCTGTCGTCAATGTGAAGTTCTGAGGATTACTGTAAATATGCAGTGTCGCAACAGAACATACTACTGAACTCCTAGAAAAATTTCCAACCACAGACAGTGTGAAACGTTACATTCATGGTCAGAGGTCGGCGTGGTGCCTGATGTACACTCCTGGATATGGAAAGAAGAACACATTGACACCGGTGTGTCAGATCCACCATAGTTGCTCCGGACACTGCGAGAGGGCTGTACAAGCAATGATCATACACACGGCACAGCGGACACACCAGGAACCGTGGTGTTGTCCGTCGAATGGCGCTAGCTGCGCAGCATTTGTGCACCGCCGCCGTCACTGTCAGCCAGTTTGCCGTGGCATACGGAGCTCCATCACAGTCTTTAAACCTGGTAGCATGCCGCGACAGCGTGGACGTAAACCGTATGTGCAGTTGATGGACTTTGAGGGAGGGCGTATAGTGGGCATGCGGGACGCCGGGTGGACGTACCGCCGAATTGCTCAACACGTGGGGCGTGAGGTCTCCACAGTACATCGATGTTGTCGCCAGTGGTCGGCGGAAGGTGCACGTGCCCGTCGACCTGGAACCGGACCGCAGCGACGCACGGATGCACGCCAAGACCGTAGGATCCTACGCAGTGCTGTAGGGGACCGCACCGCCACTTCCCAGCAAATTGGGGACACTGTTGCTCCTGGGGTATCGGCGAGGACTATTCGCAGCCGTCTCCATGAAGCTGGGCTACGGTCCCGCACACCGTTAGACCGTCTTCCGCTCACGCCCCAACATCGTGCAGCCCGCCTCCAGTGGTGTCGCGACAAGCGTGAATGGAGGGACGAATGGAGACGTGTCGTCTTCAGCGATGAGAGTCGCTTCTGCCTTGGTGCCAATGATGGTCATATGCGTGTTTGGCGCTGTGCAGGTGAGCGCCACAATCAGGACTGCATACGACCGAGGCACATAGGGCCAACACCCAGCATTATGGTGTGGTCAATAAAGTTTCCCCTTCCTGGGACAATGAATTCGCGGTGTTCTTATTTCAATTTCCAGGAGTGTATTTATTCCGATGCAATTTCTGTGTTCTGTCCACAACGTGAAGGTCTAAGGATTGCTGTAAACCTTCAGTGTCGAAACAGAACATACTAGAGAACTCCTAGAAAAGTTTCCAAGTACAGTCAGTGTCAAGCGTTACATGGATGCTTAGAGGTCGGCGTGGTGCCTGTTCTATTTATTCCGATGCAATTTATGTGTTCTATCGTCAATATAAAGATCTATAGATTACTGTAAACCTGCAGTGTCACAACAGAACATACTACAGACCTTCTAGAAAAGTTTCCAAGCACAGACAGTGTGAGGCGTTACATGCATAGACAGAGGTCGGCATGGTGAGTGTTGTATTAATTCCGATGCTATTTCTGTGTTCTGTCGTCAATGTGAACATCTAAAGATTACTGTAAACCGGCAGTGTCGCAACAAATCATACTATAGAACTCCTAGAGACTTTTCTAAGCACAGACAGTGTGAAGTGTTACATGCATGGACAGAGGTCGACGTGATGTCTGTTGTATTTATTCCGATGCAATTTCTGTGTTCTGTCGTCAATGTGAAGATATAAAGATTACTGTAAACAAGCAGTGTCGCAACAGAACATGCTACAGAACTCCTAGAAAAGTTTCCAATCCCAGACAGTGTGAAGCGTTACATGCATGGACTGATGTCAGCGTGGTGCCTGTTGTATTTATTTCGATGCTATTTCTGTGTTCTGTCGTCAATGTGAAGATCTAAGGATTACTGTAAACCAGCAGTGTCGCAACAGAACATACTACAGAACTCATAAAAACGTTTCCAAGCATAGACAGTGTGAAGCGTTACATGCATGGATAGAGGTCGGCTTGGTGCCTGTTGTATTTATTCCGATGCAATTTCTGTGTTCTGTCGTCAATGTGAAGGTCTAAGGATTGCTGTAAACCTGCAGTGTCGCAACAGAACCTAATACAGTACTCATAGAAAAGATTCCAAGCACGGACATTGTGAAGCGTTACATGCATCGACAGAGGTCGGCGTGGTGCCTGTTGTGTTCATTCCGATTCAATTTCTGAGTTCTGTCGTCGATGTGAAGATATAAAGATTACTGTAAACCTGCAGTGTCGCAACAGAACATACTACAGAATTCCAAGAAATGTTTCCAAGCACAGACATTGAGAAGCGTTACATGCATGGACAGAGGTCGAAGTGGTGCCTGTTGTATTTATTCCGATTCTATTTCTGTCTTCTGTCGTCAATGTGAAGCTGTAAAGATAACTGTAAACCTGCAGTGTCGCAACAGAACACACTACAAAACTGATAGAAAAGTTTCCAATCACAGACGGTGTGAAGAGTTAAATGCATATACAGATCGGCGTGATGCCAGTTGTATTTATTCCTTTGCAATTTCTGTGTTCTATGGTCAGTGTGAAGGTCTAAGGATTACTGTAAACCTGCAGTGTCGCAACAGAACATAATAGAGAACTCCTAGAAACGTTTCCAAGCACAGACAGTGTGAAGCGTTACATGCATGGACAGATGTAGGCGTGGTGCCTGTTGTATTTATTCCGATGGAATTTCTGTGTTTCATCTCAATGTGAAGGTCGAAGGATTACTGTAAACCAGTAGTGGCTCATCGGAACATGCTACTGAACTCCTAGGAAGGTTTCCAAGCACAGACAGTGTGAAGCGTTACATGAATGGGCAGAGGTCGGCATGGTGCCTGTTGTATTTATTCCGATGCCACATCTATGTCTTGTCGTCAATGTGGAGGTCGAAGGATTACTCTAATCCTGCAGTGGCGCATCGGAACATACAACAGGCACCACGCCGACCTATGTCCATTCATGTAACGCTTCACAATGTCTGTGGTTCAAAACTTTTCTAGGAGTTCAGTAGTTTGTTGCGATGTGCCACTGCAGGTTTACAGTAATCCTTAGACCTTCACATTGACGATTGAACACAGAAATTGCATCGGAATGAATACAATAGGCACCACGCCGACCTATGTCCATTCATGTAACGTTTCACGCTGTCAGTGCTTGGAAACTTTTCTAGGAGTTCTGTAGTATGTTCTGATGCGCCACTGCACGTTCACAATTATCCTTAGACCTTCACATTAACGATGGAACTCAGGAATTACATCGGAATAAACGCAACATGCACTATACCCATTTCTGTCAAGGGAGGTAACGCTTCAAATGGTCTGGGCTTGGATCCTTTCCTGGTGGTCCTGCCGTAGTTTAGGATGAGCCACTAAAGGTTTTCTGTTACACTTGGGTATTCACTTTGACGATGAAACTTATATATTGCATCGTATTAAAAACAACAGGCACCATGCGGCCTTCAGTCCAGGCGAATAACGCTTCAAATGGTCGGTGTATGGAAACCTTCTTAGTATTTCAGTAGTATGTTCCGGTGCACCACTGCAGGTTTACAGTAATCCTTAGACCTTCATATTGACGACGGACCACAGAAATCACATCGCAATAAATACAACAGGCACCATGCCAACTTAAGTGCAGGCGATAAACGCTTCAAATGGTCAGTGCATAGAAACTTTCCTAGTAGATCGGTAGTTTGATCCGTTGGGCCACTGCAGGTTTAAAGTAATAGTTAGACCTTCACATTGACGACGGAAGAAAGAAATTGCATCGGAATAAGTACAACAGTCACCATACTGACTTCTGTCAAGGGGGGTAAAGCTTCAAAATGTCTGTGCTTGGAACCTTTCCTAGGAGCCATGTAGTAGTTTTCAATGAGTAACTAAACGTTAACTGTAAGATGTGGATATTCACGTTGACAATGAAACTTAGAAATTGCATCGCATTGAAATCAACAGGCACCATGCCGACTTCAGTACAGGCGAATAACGCTTCAAATGGTAAGTGTATGGAAACATTCCTAGTACTTCAGTAGTATGTTCCCACGGGCCACTGCAGGTTTACAGTAATCCTTAGTCCTTCAAATTGACGACGGAACCCAGAAACTACATCGCAATAAATACAACAGGCACCATGCCAAATTCAGTCCTGGCGAATAACGCTTCAAATGGTCAGTGCATCGAAACTTTTCTAGTAGTTCAGTAGTGTGTTCCGATGCGCCACTGCAGGTTTACACTAATTCGTAGACCTTCACATTGATGACGGAACACAGAAATTGCATCGGAATAAGTACATCAGGCACGGCGCTGACCTCTGTCCATGCATGTAACGCTTGACACTGTCTGTGCTTGGAAACGTGCCTAGGAGTTCAGTAGTATGTTCCGATGCGCCACTGCAGGTTTACAGTAATCCTTACACCTTCACACAGAAATTGCATCGGAATAAATAGAAAAGGCACCATGCCGATTTCTGTCCATGCATGTAACGCTTCAGACTGTCTGTGCTTGCAAACTTTGATAGGAGATCAGTAGTATGTTCCAATGAGCCACTGCAGGTTTACAGTAATCTTTAGACCTTCACATTAACGACAAAACAAAAGTATGAGCTTGGAAACTTCCTTATTAGTTCCATAGTATTTTTCGGTGCGCCACTGGAGGTTTACAGTAATCCTTTAAACTTTACATTGACGACGGAACACAAAAATTGCATCGGAATAAGTACAACAAGCACCACGCTGACCTCTGTCCATGCATGTAACGCTTGAGTCTGCCTGAGCTTGGAAACGTTCCTAGGAGTTTAGTAGTATCTTTCGGTGCGCCACTGCAGGTTTACAGTAATACTTAGACCCTCACATTGACGACGAAACACAGAAAGTGCAACGCAATAAATACAACAATCACCATGCCGACCTCGGTACATGCATGTAACGCTTCAGACTGTCTGTGCTTGAATACTTTCCTAGGAGTTCTGTAGTATGTTTCGATGCAGCACTGGAGGTTTACAGTAATCTTTAGGACTTCACATTGACGACAGCACACTGAACTTGCATCGGAATAAGTACAATAGGCACCACGCTGACCTCTGTCCTTGCATGTAACGCTTGACACTGTCAGTGCTTGGAAACGTTCCGAGGAGTTCAGTAGTATGTTCCGATGCGCCTCTGCAGGTTTACAGTAATCCTTAGACCTCCACATTGACGACGGAACACAGAAATTGCATCTGAATAAGTAAAACTGGCACAACGCTGACCTATGTCCATGGATGTAACGCTTGACACTGTCTGTGCTTGGAAACGTTCCTAGGAGTTGAGTAGTATGTTCTGATGCCCCACTGCAGGTTTACAGTAATCCTTAGACCGTCACATTGAAAACAGAACACAACAATTGCATCGGAATAAATACAACAGCCACCATACCGACCACTGTCGATGCATGTAACGCTTCAGAATGTCTGTGCTTGGAAACATTCCTAGGAGTTCCATAGTATGTCTCGATGCGCCACTGGAGGTTTACAGTAATCCTTAGACCTACACACTGACGACGGAACACAGAAATTGCATCGGAATAAATACAACAGTCACCATGGCGACCTCTGTCCATGCATGTAACGCTTGACACTGTCTGTGCTTGGAAACGTTCCTGCGAGATCAGTTGTATGTTCCGATGCGCCAATGCAGGTTTACAGTAATCCTTAGACCTTCATATTGACGACAAAACACAGAAATTGCATTGGAATAAGTACAACAGTAACGATGCCGTCCTGTGTCCATGCATGTAACGCTTCAGATTGTCTGTGTTTGGAAACTTTCCTAGGCGTTCCATAGTATGTCTCGATGCGCCACTGGAGCTTTACAGTAATCCTTAGAACTTCACATTGACGACGGAACACAGAAATTGCATCGGAGTAAGTGCAACAGGCACCACGCTGACCTCTGTCCACGCATGTTGCGCTTCACACTGTCTGTGCTTTTAAACGTCCTTAGGAGTTCAGTAGTAAGTTCCAAAGCGGCACTGCAGGTTTACAGTAATCCTTAGACCTTCACATTGGCAACGGAACACAGAAATTGCTTCGGAATAAGTACAACAGTCTCCATTCCGACCTCTGTACATGAGTGTACCGCTTCAGACTGCCTGTGCTTGTAAACTTTCCTAGGAGTTCTGTAGTATGTTTCGATCCGCAACTGGAGGTTAACATTAATCCTTAGACCTTCACATTGGCAATGGATCACAGAAATTGCATTGGAATAAATACAACAGGCACCACGCTGACCTATGTCTATGCATGTAACGCTTGACGCTGTCTGTGCTTGGAAACGTTCCTAGGAGTTCAGTAGTATGCTTCGATGGGCTTCTGCAGGTTTATAGTAATCCTTAGACCTCCCCATTGACGATAGAACACAGAAATTTAATCGGAATATGTACAACAGGCACCACGCTGACTTCTGTCCATGCATGTAACGTTTGACACTGTCTGTGCTTGGAAACGTTCCTAGGAATTCAGTAGTATGTTTCGATGCGCCACTGCAGGTTTACACTAATTCTTAGACCTTCACATTGATGACGGAACACAGAAATTGCATCAAAATAAACACAACAGTCACAATGCAGACCTCTGTTTATGCATATAACGCTTCAGACTGTCTGTTATTGGATACTTTCCTAGGAGTTCAGTAGCATTTTCTCATGCGCCACTGCAGGTTTACAGTAATTTTTAGACATTCACCTTGACGATGGAACCCAGAAATTACATCGGAATAAATACAACAGCCACCATGCCCACCTCTGTAAATGCATGTAACGCTTCAGTCTGTCTGTACTTGGAAACTTTCCTAGGATTTCCGTAGTATTTTTCAATGTGCCAATGCAGGTTTACAGTAATCCTTAGAACTTCACATAGACGACGGAACACAGAACTAGCATCGGTATAAGTACAACAGGTGCCTTGCTGACCTCTGTCCATGCATGTAACGCTTCACACTGTCTGTACTTTGAAACGTACTTAGGAGTTCAGTAGTATGTTCCAAAGCGGCACTGCAGGTTAACAGTAAACCTTAGACGTTCACATTGGCAGCGGAACACAGAAATTGCATCGGAATAAGTACAACAGTCTCCAAGACGACCTCTGTACATTAGTGTAACCCTTCAGACTGTCTGTGCTTGTAAACTTTCCTAGGAGTTCTGTAGTACGTTCCGAGGCGCCACTGGAGGTTTGCAGTAATCCTTAGAACTTCACTTTGACGACGGAAAACAGAAATTGCATCGGAATAAGTACAGCATTCACCACGCTGTCCTGTGTCCATGCATGTAACGCTTCGCACTGTCTGTGCTCTCAAACGTTCCTAGAAGTTCAGTAGTATATTCCGATGCGCCACTGCTGGTTTACAGTAACCCCTAGATCTTCACATTGAGGACGGAACACAGAAATTGCATTGGAATAAATACAACAGGCACCACGCTGACCTCTGTCCATTCATGTAACGCTTGACTCTGTCTGTGCTTGGAAAAGTTCCTAGGAGTTCCATACTATGTCTCGATGCGCCACTGGAGCTTTACAGTAATCCTTAGAACTTCACATTGACGACGGAACACAGAAATTGCATCGGAGTAAGTACAACAGGTACCACGCTGACCTCTGTCCATGCAACGCTTCACACTGCCTGTGCTTGGATACGTTTCTAGGAGTTTAGTTGTATGTTCTGATGCGCCACTGCAAGTTTACAGTAATCCTTAGACCTTGACTTTGTCGACGGAACACAGAAATATCATCGGAATAAGTACAATAGTCACTCACCATGCCGACCTCTGTCCATGCAAGTAACGCGTCACACTGTCTGTGCTTGGAAAGTTTCCTAGGACTTCCGTAGTATGTTTCGATGCGCCATTTGAGGTTTACAGTTGTCCTTAGGACTTCACACTGACGGCAGTACACAGAAATTGCATCGGAATAAGTTCAACAGTCACGATGCCGTCCTGTGTCCATGGATGTAACGCTTCAGACTGTCTTTGCTTGGAAACTTTCCTAGGAGCTCCGTACCATGTTTCGATGCGCCACTGGAGATTTACAGTAATCCTTAGAACTTCACATTGACGACAGTACACAGAAATGGCATCGGAATAAGTACAACAGGTACCACACTGACCTCTGTCCATGCATGTAACGCTTGACACTGTCTGTGCTTAGAAACCTTCTTAGGACTTCAGTAGTATGTTCTGATGTGCCACTGCAGGTCTCCAGTAATCCTTAAACCTTCACATTGACGACGGAACACAGAAAATGCATCGGAATAAATACAACAGGCACCACGTCGACCTCTGTCCATGCATATAACACTTCACACTGTCTGTCCTTGGAAACATACCTAGGAGTTTAGTAGTATGTTCCGATGCGCCACTGCAGGTTTTCAGTTATCCTTGGACCTCCATTGAATACGGAACACAGAAACTGTATCGGAATAAATACAACAGGCACCACGCCGACCTTTGCCACTGCATGTTACGTTTCACACTGTCTGTGATTGTAAACTTTCCTAGGAGTTCAGTAGTATGATTTGATGCGCCACTGCAGGTTTACAGTAATCCTTAGACCTTCATGTTGACTACGAAACCTCTGTCCATGGATGTAACGTTTCACACTGACTATGCTTGGAAACTTTCCTAAGACTTCAGTAGTATATTCCAAAGCGTCACTGCAGGTTTATAATAATCTTTTGAGCTTCAGATTGACGAAGGGAAACAGAAATTGCATCGAAATAAATACAACAGGCACCACGCCGACCTCTATCCATGCATGTTACGTTTCACACTGTCTGTGATTGTAAACTTTCCATGGAGTTCAGTAGTATGTTCCGATGCGCCACTGCAGGCCTACAGTAATCCTTTCACTTTCACATTGACGACAGAACACAAAAACTGCATCAGAATAAATACAACAGGCACCATGCCGACTTCTGTCAAGGGGGTAACGCTTGAAAAGATCTGTGCTTGGAACATTTCCTGTGAGTCCTGTAGTAATTTCCGATGAGGCACTAAATGTTTACTGTAACACTCGGATATTCACATTGACGATGAAACACAGAAATTGCATCGTACTGAATACAATAGTCACCATGGCGACTCCAGTCCAGGCCAATAAAGCTTCAAATGGTCTGTGCTTGGAAACTTTCCTAGGAGTTCAGTTGTATGTTCCGATGAGCCACTGCATGTTTACAATAATTCTTTGACCTTCACATTGACGATGGAAGACAGAAACAGCATCGAAATAAATGCAACAGCTAACACGCCCATCTCTGTCCATGCATGTAACACTTCACACTGTCTGTGCTTGTAAACTTTCCTATCAGTTCAGTAGTATGTTCCAATGCGCCACTGCAGGTTTCCAGTTATCCTTAGACCTTCACTTTGACGGCGGAACACTGAAATTGCATCGGAACGAATACAACAGGCATCACACATACCTCTGCCCATGCATGTACCGCTTCACACTATCTGCGCTTGGAAACTTTCCTAGGAGTCCAATAGTATGTTCCGATGCACCACTGCAGGTTTACAGTAATCCTTAAACCTTCATATTGACGACAGAACACTGAAATTGCATCGGAATAAATACAGTAGGCACAACGCCGACCTCTGTCCATGCATGTAACGCTTCACACTGTCTGTGCTTGGAAACTTCTCTATGAGTTCTGTAGTATGTTCTGATGCACCATTGCAGGTTTTAAGTAATCCTTTGACCTTGACATTGACGATGGAACAAAGATATTGCATCGGAATAAATACAACAGGCACCACGCCGTTCTCTGTCCATGCATGTAACGCTTCACACTGTCTGTGCTTGGAAACCTTCCTAGGAGTTCAGTAGTAGGTTCCAATGGGCCACTGCAGGTTTACAGTAATCCTTAGACCTTCAAATTGATAACGGAAGCCAGAAACTGCATCGGAATAAATACAACAGGCACCACGCCGACCTCTGTCCTTCCATGTAAGACTTCACGTTGTATGTGCTTGGAAACTTTCCTAGGAGTTCAGTAGTATGTTCTGATGCGCCACTGCAGGTTTATAGTAGTCTTTTGACCTTTACATTGATAACGGAATACAGAAATTGCATCGGAATAACTACAAAAGGCATCACGTCGACCTCTGTCCATGCATGTAACGCTTCACTCTGTCTGTGTTTGGAAACCTTCCCAAGACTTCAGTAGTATGTTCCGATGCGCCACTGGAGGCTTACAGTAAACCTTTGACCTTCACATTGACGACACAACAGAGAAATTACATCGGAATAAACACAACAGGCACGACGCCGACCTCTGTCCATGCATGTAACGCTTCACACTGTCTGTGCTTGGAAACTTTCCTAGGAGTTCAGTAGTATGTTACGATGCGCCACTGCAGGTTTACAGTAATACTTAGACCTTCACATTGACGACCAATCACAGAAATTGCACTGGAATAAATGCAACAGGCACCACGCCGACCTCTGTCCATGCATGTAACGTTTCACACTTTCTCTGTTTGGAAACGTCTTCGGATTTCAGTAGTATGTTCCAATGCGCCACTGGAAGTTTACAGTAATCCTTAGACCTTCACATTGACGACGGAACACAGAAGCTGCATCGGAATAAATAGAACAGGTACCACACCGACCTCCGTCCATGCCTGTAACGCTTCACACTGTCTGTGGTTGGAAACTTTCCTCGGAGTTCAGTAGTATGTCCAGATGCGCCATTGCAGGTTTACATTAATTTTTAGACCTTCACATTGACGACCAATCACAGAAATTGCAGTGGAATAAATACAACAGGCACCACGCCGACCTCTGTCCATAGATGTAACGTTTCACACTGACTATGCTTGGAAACGTTTCTATGACTTCAGTAGTCTGTCAGTAGTGGTTTATCTTGTAGTGAAGTCGAAGTAGATACTCCGTGCGAATTGGTATGGGTGGAGGTTGTACTTAACAGCCGAATTACGTTAATATTTGGCTCCTTCTACCGACCCCCAGACTCCGATGATACAGTTGCGGAACAGTTCAGAGTAAGTTTGAGTCTCGTAACAAATAAATACCCCACTCATACGGTTATAGTTGGTGGGGACTTCAACGTACCCTCGGTATGTTGGCAAAAATACTTGTTCAAAACCGGTGGTTGGCAGAAAACGTCTTCCGAGATTGTCCTAAATGCTTTCTCCGAAAATTATTTCGAGCAGTTAGTCCACGAACCCACGCGAATTGTAAATGGTTGCGAAAACACACTTGACCTCTTAGCCACAAACAATCCAGAGCTGATACAGAGCATCATGACTGATACAGGGATTAGTGATCACAAGGTCGTTGTAGCTAGGCTCAATACCATTTCTTCCAAATACATCAGAAACAAACGCAAAATAATTTTATTTAAAAAAGCGGTTAAAGTGTCACTAGAAGCCTTCCTAAAAGACAATTTCCATTCCTTCCGAACTGACTATGCAAATGTAGACGAGATGTGGCTCAAATTCAAAGATATAGTAGCAACAGCAATTGAGAAATTCATACCTCATAAATTGGTAAGAGATGGAACGGATCCCCCGTGGTACACCAAAAAGGTCCGAACGCTGTTGCAGAGGCAACGGAAAAAGCATGCGAAGTTCAGAAGAACGCGAAATCCCGATGATGGGCTAAAATTTACAGACGCGCGAAATTTGGCACGTGCTTCGATGCGAGATGCCTTTAATAGGTTCCACAACGAAACATTGTCTCGAAATTTGGTAGAAAATCCGAAGAAATTCTGGTCGTATGTAAAGTACACAAGCGGCAAGACGCAGTCAATACCTTCGCTGCGCAGTGCCGATGGTACTGTTATCGACGACTGTGCCGCTAAAGCGGAGTTATTGAACGCAGTTTTCCGAAATTCCTTCACCAGGGAAGACGAATGGAATATTCCAGAATTTGAAACACGAACATCTGCTAGCATGAGTTTCTTAGAAGTAGATACCTTAGGGGTTGCGAAGCAACTCAAATCGCTTGACACAGGCAAGTCTTCAGGTCCAGATTGTATAATGATTAGGTTCCTTTCAGATTACGCTGATACTATAGCTCCCTACTTAGCACTCATATACAACCGCTCGCTCACCGATAGATCTGTACCTACAGATTGGAAAATTGCGCAGGTCGCACCAGTGTTCAAGAAGGGTAGTAGGAGTAATCCATTTAACTACAGACCTATATCATTGACGTCGGGTTGCAGTAGGGTTTTGGAGCATATACTGTATTCAAACATTATGAATCACCTTGAAGGGAACGATCTACTGACACGTAATCAGCATGGCTTCAGAAAACATCGCTCTTGTGCAACGCAGCTAGCTCTTTATTCGCACAAAGTAATGGCCGCTATCGACAGGGGATCTCAAGTTGATTCCGTATTTCTAGATTTCCGGAAAGCTTTTGACACCGTTCCTCACAAGCGACTTCTAATCAAGCTGCGGAGCTATGGGGTATCGTCTCAGTTGTGCGACTGGATTCGTGATTTCCTGTCAGGAAGGTCACAGTTCGTAGTAATAGACGGCAAATCATCGAGTAAAACTGAAGTGATATCAGGTGTTCCCCAGGGAAGCGTCCTGGGCCCTCTGCTGTTCCTGATCTATATAAATGACCTGGGTGACAATCTGAGCAGTTCTCTTAAATTGTTCGCAGATGATGCTGTAATTTACCGTCTAGTAAGGTCATCCGAAGACCAGTATCAGTTGCAAAGCGATTTAGAAAAGATGGCTGTATGGTGAGTCAGGTGGCAGTCGACGCTAAATAACGAAAAGTGAGAGATGATCCACATGAGTTCCAAAAGAAATCCGTTGGAATTCGATTACTCGATAAATAGTACAATTCTCAAGGCTGTCAATTCAACTAAGTACCTGGGTGTTAAAATTACGAACAACTTCAGTTGGAAGGACCACATAGATAATATTGTCGGGAAGGCGAGCCAAAGGTTGCGTTTCATTGGCAGGACACTTAGAAGATGCAACAAGTCCACTAAAGAGACAGCTTACACTACACTCGTTCTTCCTCTGTTAGAATAATGCTGCGCGGTGTGGGATCCTTACCAGGTGGGATTGATGGAGGACATCGAAAGGGTGCAAAAAGGGCAGCTCGTTTTGTATTATCACGTTATAGGGGAGAGAGTGTGGCAGATATGATACACGAGTTGGGATAGAAGTCATTACAGCATAGACGTTTTTCGTCGCGGCGAGACCTTTTTACGAAATTTCAGTCACCAACTTTCTCTTCCGAATGCGAAAATACTTTGTTGGGCCCATCCTACATAGGTAGGAAAGATCATCAAAATAAAATACGAGAAATCAGAGCTCGAACAGAAAGGTTTAGGTGTTCGTTTTTCCCGCTCGCTGTTCGGTAGTGGAATAGTAGAGAGATAGTATGATTGTGGTTAGATGAACCCTCTGCCAAACACTTAAATGAGAATTGCAGAGTAGTCATGTAGATGTAGAGTATGTTCCGATGCACCACTGCAGGTTTACAATAATCCTTTGAGCTTCAGATTGACGACGGAAGACAGAAATTGCATCGAAATAAATACAACAGGCACCACGCCGACCTCTGTCCATGCATGTAACGCTTCACACTGTCTGTGCTTGGAAACTTTCCTACGAGTTCAGTAGTATGTTCCGATTCGCTACTGCAGGATTACAGTAATTCTTAGACTTTCACATTGACGACGGAACCCAGAAATTGCATCGGAATAAATACAACAGGCACCACGCCGACATATGTCCATCCATGTAGGGCTTCACACTGTATGTGCTTGGAAACTTTCCTAGGAGTTCAGTAGCATGTTGCGATGCGTCACTGCAGGTTTACAGTAATCCTTAGACCTTCACATTGGCGACGGAACCCAGAAATTGCATCGGAATAAATACAACAGGCACCACGCCGACATCTGTCCTGGGGAATAACGCTTCAAATGGTCTGTACTTTGAAACTTACCTAGGAGTTCGGTAGTATGATCCGATGCGCCACTGCAGGTTTACACTTATCCATAGACTTTCACATTGACCACGGAACACAGAAATTGCATCCGAATAAATACAACAGGCACCATGCCGATCTCTGTCCATGCATGTAACGCTTGACACTATCTGTGCTTGGAAACTTTCCTAGGAGATCATTAGTATGTTCTGAAGCGCCATTGCAGGTTTACAGTAATATTTAGACCTTCACATTGACGACGGAACACAGAAATTGCATCTGAATAAATACAACAGGCACCACGCCGACTTCAGTCAATGCATGTAACGCTTCACCAAGTCTGTGCACTTATACTTTCCTAGGTGTACAGTAGTATGTTCCAATGCGCCATTGCACGTTTACAGTAATCCTTGGACCTTCATGTTGACGACTGAACACAGAAATTGCATCGGAATAAATACAACAGGCACCACGCCGACATCTGTCCTGGGAAATAACGCTTCAAATGGTCTGTGCTTTGAAACTTACCTAGAAGTTCGGTAGTATGATCCGATGCGCCACTGCAGGTTTACACTTATCCATAGACTTTCACATTGACCACGGAACACAGAAATTGCATCCGAATAAATACAACAGGCACCATGCCGATCTCTGTCCATGCATGTAACGCTTGACACTATCTGTGCTTGGAAACTTTCCTAGGAGTTCAGTAGTATATTCCGATGTGCCACTGCAGGTTTACAGTAATCCTCAGACTTTCACATTGATGACGGAACCCAGAAATTGCATCGGAATAAATACAACAGGCACCACGCCGACATCTGTCCATCCATGTAAGGCTTCACACTGTATGAGCTTGGAAACATTCCAAAGAGTTCAGTAGTATGTTCAGATGTGCCTTGCAGGTTTACAGTAATTCATTCACTTTCACATTGACGACGGAACACAGAAATTTCATCAGAATAAATACAACAGGCACCATGCCGACCTCTATCCATGCATGTAACGCTTCACACTGTCTATCCTTGGAAACACTCCTATGAGTTCATTAGTGTATTGCGATGCATCACTGCTTGTTTACAGTAATCCTTAGACCTTCACATTGGCGACGGAACCCAGAAATTGCATCGGAATAAATACAACAGGCACCACGACAACCTCTGTCCACGCATGTAACGCTTCACACTGTCTGTCCTTGGAAACATTCCTATGAGTTCAGTAGTATGTTGCGATGCGTCACTGCAGGTTTACAGTAATCCTTAGACCTTCACATTGGCGACGGAACCCAGAAATTGCATCGGAATAAATACAACAGGCACCACGCCGACATCTGTCCTGGGAAATAACGCTTCAAATGGTCTGTGCTTTGAAACTTACCTAGAAGTTCGGTAGTATGATCCGATGCGCCACTGCAGGTTTACACTTATCCATAGACTTTCACATTGACCACGGAACACAGAAATTGCATCCGAATAAATACAACAGGCACCATGCCGATCTCTGTCCATGCATGTAACGCTTGACACTATCTGTGCTTGGAAACTTTCCTAGGAGTTCAGTAGTATATTCCGATGTGCCACTGCAGGTTTACAGTAATCCTCAGACTTTCACATTGATGACGGAACCCAGAAATTGCATCGGAATAAATACAACAGGCACCACGCCGACATCTGTCCATCCATGTAAGGCTTCACACTGTATGAGCTTGGAAACATTCCAAAGAGTTCAGTAGTATGTTCAGATGTGCCTTGCAGGTTTACAGTAATTCATTCACTTTCACATTGACGACGGAACACAGAAATTTCATCAGAATAAATACAACAGGCATCACGCCGACCTCGGTCCATGCCTGTGACGCTTCACACTGTCTGTGCTATTAAACTTTCCTAGGAGTTCAGTAGTATGTTCTGATGCGCCACTGCAGGTTTACAGTAATCCCTTCACTTTCACATTGACAATGGAACACAGAAATTGCATCGGAATAAATACAACATTCTCCATGCCGACTTCTGTCAAGGGGGGTAACGCTTCAAAAGGTTTGTGCTTGGAACCTTTTCTGGGAGTCCTGTAGTAGCTTCCGATGAGCCACTAAAGGTTTACTGTAACACTTCGATATTCACATTGACGATGAAACACAGATATTGAATCGTACTTAATACAACAGGCACCATGCCGACAGCAGTCCAGGCGAATAACGCATCAAATGGTCTGTGTTTGGAAGCTGTCTGAGGATTTCAGTAGTAGGTTCGCATGAGCCACTGCAGGTTTACAGTAATCCATAGATCTCCACATTGACGACAGAACACAGAAATTGCATCGGAATAAATACAACAGGCACCATGCCAAGCTCTGTCCATGCATTTAACGCCTCACACTGACTGTGCTTGGAAACTTTCCATGGAGTTCAGTAGTATGTTCCGATGAGCCACTGCTGGTTTACAGTAATCCTTAGACCTTTACATTGACGACGAAACACAGAAATTGCATCGGAATAAATACAACAGGTACCATGCCGATTTCTGTCAAGGGTGGCATCGCTTCAAAAGGTCTGTGCTTGGAACCTTTCTTGGGAGTCCTGTAGTAGTTTCCGATGAGCCACTAAAGGATTATAGCAATCGCTGGACCTTCACATTGACGACAGAACACAGAAATTGCATCGGAATAAATACAACAGGCACCACGCCTGCCTCTGTCCATGCATGTAACGCTTTACACTGTCTGTCCTGGGAGTCTTGTAGTAGTTTCCGATGAGCCACTAAAGGTTTATAGCAATCGCTTGACCTTCACATTGACGACAGAACACAGAAATTGCATCGGAATAAATACAACAGGCACCACGCCTGCCTCTGTCCATGCATGTAACGCTTTACACTGTCTGTGCTTGGAAACTTTCCTAGGAGTTCAGTAGTATGTTCCGATGAGCCACTGCTGGTTTACAGTAATCCTTAGACCTTTACATTGACGACGAAACACAGAAATTGCATCGGAATAAATACAACAGGCACCATGCCGACTTCTGTCAAGGGTGGTATCGCTTCAAAAGGTCTGTGCTTGGAACCTTTCCTGGGTGTCCTGTAGTACTTTCCGGTGAGCCACTAAAGGTTTACTGTAACACTTGGATATTCACATTGATGATGAAACACAGAAATTGCATCGTCTTGAAAACAACAGGCACCATTCCGACTTCAGTCCAGGGGAATAACGCTTCAAATGGTCTGTGCTTGGAAACTTTCCTAGGAGTTCAGTGGTTTGTTCCGATGCGCCGTTCCAGGTTTACAGTAATCCTTAGACCTTCACATTGACGATGGAACACAGAAATTTCATCGGAATAAATACAACAGGCACCACGCTGACCGTGGTCCATGCACGTAACGCTTCACACTGTCCGTGCTTGGAAACTTTCCTAGGAGTTCAGTAGTATGTTCCGATGCGCCACTGCAGGTTTACAGTAATTCTTAGACCTTCACATTGACGACGGAACACAGAAATTGCATCGGAACAAATACAACAGGCACCATGCCGACTTCTCTCAAGGGGGTATCGCTTCAAAAGGTCTGTGCTTGGAACCTTTCCTGGGAGTCCTGTAGTAGTTTCCGATGAGCCACTAAAGGTTTACTGTAACACTTGGAGCTGCACATTGACGATGAAACACAGAAGTGACGCCGGCCGCAGTGGCCGAGCGGTTGTAGGCGGTACAGTCTGGAATCGCGCGTCCGCTGAGGTCGCAGGTTCGTATTCTGCCTCGGGTGTGTGTGATGTCCTGAGGTTAGTTATGTTTAAATAGGTCTAAGTTCTAGGGGACTGATGACCTCAGCATTTAAGTCCCATAGTGCTCACGGCCATTTTTGAGGAGAAATTGCATCGGATTGAATACAACAGGCCCCACGTCGGCTTCTGTCCAGGCGAGTTACGCTTTAAACAGTCTGTGTTCGGAATCTTTCCTGGGAGTCCAGTAGTAATTCCGATGCACCACTGCAGGTTTACTGTAACGCTTGGACCTTCACACTGACGATGAAACATAGAAATTGCATCGGATCGAATACAACAGGCACCATGCCGACTTCTGTCCAGGCGATTACCGCTTCAAATCCTCTGTGCTTACAAACTTTCCTAGGAGGTCAGTAGTAACGTAATAAATCTCGGGTATGAGTGTGCTTAAGTCACAATATTTCGGCAATCGACCACGTTGCTTTTATCAGGTCTTCTCCTTCAGGAGGGTCTGCCGGCACCGCTCTCGTTATTCTTCCCTTCTCCCCCGAAGTCGGTGCACTCTGGGAAATATCCTTTTTCTTCTTAATCCAGGTGATCGTGGGTTCCCACGCCTTGCTAAGGATGTAACCGCTGTCACGATTTAGTTGTGGCTCCCTTACTCTGGCCTCTGTGGCTTCTTTGATGACACAGTCCCAGTATTTGGATGTCTGTGTCAGGACTTTGGTTTGGTCATAATTCATGCTGTCGTGTTCCGACAGGCAATGCTCGGCGATTGCCGACTTACTGGGCTGTTGCAGTTTAGTGAGCTGTTGATATTCTCGGCATCAGTCCTCAATGGTATGAATGGTCTGCCCTATGTATACACTACCGAATTGGAAAGGTATCTGATAAACCCCTGATATACGTAGACCAAGGTTGTACTTGACACTACCAAGAAGGCTCTTGGTTTTGCTTGGAGGACGGAAGATGGTTTTCACTTGGTGTTTACGCAAAATGCGTCCAGTTTTTTCCGGATAAGGTCGCACAAAACGGAATGATAGCCAAGGTCACCTCCTCCTGAGGTTCATCCTCAGTTTCCGCGGGTGCTGAAGGTGTCGGATGTAAAGCCTTCCGAATTTGCCCTTCCTTGTAACCGTTCCTCCGAAACACGGTCTTCAGATGGTCCAATTCTTGTTGAAGACTGTCCCTGTCGGAGATGGTGTGAGCTCTGTGTACAAGAGTTTTGAGCCCGCCATTCTTTTGTGCCGGGTGATGATAGCTATCCGCATGTAGGTACAAATCGGTGTGCGTCTTCTTTCTATACACGCTGTCGCCCAAAGTGCCATCAGCCCGTCTTCTAATCAAAACATCTAGGAAAGGGAGCATCCCATCCGGATCCATCTCCATGGTGAACTTAATATTCTCGTGTCTGGAGTTGAGATGTGTGAGGAAGTCTGCCAGTTTATCTCTTTCATGTGGCCATACAGCGAAGGTATCATCCACATATCTAAAGAAACAGGTGGTTTTTAGATGTGCTGATTCATGAGCTTCCTCCTCGAAATGTTCCATGTACATATTTCCGCCGGTTAGTGCATCAACCCACCTGATGATGACAACGTGGTCCATTGCTGAAATATTGTGTCCTATGCACACTCATACCAGGCTGTTCACCTGAGATTTACTTCATCATAAAATACGCCTGGAGAAATTGAAGAATCACATCACATACCTCTACAGGGAGGAGATGTATCGCAGCATAAAAAGGATCGAGAAGCTGCATCATCGGAGAAGTCGTCTACTGAGTTCTTTTGTTTTTCTTATGATGTTCAGAGAAGAACGTGTGGTGCCGAATTTTGCTTAGATCAAGCATCACATCGACTCAGCGGCAGCCAGAAGAATGAGGAAACGTACCAGCCTAGCTTTGGTACGATAGAGAGTTCGCTTCACGCCTTGGCGCTTGGACTCTCCCAACAACGAACTCCTACGTTTACATCTACAACTGGCCAACTGGTTCAACCCTGGACGTGGGATTGGGTTGATGGTGACACATGGGTCACAGCGGACTCAACCCAGAGGAAGTCAGCCGAACGACAGGCATCCAAGTTTGAACCTTATATCGGAGAAACACCCTTCTGGTGACAGCGGAAAGGCCATCATCAATCTCTCTAACAAGGATTGAATTTCGCTCCTACTCCTAAAGATGTACCCATTGCTGACGTCATTAGCACAGTGGAACAAACAGCTGCTCCACGTACACGTGAAGCTGCTGAAGAAGTTCGTCGCGAAACCTGCAGGGCTCTAACCGAAACAAGCCTGATGAAACCGAACATCTCCTACAGGGAGAGGGCCACCATATGGGAGCTAAGAGAAGATACAGACATATTCCCTGCAGACAAGGGCAACGTAACAGTGATCCTATTCCGGCAGGATTATGCTGAGAAGATGCGGAGCCTACTTGGTGGCAGCGCATACCGCAAGACTGACACTGATCCTACCAAGAGGGTCGAGACGAAGACTATGACGCTTCTCAAGGATTCCAGTTTCCCTGACGAGATGACCAAGAAGCTACGCCCGAGGGCTGCTGTTCCTCCTAGACTTTATGGACAGCCGGAGGTGCACAAGGAATCGATTCCGTTACGTCCCACTGTCAGCAATACTGGTGCCCGAACGTACCTTCTCGCCAAGCACCTCAAACAACTGCTTAGCCCTTACGTTGGGAGATGTACACACCATATCTCTAACTCCGTGGATTTCCTGGGACGCATCCGCAACCTTGCGCTTAAGAAATCTTACATACTGGTGAGCTTCAACGTGGTATCTCTGTTCACAAAAGTCGAATCCTGCCTCGGACATGGATGTGTGTATTGTCCTTAGGTTAGTTTTAAGTTCTGGGGGACTGATGACCTCAGCTGTTCTCCCATAGTGCTCAGAGCCATTTGAACCATTTTATTCTGCCTGTTTACATATTCCTATATTTGAATATGCACGCCTACCCCAGTTTCTTTGGCGCTTAAACGTAGTTTCCTGCTAACATAGGTATGTAGATTGGCTGAAAAAAAAAACATGACAATTTTACATATCATTATTATGGACAATCGTTTCTAGTTGTCACTTCCATCTGCGATGAGGTAACCTGCATTTCAATCGCAGTTGGCAGTTTTGGCATATTCTTCAAACGAGCGTGAGTAATATTGTTGTGAATATACCTAAAATCGGAAATGCGACAAGAAGTCTTACTGGGAGCATGCGACCATATTATATAAATGTGACAGTATTGCACAAATGCTGAAGAGGTCACTTAGTAAAACGTCATCAGTTGGTGAATGAATGACTGTAATGTTAAAATGTAATAAAAAAAGTCATTCATTCACCAGCTTATGATTTTTTACTAAGTGACCTATTCAGCATACGTGAAGTATTCTTCCAATTATACCAAACATCCTTCCTCGTTAATGTGTTCACAGTTGTAAGGTTGTCGTCTACTTCCTTGTGTATAAACTTTAATGATCTTTCATTCAAGGCCTCACCTTTTCTTTTAACAAATATTCTGGAACTGGTGTGTGGTCATAAGTGCCTTCCAAACGCTAAAATAAGCTTTCGCAGCCTATTGCAAAATAATTTAACAGAATACCGCGATTTTTTACGACAGTGTAACTATCCGCGTTCTTTAGTTCCTGGAACTCTTCTGTAAGCTTTGTATTTATAATTACCACAGGCCAAAAGTATATTACCACGATCACTAAAAATTCAAAACGTGACTTTCCGCCACATTTTTCGCATCAGTGATTAACTTGAAGTACACGACGAAACGTTGCTTTTTGGACAGATGTTAGCGAACTGCTGTCGTTCACAGGACTGACGAGTGCGGCGAGGGCGCTTGAACACCACCCTTGTTGGCTCCTACCTGATTACGACAATCACAGAAATATCCTACAAACACGTGTGATTTGAAGGGGAACAATTCAGGGTACAACATTATGCACTACAACAGCGGGAAAACATAATTCGCCCACATTCAGTGACGTGTTTTCCAGGTTGCACGGAAAACAATTGAGGCTAGTGCAATAAACAATCAATTCTTCTTCGTTAGTTCACAAAGCAGTGCCAGTAATGTACTCCATCTAAAACAATTGGTTGAAGTGCTTCACTTTGATTAAACAAATAATTACACATCATGCCGGTCAGTGTAGTTACTGCGCATTTAAAATATCTTTGTGCGATTAGAGCATCTTGCTGAACGCGTAACAGTCATTGGAAATGGGGCCTTAATGGCGAGCATTAGTATAAGAATTTAGAAATTTCCATTATGAAACGACGTGTGATATCTTCCCAGCCTTCTTAGTAGTATTTATTGTAGAATCTGTGTAGATGTAACAAGATCTATTCTGAACGGCTCGGATTTCGCACAGCCATACCAAAACATGCAAATAATTTTCTAAGGTGAAATATATCTTTCATTTGCAGAGATATATTCTGAGTCACAAATATAATTTTTCTGTAGACAATCACCAAATGCATTTAGGCACCTTTGTCAATGCAATGCTAACTTACACAAACTCTCCATCGAAACTTCCCGGCCTTAGTGTAGTCTCTGCTTCACTTTGGAACTAGCCAACTCTGTAACATATTAATGGAGCTTTTTAATTTTTTTATTTTTCTTCTGTTTTTAAAGGATTTTATCTTCCTTTCAGCTTAAATATTTAATTTTGTGGGTTCTAACTCTAATTCCAACCACTAAATCCTAACAGCTGACGTAAAAATGAAATCCTTTAAAAAATTTATAGAAGCTGTGGACCCTTACTACAAGAAAATATTAATGAAGTTTGGCTAAAAATGAAAATCATTGAGTGATAAGTCAGGGTTTTAATGTGGATGCAGCACGCCACAATATTCTATTAAATGTGTTCGGGTTTGATTTTGATAGCTAGATTTAAATCACAATGTCTTGCAGGGGCAGGCTGCTGTAATGTGCAGTGTCATCGAGAACCAATTTGGCCCTGGTGCCCAGGAAAAACAAAGAAGAAACAAATAGGAAAAATTTAAGTAGAAAAAACAGAAAATAAGAGACTTTTGGCGTATGCTCGCTAGACAAAATATTAGTCACCCCAGCGCACACGCACAGGTGAATCGTTAAGACTTTACAGATGGTGTAGCAGTCAAGTCACGTTGTTAACTGCACGTGCATAAAGCAGTAGCGATCAGTGAGGCATTTGTGATACAAATGGACATTCTGTGTAAACCTAGGTATCGGTGTATGTAAGAACGTGACAGAGTGGCAAAAAGGGCAATCGTGTTTGGCCATGCCCGTGGCCACACAGTATGTGAAGTGGTGTTTCGTGACGGAGTTTTCAATGTATCTATAAGCAGTAATGTATTACACGTGGCCACGAAACATAATGTCAGAACTGTTGTCGTTAAATAATCCTGAGTGAGAGGGACCAAACATGTGTTTTAAGGCTTGTGAATCAAAACTGCATCCAGATCCGACAGGAGTTGCTGTACGCAGTGTATGAGGGTATGTTGGCGAGAGACCATTGCGTGCAATGAACATTTGGCATTGGTCACCTCGCAAGAGGCCACTGCTGACACAGGCACATAAAGATGACGAAAGCAAAATTCATTGGGCTGGAGAATATGCAACAAGTTTACTGTACTCTCCCCCACCTGACTTGAATCGCACGGAAATTTGTGGGACGTGTTGGAACAGGGAGTAAAACGCCAACAATAGCATCCCTGTAATTTGGTGGAACTGTACAATCAAATCCTCAGTGAGTGACTTAACCTGGATACAACGTACCTGCACAACCCTATGGACTCACTTTCTATCCGATTCTTAGCACTTACCAACACCTGGGGTGGAATTAGACCATATTAAATGATGCTTGTAATGAGTTCTCTAGGAGTGACTAATTTTTTGAGAGGTGAGTTAAACGTACATGGTGTGTTGTTGGTCAACTGTGAGGGTGACTTATCTACAAGGTTTGGACAAAAATAAAGAAAGTCATGCTTGCACATAAATGCAGGTGCCAGCCATGCCTACAGGTTGTGCTGTTGCATTTGATCACTAATGGCACTTGTGCAATGTCTTCAATACGTTGCAAGTGTCTGTCACAATCAGAACAGACTCTATGTAGTTGTTAATGCATTGCGTTAGAGGTAAGTGATGCTGAATGTGGGCAGATTGTTCCTGTTTGTATGGTGGGTGCTTTAGTAACCAAGGAAGTCAAACTGTTTGGAGAGGCAGGATATAAAAGATTTATGCTGCATACTGAGAAAGTGAGAAACTTCATCCACTACATCACAATGCGGACACAAGTGTGTGTTGAATGATTATGACAGACAGTCATTGAAGAGGACTGTAACAAAATGTGAGAGGATGACAGCTGCAAAAAAAAAAAAACTACAGAATTGAATGTCACACTCGACAAATCTGTGAGCACCAAAAACGAGAAGAACAGGAGTGGTGTCAAGGGGAGGCTATTGTGGAATATCATATTACACTAGATAGAATGACTTCAGAAATCAGTGAGTATATTACTTCAACAGATTCAATCATTTTTTTTATAATTATGTAGCAATATAGGTTGCAATGTATTTCAAACACATGTTAACAAAAGAGTAAGAGTGGCAAGTAGCTTACTATCTAAACCAATAAATATGATTTAACTTAAAATGGGCATCTTATTATTTCTTAATATACAATGGATGTATATCAATGTATGAGTACCACATCCAGTAATCAAGAAAGCTAAATACGTCGGGTATGCCTACCAACACTTAAATTGCTGACCCCAGACAAAAACATCTAAATCGCCGGACACCTGGGTCAAATTGTATTATTTTCCTGGGCACACACACTCTGTAGACATGTTTTTATCCTGAGCTCCAATACAGTTACCAAAAACTACTTTAAGCAACACCAGATCTTACCAATTTGTCGGTGGATGACCCCAACTCTTCTTTTGTTAAGCGGTATACCATTCCTCCAAACCCCATGACCACCCCCCCACCCCCCTCACACACACCACGCCATTAGCCTCCCCTTGACTGACTTTTAGATTCGCCCCTGAAGAAGAAAGCTCCATAACAGTGAATTGCAGGCCAAGTTGGAATTCCAAAACCACTCATCAGTGACAATAATGCCCCTAACAGGAAAATAAGGTGATCAAGCCATAAAACCTAGACTATGGAGCAATGGAACAAAGTCATTTAGACAGAAGAATCTTCTTTCACATTGTTTTCACAGGTTTTTCAAGGAAGATTGAGAGGCAGATTCACCTGGTCCTACTCCAAATCCCATGCCACTTTCCTTGACATTGACCTCCATCTGTCCAATGGCCAGCTTCACACATCCATCCACATCAAACCCACCAACAAGCAACAGTACCTCCATTATGACAGCTGCCACCCATTCCATATCAAACGGTCCCTTCCCTACAGCCTAGGTCTTCGTGGCAAACGAATCTGCTACAGTCCTGAATCCCTGAGCCATTACACCAACAACCTGAAAACAGCTTTCGCATCCCGCAACTACCCTCCTGACCTGGTACAGAAGCAAATAACCAGAGCCACTTCCTCATCCCCTCAAACCCAGAACCTCTCACAGAAGAACCCCAAAAGTGCCCCACTTGTGGCAGGATACTTCCCGGGACTGGATCAGGCTCTGAATGTGGCTCTCCAGTAGGGATACGATTTCCTAAAATCCTGCCCCGAAATGAGATCCATCCTTCATGAAATCCTCCCCACTCCACCAAGAGTGTCTTTCCGCCGTCCACCTAACCTTCGTAACCTCTTGGTTCATCCCTATTAAATCCCCAAACCACCTTCCCTACCCTCTGGCTCCTACCCTTGTAACCGCCCCCGGAGTAAATTCCGTCCCATGAACCATCCCACCATCACCTACTCCAGTCCTGTAATCCGGAAGGTGTACACGATCAAAGGCAGAGCCACGTGTGAAAACACCCACGTGATTTACCGACTGACCTGCCTACACTGTGACGCTTTCTATGTGGGAATGACCAGCAACAAACTGTCCATTTGCATGAATGGACACAGGCAGGCAGTGTTTGTTGGTAATGAGGATCACCCTGTGGCTAAACATGCCTTGGTGCACGGCCAGCACATCTTGGCACAGTGTTACACTGTCCGGGTTATCTGGATACTTCCCACTAACACCAAGCTATCCAAACTCCGGAGATGGGAACTTGCCCTTCAATATATCCTCTCTTCCTGTTATCCACCAGGCTTCAATCTCCGCTAATTTCAAGTTGCTGCCACTCATACCTCACCTGTCATTCAACATCATTTTTGCCTCTGCACTTCCACCTCGACTGACATCTCTGCACTAACTCTTTGCCTTTAAATATGTCTGCTTGTGTCTGTATATGTGTGGATGGATATGGGTGTGTGTGCGAGTGTATACCTATCCTTTTTTCCCCCTAAGGTAAGTCTTTCTGCTACCGAGATTGGAATGACTCCTTACCCTCTCCCTTAAAAACCACATCCTTTCATCTTTCCCTCTCCTTCCCTCTTTCCTTACGAAGCAACTGCCGGTTGTGAAAGCTCGAAATTTTGTGTGTGTGTTTTTTTATTGTGACTATCTACCGGCACTTTCCCACTTGGTAAGTCATGGAATCTTTGTTTTTAATATATTTTTCCCATGTGGAATGTTTCTTTCTATTTTATTAATGTAAGTTTTCTTTACACAAAATATCTTTTTTATTTACTACTTCATATCTTTAAATTTATCTATTGAGTAGAAGGAATTGACATTCAGAAATTCTGCTGATATGTGTTCAAATATTGGTTGGCTATCTGCCAGGCTTTTAATGTTATTTGGCAAATGACCAAAGATTTTTGTGGCAGCCAAAGTCAGATTTAACCCAGAACAGTGAAGATCATCCTTTATTCTAGTGTTGCAACTATGCACTTCGCTGTTATTTTTGAATTGGGATGGCTTATTAATAACAAATTTCATAAGTGAATCTATGTAGTTTGAAGGGACTATGAATATCCCGAGTTCCTTAAATAAATGTCTGCAAGGTGATCTCCACTGGGCTCCAGCTATTATACTGATTACACGCTTTTGTGCAATGGATACTTTTCCTCTCAATGATGAATTACCCCAAAATATGATACAATATGAAAAGCAGTGAATGAAAACAGGCATAGTAGGCTAATTTACTGACATGTTTATCACCAAAAATTGGAACAACCCTAATAGCGTAATGTAGTGCCCCCAGAATTTTACGAAAGTCTGGAGTCACTTGTGTTCCAGCCACTTCGAACACAAGTTATTTTGTAGTGGGTTGTAGCATAAACAGATACATACTGCCACAGAACGTTATTTGTGCAGGCTAACCGAGAAAAAAGAGCAAAACCGGGACAACAAGTGACGCGCTCGGTTGCAGCAAAGAGAAAAGAAAAACTTCTGGCCCAGAATTCCGTGGACGAATTTCATGCACGAAAAACATTGGTGATTGTTGTGTGTTGTGGAGAGACAACGGAGGAAAAAAAATGATTATTATTAATAGAGACTTGGTCTCGAGCAGACGGATATGTACATTAGTATTGTATCATTTAGAAAAAATGTTATTTAATTTGGTTGAATTCAGTCGTGTGCGAATGCCCTAAGAAAGTGTGGGCTTACTGTTTAATGTGGCAGTGAAATTGTGTATTGAATTTTGAATATAGAATATGTTAACAGCAATTGAAATTTGAGAGTGTCTTTAGTTGGACTAGATAATAGGATTTTGGAATAGTAGATTAATTTTCACCTTCTTCAAAAGATAGAATCTTCGGAGAAGAGTTTGATGCAAGCAGAAGACGCCGGAGCTGCAGGGATCTGAGCCTGCATCCGGCATTCAAGTAAGATCACACTGATAGGCCAAGGAGTGCAGCTCTAAGTTTTAGAGAAGATACAACGGGGCACCGCATAACATGGCGACCGGTAAAGAAAGGACCTATGAAGAAGGTGGAAGATTAACGAAATAAAGTTGAAAAGATTGACGAGTGTTGCCATAGCAATGAGTAACAATGAACAAGATTCGAGTATATTTATCGAAAATTGTCCTGTTAGGGAATGGTGATAGAAGCAAGGAAATCAAGTAGAACGAACGCCAAAGTCAATCCATTAATTCACAAATGCCAACGCGCCGTTCTCGGCGGCGCTGGTAGCAGATCGTCTAGTCACACCGGGTGAGCAAACTTCGACTTTTGTTCAATTATGCAGTGTAAGACTTGCGAGTAGGGGGTACTGTAAATGTTGACTCGATTTAAGGCTAAGGAGAATAAGATGAAAGGGGATAATCAACAATCAGAAGAGCATGTTGGGGCTATGGGGCTAGGAAACCCAGGACCTGATTTGAGTGAATTAATAAAGTTTATCAAAACTCAGTTTGAGTCACAGAACACAAGACAAGATGAACTGAGGGCAGAATTAAATTCTAAAGTAGATTTACAGAAATCAGAATTAAAATCTAAATTATATTTAGAGAACACTCAAATGCAACACCTCAAGTTAGACTTGAAGAAGGAATTGTCTGACTCTCTAAGTGAAAGAGTAAATATTTTGTTTAAAGGCTTAGAGGAGAGACAGGAGAAAAATTTACGGGAAATAGCCCAGAAATTAGAGTATGATGTCGACTGTAAATGTAGCAGCCTAGAAACCAGAGTCAACGAACATTTTGATTCCTTGAAAGATGTCTGTAAGGTCACATTTGATTGGTTAAACAGGGATTAAGTAACATTGAAACAAATGTACATAAACAAGATAATTTGCTCCCATTAGTTCAGGCGTAAATTTCAGGAGTTAGCTCACGTTTAGAAACTGTAGAACAAAATCTCAAAGAAAAGTTAACTCCAACTGAGTTGATCACTCTAACCGGTATAGAGGAACAGGTGGATGAGCTAATAGCATGAAAAGTGGAAGAAAAATTAAGCATTGACATTCCTTCGCCTATAATGACCTCCGAATTAGATCATACTAAAAAAGACTTAGATAACCTAAGAAGGGAATTCAAAATTATTCAGGAGATATTTAAAAAGATTACAGTCTCAAAATCTTGTTCTAAATAAAGAAATATTTAACGATTTGCAATGGGGATCGAATTCAGGCATTTCCCAACAGTGCCCTAGGTTTAAACCAGACGGGGAGGTACACCCCACACATTTCCTAAAACGATTTAATCAGGCCATGCCTAAAAGTTGGGAAGAGGCTAAGAAAATAGAATTTGCGATAGGTTATTTGGAGGGTGAAGCTTTAGAATGGAGCACAGTAAACATAGAGAACTTTACGTCCAGGGAAGACTTTCAAAGAAAATTTAAAGAAAAATATTGGTCTTCCAGTGCACAAGAGAAGTTAATTTCAGATTTGTGGGACCCGAAATACTACAGCAACGCCTGGGTTTTGACGCGTAAGTATTTTGACTGGCACTTGATGAGGGCCAAGTATTTAGTCAAACCAATAGAGGAGAAAGGAATGTATACTGTTAAAGATATAAAGAGATATGTACAAAACCCCCAGGAACGTTGACATTCTGTGTTAACGGGCGGAGTTACATCCGCTGGTTCCCGAGTTGGATTCGGTGTTGCTTCTACTTTAGTTTTCCTGCACCGGGTTCCCTTCACTTCTTCAACTATTCTGTCATCTATTCTCATACTATAAATTTATAACCGGTCATTTTCACGTCAGCCTGAAACAACTGTACTGACAACTAGGTTCAGGGTTATCTCATTTTCGAGTTCTGAAAAGGTAAAACCCGTAGATGTAATCTACGAAGGCTAGGTCCCTCACAGACTTGACATAAATTTGTCAACTTTGAAACTGCATTTGGATCTCGGGATATTCCGCTGAGGAAGTGTGCCGAAAACAAAAGGGGAATCTCACATGTGAGTTCTGCAAGGGTAAAACCCGGGGAGTGTGTTCCTGCGAGTGTTATCTGGTAGTCTCTGTACTTCTAGATAGAACATTATAAACGCCAGTGTTGAGGAAAATGGCATAATTCAGTGTTACATGATGTTTAAATTTTTGTAAAATGTTTTGTACCTTTTGTAAAGTATGTAATGGGGGAGGGTTTGTAGTCAATTTTGTATAAAGGGGGGAGGGGCGGGGGGGGGGGGGGGGGGTAGTGTAGACATAGACACGACCAACACTACACAAACACCACACCCTTCATACAGCCCTCGCAAACATTTTATAATGTATAGCTGGATCCTATTTTCTGTGCGACACTTAAAAATTATTATTAAACATGTTTTCTACTTCTGACTTCCCATTAACAAACTTTTCATTGAGTTTATAATAGAGGGAAACATTCCACGTGGGAAAAATATATCTAAAAATAAAGTTGATGTGACTTACCAAACAAAAGCGCTGGCAGGTCGATAGATACACAAACATACACACAAAATTCAAGCTTTCGCAACCAACGGTTGCTTCTTCAGGAAAGAGGGAAAGAGAGGGAAAGACAAAAGGATGTGAGTTTTAAGGGAGAGGGTAAGGAGTCATTCCAATCCCGGGAGCGGAAAGACATTTATGTCTGCTTGTCTCTGTGTATGTGTGGATGGATGTGTGTGTGTTTGCGAGTGTATATCTGTCCTTTTTTCCCCTTAATGTAAGTCTTTCCGCTCCCGGGATTGGAATGACTTCTTACACTCTCCCTTAAAACCCACATCCTTTCGTCTGTCCCTCTCTTTTCCTCTTTCCTGAATAAGCAACCGTTGGTTGCGAAAGCTTGAATTTTGTATGTATGTTTGTGTTTGTTTGTGTATCTATCGGCCTGTCAGCACTTTTGTTTGGCAAGTCACATCAACTTTGTTTTTAGATATATTTTTCATTGAGTCTGATAGAAATACTTTTTGTTGCCCTGCTTCCTTTTTGACAATATTCCAGATGTGCTAATCTCAGGCATAATGCACACACTTCTGGACTTTTCAATAACTTTCTTAATACAGTGCAGTAGTTTTTATAGCATTTCACTGTTTCTGGTCATTACTCTTCCTAGTTATAAGATACAGTTTCCTTTTCCGTTTACAAGATATTTTTATCCCCTTAGCAAGCTGTGGCTTTTTAAATGGTTTCTTAGAATTATACTTCACTGTTTTCTTAGGAAAGCTGTTTTCAAATATACTCACAAAGGTATCATGAAATAGGTTAAATTTTAAATTAGCATCAGGTTCTCTCTCTCTCTCTCTCTCTTTCTCTCTCTCTCCCTCTCCCTCCCTCAACGCGCGCGCGCGCGCGCGCGCGCGCGCGCGTGCGCGTGCATGCGCACATGCGCGCGCACACACACACACACACACACACACACACACACACACACACACACACAGAGAATGTTACTTATGCAGTCCACATGTTACAAAGTATGTGCAACCTGTTTTCAACTTATTTAAAAGTGTAAGTTGTAACAAGATAGCTATTAAAGAAGTAACTATTTTTACTGTATGCCAGTGTCAACAAAGAGTAACTTTACAAATATATATGGTACCTATTCTGAAGAAAGTATTGTCAAAACACCCCAATATAGTTTGATGAAGGATTTGGGAAGAGCATAAAGTGCAAAGGAATCAACTTATTACACAAATATGTCTTCAGTATTTCATTTCAGATACTCCATCCTTCCAAACAATGCTAACAACCTGTGTCCTTTCACTGCAGAATGATCCTCTTGTGGCCTAGTTGTGTTCTTCAGTACTGCCTTTGAAACATTTCGTCCATGTGAAATAATGAAGAATGCTTCAGGTACATCAAACCACAGCATACTCTGTATTCCACTGTCACCATGTAGAAATTGTAAGTCATGCAGTGAGCTGATAGGTCTCAATGAAGTCTGCAAAAGGTTGTTTCACAGTCTGAGAAATGCTTGAAATGTTAAGAGAGTTTGCCTGAGATAGTCTGCACTTGAGCTGTTTGCACAATGGCACTCTTTACTTTTCAAGGGGCAGGTTCGTTGGCATCTCCACAGTTTCGTGAAACATCCTGAAGTCAGTTGGCTGAATAGTATCCAGCCAACCTTACTGGAAATTTATCTGCCTGCCCTCTTTTAAGGGCTTTCCCAGTTCATAAACAGGTTCAGAGTGGAATGTGGTCACTGGAAAAGACATCTTCATCCTCTTCCCACATTCCAGCAGCAGCCACGACAGATGTGTGAAAGAACATGTCGACTGAGGTCAAAACTCCTTATGACATACTGAATGCATATCATACCTGTGCTCAAAAGGCACGTTTACTCTCACTATTCAAGTATTAGGGCAAATGGAATTAGGATCCCAAGTAGAAAATGTGAATTTACTGTTCAAATACTTTTTAAGGACAAAAAGTTGAAAGAATGTTATGTATACAGAGTGACCCACATAAACGTTTCAGTACAGATATCTCTGTAACCACAACGGATATTGAAAAATGACTTTAGTGGGCGTGAATCTGAGATAGAGGCTGATGAAAGTAAATACTATGAGACATTCTGAAATATACGCAAATATTTCAACACAAACTTACGTTTTCTTTAAATGAACATTCCATATTATTTCTTACACAATCAATAATGTGAAAAATCAGTTGCATCTCTAGAAACTGCAGAGTGAAGTTGACCCTTGAAATAAACCAAACACGCTGCTACTGCACATTCCAAGACGTAAGTTTGAACCACACACTGCTCATAATTGTGATATGATTGGCGTTTGCAGTCTTACTTTCACTGTTATCATGCGGACCAGAAGAAATAATAGCATTTCATGTCACAAACATTGATATGTACGTAACAGTTACCATCTTGTGTTTTTTATTTATCCATGTACACACTACAGAACAGAACCCATCAGTGTATTGAACCAACAATTCCTAAATCGATGGATAGGATGGGGCAATCCTGTTCAGAGGTTTCCAGTGCGGTCACTGGATCTTACCGCCATGAACTTTTTTGTCTGGGGACATGTGAAAAATATGGTGTATCAGAAGTTCCAAACAACAATGGACAACATGAAAGCCCATATTACCTCTGCATGTGCCGCAATAAAACCAGAAACACTGACACCAGTGAGTCGATCAGTGATGGAGGGTGCAATGATCTTGCCATGTACATGACAATCTCTTCAAACATACAATGTAGCGTCTCTGCTTTGAGAAATGTTGCTGCATACCAGTGCACATTTTGCGTGCTTCTGAGGAGATGTATGTTTGTTTTGTAGGTACAATAGTAAATTTGTGCATTTGAAGTGCAAACATTTATTCTAATGTAATCATTGAAAATTTTCAGTGACATGTCTTGTAATTATTGTGTACCATTACGTACAAATACAACTATAATTTACCCCTCTGTTGGGTCCTTGGTCAGCCATTAATTATATTTACTCTGGCAAGTAATATTTGGTATTTCGTTACCATTACGTCCATTTTAGTACTGTAGTAAAGATCAGTAAAGTAGAAATGAGTAAAACCTTTTCTTATTTATCACTGTGTGTGACTGGACATTTGTACTGTTTCCCATAAATAGCAATAAGTACTGTGTTTATTGAATAATAGTACAAGAATTACATCACAATTATGGGCAACATGGGGTCCACACTTGAATCTCAGGATGTGCAACAGCAGTGTGTTTCATTTCTTTCAAGTGTCAGCATTGCTTTGCAATTTCTCAGTATGTAATTGACATGTTGTGACGCAACCAACTCTATTCTTTTTAAGATATTTCACATTACGGATTGCATAAGAAATAATACAGGGTATCCATTTAAACTCCCCATGAACCATTGACCTTGCCGTTGGTGGGAGGCTTTCGTGCCTCAATGACACAGATAGCTGTACCGCAGGTGAAACCACAACTGAGAGGTATCTGTTGAGAGGCTAGAAAAACCTGTGGTCCCTGAAGAGGGGCAGCAGCCTTTTCAGTAGTTGCAGGGTAACAGTCTGGATGATTGACTGATCTGGCCTTGTAACACTACCCAAAATGGCATTGCTGTGCTGGTACTGCAAACGGCTGAAAGCAAGGGGAAGCTACAGCCGTAATTTTTCCCGAGGGCATGCAGCTTCACTGTATGATTAAATGATGATGGCGTCCTCTTGGGTAAAATATTCTGGAGGTAAAATAGTCCCCCATTCAGATCTCCGGGTGGGGACTACTCAGGAGGACGTCATTATCAGGATAAAAACAACTGGCGTTCTACGGATCGGAGTGTGGAATGTCAGATCCCTTAATCGGGCAGGTAGGTTAGAAAATTTAAAAATGGAAATGGATAGGTAAAAGTTAGATATAGTGGGAATTAGTGAAGTTCGGTGGCAGGAGGAACAACACTTTTGGTCAGGTGGATACAGGGTTATAAATACAAAATCAAATTGTGGTAATGCAGGAGTAGGTTTAAAAATGAATTAAAAAAATGGGAGTGCGAATAAGCTACAACAAACATCATAGTGAACGCGTTATTGTGGCCAAGAAAGACAAGATGCCCACGCTTACTACAGTAGTACAAGTTTATATGCCAACTAGCTCTGCAGATGATGAAGAAATTGATGGAATGTATGATGAGATAAAAGAAATTATTCAGGTAGTGAAGGGAGACGAAAATTCAATAGTCATGGGTGACTGGAATTCGACAGTAGGAAAAGGAAGAGAAGTAAACTTGGTAGCTGAATATGGATTGGGGCTAAGAAATGAAGAGGAAGCCACCTGGTAGAATTTTGCACAGAGCATAACTAAATCATAGCCAACACTTGGTTCAAGAATCATGAAAGAAGGTTGTATTAATGGAAGAACCCTGGAGATACTAAAAGGTTTCAGATTTCCAGGGGCATATGTGGACTCTGACCACAATCAATTGGTAATGAACTGTAGATTAAAACTGAAGAAACTGCAAAAAAGGTGAGAATATAAGGAGATGGGACCTGGATAAACTGAAAGAAACAGAGGTTGTACAGAGTTTCAGGGAGAGCATGAGGGAACAACTGACAGGAATGGGGGAAAGAAATACAGTAGAAGAAGAATGGGTAGCTTTGAGGAACGAAATTGTGAAGGCAGCAGAGGATCAAGTAGGTAAAAAGACAAGGGCTAGTAGAAATCCTTGGGTAACAGAAGAGATACTGAATTTAATTGATGAAAGGAGAAAATACAAAAATGCAGTAAGTGAAGCAGGCAAAAAGGAATACAAACGTCTCAAAAATGAGATCGACAGAAAGTACAGAATGGCTAAGCAGGGATGACTAGAGGACAAATGAAAGGATGTAGAGGTACATATCACTAGGGGTAAGATAGATACTGCATACAGGAAAATTAAAGAGACCTTTGGAGAAGAGAGAACCACTTGCATGACTATCAAGAGCTCAGATGGAAACCCAGTTCAAAGCAAAGAAGGGAAGGAAGGTGGAAGGAGTATATACAGGGTCTATGCAGGGGCGACTTACTTGAGGACAATATCATGGAAATGGAAGAGGATGTAGATTAAGATGAAGTGGGAGATATGATACTATGTGAAGAGTTTGACAGAGCACTGAATGACCTAAGACGAAACAAGGCCCCAGCAGTAGACAACATTCCATTTGAACTACTGATAGCCTTGGGAGAACCAGCCCTGACAAAACTGTACCATCTGGTGAGCAAGATATATGAGACAGGCGAAATTCCCTTAGACTTCAAGAAGAATATAATAATTCCAATCCCAAAGAAAGCAGGTGTTGACAGATGTGAAAATTACTGAACTATCAGTTTAATAAGTGTGTGTGTGTGTGTGGTTTGAGGTTTTCGGGCACTAAACAGCATGAGTTTAATAAGTCACTGCTGCAAAATACTAACGCGAATTCTTTACAGATGATTGGAGAAACTGGTAGAAGCCAACATTGGGGAAGATCAGTTTGAATTCCGTAGAAATGTGGGAACACTTCAGGCAATACTGACCCTACGACTATCTTAGATGAAAGATTAAGGAAAAGCAAACCTACGTTTCTAGCATTTGTAGACTTAGAGAAAGCTTTTGACAATGTTGACTGGAATACTCTATTTCAAATTCTGAAGGCGGCAGGGGTAAAATACAGAGAGCGAAAGGCTATTTACAATTTGTACAGAAACCAGATGGCAGTAATAAGAGTTGAGGGAGATGAAAGGAAAGCAGTGGTTGGGAAGGGAGTGAGACAGGTTTGTAGCCTCTCGCCGATGCTATTCAATCTGTATATTGAGCAAGCAGTAAAGGTAACAAAAGATAAGTTCGGAGTAGGTATTAAAATCCATGGAGAAGAAATAAAAACTTTGAGGTTTGCCGATGACATTGTAATTCTGTCAGAAACAGCAAAGGACTTGGAAGAGCAGTTGAATGGAATGAACAGTGTCTTGAAAGGAGGGTATAAGATGAACATCAACAAAAGCAAAACAAGGATAATGGAATGTAGTCGAATTAAGTCGGGTGATGCTGAGGGAATTTGATTAGGAAATGAGATGCTTGAAGTAGTAAAGGAGTTTTGCTATTTGGGGAGCAAAATAACATGATGGTCAAAGTAGAGAGGGTATAAAATGTAGACTGGCAATGGCAAGGAAACCGTTTCTGAAGAAGAGAAATTTGTTAACATCGAGTATTGATTTACGTGTTAGGAAGCCATTTCTGAAAGTATTTTTTTATGGAGTGTAGCCATGTATGGAAGTGAAACATGGATGATAAATAGTTTAGACAAGAAGAGAATAGAAGCTTTCTAATTGTGGTGCTACAGAAGAATGCTGAAGATTAGATGGATAGATCACATAACTAATGAGGAGGTATTAAATAGAATTGCAGAGAAGAGGAGCTTGTGGCACAACACAACTAGAAGAAGGGATCAGTTGGTAGGACATGTTCTGCGGCATCAAGAGATCACCAATTTAGTACTGGAGGGCAGTGTGGAGGGTAAAAATCGTAGGGGGAGACCAAGAGATAAGTACACTAAGCAGATTCAGGAGGATGTAGGCTGCAGTAGGTACTGGGTGATGAAGAAGCTTGCACAGGATAAAGTAGCATGTCGAGCTGCATCAAACCAGTCTCAGGACTGAAGACGACAACAACTGCAGCATCCATTTAAAAAGCGCAAGTCTGTGTTGAAAATAATATTTGCTTACATTTTAGAATATCTCATAGTATTTACATACATGAGACCCTCCTTACATTCATACCACTAAAAATCAGTTTTCAGAATCTGTTGTGGCTCCAGAGATATCTGCATTGAAATGCTTAAGTGGGACACTCTGTAGTGCATGAATCTCACTACTTATGGCAGTGACTGTAACAGAAGAATCTCTGACTATTAAAATTCATAAATTAAAAGAACTTAAGTCAGTTTACGAGGTGTGCTTGGATAGTCTAATGGTTAAGCCAACTATTTCTGAAAAGTAAGAAAAAGAGTTTCTGGAGCAAACTCTTCAGGAAGTCATATGTGTATATACTGTACACAGTGACCTCAGAAAATGCATCTGCTGAAAGTTAGTAAATGACGAACAGAATGTACAGTGTGTATAAACGTAGCCATTGTATACAAGGAAAGCAAGACTTCATCCAAACAGATCTGCTGCTAACTTGGGTAAATGTAATACAACTTAGTTGTGATACGTGCTGCAGTGACTGCATGCTGAGGATATGTTCACACCGGACAAGCCACACAGCACACAAACATGTTAGAGCATCACAAAATGGCACAGACCAGTAGAGAATGGAGCAGTGTTGGTAAGTGCACAACAATATTCCAGTGTGTACTTGTCAATAAAATTGGGAAACAACAAATGACATCCAAACACAGTGCATACAAGTGGACCATTTCCTTTGATGTAATGACACTTGACAGATCTTGTTCACAGTTGCACAGAGTGGTGCTGTTTGACATTCACACCAGACGTACAGCACTATGCCAAGTCTCTTTCAGTGGGTTTGCACATCTGTGAATGGTCAGTAAAAATCATCCACAAAGCAACAACATCCATAACACCACCATCATTATTACTTCAGTGAAATGAAATTACAAGGTACAGAAAGAAAACAGATCAAGGCAAGAATTTCAACTTTGGCTTTTGTCACACTTATTACTCTAAGTCTCTTTCCATCTCAGGTGGCAGCACAAGGAGAGCTCCGCTGATTGCACAAGAGGAGATCTAGTGCTCAGGAATTAACACATATGAACTAAATGAAACTTCCTGGCAGATCAGAGCTGTATGTTGGACAGAGATGCGAACTCGGGAGAATGTGCTCTACCAACTGAGCTACCAAAGCATGATTTGTGACTAATCTTTACAGCATTACTTCCACTATGAGGACGGGTCTTGAGTTGTGCTTGGGTAGCTCAGCTGGTACAGCACTTGCCCATGAAAGGCAAAGATGCAGAGTTTGAGTCTCACTCCAGCACACAGTTTTGATTTGCCAGGAAGTTTCATACCAGCGCACACTCCACTACAGAGTGAAAATCTCTTTCTGAAAAGATATGAACTAAAGTTGATCTTTTATAGATGAGACAGGAAATGTCAATGACAATTAAGATTCTGGATCTGATTAAGTGTTCTACACAGGGCATTTAATCAAAGATTTATTTTTAACATGTACAATATTTACATATCAATAACAGAAATTATATTAGTGAAGTAATACAAAGCAAAAAAGTAAAATGTATTTGAAGCAATACTGTTTGTGCATTATCACAGAAGTATAAACATGTTACAATCAGGTATGTGAAAACAATCATAAAGGTTTCATGGTGCCTGTTTACATACTAACACAGCCATTCATGTCATGTAAGACAATATAAAAATCAGACTATGTTAACCATCATTAACATGTCAATATATATGTTAACAGTGTGTTACTGCTACAAAAAATATTCAAAATCTGAATTTGGAAACAGTCATATAGGCTTTAGATATCCATCTCTTTGGTTTAAAATACTTCCTTTGTTTTTGATACTGTTTGCTATTATTGTCATGGTATTCTTTTTCAGACTCATTTGGTGGAGGATCTGTAATTTTGCTGTATTCACTGCCAGATTTCTGACGGCATGACTTTCTACCTTCAGCTCTTTGAAAATACCAGTTATTCCAGTTGTTCATATCCCACTTCCCATTTCTTTTAGCTTTCCTTGCATATGCTCTTTCAAAGAGCCAATCACTTTTGTGTTCATTCTCCCTAGATTCTGCTCGTGCTCTACTCATGTCAATCACCCAATCCCCAGACATGTTGCTATGCCTGTAGTCTTCATCTTTATTCCATTTGTATATATTATGAGTATTTTTCTTTCTTGTGTCATACAGTTTGCTTTTAAAATGTTTTTCTTCTTTGTAATGATATTGCTTCTTTAAATTTCTTCCTTGGTCATGATACTTTTCCTTCATTTTTTTAAAATCCTTATGTTTCCATTCATCCTTTCCATTGTTTCTTCTGGTTTCAGCAGACTGTTGCTTAGATTTTTTGTACTTTTTCTTATCATGATCTTGTTTTTTCTTATTTTTCTCTTTTTTGATTTCACGTGTCAGTCTTTTTTCATATTTACGTAGTTTTGAATGGAGGCGGTGCTGAGTAACAAATTTATCATCAGTTTCTATCTTTGGCAATTTTTTGAAATTAGAAATCTTTCCATGTCTTTCTATAGCACTTTTCTGTGATAAAACTTCCACAGTAGGATCATCTATGACTTTTTTATGTGATGGTGTTTCAGTTGCAGTATACATATTGTTTTCCTCATGAGGGCTGTTAGGATGTTTTCTATAGTGCTCCATGGGGTGTATATTGTGGTGATAATTAATAAAAACCTCATCAATGAAATCAGAAACAGTGCAAACATTACTTCTCTCAGCATTTAACACAGCACTTCCTTTTGGATTTAAGGTAACTTCAATTACCTGCAGGGAATCCATAGCTTTTTCTAAGTGCAGTGCATGGAAGTTAACACTGCTAAAAATTTCATCAATTTTTCTTTTGTCGGTCATAAGAGGACTGTTTTCCAGGACTGAATAAAGCATGTCTTTAATATACTGCAGATGTGATTTAAGTTTTGTGGTAGCTTCCATGTTTAGTAATAGTGCTGACTTAAAAATTGGAAAGCTTTGCATCAATCTCTTTGCTTCGTTTCTTATATTCCTTATGTCATCATGATGCAATGAAAGTACAGATTCAGTGATTTCCTGGACAACATCTTTCACAATATGTTTTAACATACTTTTGTTTGTATTTTCTGTACTAACAGGTGAGTCCTTGGAATCAGTGGCAGCTTTGCATCTTTCAGAACTGTGTGTAGATGTAGATATAGAAATTTTAGATGGTGACTTAGCTAGTGAACCGATCAGTTCCTCTGACAATGCACTTTTTCTTGTTTCTGCTTCGCCTCCCACCCTCACTTGTGTACTTTCTGGAATACTTGTCCTTGACATGTGTTCGTGTATTTTCTTCTTAGAAATTCTTTCCTCTTGTGTTTTTACTGTTACACTTTCAGTGTACGCATTAATTTGTGAAGAACATCCTTTGACTGTGACAGTTTCTGTCATTTGCGAGGCTGTGGCAGTCTGTCCCTTTCCTTGTGTAGTAATAGTTCCTCCCTCACTGTGAAGTGCTTTCTCTGGAGAGTTCATGTAGTCAATAACTTCATCTCCCTTGGAGCGATTCCGTAATAGATTACCAATTCTGTCATGAAGCTCATCATCAGAAATGTGACCATTCAGAATATCCTGCCGTAAGTCATTTAAAGATGTTTCAAAGCCTGACACCTTAGCTTCAGTATGTGGACAGGTAAGATTTAGCAAAACTGTGAGGAACACACCATAATTTTCATTAAAATGTTTCAGTTCTGTATAATCATTACCTGTAATATGCATTATATGATTGTCATAGTTTTTTAGTGTCAGGCAAATGTGATTCTTTAGTTTGAAGTTCTCAGCTTCCAATTTCTTCACTCTTGTGCCCATGTCGTTCACCTCCTCTGAGTAACCTAAAACAAAATACTAATAATTGAAATAAATAGATCTTCAAAGGCACAGAATATAACTGCATCAAATTGCACCAAAGGCAGTAACAATTAGCACATGGGTGGTTTCATGTCAAATCATACAAGTGATGTCAACCCGTGGTCATGACTTTTTCTGGAAAAAATATATATTAGACCTCTATATCATAAGTGTTAAGAAATAAAGTATTTTCATTTATCTTAATTTTTGTAAATGGTACAGTCCTTTGAAAAATGCATATTTTGTAAAGAACTCTTAAAACAGTTCAGAATTTAAAAAAAATATACCTAGTAAACCAAAAGTACTGGAGACCTGGCACATGTTTTTCATTAAAGCTCCCTCATAGTGTGTTGAAATTTATTTGACACCTGCACTCTTACGGGATTCCTTTAACTTACAAATTTAAGATGAAAATATGAAATTTAAGTTAATTTTTTCATTGTTTTTTCTAATTTGGAAAGCCACAGAATGCTATCTTGTCATATTACCAGACACTACTGAAGTAATTATAAATAGTATCTTCTCTACACCAAATACCTGTATTATGTAAATATTTATTACTAAAAATGTGGGAAATATTTTTCTGTGTAAAAAATTTTTCAACATTCTGCATACTTCACGTCACTGAATTTCTAGAGTAAAATACGCATGTTTCCAGCATTCTTCTGTTAATCACAAATGAGTGAGAACTTGCACATAAACCATTCTGCATCAAGTTTTGTGTTTGGTTTGAACTTTCTGTTAGATACAATATCAGTCAGGAAATACAGCAGTGAAAGAGTGAAGTGTGTGTACTATGAAAAACAGACAAAAGAAGGTGCTTAAGAAAAGTGAAAACACTTCACAGTTGTTGGAAATCTGTCAGAGGTATTGCAGAAATATATTAGTCCGCAAGTAATGGTATTAGCATCAGACCCATTGTGCAGGAATTGTTACAATCACTACAAGAAGAAATTTAGTGGCACCCCATCTGAATGATCACCATCACCCAAATGTGAAACTGAAGAAGACAGTGCAGATATTTATATTCCTGGGTGTGAAGTTGTTGATGTGTTGAATGTTAGCACTTCTGCTATAGTCTCTACTATGTCCCCCCTTAAATGTCGACAGAAGCTAAGAAGCACAAGAAGGTAACAGTATGTAAAAAGAAAAGTGGACGAAATTGAAATAATTTTTACACAAGCAACACCTTCAAAACTTTGTGAAATGCATACCGCAGATGCACCTGGTGCAGAACCTGAAGATAGTGATATTATGTACACGAAATGTGATGTGTGGTTTCAAAACCTAAATATTGATATACCAGCAGCCACCTATACTGAGAAGGTACAGTTACTGACACTGACACCAGGTAGCTACCTTAACCAGCAGATACAGAAATACATGCCCACCACCTCACATTATTTGATTTCAAAAGCTCATAAAATAAAGAACGAAAAAGGTATTTGGGCATGCCCATATTCCTATTGTGGGCACAACCAAAATGGGTAAAATGCCAGCCAGTGAAGGAAGCATGCACATGTATTTACTGCACTAACTTCCAACTTGTTTGTTTTGCCATAAGCAGTGTCACAGGAAAGAAGTACAGAGAAATGGACCTGATGCGTTTGTGTATATATCATGAGTCACAAGATAAAGGCTGGCTGCAGAAGTGTGCAGTGTGTCCTGGTGCTGAAATGATGACTGTTGAAGCATTACACCTTTAGGATATTGACAATGATGTAACCTATGCATTATGGGAGGGGAAGAGATGGTGAAGAAGACAGCAGAGCCAGAGAAGTTTGTTACAGAGGTTAGTCAATGGGTCATGAAAGGAATAGCTCACCATCACATCCAGGGGATTCAGAGACAGGCCACAGCAGAAGCAAAATCAGCCACATCCCAGAATACTGACACATTAGTTCCTCATTTCCTCTTTGCTGAGAACTGGTCTGTTGCTTTGCAGAGTAAAATTCAAAGTCCCCACTAGCACACGTCACAGGTTCCAGTATTCAATATTCACATGTGTTGCTCACTTCCTTGAGAAATCACATTGTTCTGCTATTGTCAGTGATAATCTCATTTATGACAGTGCACAGGCATGCTATACTGTCAGCATCATAACTAATGACATAGCATCTCGAGGCCATTCATTACCTAAACATGTGCTTGTGACTGATGGTACAGCATCTCATTTTAAAAACTGTTTTCAGCTTTATAAGCTTGGTCAACAGTGTAGTACACGAATTAAGGCAAAAGAGATGAATATTTTCGGCAACAGGTCATGGAACAAGTGCAGGTGATGAGGTAGGAGGTCTCTGTAAACATCTTGCAATCTTGCAACAAGACTTAATCTGCAGCACAAAGCTGTTAATGCTATAAGAGATGCTACTGGAATTAGTAACAAAGATGTAACTCTTTTAAATAAAGTACATTAAGCGAATTCTGTTCAAATAAATAAATAAATAGAGAGAGAGAGAGAGAGAGAGAGAGAGAGAGAGAGAGAGAGAGAAGAGCGGTCTCTTACGAAGGCTGTGGTATGAATTCAATTAAGTCACTACTGGGTTGCATAGCAGAGTGGCACAAACTTTGCAAGAACATTTCTCCACGAAATGCAGCCTGTTATTGTATGTGAAATGCAGAGATCACAATATACATTAGAAGACTTTGTAATAAGCTACTTCACTTCTTGTGTGTATGACAATTTGTGGTGGGTGGGACAGATAATAAGTGTCTCTCATGAGCTGCAAGATATAACCATCTCCTTTGTGACACCTCATGATCCTGCTAATGTTTTCAAATGGCCATCATAAAAATATCAATGTGTAGTTCCCATTTCCCAAGGACTGCTGTTGTTGGATCATTCCTGTCCACATGCAAATTCAGCTTGGCAACAAAGGTTCAATGAGAACCATATGAAAAAAACAAATGAACTCTTTTCAAAAATGCAGTGTTGATTGTTACATTGTAGGCAAAGTATGGAAAATCATGAAGTAGTAAAATCATGACAGAAGATAACAATAATTTGTAAATAATATCATAGAAACAAAAATGGGTATAAATATTCCGTATCACATTTTTGTTATAAAATGCTCTCATACAAAATTATGAATTGTTTTCCCACTCATTTATAATGTTATACAGTAATTATTTTGACTCAGAAATATTAGTTTTGCATCACATTTATGTAAACTCAGCAATCAATTTAAATATTCAAGTGTAAATGATTTTTTGAACTTGAGAGTAAAGCTAGGTCTACCTAAAAAACTTCTCACATTTTGTACAAACAAGGATTGCCCACTCTTATTGTGCATTCCCTCAGTACAATGACCAACTAACATACCATGAATTTTTTAGAAAATTTACGATGGGGTTTTTGGAGAAAATAAATTCTAAATAGGAGAAAATAAATTCTAAATAACAAAAAAATTTCAGATTCTTTCATCTTTATGTACACCTATTTAACAGTTTAAGCATTTCATGCTTTAATTTCATAACTGACAGTTTGCAGTTCTTCCACTTTATCATTTTTCTCATGATAGTTAACATCCTGTGACTATTCATATTTTGAAATTCACAAAAAAGTTACAAATTTTTGCAGTTTATTTTAAAGAATGGTTTCTTTATTACAATTTTTCAATTTTCCTTTTTGTTACGACATTTCCACAAATACTCTCATTTAGAGAGGTCTGTAACATTTTAACAAATCATCAGAAAAAAATTGTCGATTTGGAGAGGTATCACGTGGAACTTCAATACATATTTCTTCCAGCAACGTTTGAAATAGTGATGTGACACATTTACTCTTGATCTGATTTGACATGAAATCACTTGCTTCTCAATTCGATGAATCATCCTCAATGGGAAAAAATCATTACCTAATTACTAAAATAAAAAAAGTAAAAGATACTGGTACATGACTGCAGACTTTTAACGCAAGTGCAGAGAGCAAAACATTAGGACAAATAACTAAAACTTAGTCATTTTTGTATTACTTGTGGGAAATGTATGGCAGCAATTAGATAAAATAATGTCAACGTTTCTGGTCAGAGTACTTACAACTAGACCAATTAAAAGTGAACTAAACTGTAATTTGTTGTACATCCGCAGTGATATTAATGTCAGGCATGCATATACATGTGTAGGGCTGATTTGCGGATTAGGTTGTTGAGAAAAATTATGGCTCAAAAGTGAAGCAATCTAATCTGTGTTATGCAAAGCTATGACATCATCTACACATAGAATTGTGGAAACAGATATTCAAGTATCATTTAAATGAAATGGACTCTAAATAAAATTATTTTATTCACACATCAAGAACAATCTCTCTCTCTCTCTCTCTCTCTCTCTCTCTCTCTCTCTCTCTCTCTCTGTGCGTGTGTGTGTGTGTGTGTGTGTGTGTGTGTGTGTGTGTTCAATGAAGTCAAATCAATCACGAATCCTGGTGTCTCATTTCAAATCTGAAGGTAAAATACAAATGGAACACATGAAATTATACAGAAAAAGATGGTATACAATCAAAGAACAAGACAGAGATGAAATGTAGGAAAAGATCCTGAGAAGCACTACTGTGTGAATAGTAACAACAAAAAGATGTGGTACTTTCCTTCCAGGAACCTGGGACAACAATGATAGTATTTTGGTTCAAAGACATAGTGGGATGTACTATGCATCCTGACAATACTATGAGTGATAAAGCTTAACAAGGTACTTTGGATTTATGGAGCCATTTCTTAAACTTAGGTTAGCACAATGAGTTTACTCAAGGCAGTCATAGTGTGGCAACACATCACAATAGTAACATTTTCATGCATGCAATTGTTGCTCCCATCTTCCATTGCCTCACACTCCCCCCCCCCCCCCCCCCCCTTTCCTCCCAATGCTGTAATTTTAACTGTTTGCCATGTCTGCAAAAAAAAAAAAAATGTATGTTGTATTCCTACAAAACTGGCAGGAATTGTGTGACTCTGAAGTATATGTGTGGCATTCCCCATGATTCTATCTGATGGCAACCATAACTCTGTTGTTAATTATTTACACAATTCTATATTAATTTCATATTTTAGTAACTGGCAAGCACAGTGTAAACATCCTATCATGAAGTTTTAGCACCCATTATGATATTTAACCTGCAAAAAACAAGTTATTTTCTTAATTTCGATTCAGTCATTTTAAAAACAAATTAGGGTTCCTACAGGCTGAAGTCTGAAATGTTAGATACCTTTATTGGGTAAGTAGGTTAGAGAATTTAAAAAGGGAAGTGGATAGGTTGAAGTTAGATATAATGAGAATTAGTGAATTGGAGTTGCAAGAAGAACAGGGCTCCTTGTCAGGTACATACAGAGCAATCAAAACAAAATCAAATAGAAGTAATACAATAGTAGGCCCAATCTTGAATAAGAAAATAGAAATGTGGGTAAGCACAGTGAACACATTATTGCAGTCAAGACAGACACAAAGCTAATACCCACCACAGTACAAGTTTATATGCCAACTAACTGCAAGAAGAGAACACAATCTTTTGAAATATGGTGCTATGGACAAATGTTCAAGATTTGATGCGGATATCGATTAAGAAATGACAAGGTACTGATCCAAATTGGGTACAAAAAGAAATTCATAACACAAGTTGACTAAAAGATGGTATCACTTGATAGGACACATCCTCAGGCATCAAGGAATTGTCTATTTGACTATGAAAGGAAGTGTGTGTGTGGGGAGGGGGGGGGGGGGGGGAGGGGGGGGGGTACATATTGTAGACAGAGACCAAGGCTTAAATACAGTATGCACGGTTGCAATAATTATGCAGCGATGAAAAACCTTGTACAGGATGGACTAGCACTGACAGCTAAAAAGAACCAGTCTTCAGACTAAAGGCCATAACAACAACAATTTTAACAAACACAAAATTAGTTGTATACCTGACACCTACAACTGCTGTACAGATTGCACACTTAAACTTGGCCCTAGAGCAGAGGATGCTTGGTGTGAAAGCATGTGATCGGCTCATTGTGCATTGGCTGTTGTGTCAACCCCACCTCCCTCTCCCAGAGCAGCCAGCTTTTAGCTTTCAGACAAAACGAAAATGTAATAGATGAATACATCCCAGAGTGGCATGAAAGTTGATAGCAAGTTGCTAGAAGGACCAGGTATAGACACTTTGCTTATTTTTGTAAATAATATTATCAATCACTATGAACAACACTGCACACAAATCCACCCAGGTACACAGTGGCTACTTACTGTTATGGCATTCAATACTGTTACAAAGCTGAGGCTGGCAATGAGCTTAAACATTCTGAAGCAGCAAGAAACCAGTCAACTTTCACTGGTAAGAGACAGGTAAGTTAAAGTGAGCCATCTGTGATATTTGTGTGTGGGCAGTGTCATATTTCACATTACTCACTTGCATCTCAACAGTAACACAATATATGGTAGATGCAACTCAGAAAGAAAGTTGAGAAACAAGAATAGGTTATTAAATGAATTTGTCAATTGTAGGGAAAAAAATGGGAAAGGTACTGGTGCAGGATGGAAAATGCCATGTGGCTAGGGCCTCCCGTCTGGTAGACTGATCGTCTGGTGCAAGTCTTTCGAGTTGACACCACTTCAGTGACTTGCATGTCAATGGGAACGAAATGACGATGATAAGGACAACACGACACCCAGTCCCTGAACGTCTCTGACCCAGCTGGGAATCGAACCCGGGTTGTTAGGTATGACATTCCGTCATGCTGACCACTCAGCTAGCAGGGGCAGCCACTGGTATAAGATAAATACATAAGATATATTACATGCATGAAAGAGAAGAAAGTTGAGACTGATATTTAAAACAGTCAAAATTATTTGTCTTTGCCAGGCGACATCATATTGGTCACATAGGTTAATACCTTCTTTTTTGAATGTCATAAAGTCATATTAAGACTGAATGTATTTTGCTTTATTTTGATGTATGTTCAGTGGTGAATTTAAGAATATGGTTTTTCTTACAATTTTGTTTGCTAGGATCATAAAGAAGGGAGATAACACTGATATTAAAAAATTTGGCACGTACCAACTCCAGTGCAGTGGTTGCGTTGATCTACACTCCTGGAAATTGAAATAAGAACACCGTGAATTCATTGTCCCAGGAAGGGGAAACTTTATTGTCACATTCCTGGGGTCAGATACATCACATGATCACACTGACAGAACCACAGGCACATAGACACAGGCAACAGAGCATGCACAATATCGGCACTAGTACAGTGTATATCCAACTTTCGCAGCAATGCAGGCTGCTATTCTCCCATGGAGACGATCGTAGAGATGCTGAATGTAGTCCTGTCGAACGGCTTGCCATGCCATTTCCACCTGGCGCTTCAGTTGGACCAGCGTTCGTGCTGGACGTGCAGACCGCATGAGACGACGCTTAATCCAGTCCCAAACATGCTCAATGGGGGACAGATCCGGAGATCTTGTTGGCCAGCGTAGTTGACTTACACCTTCTAGAGCACGTTGGGTGGCATGGGATACATGCGGACGTGCATTGTCCTGTTGGAACAGCAAGTTCCCTTGCCGGTCTAGGAATGGTAGAACGATGGGTTCGATGACGGTTTGGATGTACCGTGCACTATTCAGTGTCCCCTCGACGATCACCAGAGGTGTACAGCCAGTGTAGGAGATCGCTGCCCACACCATAATGCTGGGTGTTGGCCCTATGTGCCTCGGTCGTATGCAGTCCTGATTGTGGCGCTCACCTGCACAGCGCCAAACACACATACGACCATCATTGGCACCAAGGCAGAAGCGTCTCTCATCGCTGAAGACGACACGTCTCCATTCGTCCCTCCATTCACGCCTGTCGCGACACCACTGGAGGCGGGCTGCACGATGTTGGGGCGTGAGCGGAAGACGGCCTAATGGTGTGCGGGACCGTAGCCCAGCTTCATGGAGACGGTTGCGAATGGTCCTCGCCGATACCCCAGGAGCAACAGTGTCCCTAATTTGCTGGGAAGTGGCGGTGCGGTCCCCTACGGCACTGCGTAGGATCCTACGGTCTTGGCGTGCATCCGTGCGTCGCTGCGGTCCGGTCCCAGGTCGACGGGCACGTGCACCTTCCGCCGACCACTGGCGACACCATCGATGTACTGTGGAGACCTCACGCCCCACGTGTTGAGCAATTCGGCGGTACGTCCACCCGGCCTCCCGCATGTCCACTATACGCCCCCGCTCTAAGTCCGTCAACTGCACATACGGTTCACGTCCACACTGTCGCGGCATGCTACCAGTTTTAAAGACTGCGATGGAGCTCCGTATGCCACGGCAAACTGGCTGCCACTGACGGCGGCGGTGCACAAATGCTGCGCAGCTAGCGCCATTCGACGGCCAACACCGCGGTTCCTGGTGTGTCCGCTGTGCCGTGCATGTGATCATTGCTTGTACAACCCTCTCGCAGTGTCCGGAGCAAGTACGGTGGGTCTGACACACAGGTGTCAATGTGTTCTTTTTTCCATTTCCAGGAGTGTATATTTAGGGCAGGCCAATAGAACATTTGAAGCAAGAACATGGAAAAACATGGAAATATGGCACCAACCATTTAATCTTCTATGTAGGAACACAAAGAAACACACAGCTGTAAAAGAGAAACAATTTATTGGGTCTCAGAGTGACATCAACAAAAATACAAAGTGTCGTTCGTATAGTGCTGCACGTGCACAGTGGAACTGGTGATGACAGTCACTGACCGAGGTGCCCCTCATGGTGGCCTCAGGTATTTGCAGGCACGCTGTTTGACGGTGGTGTGCAGTACTTTTGCCAAAGTAGCCTGCCTTTGTTCACTGTGGGCGCTAGGTGCAGTAAACAGCAGGTTACTACACTCCTCCTTCCTTGTGTGTGTGTGTGTGTGTGTGTGTGTGTGTGGGGGGGGGGGGGGGGGGTGGGTGGGTGTAGGGGGAAGGGACAGTGGGGAAGCAGGTGTAGCCATCCTGATCTGTGCAGAATAATGCATACAGACAAAATTGAGTGGAGGAAAGGCACGCCACCACCCGCAGACCCCAGGACTGGCAACAGTGGAGGGGGGAGGGGGGGAAGCTTAGATCTTGGAGCCCACAACAAGGGGCAGCGGAATGGACAGCGATGATGGCGGAATGGAAAGGAGAGGCACTATTGATAGAGGCCTGGCTTCTGCCACCACTGATGGCAGCGCCAACTCAGTGCAGTGGGAGGTGTCAGCACCTGCCGCAGAAAGCAAACTTGCCATCAGTGCTGATGAAACCCTGACTATTGGCCTGCTCAACCCTTGGAACAGCCGGGGGTGATGAAGAATGAGGTGTTGTGCCCACAGCTTGAAGAGGGGACCCTGTGCTCATCCTAGAACACAGCTGATCCTAGTGGCATGCTTTGACTTTATCTTCATTGCAAACCATAAAGATATGGCAACTCTGCTGGCTGTGGATGACAGGTGGAATCCAGCTGACAGCGGTGTAGGAGCTCAGTGGGACTCTTGGTCGCAATTGCTATCATTCTGTAAGAGCACAAAAAAATAATAATAAAAAAATAAAATGTGAGAGCCTACTCAGCCAGGAAATCTTCCACATAATTGTGCAACTTGATTTCAAACGTTTGGACAAGGTATTCCAATTCACCATTTGTCTTCACATGGAAATGGCAAATACCACAGTGTACAAAAATCCTTAAAAGACTGCACCACAAACTGAGAAACACTGTCCAAAACCAAGGTGCAAGGCATGTCTTCTATGGAGGATATCTTCCAAAGGGCCTTGACTTTCGCATCTGCTGCTGCAGAGTGACATACGGAAAACAAGACAAAGCATCAACTACTAATAACCCGAAAATTTCTAAAGGAGGACCAGCAGAATCAATGTGGACTTATTCTTCTGCTTCTTATTCTTTTCATTTATTTTATTATTCAATATCTGGGGATAATAATTTTTACTCAAGATTTTCTTTTGACAAGAAGGGTTATGAAATATGGTCCTAATAGTACTGCGAAGAATAAACCTCGTAGTGATTAGATTCTATAATACTGTGGTGTGCTCATGTTGCGGTTACCCTTGAGGCTTAAAGAACAGCTGTATTAAGTAATGGAATTTGTATAGGATAAAAAGGTTGAATTCCTATTTGGGGTCATAGTATTCCTCATTCAACTGCTACATCTACATCTACATCCATACTCCGCAAGCCACCTGACGGTGTGTGGCGGAGGGTACCCTGAGTACCTCTATCGGTTCTCCCTTCTATTCCAGTCTCGTATTGTACGTGGAAAGAAGGATTGTCGGTATGCTTCTGTGTGGGCTCTAATCTCTCTGATTTTATTCTCATGGTCTCTTCGCGAGATATACGTAGGAGGGAGCAATATACTGCTTGACTCTTCGGTGAAGGTATGTTCTCGAAACTTTAACAAAAGCCCGTACCGAGCTACTGAGCGTCTCTCCTGCAGAGTCTTCCACTGGAGTTTATCTATCATCTCCGTAACGCTTTCGCAATTACTAAATGATCCTGTAACGAAGCGCGCTGCTCTCCGTTGGATCTTCTCTATCTCTTCTATCAACCCTACCTGGTGCGGATCCCACACTGCTGAGCAGTATTCAAGCATTGGGCGAACAAGCGTACTGTAACCTACTTCCTTTGTTGTCGGATTGCATTTCCTTAAGATTCTTCCAATGAATCTCAGTCTGGCATCTGCTTTACCGACGATCAACTTTATATGATCATTCCATTTTAAATCACTCCTAATGAGTACTCCCAGATAATTTATGGAATTAACTACTTCCAGTTGCTGACCTGCTATTTTGTAGCTAAATGATAAGGGACCTATCTTTCTATGTATTCGCATCACATTACACTTGTCTACATTGAGATTCAATTGCCATTCCGTGCACCATGCGTCAATTCGCTGCAGATCCTCCTGCATTTCAGTACAATTTTCCGTTGTTGCAACCACTCGATACACCACAGCATCATCTGCAAAAAGCCTCAGTGAACTTCCGATGTCATCCACCAGGTCATTTATGTATATTGTGAATAGCAACGGTCCTATGACACTCCCCTGCGGCACACCTGAAATCACTCTTACTTCGGAAGACTTCTCTCCATTGAGAATGACATGCTGCGTTCTGTTATCTAGGAACTCCTCAATCCAATCACACAATTGATCTGATAGTCCGTATGCTCTTACTTTGTTCATTAAACGACTGTGGGGAACTGTGTCAAACGCCTTGCGGAAGTCAAGAAACACGGCATCTACCTGTGAACCCATGTCTAAGGCCCTCTGAGTGTCGTGGGCGAATAGCGAGAGCTGGGTTTCACACGACCGTCTTTTTCGAAACCCATGCTGATTCCTACAGAGTAGATTTCTAGTCTCCAGAAAAGACATTATACTCGAACATAATACGTGTTCCAAAATTCTACAACTGATCGACGTTAGAGATATAGGTCTATAGTTCTGCACATCTGTTTGACGTCCCTTCTTGAAAACGGGGATGACCTGTGCCCTTTTCCAATCCTTTGAAACGCTTCGCTCTTCTAGAGACCTACGGTACACCGCTGCAAGAAGGGGGGCAAGTTCCTTCGCGTACTCTGTGTAAAATCGAACTGGTATTCCATCAGGACCAGCGGCCTTTCCTCTTTTGAGCGATTTTAATTGTTTCTCTATCCCTCTGTCGTCTATTTCGATATCTACCATTTTGTCAACTGTGCGACAATCTAGAGAAGGAACTACAGTGCAGTCTTCCTCTGTGAAACAGCTTTGGAAGAAGACATTTAGTAATTCGGCCTTTAGTCTGTCATCCTCTGTTTCAGTACCATTTTGGTCACAGAGTGTCTGGACATTTTGTTTTGATCCACCTACCGCTTTGACATAGGACCAAAATTTCTTAGAATTTTCTGCCAAGTCAGTACATAGAACTTTACTTTCGAATTCATTGAAAGCCTCTCGCATAGCCCTCCTCACACTGCATTTCGCTTCGCGTAATTTTTGTTTGTCTGCAAGGCTTTGGCTATGTTTATGTTTGCTGTGAAGTTCCCTTTGCTTCCGCAGCAGTTTTTTAACTCGGTTGTTGTACCACGGTGGCTCTTTCCCATCTCTTACGATCCTGCTTGGCACATACTCATCTAACGCATATTGTACCATGGTTTTGAACTTTGTCCACTGATCCTCAACACTGTCTGTACTTGAGACAAAACTTTTGTGTTGAGCCACCAAGTACTCTGAAATCTGCTTTTTGTCACTTTTGCTAAACAGAAAAATCTTCCTACCTTTTTTAATATTTCTATTTACGGCTGAAATCATCGAATGCTGATGCCAGTCTTCTGCTAAAGAAAGTTCAGAAGAATGATACAAAGAATAAAACTTCTGATGCAATAAATAAAATTATTCTTCATCGTAATCTAATGAATACAAATTCTGTATGTAATCCTTAATTTATAGTTAATAATGTAATTCCAAATCCAATTATGAATTGGTTAATATTGAATAGGTGGAATTATTTTCCTAATCCTGATATAGAGCTATTGCTCCAATTGCTCCTGTTAATGGTCAAGGTCTGTAATCTACTAAGTGGCATGGGTGGTTTGAGGGAGTTGTTAACATAAGTTAAGTAACTTCTCTAGATTATAAAGTTCTTAAAATTTAGAAAACATGAATTAAAGCTACTGCTGATTCTAGAATAAATAGAAGTATTTGTCCAATAATTAGGAATGAAATAAATTTATTGATATAGATGGCCCTGTATTTCTTAATAAGGTTAATAATAGGTGTCCAGCAATTATATTTGCTGGTAGTCGTAGTGCTAGTGTACCTGGTCGGATAACATTTCAAATTGTGTCAATTAGTACTATGCAAGGCTGTGCAAGGGGGTTCCTTGAGGAACAAGGTGTGTAAATATATGATTAGTGTGACTGATTCATCCAAATAGTACAAATCTTAATCATATAGGTAAAGCAATTGCGAATCTTAATGCTAAATGTCTTGTTCTAGTAAAAAATACAAGGGAATAATCCTATGAAATTATTGAATAATATTATAATGAAAATTGAAAAAAAGATGAATGTTGTTCCATTAAATGATTTTGGTCTTAATAATGTTTTAAATCCATTATGTAAGGTTAAGTTTAGTTTATTTCAGATAATATTAATTCGTGATGGTGTAAGTCAAAATATTGATGGGATTAATAATAGTCCTACAAATGTTCAGGTTCAATTTAACAATAAGCTAAAGATGTTAGTAGATGGGTCAAATGTTGAGAATAAATTTGTTATCAATTTCAGATTAGATTTTTTTATCTCAATTGTTCTTTTTTCTGCTTTTTTAATAAGATTAGGTTTAAAGGAAGAAAAGAGTTTATTTAACTAAATAGAATTAAAGTGGCTGAAAATATAATAAATAGAAAGAATCATATGAGTGGAGATATTTGAGCGGCTGCATTGGGGTCAGCCATGGTGAAAAAATAGTGTGTAGCACTGCTTCCCGACCCGAACACTTGGGCAGGTCACAACAAGGCATTCCTCCTCCTGCTTCATGACACATCACAGTGTGGCAACAATTTTGTGTGAAAGATTTCCAAGTCATCCTGATGTAATAAGTGAAGAGCCTCCTATCTCTGAGCTACATGAACCACAACATGGGGAGTAAACCCTTCCATCGACAGGTGAATAATACATTCAAGAAGGAGAGGCAATGGCTGTTCATATAAAAATTCTGAAGCAGATCTGCCCAGCCCAGCAGAAATTGGGCCATCCATCTTGTATCGTGCATACAACATGCTGGAGCACTGGATCCACTGCCAAAGCAGAGGCAATACCAGAACTTGTAAAGAGAAAGCCATCCACTGTGAGCACTGCCTCCATATCCAGTTGGAAACAAAGTAGTTCCACCTGCTTGAACATGGAGTCATGAGCTGAGAAAAAGAACCACCATTCCCATAATTGAGACATGGGATGACAATGGATCTCATAATTGTACCAGGACAAGAACAGAGCCCACCGCTGTAGATGATGAGTGGCTTTGTCCGGTAAGGCACTGATGGCCTAAACAGTGAAAGTAAGGGCTTGGGGTTAGAAATTAAATGAAATTTCGCACGTATGAATTTTTTAAGGCCCAGACAATAGTAAAAGTATCTTTCTCCATCAAAGGATAATGTTGCTGAGCTGAGATGAATGTTTCTGACATAAAGGCAATGGGCTGTTCGGACCCATCTGAATGGTGATGTACAAGGACATACTGGAACCCATCTATCGCCAGGACTGGATGCTTCCCGGGTTGAAATATGACCAAACACGGCACTTAGTGAAGACTAAGCAGCACAAAAGCATGCTAACAGACTGCAGACCAAACAAATGGAGCACTTTCACAAAGCAACAGATGCAAGGGCTGGGTGATAGTACCCACTCTCTGAATGAGCTTGTGACAGTACCCCACTTTGCCAAGGAGTGCCTGAAGTTCTCATAGCCATAATGGCAGCAACATATTCTTCCAAGTGACACATGTCCTGCTGGGGAATTACATGGCCCAAATAAACAATGGAAGGTTTGGAGAAGTTGGATTTAGCTAGGTTACATTTAAGGCATGTGGTCTGCAAAATAGGAACAAAGAATGGAGGTTACATAGGTGACCCTCCATGATAGCACCTGTCATGACAATATCATCAAGAGAGTTAATGCGATGATGGACAACAGTCATAAAATGTTCTAAAAGATGTTGAAAGATGGCAGGTGCACTAGCAACTCCAAACATAAGCTGTTGGTACTCACAGTGGCCAAAAGGCATATTAACAACAAGCGACTGTTTTGATGATTCATCCAACAGAATCTGAAGGTAGGCTTCACTCAAGCTGATTTTCGAAAGGAACTGACCCCCCGCCCACTTCTATATAATCACTAAGAGCATAACCCTCTCACTTGAGGAAATTGGTCTAATCATTCCCAATTATGTTAAGCAATCCAGCTCCATCTTAACCTGGTCACATGAAGCTACTGGCACCAGCTACATCCAAAAAAGGGAGGGCAGGCAGAGGGTTTGAGGCTGAGGGGTCCCGTGAAATTGTTTGCAAAACCTAACCCTGGGGCAAAGAAAACCAAAAGCTCAGAACACAAAATATCCAATTTGTTACACATTAATTGGCCTGACACCAGGTATGCTGCATATGCAATAGAAAAACAAAAGTAGCAAAGGCATTTAAAATTTTCAGTATTTGCATTGTTAACCAACAAGTACGTAATGGAACTGACTTGTAAGCTGTTTTGGCTGTAAATTCGCCAGGAACAGCAATCTGCTGTTTGCTATAGCTTACCAATCAACATTCAATGTGTGCCAACAGTGGGAACCCAAGCCTGTCTTACATCTATGTGCCGAGTGGCAACACAGTGGCCACCATGTCAACTTGTAGGATTAATGGTTTACCTATCACCCGCACTTCAATGAACAGTTTGTTCTGGCTTGCAGACAATAATAAACGATGATGAAACAGCATGAATATCAATGTTCACTGATTCCTGTAATGACTCCTGGGGTGGAAGGTTGTGATAGAGATCGAAATACCCCTGCCATGTGCCCTTTCTTTTACATTTAAGAAGTCCACTGCTTGGGGCAGGCCGCCTGCTGGCACTGTGCAAAAGAAAAGGAGCATGAAGGAAGTGTTGTTCATTTTCCCTGCTGCTTATAACATGTTTTACTTCATCAGCCCAGTTGGCTTCTTTGTATTGTGGCTTCCTCCTCTTCCCCCAGTGAGCCAGGCTCCATGCACCAGGGCTGCACACAGTCAACAGTGCCATCAAAACCTCTTCTAATGTAGCATCTTCAAGCTGAATGGCACATTGATTGAACTCCTTATTTGGGACCAAACAAATGACTGTCTCTGACAATGTTGTCGGCATAAGATATCCGGGACGAACCAACGCTTAATGAGTGAGGCTGTGAAACTTGGCCGTCCAAGCTCAATATGATTGCTGTGGCTGTTTGTGACACTGGTAGAATTCAACACATGCTGCAACCACTTGCATACACTTCTGGTGAAAGGAAGACAGCAAACTATGCATATCGTCAAAAGAAAGTGATGCTGGTTTCTGCAGATAAGCTAACTGGCACACAAGGTATGCACCATTAAAAAAAGAGCCTTATCGACCTCTGTGTTGACCACTTGGAATGCCATGAAATGTTGACAATGTCTCTTCTCATACATGTCCCAGCCCTTCGGGGATTCATCACAGGGGACGAATGGCGGTAGGTGCCCGAGCCTGGGTAAACGTGGCAAACAAACATTCCAATATAGCCATATGCACCTGCTGCTGTTGCAGAAGTTACGGGGATAAAGCCTTCATGGAAGAGCTGAATCCGAAACTCACAAAAATTTGACCCTCGATGTTGCCATTTGTGTTCTGATTAGGAACACAAGGAAATACATGGCTGTAAAAGAGATACAATTTATTGGGTCATGGAATGGCATCAAGAAGAGTACAACAGAAGTAGTATACATGTCTCAAACCCATTTACCAACCGATGGCATGGAGGCAGGTTCATGCCTTTAGAAAGACACTATCCATGTCATGTGTCAATAGTGTAGTGCTGCACATGCACAAAGCATCTGATAATGGCAATTGGTGACCAGGCTGCTCCTCGTGACCATCTCAGCTAGTTGCGGGCACACAATTTTAATTTCAGTGCGCACTAACCTTGCCGCAGTGGCCCCACTTACATCTGCTGTTAGCAGAATGTGTAGTAACCAGCAGGTTACAACATTCAACATTTGCAGAACACTTCCAACAAAACACCCACTGCCCTACCACAACAAAAACAGACATGAAAATAGTCAGATTCAGTAGCAAGAAACATTTTTGAGCCACATAAGAGAACTTCCAAAACACATAATAAATGAAAATACAAACACTAGTAACAAAGTGCTATTTAAGCTGATGGCAATGGACTTGCACAACATAAAAATATTAATTTATTTGTCATCAGTGAAAGTGCTGTGTGCAAAAATCGACCGTATATGTGCAGAAGAATGTTAGGAATTGTGTAACAAAAAAACTACACATAACAATAATAGTAAGTTAAGGCTTCAGAACTGTTTGAGATTCTAGCAAAAAAAAGGAGAGAGAGAGAGAGAGAGAGAGAGAGAGAGAGAGAGAGAGAGAGAGAGAGAAGTTAAGTGACCACTGAAAATGCTATAAAATAAAGCAAATCACATTTGGTCTTAATAATACTTTTATTACAGTCATAAAAGATGTTATTAACTGCCATAACTTTATAACCATGATGGCAGAAAAAAAGACACAAAGAGGACAACACGTACAGCTGATTATAATGTATGGTATCTTACCAAGGTAATGTCCTACAGCAAGTCCTACAACAACTGAAGCTGCAATTACCATCAGTATGTTGAGAGCTGTATTAACATCTTTGTTGGGATGATGAACATATTTTTTGTTCTTCGGTCCATTCACCTCTTCATCTGTCTGTGCAACATCGTAGTCCAACTCTCCAGAGAGAACTGAAAAGATTGTTCACAGTGAAACTGGTTTCTTGTTTTTAAATTAACAATAGCAAATACACTCTTTAATGTACACAAGAAAAGGAGGTATCCTTGGAAAAGGCCTGGAGACATGGGAATATATCAACAGGATTGTATCATAGTGAGAAAGAGATTCAAAAATAAGATATTCAAGTATAAGGAATAAGGTATATGATATTAGCTAGTAAGGTATACTGAGAAGCTGATACAGACACAGATCACACTTTTGTAATAATAAAGAGTACGCTGAGTAGTAAGAGAACTGGTAAGAAGAAGCAATGCATAAGTCAGTGGGACAATAAGTACTAAGGAATATGAGATACGTTTAAAGTTCTCTGAAGCTGTATAAACTACAGTAATGAATACAGCAAGTGGCCCTGGTGAAGTGGAATGGGTATCATTAAAATGGACACCCTCAAACACTCAACAGTCAAATATGGGTACAAGATACACTACACTTGTTCGTACTCTGTTAGAATATTGCTGCGCAGTGTGTGATCCTTACCAGGTGGGATTGACGGAGGACATCGAAATACAGCAAAAAAGGGCAGTTTGTTTTGTATTATCACGTAATAAGGGAGAGCGTGTGGCAGATATGATACACGAGTTAGGATGGAAGTCATTAAAACAAAAATGTTTTTCGTCGCCGAGCGATCAATTTACGAAATTTCAGCCACCAACTTTCTCTTCCAAATGCGAAAATATTTTGGTTGAGCCAACCTTCATATGCAGGAATGATCATCAAAATAAAATAAGAGAAATCAGAGCTCGAACAGAAAGGTTTAGGTGTTCGTTTTACCCGCACACTGTTCGGGAGTGGAATGGTAGAGAGGAAGAACCCTCTGCCAAGCACTTAAATGTGAATTGCAGAGTAATCATGTAGATGTAGATAACTGCAACGAAACATATGATAATGGAAGAAACACTTCACTTTATTGGTAGAAATAGGAAATACAAAAATGTTCAGGGTAAAAAGGAATAGTGCAATATAAGACACTTAGGAATGAAATTAACAGGAAAAGCGAAGTGGCTGGAGCAAAAATGTGAAGACAATGAAAAAAGGTCACTGGAAGTGCAGACCCAGTACATAGATCAGTCAAAGCAACTTTCTGTGAAACTGCAAGAAAATCTGTCAACATTAAGGGTGCAAAAGAAATTCCACTGCTGAACACAGAGAAGACAGCAGAATGGAAAAAATACATTGGAGAATTTATGAACGGGAGGAACAGTCTACTTACAAGATAGAAGCAGAAATAGATGTTGATTTGGAAGATGTAGAGGATTTACTATTAGCCACAGTCTGAAAGCTCTTTTAAAGGTCTGCAATTTTATAAAGGAAAAGGCATAGATGACTTTCCTTTACAATATCTAAAATCATTGAGAGATGTGGCAAACAAATGACTGTTGTAGTTAGCATATAGAATCTATGAGGCTGGAGACATATCAGCTTAACAGCTGATGCATCAAAGTTGCTGACAAGGATAAGGTAAACACACCAGGGAGGGAGTTCTGATGCTAGATTTGATCATAGGGGCAAGACTTTTGAAATATCAAGATACCTACTTAAGATTTATTGACCTATAAGAAGCAATGGAGTTAGATGTTTGAAATTTTCAGAAAAATGAAGATAATTTTTAGATAAAAATTGATTACATACAATATATATAAGAAAAAAGAGGAGGCAATAAGAACAGAAGACCATAGAGACAAGGGCTCAGTAAAAAAAAAGAGGTGTAAGGCAGAGGTGCAGTCTTTCTCTGTTACTGTTCAAACTGTAGATCAAAGAAGCTATGGCAGAAATAAAAGAAAAGTTCAAGAGTAGGACTAAAATTCAATGTGAAAGGATATCAATGATAATATTTGCTAATGGCACAGCTATTCTCAGTGAAAATGTGAAATAATTATGGAACCTGTTGAATGGAACAAAAAGTCTACAGAGCGCAGATTATAGACAGAGTAAATAAAAGAAAGAAGAAAGTAATGAAGAGTTGTGGAAATAACAATAACGATAAACTTGACATCAGAATTGAGAGCGACATAATAGATTAAATGATGGATTTCTATTACTTTGGAAGCAAAATATAACATAACATGGAGGAAATAGTAAACAGACTAGGAAAGGCAAAGAACTCATTCTTCACTAAAAAGAAGTCTACTAGTATCAAATATAGGTCTTAATTTGAGGAAGAAATTATTGAGAAAATACATCTGGAGCAAAGCACAATGCAGAAGTGAATTGTGGACTGGGGGAAAAGTGGAACAGAAAAGAGTCAAAGCATTTTGGGTTAGATGTTAGAGTATGCTGAAAATTAAGTGAACTGGTAAGGTATGGAATGAAGAGATTCTATGTAGAATCAGTGTGGAAAAGGATCTGGTGGACAGAACAGGATGATAGGAAAAGTGTTAAGAATTAGGGAACAGAGTGTAAAAACTACAGGAGAAAACAAAGATTAGAATACATCCAACAACTATTTGAGGACATTGGGTGTGAACATTATTCTGAGACAAAGATGTTGGCACAGGGAAGAAGTTAAGCTAAACCACAAAAACAAGCCAGAAGACTGAGAGGATGGTGGAAGTGTAGGAAATAGCGAATATTTGAACTCTGACTAACACTAAAGTTCACTTTAAACAGGTTTTTAAGTTTTCCAATATATAGAGAACTACAATGATCTCTGACAACAGCAGCAGAGTAGCATAACAGGAGCAGCAGTGGTTTCTCTCCAAAGTGCCTGTTCTTCTCCCAACGTGCAAAAATAAAATAAAAAATAGGAATCTAGAAGTGATTACCATGTTTAACAATGTTGGTTGAATAGCACTAGTCACAATTTGTTTTTAATAAACTTTTTGAAAGTTGAGTGCTCTCCTTCATGATGGGCACCACGTGTGAATGAATGATTAAATGAAAGATAAGGAAAAATTGCAGTATATTTTTTCCACAAACAGGTAAGATCAGTGCTGTTTAGGCATGACAGCATCTTTATAGATTACAAATAAACAACTGGGAAGCTTCTGCATCGTTCTTAAGCGATTAAGCAGGAAGTCCTATCAGACTAATATATTCTATGCAAAATATACTAGAAACAATGTATGCAATGTGAAATTCCATATGTGCCTACATTTATGACCCTAAACAACAGAAAATGGATTTGATCCAAAAAAATGAGTACATGTATCTCCTTGCAATAGACATATACTTATCTCTTATTTCAATGAACCTGGTCACACTCACAAACTATAAGCTCTCCGCAAAATATGTCATCTATAGACTGAATATGCAGTATGACAATGCTTAACGTATATCATCAGGATGCACAGCAACATGGAAACTTTTCCTGTAATCTCAACATGATAGATGTCAAAGACACTAACTTGTTCGTGCAACTCAATATCAGAGCAGAGAAAGGAAGAAATGATAGCGGGACCAGAAACACCCTACACCACAAGCAATACGGTGGCTTGAAGATGGTATAGATGTAGATTCTGTGTTATCTTGAGAAAGTTCACACAATTCCACATCATTGTAGCTCAATCACCTTTTGCATTATGTTTTTCAGATGAAAATTATTGCCACTCCATGTTGCTGGAATATGAGTGTGACTTAATAAATCAGATACAATAATAATCTTTTTCAGTCTACAACTTCCAATGAACTGGAAGCTGGTGTGATGGTTACTTCCTCTACAGTAAACAATTAAATGAGGAGAGGAGCATGACTTTTGTGTCTGGAGATGATCAGAAAGAAAGACCCTATTTGGCCAGACAATGAATATTTTAATTGCATTTGGCCACTCTTAAGTCATGGTTACTTTCAGTAGCACACTTTCTGTTACAAAATTGTAATCCATTTGCTACTACAACACTCCCACTTTCTCCCCCACTTCTACTGTTTCCAATAACAAATTAACTCTTCTCTGAAGTCTTAGTAAATGTTTCACTATCATACCAGTTTCTCCATGACATCTATAATTTCTAACATTATATGTTCACATTTTCAGATTGTTATCTTCGTTCATCCTACTTCTGAAAACCCACCCTGTACAGACCCAAACAAAAGCATGAAATCAGATAAACTTTGGGTTATACTGCAAATAGGAGTTAATCACGAGATTATTTTAGACCACTGCATTTTTTATGGATACACTGATTCTGGCTTTAATTCAGTACTTTCTATCCTCTTCTGCAACCTTGCCCTAGAGCAGTTTCTATAGAAGAATGTTGGGCAGGCACTGTCTGCCACTCCATCAACAATCTGAGAGCCATCACCAGGATCTGAGGCAGAGAGCGACTTCCTTGACCAGAAGCCTTTTGCCATCATGTCTCATTACTTTTATTCAAACTCTTAGCAGCCACTAGTATCAAATATTAGTAGCTGTACATAGTAACTGATGGCCAGGGTGACATTACAGTATGTGCAAAAATAAATGATAAGCTCATATATACCAGCAAAAGTGACACCAGTCAAGGTTCACAAGATAGAATGGCTACATACAGAACTTTGGCTTTTACACGAGGACTGCACAGTGAGATGCAACAACATTATTGATCGCTGAGTTTGCTTGCTGTCTCGAATTCTTACCTTTTAAAATAACTAAGCACCTTGCGGACATTCAAAGAATGATTTTATTAATTTTATATTTTGTACTATAGTTTTATTAATTTCACTTCTTGACAATTGCATTATGCACTGCATGTCTCATTTTTGTTGTTACCGGGCATATCTTAGATAATGCCATGCATAAGTAAGGTGGTTTTTGTTCACAGCTGGTGGAATTTGAGAGAAAACATAGGGGTGCAACCATGTTACTAGCTATGATTTCTTTGGTGGTCCCTCCCGCCCTCAGTATTAGTTCTGGTGGCAGCTTAGTTTTGATGTATGTGTACACAGGTGTCTCACTGCAGTTTATGCAGCAGTCTGTTGACTGGTCTTGCTGAGCATCCACAACATGCAGCGGACTGGGCACTTGTATGGTAAGCTAATTTTGAGGTTCATAAATTGGCATCTTATGGTTGTTATGCCTTCATTTCTTACATCCACATCACACATTTAGTCATTCACAGTTGGTTCATAGGTTACATTAGGCTGGCGATATCTCCTTATTTGCTGATACATTCAAGATTTTTCAGTTAGGCCCCATTTACCAGTGTGTAGTGATTGAATCAGAGAACCTTTTCATACATCACCCACACAGGATCTCAAATGCAACCCGATCAATTTTCTGGATTTTTTTAAATAACTGGCACCACTTTCTAGTACGGTACACAATCAAGGTATGACCCCAATTTTCACATCTATATGGGTCATTTCAATGTTACTTAATTTTTTGAAGAATCCTCTTAGTTTTCCTTGTTTTTTTGGAATGTCTGAAGATGGAACTTATACGCTGTAACCTGGGTCATGTGTACGATTTTATCCAAATAAAGGATTTGTCAAGAACAAACAAAATGGAGTTATTTATCATGAAAAATACAAAAAAGAACTGCACAGTTCTTTATGGTTTTTAGTCATCTTTTGGATGTTGCAGGTCTTCTTATGGTCACGCTTTTGACGAAAAGACTGAAGAAGAATTTCACCTTATGCAAGACACTGGTTTATATTTTCATCTCACCCAAACACGTTTCACAACGTTATGCACTATCTTCAGTGGACTTGTTGGTTTATTTTCTTTCTGAAAAATTACTGTTACATGTCAACTTCTTGTGTTAAGACATATGGTACTGACCTGAGACAGTAAGTTATTAATTTACAATATGTTTCAGGTGTTTGTCAATGTATTGAAAATGAACAACATACTACTATGGTGCAGACCCACCCAACCCATCCATTCAGTACTTCCTATTCTAGTCCTATCAAAGGCTTATCCTACACTCTCAGAGACCAGGCCACCTGTGAAAGCATCCATGTTGTGTACTAGCTTTGCTGCAAGCACTCCTCAGCTTTTTATATTGGTATATACCAATCAGCTATCCACCAGGATGAATGGCTGCTGCCAAACTGTGGACAGCAGCAAAGTGGAACCCCCTGTTGCACAACATACAGCTGAACATCAGATGCCTGATTTCAAGGACTGCTTCACAACATGGGCCATATAGATGCTTCCCTCCACCATCAGCTTTTCTGAACTGAGCACATGAAATATATCCTTACAACACATTCTCCACTTCCGAAATCATCCCAGTCTCAACCTATGGTAAGCTACTGTCCCCACACCCTCCACCCAACAATTTCTGGCCACTCTCTCCCTATCACTTTGTAGTGCCTCAAGAATTTCGGTGTAAATTCTAGAGAAACTTGGCTTTACACCGTCTCGAACACCCGATATTTTAAGTATGAGGGTGAGAGAGTGGAGATGTGTCTTACCTTGCAGAGTGGAGATGTGTCTTACCTTGCCGCCAGTTTCTAAGTGTGCAGGATGGACATGTATCAGGAGAATATGGCAATAGTGACGGTCGATCTGCACACACAAGTGTTTGTAGCGCATGCCTGAGAAGCTGCATGTCCAGTACAAGAGCAAGCACACTCTATTCCTTGACAGTGTAATGACTGTATTGTTGTGAAAAAATGAATTATGTTTTGAACTACAGACACTTACATTTGACTTTCGGATGTTGGACTTGCAAGAAGCAAGAACTGATTTTATAGTGGTTATTAAACCAAACACATTATAATTGTATCTGTTGGTATCTAAAGGTCCCAGATGGAGTTGACTCACGAGAGTTGAATGCTTGTGTGAATCTTGTGAAGTTGTTTTATTGTGGAGATGAAAATATAACAAAGTTGAACTAAAGTATCCTGATAGTACAGAATCATTTCAAGAGTGGAAAAAAAGGTCTATTTTGAAATTCCCTTAACAAGCGGCAGGCTTTGGAGAAGAAGAGTTTGTGAAGATTGACACAGCCGGCTGACCCGAGAAGAAGATCGGCTGCACACAATATGTAAGTCAACTGCAAGAGACGTGCGAGTCTTGCACCCCAGTACCACACTGTCTCTCCCGTCCTCCGAATAATGTGAGAACGTGGCAACCTACGAGACAGGACCCAAAGAAATCTGAAATTTAAAGACAGAAACTAAAAGAAGATATTAGGTACCGCCATAGCAACCAAGTCTTACAACATACGAACACTGTTTCCAGTAATTGTGCAGAGTCCAATGAACAAATGGAAGAAAGTTGAGAGTGCAATTCTGTAAAAGACATGAGAAAGTAATAGCGGAGAGAACTGGAGAGATGACCTCAACTTTTTGACTAAGAAGGTCGGGTGTGGAGAGTAAGCAGTCTTCACACATGTACATCACGCCGCTGCTGTCGCCGTAACCAGCCACCGATGCCGACGCTGAAACCAATGTCCAACGCTCCCGGTGCACAGTGCTGTCCACCGGCGCTAATTATACATCTTCGTACCAATGCAGCTCAAACTCTATGCTGGCTGAGTGAAAAAACAATAATTTTTTGGTAGAGTTGAGGGGACGATTGCACGTATAACTGTTATTATAGTTATTGTACTCAGTGGTGAATTTTCTTTAGATGTTCACTAGATCTAAGATCAGTAAAACTATGGATCAGGAACAACAACATGGAACAACTTCAGAGCCAGCCAGGGCTGGGGAAGTCAACAGGGGAGTGACAGACTGGACGGAGTAAGTAAAGTTAATAAGTGCCATTTGAAGTGAAAAACTAGAAGCACAAAGTGTAACTTTAAGTGAAAAATTAAGTGCTCAAAATGCTTCGTTTAGAGATGAACTGAATGCTCAAAATGCTTCATTGAGAGATGAACTGATTGTGAATTTAAGACTTAAGTGAGATTCAGTGAATACCCAATTAAATAGTACATTTGATGCTCAGAGCGAAATTTTAAGTAATCAACATGAAACCTTGAATAGTCAGGCAGCAAGTATAGTTTTATTAAAGACTGAATTTGACCCTCTTAATAATAAGGTAGAATATCTGAAGTTAGATTTAAAGAGTGGACTCACTAGTTCTTTGGATACTCACGTTAATCAACTATTTATCAAATTTAACCAGAGAAAGGATGAGCAACTTCAAGATTTAACTAAAAAATTAGAATTTGACACTGAAGATAAATGTAATTATGTAGAAAAGGAACTTGTTGAAAAATTAGGATCATTTCAAAGCGTATGCAATGTTACCTTCGATGCTGTATAGCAGAGGTTGAACACCCTGAAGGATAGTATTGAGAAACAAGATAAGATCATTCCTTTTGTCCTATCACAAATTGCAGGTGTCAACACTCGAGTTGACACCATGGAAAGGGATTTTAAAGAGAAACTAGCGACATCAGCTACCTTAAATATAAGCAATCTGGAGGAACAAGTAGAAAAGTTAATAGACAGAAAAAAGGCCGAGAGGGTAACCCCTGACAACATTTCTTCAGATTTAGCTTTGGTACTTAATGATACAAAAAAAGGCATAGACAGTTTATGGAAAGAATTCAAACTTATCCAGGACAAGCTAAACAAAAAAGTGACTTCCTCTAATGTGGTGTTAACCAGTGAGGCAATAACCGACCTACAATGGGGAGCGAATTCAGGACTATCCATGCAGTTCCCAAAATTTATGCCAGACGGGGACGTACACCCAACACATTTTCTGAAACGATTTAACCAAGCCTTGGCAAAAATCTGGGAAGACTAAAAAAAGATAGAATTCACAGTAGGGTACCTTTTAGGGGAAGCTTCAGAATGGGGCACTGTGAACACAGAATTGTTCGTCTTGGGCCGACTTATAGAAAAAGTTTAAGGAGAAGATATTTTGACTGGTATCTGACATGAGCAAAGTACTTGGACAAACCAATGGAAGAAGAGGGCTTAGTTAGAATCTTAATAAGATGGTTACCTATCTATGCTAGGAAGGATATATTATGGAGTGGGTGGAAATGACAAGTGTACGAACAAACAATCTGAAATTGGAAATATTTTCAATAATCATTTTTTAAATGTTGTGGAGAAAGTAGGATCTAGATCTTTACTAGAAGAGGCAAGGCTTCTAATAGAAGAGGCCATACCTGTGCAGTTTGAAACAACTGTATTTCCACGAACCTCTCCCTCTGAAATCAGTAAAATAATAAACTCATTGAAAAGTAAAAGCTCTTATGAAATTGATGGCATTTCCAGCAAGATACTTAAAGCTTGTTCCCCACAGATAAGTAGGATTCTCAGCCACATATGTAATACCTCTTTGGAGCAGGGTGTTTTCCCCGATAGACTGAAATATGTCATTGTAAAACCATTGTATAAAAAGGGGGATATGTCGGATGTCAACAACTATCGCCCAATCTCTCTTCTGACAGCTCGATCAAAATTTTTTGAGAAAGTAATGTATTCAAGAGTAGCCTCCCATATATTTAAAAATAAAGTACTAACAAAATGTTACTTTGGTTTTCAGAAAGGCTATATACGCTTTCACTGATCAAATATTAAATGCTCTGAATAACCGGACATCACCCATTGGTATTTTTTGTGATCTCTCAAAGGCCTTTGACTGTGTAAATCATGGAATTCTTTTAGATAAGCTAAATCATTATGGTTTGAGGGGGGGCAGTGCACAAATGGTTTAATTCATACTTAACTGGAAGAATGCAGAAAGTTGAAATAAGTGGTTCATGTAATGTTAATACAACAGCTGATTCCTCAAACTGGGGGGCTATCAAGCACGGGGTCCCACAGGGTTCGGTCTTAGGTCCTTTACTATTCTTGATATACATTAATGACTTACCATTCCATATTGATGAAGATGCAAAGTTAGTTCTTTTTGCTGATGATACAAGTATAGTAATAACATCCAAAAACCAAGAACTAAGTGATGTAATTGTAAATGATGTTTTTCACAAAATAATTAAGTGGTTCTCAGCAAATGGACTCTCTTTAAATTTTGATAAAACACAGTATATACAGTTCCGTACAGTAAATGGCACAACTCCAGTAATAAATATAGACTTTGAACAGAAGTCTGTATCTAAGGTAGAATTTTCAAAAATTTTGCGTGTGTCCACTGATAAGAGGTTAAACTGGAAGCAACACATTGATGGTCTACTGAAACGCCTGAGTTCGGCTACGTATGCTATTAGGGTTATTGCAAATTCTGGTGATAAGAATCTCAGTAAATTAGCTTACTATGCCTACTTTCATTCACTGCTTTCGTATGGTATCATATTCTGGGGTAATTCATCGTTGAGTAGAAAAGTATTCATTGCTCAAAAACGTGTAATCAGAATAATTGTTGGAGCCCACCCACGGTCATCCTGCTGACATTTATTTAAGGATCTAGGGATCCTCACAGTATATATATTCACTTATGAAATTTGTTGTTAATAATCCAGCCCAGTTCAAAAGTAAAAGCAGTGTGCATAGCTATAACACCAGGAGAAAGGATGATCTTCACTATGCAAGGTTAAATCTGACTTTGGCACAGAAGGGGGTAAATTATGCTGCCACAAAAGTCTTCGGTCACCTACCAAACAGCATCAAAAGCCTGACAGATAATCAACCAACATTTAAAAATAAATTAAAAGAATTTCTAGATGACAACTCCTCCTACTCATTGGCTGAATTTTTAGATATAAATTACGGGAGGGAAAAAAAACTAACTTAAGCATTAGTGTCATGCAATATTTTGTGTAATGTAATATCTTGTACAGACATCTTTCATTAACCTGACACGTTCCACATCATTACGAAGTGTCGTATTCATGATCTATGGAACAAGTATTAATCTAATCTAATCTACTGTAGAAGAATTGATATCCTTTGTAGACACACTGGATGCCTTGAATTAAGACCAAAATGAGAACGTACATCGCCCAGTAATGTCGCAGGAATTTGCACCTAGTAGCAGTGGAGTACAAAATGGAAACGCAATATCCTGATTTGGTAACCAGCCGGTACCTACAAACAATGAGGAAAACGTTATGCGATCTGGATCCAGGGCCGTGGCCCAGGTCGTAGAAATATATTAGGAAGCCTAGCTCATAATAAATATGTGAGTCACGCATAATGTACTGACCCAAGAATGGTTGTTGCTAGTAGAACCTAGCTTAACTACCGTTAATCCACAACCAATTATAGTTGGAAGGGTAGAAGATTTCAAAGGTAACATATTTACTGATTCTGGTAGTGAAGTGTCACTTATTTCTAATGATTTATTTAATACATTAGGAACTAAACATAACTTACCGCTATTACCGGCAACAGGAGTGTACATAGTAGGTATTATTGGGACCAAAAGTAAGGTTGTAAAACACGAAACCCAGGTAAACTGCATCATTGGGACTGTCCCATTTCATCAGACACTTTAAGTAGTGGAAAATATCAATAGGGATGTGTTATTTGGTCTAGATTGGCTATCAAGAGTTTAACGTCAAATTGAATTTTGAGGACAACTGTCTTTATTTTGAACTAGGTGATGATAAATATTGTATAAAGTTTGTCACTGAGCCCCACAATAGTAAACAAATAACTGAGAATCAGTGTTTATGACTAACAGTGACAGCACAACCGTCACCACAGATTGAAGACTTAAGTCATACATCACACCAAGCTGACATACAAAATAAAGTAAGTGAATCCTCAATTTTAACCAACAACCAGAAGTTGGATTTAGCTAAAATTCTATTGGAATACGAAATGGTATTTCCTGATAGTCCGGGTAGTATTAGTGACTACGTATGTAAATTTAAGATCAAAGATAAAACTCCATTTTTCTGTAAACCGTAACCAATACCAATGAGCTTGAGAGAGGCGGTTAAAGAAGAAATAGATAAAATGAATGGCAGCAAAATAATAGCACATAGTTACGAATAACCCTTTAGCAGTGGTAAAAAAAGGCTACAGGGGGTGTGCCGTTAGTGCTAGATGCACGCACTTTGAATAAACACATAGAGACAGAACGAGACAGACCAATTAATATCAAGGAATTACTGTCCAAATTTGAAAAAGCGCAGTGTTTCAGCACAATGGACCTGACTACTGGGTATTGGCAAATTTGGTTCCATCTTGATTCAAAGAAGTGTACTACAGCGTTTCTATTTGATGGGAAATCATATCATTTTAATGTGTTACGGCGATACAGATAGCCGTACCGTAGGTGCCACCACAAAGTGGTAGCAGCCTTTTCGGTAGTTGCAGGGGCAACAGTCTGGCTGATTGACTGATCTGGCCTTGTAACACTAACCAAAGCGGTATTACTGTGCTGGTACTGCGAATGGTTGAAAGCAAGTGGAAACTACAGCCATAATTTTTCCTGAGGCCATGCAGATTTACTGTATGGTTGAATGATGATGGCATCCTCTTGGTTAAAATATTCCAGAGGTAAAATAGTTCCCCATTCAGATCGGGCGGGGACTACTCAGGAGGACATTGTTATCAGGAGAAAGAAAACTGGCATTCTATGAATCGGAGCTTGGAATATCAGATCCCTTAATCAGGCAGGTAGGTTAGAAAATTTTAAACGGGAAATGGATAGGCTAAAGTTAGAAATTGTGGGAATTAGTGAAGTGTGGCAGGAGGAACAAGACTTCTGGACAGGTGAATAAAGGGCTATAAATACAAAATCAAATAGGGGTAATGCAAGAGTAGGTTTAATAATGAATAGGAATGTGGGTAAGCTACTACAAAAAGCATAATGAACACATTATTATGGCCAAGACAGACACGAAGCCCACGCCTACTACAGTAGTACAAGTTTATATGCCATCTAGCTCCACAGATGACAAAGAGATTGATGAAATATATGATGGGATAAAAGAAATTATTCAGCTAGAGAAGGGACATGAAAATTTAATAGTCATGGGTGACTGGAATTCAATAGTAGGAAAAGGAAGGGAAGGAAACGTAGTAGGTGAATATGGAATGGGAGTAAGGAATGAAAGAAGAAGCCACCTGGCAGAATTTTGCATAGAGTGCATACCTTAATCATAGCTCACACTTGGTTCAAGAATCATGAAAGAAGTTTGTATACGTGGGACAAGCCTGGAGATACTGGAAGGTCTCAGATAGATTATATAATTGTAAGACAGAGATTCAGGAACCAGGTTTTAAATTGTAAGACATTTCCAGGGGCAGATGTGGACTCTGACCACACTCTACTGTTTATGAACTGTAGATTAAGACTGAAGAAACTGCAAAAATGTGGGAATTTCAGAAGATGGGACCTGGATAAACTGAAAGAACCAGAGGTTGTAGAGATCTTCAGGGAGAGCATTAGGAAATGATTGAGAAGAATGGGGGAAAGAAATACAGCAGAAGAAGAATGGGTAGCTTTGAGAGATGAAATTGTGAAGGTAGCAGAGGATCAAGTAGGTAAAAAGACGAGGGCTAATAGAAATCCATAGGTAACAGAAGAGAGATTGAATTTAACTGCTGAAAGGATAAAATCCAAAAATGCACTAAATAGAGCAGGCAAAAAGGAATACAAATGCCTCAAAAGTGAGATCGACAGGAAGAGTAAAATGGCTAAGCAGGGACAGCTAAAGGGACAAATGAAAGGATGTAGAGGCACATATCACTAGGGGTAAGATAGATACTGCCTACAGGAAAATTAAAGAGACATTTGGAGAAAAGAGAACCACTTGCATGAATATCAAGAGCTCAGATGGATAACCAGTTCTAAGCAAAGAATGGAAAGCAGAAAGGTGGAAGAAGTATATATAGGGTCTATACGAGGGCGATGTTCTTGAAGACAATATTATAAAAATGGAAGAGAATTTAGATGAAGAAGAAATAGGAGATATAATACTGCGTGAAGAGTTTGACAGAGCACTGAAAGACCTGAGTCGAAACAAGGCTCCGGAGTAGACAACATTCCGTTAGAACTATTGACACCCTTGGGAGAGCCAGGTCTAGCAAAACTCTATCATCTTAGTTTTAGTGGATCCTCTAATAGTATCACAAAAAGGAAAATACAACGTAGAAGACATAAAGATGTATATCCCCCACGGACGTTAACGCTCTGTGTTAATGCACGGAGTGACAACCGTCTGATCCCCAGTTGGTATCGGTGTTTCTTCAAACTTAGTTTCCCTGCACCGGACTCCCTTCAATTCTAAATAATTCTGTAATGTATTCTTGAATTCTTAAACAATCCCATACTTTTGAAACCGAATATGACTACAAGATTAGGACCAATTTAAGAGAATCACAGATGAATAGTGATCTTTAAACATGAAATGAGACGAATAGAATACAGTACTAGTATAAAGGTAATATCAGGGTACTATTCAAATTAAGTAACTTCTAAACATCAGAAACTGAATGGAGTGCTTTATGTGTGTATGAAATTTAGTGTAAAGTGAATGACTAAACAACTATATTATCGTGGTGTATAATTTTCTATTTTTATAGAATAGTTTATACCTTTTGTGAGATGTAATGTAAAGGGGAGGGTTAGTATCACTATTGGAAGGGGTGGGTAGTGTAAGTACAAGCACGACTAAAACTAATCACACACCCCTCCTTTCAGACTACCCTCGCAGACAAGTGTAAATGATTCTTCACCATTTGCCGTTCAATAGGTGTTGCTAAGATTTTTCTTCGGGGGCTTCAAAGCTGAAAGTGAAAATGTCCGTTCTGTAGGATACATTTAACATCATACCTCCTTCAGCTTCTCACTCAAGTACAGGCGAAGTTTGGATCCTGGAGAAGGGGGAGTGGGAAGGGTTTCTTGTCTTTGGGGCTATCTTCTTAGCAACCGTCTCCACTTTTTCCTTTCTTACTTCTCTAGTGAGTACCTATCTATCTTTCCCTCTTCTATCACTGAAATCCTTCTCAATTTCTGTGGTTCATTATAACCTCAACTTATTTCACATAAGTCAGTCGAAGAATCAGGATACACAAACACACTTAAGCATACACACAACATAACACGAAGATGCAAACAGGGAAATGTTGTGAGAACTGTCAAGTGTTGTAGGGGGAAAGTATCGGCACACACAAAAATATGCATACATTGCTGTATGCGGTGACAGTTCCGCATCACATATACGTACGTACCGACGTATAAGAACTATTATGAGTATTGTTCGTATTGGTGGTGGTTCTGCATCATCAATTTTGTTGATCTCAAATATACAGCGTGGTCGATTGATTGTGATGGGGCCAAATACCTCATGAAATAAGCATCAAATGAAAAAACTACAAAAAACGAAACTTGTCTAGCTTGAAGGGGGAAACCAGTAGGTGCTATCGTTGGCCCGCTAGATGGCGCTGCCAAAGGTCAAATGGATATCAACTGCATTTTTTTAAAATAGGAACCCCAATTTTTTATTACATATTCGTGTAGTGCGTAAAGAAATATGAATGTTTTAGTTGGACCACTTTTTTTGCTTTGAGATAGATGGCACTGTAATAGTCACAAACATATGGCTCACAATGTTAGACGAACAGTTGGTACCAGGTAGGTTTTTTTAAAATTAAAATACAGAACATAGGTATGTGTGAAAATTTTATTTCGGTTGTTCCAATGTAATACATGTACCTTTGTGAACTTATCATTTATGAAAACGCATGCTGTTACAGCAAGATTACCTGTAAATACCACATTAATGCAATAAATGCTCAAAATGATGTCCATCAACCTCAATGCATTTGGCAATATGTGGAACAACATTCCTCTCAACAGCAAGTAGTTCGCCTTTCGTAATGTTCGCACATGCATTTACAATGCGCTGACGCATGTTGTCAGGCGTTGTCAGTGGATCACGATAGCAAATATCTCTCAACTTTCCCCACAGAAAGAAATCCAGGGGCATCAGATCCGGTGAATGTGCGGGCCACGGTATGGTGCTTCGACAACCAATCCACCTTTCATGAAATATGCTATTCAATACCGCACGCGAGCTATCTGCCAGACATCCTTCATGTTGGATGTATATTGCCATTCTGTCATGCAGTGAAACATCTTGTAGTAACATCGGTAGAACATTACATAGGAAATCAACATACACTGCACAATTTAGATTGCCATTGATAAAATCGGGGCGAAATGTCCCATAATGCAGCACCATACAGTAACCCGCCAAGGTTGCTGATGTTCCACTTGTCGCAGCTATCATGGAGTTTCCGTTGCCCATTAGTGCATATAATGCCGGTTTATGTTACCGCTGTTGGTGAATGACACTTCATCCCTAAATAGAACGCGTGCAAAAAAATCTGTCATTGTCCCACAATTTCTCTTGTGCCCAGTGGCAGAACTGTACACGACGTTCAAAGTCGTCGCCATGCAACTCCTGGTGCATAGAAATATTGTACGGGTGCAATTGATGTTGATGTAGCATTCACAACATCGACGTTTTTGAGATTCCGGATCTCGTGCAATTTGTCTCCTACTGATGTGCGGATTAGCCACAACAGCAGCTAAAACACCTACTTGGGCATCATCATTTGTTGCAGGTCGTGGTTGACATTTCACATGTGGATGAACACTCCCTGTTTCCTTAAAAAACATAACTATCAGGCGAACAGTCCGGACACTTGGATGACGTAGTCCAGGATACCGAGCAGCATACATAGCACACGCCCGTTGGGCATTTTGATCACAATAACCATACATCAACATAATATCAACCTTTTCCGCAATTGGTAAATGGTCCATTTTAACACAGGTAATGTATCATGAAGCAAATACCATTAACACTGGCAGAATGTTACGTGATACCACGTACTTACACGTTTGTGACTACTACAGCGCCATCTATCACAAAGCGAAAAAAGTGGTCCAACTAAAACATTCATATTTCTTTACGTACTAAACGAATATGTAATAAAAAAATGGGGGTTCCTATTTTAAAAAATGCAGTTGATATCCGTTTCACCTACGGCAGTGCCATCTAGTGGGCCAACCATAGTGCCATCTGGATTCCACTTCAAGCTAGACGAGTTTCGTTATTTGTAGTTTTTTCGTTTGATGCTTATTTCGTGAGATATTTGGCCCAGTCACTATCAATGGATCACCCTGTGCCGTGCCAGTCCTTTGAGAAAAGGTATAGTATCTACTGGGAGTTGGTAAATAGAGGTAGACATAGCATCTACTATGTGTGGACATGATATTTGTTTATACAGTAAAAGTGAGGAGTGAATGTGGACTATAGGGTATAAAATGAAGTATTAAAAAGCAGAATATGAGTGTAAAGTAGATTTGTAATTTTACCAGAGAATATTTAAGTATAGTATACATAAAGATGTATGCTAGGGCAATGAACCAGGAGGCCTACTCAAGAAGGATATGGAGGGCACACTCGGTCAGAAAAAGGGTGGATAGGCAGACCTGTGAAGGGCTGACCTATACTGCGTGGAAAGGGGCACCAAGAAGAGGATTGACCTGTACCATAGGAGGATAGGAATGAGGACGGGGTGTACCTACCAAAACAGAAGGAGAAAGGGTACTCCTAGGACCAACCTATGTAAGATATAGGTGCTGTTCCTAAAGGGAAAATGGACAGTCTCATGATAGAAGTCACACGTTTAATGGGATGAGACTGGTAAGTTTGAATTCTATGCATAAATAGCCTCATTAAGTTTCAGGTTTACAAATATCCAAGAAGGGAACACTTTTATTCAACCCAGAGTTTCACCAGATTACAATAGATAATGAATAAGTACATACTTAGAAAAAGTACTACAGGAAGTAAGAACAATGCAGCAGAGTATTCGTGAGTTATGTACACCTGTAATTTTCGATTGTAAGAGGAATAGAAAACAGAGCTAACTCCAATATGGACTGAAAGGGTCATGTATTATAATTACAGTAAAATATGCATGGTTATTAATAGAGAGAGACATTGTTAAAAGGTAAAGAATTATCCTACGTATAAAATACTGCATGTTCGAGCTAAAGGGAGGGTATGTAGTGCCTCGAGAATTTCGGTGCAAATTCTAGAGACACTCGGCTTTCCCACGTCTTGAACACCTGATATTTTAAGTACAAGGGTGAGAGAGTGGAGAGTCTACCTCAATGCAGATTTTGTGTGTGCAAGACGGACATGTATCGGAAGAATATGGCAATAGTGACGGTGGATTGGCGTGGACAACTGTTTGCAGCACATGCCTGAGAAGCTGTATGTCCAGTACAAGAGCAAGCACACTCTAGTCCTTGGTGGTGTTATGACTGTATTATTGTGAACAAATGAATTATGTATTGAACTAAAGACACTTACATTTGACTTTTGGATGTTGGACTTGCGAGAAGTAAGAACTCGTTTTATAGTGGTTATTAAACCAAACACATTATAACTGTATCTGTTAGATTCTAAAGGTCCAAGACGGAGTTGACTCACGAGAGTTGAATGATTGTGTGAATCTTGTGAAGTTGTTTTATTGTGGAGATGAAAATATAGGCCTAACGTGACATCAAGGAATCGGCAACTACGTAATGGGGGAAGGGGAATGAGAGAGAGTAGGGAGGAGGGGAATTTGTAGAGGTACACCAGGGCTTGAATACAGAACTCAGGCACAAATGTATGTAATTGCTGTAGTTATGCACAAATGTATGGTTTTGAACAGAATAGACTAATGTATAGAGCTGCATCAAACAATTCTTCGGGCTTAAGATCAGAATGACAGCAATTACATGGATGATTTGACAGTTACTTATAGGGTGAATGATAACAAATCTGGGAATCATACTGCTACTCTGAAAACAAAGCATGACAATATATTCCCAAAGTCGTACCTTCATCACACTCTTCTTGGTCGATGACTTCCACGGATTCACCATCGCTTCCGTCGGAAGGTGTTCCGTTATCCTTAATCTTATCTGCTGCAGTGTCATTTATTACCATCCAGCTGTCCGACAGTTCGGAATTTGTGCTCTCCTGCTCACTTCCATCCATTTGATAATGCCCTCTATGGTTCACAACCACTAGTGATAAGAGTTTAGCAAACTGTTTTCATTATTTCCTTGATCACAAAGGACTGGAATTTCCAAACTCACTCTGTGTACAAACACTTCCTTTCACAACACACGTCAGATTAATTAGGTCCTCGTCAATACTGGCATCAGAGATACACAAACAATTTCAAATTTGCAACTGCAACTATATGACTAACCTTCATCTAATTTTTAAGTATTATTTGATATGTAATACCTAAACTACACGTCATATTAATAAGATTCAGAAAGTATATAATGGCATAAACACATTCCTTGCTCCATCACACCATGTTTTTACTACGCAGGCCAAAATGAAACATTTTACCTGCGCAAAAACAAATGCGCAGACAATACGTAGCATGTGGACAGGTAATGACCGCAAAATTGTTTTCGAGTCAGTTGTGTGTTCACAGTGAATTGGAAAGTAGAAGATACGCGTCAGTGCACTAGAGAATTTCTTGCTGAATTTATTGAACTATTCTGAGACACACATATTTGTGGGAAATTAAAAGCAAGAAATACAGCGATCGAGTTAAGAAACCAGCTGCTTATAGATCTTTAATGAAGAAAAAAGGCGCAACTGACTCTATAGCAAACATGGAAACGTTCTACACAGAAAGGTCGTTGTGGACTTTTTACCGCAAAAAAACTAATCAAAGGCGGGCAAGGGCGACGAAATATATATGTGCAAGTTCCGCCACAAGAACGCATATTTGCAGTATAAAAGCAGTGGCTTGAGTATGTGTCAGTGAAGAGTAAACTTTAAAATTTTTCTTATGTCTCATCCAGTGTACCAAAAACTGAAATTGGTCGGGTATATGGAGCATATTAAAAAATAGTAAAATTTTTGTTTTGCTTATGATTTCATTAATTATTTTACACACACGCACACACACACACACACACACATACACACACACACACACATATATATATATATATATATATATATATATATATATATATATATATATATATATATTCCTGGAAATGGAAAAAAGAACACATTGACACCGGTGTGTCAGACCCACCATACTTGCTCCGGACACTGCGAGAGGGCTGTACAAGCAATGATCACACGCACGGCACAGCGGACACACCAGGAACCGCGGTGTTGGCCGTCGAATGGCGCTAGCTGCGCAGCATTTGTGCACCGCCGGTGGCATACGGAGCTCCATCGCAGTCTTTAACACTGGTAGCATGCCGCGACAGCGTGGACGGGAACCGTATGTGCAGTTAACGGACTTTGAGCGAGGGCGTATAGTGGGCATGCGGGAGGCCGGGTGGACGTACCGCCGAATTGCTCAACACGTGGGGCGTGAGGTCTCCACAGTACATTGATGTTGTCGCCAGTGGTCGGCGGAAGGTGCACGTGCCCGTCGACCTGGGACCGGACTGCAGCGACACACGGATGCACGCCAAGACCGTAGGATCCTACGCAGTGCCGTAGGGGACCGCACCGCCACTTCCCAGCAAATTAGGGACACTGTTGCTCCTGGGGAGGACCATTCGCAACCGTCTCCATGAAGCTGGGCTACGGTCCCGCACACCGTTAGGCCGTCTTCCGCTCACGCCCCAACATCGTGCAGCCTGCCTCCAGTGGTGTCGCGACAGGTGTGAATGGAGGGACGAATGGAGACGTGTCGTCTTCAGCGATGAGAGTCGCTTATGCCTTGGTGCCAATGGTGGTCGTATGCGTGTTTGGCGCCGTGCAGGTGAGCGCCACAATCAGGACTGCATACGACCGAGGCACACAGGGCCAACACCTGGCATCAAGGTGTGGGGAGCGATCACCTACACTGGCCGTACACCTCTGGTGATCGTCGAGGGGACACTGAATAGTGCACGGTACATCCAAACCGTCATCGAACCCAGCGTTCTACCATTCCTAGACCGGCAAGGGAACTTGCTGTTCCAACAGGACAATGCACGTCCGCATGTATCATGTGCCACCCAACGTGCTCTAGAAGGTGTAAGTCAACTACCCTGGCCAGCAAGATCTCCGGATCTGTCCCCCATTGAGCATGTTTGGGACTGGATTAAGCGTCGTCTCATGCGGTCTGCACGTCGAGCACGAACGCTGGTCCAACTGAGGCGCCAGGTGGAAATGGCATGGCAAGCCGTTCCACAGGACTACATCCAGCATCTCTACGATCGTCTCCATGGGAGAATAGCAGCCCGCATTGCTGCGAAAGTTGGATATACACTGTACTAGTGCCGACATTGTGCACGCTCTGTTGCCTGTGTCTATGTGCCTGTGGTTCTGTCAGTGTGATCATGTGATGTATCTGACCCCAGGAATGTGTCAATAAAGTTTCCCTTTCCTGGGACAATGAATTCACGGTGTTCTTATTTCAATTTCCAGGAGTATATATATATATACCGGGATTCTATAAAATTCTCTCACTCGCCATTCTGGAGGGTTTAGAAGCCCAAGTCGCACATCGAATAGGTGAATACCAAGGGGGCTTCATAAAAAGTTGCTCAAAAGCTGAATAGATCTACAACCTCAAAACAATAATCAGATATTGTACTCTAAGGTTCAAACACTATGTGTCAGTCTTTGTGGACTTCAAGAAGACATACAACTCCGTAGACTGTGAGGTCTTGTGGAACATCCTAAATGAGTTCAGAGTTGGCCTTAAACTGCAGGCATTAATTAGAGCCACCCTAACAGATACAAAATACAAAGCAAAATTCCTCAGGTGTCTCTCGGATTCCTTTGACCTAGAACAGGGGTCAGGCACGATGATGGCCTGCCTACAATGCTTTTTAATTGCATCTTGAAAATATCATGAAGACCTGGCGCGAAAGATGAATGGAAATCAACTATAGCCCAGTGCGAATTGGAACCAAATCGAAGGGGATCGAGGTAGACCCCTTGGCTTTAGCTGATGACATTGCCAATCTTTCTAACGACATAGACACTGCTAGAGTTCAAATCGAACAGTTAAAAGAAATCGCTGAACAAACTGGTCTGCAAATATCATCTGAGAAAACAGAAGTCATGCCTAACATTAAAGACGCCCCACGAAAACTCCATACGAAATATGGGGTGATCACCCAGATAGACAAATTTAAGTACCTGGGTGAGATATCATGAAAAATGGACTGAACAAGGAAGCCCTTAGGGAGCAGGTACACAAACTAGAAACAGCCTACCAAACATCCCGCATGATCTACACTAAAGAATGCCTTTCCCAGAACAGTAACATACATCAGTACAAAACAGTTTTGAAGCCAGTAGTTCTGTATGCAGTCGAAACCTTATCCGTAAATGCTGGTAAAAGACTCACCGAAGAACTTGAGAAAAAAAGCGCAAAATCATTAGAAGAACTCTAGGATCCAAGTACAAGAATGACATCCATCAAAATAGATCCAACAAGAAGTCTACAGTAAACAGTAAAATACAAAAAATTACAGACACAGTCTGTAAAAGATGGGCACGATTTTATGGTCACATCAAACGAATGGATGGAAATAGATTAATCAAAAATATATTTCTCTTTTTTTTTATTCAAAACCAAAAACTATGATCCAATGGTTTAAAAACACCAAAGAAGTCCTCCAGATGCTACATATCAAACCTGAAGATGCTTTTGACAGATTTCTTTTCCGAAAGAAGATAGTGACAAATGGAATAACCCAAGATGAGCAACTGAAAAGAAGACATGGTGTCCTTTGGACAGAAGAGTGCAAGCAGATCCACTCACAACAAATGAGGAAAGTCTGGGTTCAGAAAAAAACCAGGTCCATATGATATCCAATATTACTCTAAAACCCGGCTGAAGGATGAATGAATGAATAAATAATTAAATATCGCTGGTGGTCGACTGAGACCATCAGAATTGCTCTTTCACTGCCAATTTGGTTAGTGGCTTCTGACATCATACATGTATCTTCCTTTATACCGACTTGGCATTAATAAAGGGCGGGCATATTTCGATTTGGGTTGTGTTTCCGTACATTCTATATTCCACCTGTAGTGGAGCACTATATTAGTGGCCTGTGGCGACTGTGTTCATATTTAATTTGGGACCTTTATGGTTAAAACACAGCTACAAGGTGGCGCAGGAAAACCGGCCCTTACTAATCTGTTCACTGTCGCCTGTCAATTGTCATCTTTCGTTTCGACACTGTTGTGACTACATTTGTATTGTCGGTACGAATTTGCAACAGCTTATTTGTTATTTCTTTACCATCTAATTATTATATGTTTGTCTGCAGGGTGATTCAAAAGAACGTTTACAAACTTACATGGCACATCAGGCGTACAACAAGGGTCAGTAATCACACAGGAACTGGTGGTCGCAAATGACATCCAGGACAACATAATGGCGTTGCAGTTATTTAGTCACATGCTGCAGCTAGGCGCCCACTGTAGGAGATACTCAAAGTGCTATATCTGCAATTACCTGGATACCAGAGAACACATAAAAAAATAACTAGAGAGAAACAATGACGACACAAGGCAGGAAGACTGCCTCCAGACAGTACACAAACCCACGCTAGAGTCAAGCAATAACATTCGACACAGCACTGTCAACAGGTCAAGTATGAGCCACAATCCAAATCGACAACAAAGAGCAAAACCAATCCCAAAGAAAAGTCGTCAATGAGTAGTCAGTAGTATGGTGAACATAGTAATGAATGCTGTTGGGTGAAGTCCATGACTGACTGTGTGGTCGAGGTGCAGCAGTATTTATGCTGGCCATGAGGGACACGACTGGCCGATGTATTCACTTGGATAGGTGATGAGTGACTCAGCAGGTGAATACAGCACTGTGATCAAACTGCCCTCTCCCTTCTGTCGAGCTCCATTTCCTCCAGCAGACCTTCAACTTCCTCACAGCCTAATACCAGATCCTTCTCCATAAGAACCGATGGATATAAATGAAAATGCCCCAGAAGATGCTGTGAAAGGTGGAAGGAATGTACAGGCTATAATGAAGTCTCATCGACTGTAGGCTGTGGGGAGCAAGTGCGTTCGGCAGTGTCCATCAGAATAGTGTTGGATGTGGTCATGATAGGGGGGAATCACTAATCCAAAGGGAGCCAGAGGAGCATAAGGCCTGGATAATAAGGATTTCCAATGGGCAAAATCCTCCTCTTTCTTTTTTTTTAAAAAAAAAAGATTTAGTTTAAGCAGGAATCTTCAAAGTTTTAATTTATGCTGGTTGAAGGCCTTAACATTAAAACAAACTAAATTAATAGAAGGCTGAAGGCCTTGCACAGTACTTGAGACTAAAAGAAAATCACAATATAAAAACAACAGAACAGTGGTGCTCAGAAATGTTCCAAGGGTTGGCTTGAGGAGGTAACTCTAACATAAGTTTAGGTGAGACAGGCAGAGAAGGGTGGCAACCCGACCTTGGGACAGCTGAAGGACCGACCAACAACATAATCGGTTCCCTTCCGCCTGACCAAAGGCACGACAACCGAAAATGTCAGCGAGGACGAAGATACTAGCAGCACTACGTCTTCAAATATTGGTGTCTAAATACAGCCAAGACACAATAAAATGCTTCAAATGGCTTTGAGCCCTATGGGACTTAACTGCTGAGGTCATCAGTCCCCTAGAACTTAGAACCACTTAAACCTAACTAACCTAAGGACATCACACACGTGCATGCCCGAGGCAGGATTCGAACCTGCGACCATAGCGGTCGTACGGTTCCAGACTGTAGCGCCTAGAACTGCTCAGCCACTCTGGCCAGCCAAGGCACAATAACCACTGAAAAATATGAACAAACTCCAAGGGCTGTCGAACTACAGGCCATGCTGGACAGCATCAACACGACGAGGAAAAACACACCGTGGAAGACTACGCTAATAACCTCATCCCGGAGATTTCCTCACTGCTCTGTCCCATCCGACCGACTGCCTACTCCAGTATGCAGAGAGCATTGACACAACTGCTCAGTCGAAATTACACAAGCTAGACACAGTTCCATGAAAACACTTCCACAAGAACTCGAACAGTCGTAAAAGCAATCACTGTGAAACAACAAGGACGAATGACAAGTCGACACACACATAGAACCCAAAGTGGTCGGCGACCAAATATATGCCGTCCGATGAGACGACCGACCGAACGACCGACCAACGGTCGTTTCCACTTCAGTCTCCTTTCGTCGGAGAGCGCATGCCTGTCCCCAGCGATTGGCGAGTACTGGCTGTCCGGACCTCACTAGTGCTGCGTCCCGACTGAACCCCCGAAACATGACGAGCCGGAAATACTAGCGGTTGCTTCATGGATAATACGACAGAGCTCTTATCTATACGCGCTGCTGCTGCCACTCACAGGCAGGCAAGCCAGCAAGCTAGTGATGCCAGTAAATCGAATAAGAAACGAGGCGACAGTTCCATAAAGATAAGCTGTCAAGCAAGAAACTGCATGAACACGAGCCATGCACAGTTCAGATGTGTTTGGTGCTGTTTGCGGTGCAGAAGACCTTGAAGGCAGAGGCCATGACTTGTGGGCCACTTTCAGAGATCAATGTGTGAGGCAACCCTTCAATGGCGAAACCTTGGGCTAAGGCTGTAAGGGTGGCCTCGGCCATGGTGGATGCCATGTTTACTTTGAGTAAACATCTATAATGAGCAACCATGTAGAACCCAAGGATGGACCTGCAAAATCGAGATGGATGCTGTCTCCAAGAGAGGCGAGGAGTAGGTCAAGATTCAAAGGACTGAGGGGGCGCCATCTGGCACCAGGTGCATGCTGCATAACTACAGACCATATTATTGATGTTACCATTGATCCCAGGCCAGTACACATGGCGATGTGCCAACGTCTTCATGCAGGACATGCCACAATGATCCCTATGGAGCAAATTTAAAATTTGATGATGCAGTTCCAGTGGAATAACCACTCGATGTGCATACATCTCAACATCCAAAATGATGACATCTTCAACAACCGAGAAAGCTGTTTCCAAGGGCGGAGCCCTGCAGTCAGCTGATGAGTGAGATAATGGGGATGCCATAGATTACACAGCGAAGAACCTGTCACAGGGTGTGGTCCTGGCATGTTACACCAGCAACACACTATGCTGTAATGGGAAAATCGTCCAAAGTATGTTGCCAGTCGATATTGATGTGTAAGCAGAGGACCTCATGTTGATCGAAATCTGGGTCTGGGCCAGCCGCTAGATGGGACAATGCATCAGCATTATAATGCTGGGTTGTTGGTTTGTATCAGATAGTACAACTGTAGGTACTAAGGAACGTCCAGCACTGGAGGCGTTGCATTGTTCGTTCTGGGTGGTTGAAATATGGCCTGAATAATGCCACGAATGGCCCGTCACCTTAATTAGAGAGATCCACATCTTAAAATGGTAGATATGAAATTTTTTGACTGCGAACACTATTGCCAATTCCTCCTGTTCGATCTGGGAATTGTTGCGCTGTGCCAGGGTCAGGGTCTTGGAGATGTATGCTATAGGCTGTTTGGAACCATCCCCATTTCTGTGTGCCAAGACTGCTCTGAAATGGTAGGTGGACACATCAGCTGCCACAATCAATGGGTGATAGGAAGAGAAGAGCATGAAACGGGATGTGGATGTCAGCATGGTTTTCAATTTGAAAAAAAGCCTGGTCGCAGTCAGGGGACCAGGTATATGCAAGTGATTGAGAGGTTGTACAACAAGGGGCGCCTGAGGTAAGAATTTAGGTTAATAGTTGAGCTTGCCCAAAAACGCCTGTAATTCAGGTAAGTTCTTTGGACAAGGTAAAGGAGTGATGGCGGCAGCTTTCTGATTCCCTCTTTAGAGAGCTGATGACCCCAGTACTCCACTCCTGGCTGAAAAAATCTGCACTTCTCCAAATGACAATGCAGGACCCTGCCTTGCAGGATGATGAACAGGGTGCGGACGCTTTCCAAATGCTCCTGGCGGGAGGATCCAGTGACAATAACGTCATCCAAATAATTGACACAAGTCAGAATATGCTGTATCAACTGTTCCAGGAATCGATGGAATATTGCAGGGGCTGAGGAAATGCCAAAGGAGAGTAGAGGAAGAGGATCTTAGTGTTTAACGTCCCGTCGACAACGAGGTCATTAGAGACAGAGCGCAAGCTCGGGTGAGGGAAGGATGGGAAAGGAAATCGGCTGTGCCCTTTCAAAGGAACCATCCCGGCATTTGCCTGAAGCAATTTAGGGAAATCACGGAAAACCTAAATCAGGATGGCCGGAGATGGGATTGAACCGTCGTCCTCCCGAATGCGAGTCCAGTGTGCTAACCACTGCGCCACCTCGCTTGGTCCAAAGGGGAGCCATTGTAATTATACAAACAAACATTGTGTTAAGGACTACAATGTTTTCAATCTAAGAATAGCTAGAAGTATGCATCAGTAAGGTCTCTCTTGGAAAAATATTCCCCCCAGCCAGCCTGGTGAGGAGGTCTTCTTGCTGGGGAGTAGGATAAGTTGTTATCTGCGATTGAGTATTGATGGTCACCTTGAAATTCCCAAACAAGCAAAAAGACCCATTCGGTTTCCAGCTGAAGACGATGGTCGTGACCCATGTACTACATCTGACATGTTTGACAACCCCAGCTGCCCACACGCAACTGAGTTCCTGCTTCACAGCAGACCGTAAGGCCACCTGAATAGGTCTGGTGTAGTGAAAACGAAGTGTTGCATCCAGCTGAAGGCTGATGTGTGCCTGAAAGTCTGAAACACACTCAAAATCCAGTTGAAAGAGACGCGAAAACGCCATGCAGAGGTCGTCCAGTTTTTGGAAAGGGACCGCTATGGAGACCAGCTTGACTTCATCTGAGAAAATCAAAACCCCACGAAGGTATCGAAGCCAAAAATGTTGGTATCTGACAGATGGTGGCCGACAAAGAACGTCAAAAGCCAAGTCATATGTCCCAGCTGGACGTAAGTCGCCTGATTGATCAAAGAGACAGTGGTCCCAGTGTTCACCTGAAAACAGATGTTCTGGTGAGACATGCGAAGCGGAGAAACAGTTTCTGGGGACTGTAGGCTCAGAAGTCATAGAGGTGGACAAAGACGAATCAAGACGTTGTTGCAACCTGGCTGTCGTCCTACGCTTACGACGCTGAGGTGGCCCACGTGTTGGTGTGTGAATTGCCGCCACTTGCAGCCTTGCTGTGAGTCATTCATTAGCTGCCTGTGCCATTTCGAACGAATGAGCGATGTGGAAGATGTCCTTTAACGACATGTTACCCAGTTTCAACATCGTCATACGAATCTCTGGGTGAGGCTCCAGCTGAACCATCACATCACATCACCAATCAAGGAGTAAGCGTAGGAAGCCTTACAGCCTTGATTGCCAAAATAAAATCACATTTGCTCCCGAGTCCTTGTACGTCAGTGATCCATGAGCGGTATGATTGTCCCCGATGTTTATGGCATTGATGAAATACTAGACTAGAGACAACCACACGGTTGGGAATAATAATTAGTCAGCACAACACATTTCTCCTGAAAGGAGAGTGCAACGGGTTCAGACAGAGGAGCCAATTTTCAGAGGAGAAAAAAGGTGTCCGGCAAAGCCCAAGACAGAATGATCGATGGCTGCAATGAATCGTTCATAACTTGAAGTGCTGTGAAATGTAGCTTCAGTCGATGCAAATATGTGTCCCAGTCCTCCATAGCGTCAGTAAAGGAGGAAATGATGGAAGACAGAATGTTGTGTCGAGTGCAGCGAGCGCTGGTCCCTGGGCCACATGAGCCTCCTGCACATGAAGTTTGTCCGCTAAGAGCTGAAGCTACTTTTATAACAAGTGCATCTGTGTCTGTTGTTTGTGGATCAGCTGCTGCTGTTACTCGAGGAGGCTAACCAGTTTAGCTTCCATACTATGGAACAATTCCTTTTTCTTCGTTGCAAATTCCTAAATACGCGAGTAGCCAGATACGAGTGCACATGTCAGAAAATCTGGAGAGAAATGATGACGACGCAAGGTAGGACGACCATCTGTGGACGGGACTCAAACTCACGCCAGAGTCAAGCAATAGGGCTGACTGAACTGTGGATCCGAGACGGCACAGCAAGTCAATAGCGACGTGTGCAACAATGTAGTGCAACAAACGTTCGACATAGCACTGCCAACAGGTCAAGTACGAACCACTGTCCATATTGAGACCAAAAGTAAGACCAATACCAAAGTGAAGTCGTCGACGAGTAGACAGTGAGACAGTCGAGATAGTAATGAATGCTATTATATGAAGTACATGACTGACTGAGCTGTCGAGGTGTGATGGTGTTTATGCCAGCCACGAAGGACACCATTGGTCAGTGTATTCACCTGGAGACGATAGCGCACTAACTGGATGAGAATAATGCTGTGGCGACACTGCCCTCTATCATCTATCGAGTCCATTTGATCCAGCGGGCATTCAATTTCTGCGCAGCCCAATACCAGGCAAAGTTTTGTCCAGATGCATTGAGCCACACCTAACTTTGACACTGCATTGAATGGCGCACCCTCTAAAGGTACTTGGTGTATCTCGAATACATCCTACCGCTGCATCAATCCTGTCAACTAGGTCCTCCGACGATGTAACAGATGTTTCACACACAAGGTCCTTCAAACACACCCACAGGAAAAAATTGATTGGGGATTGATAGGGTGATTGTGGTGGCAATGTGACTGGTCCACTGTGACTGATCCAGTACCCAGGAGAGGGGCCCCCAACTGTCTGCTGAAATGCGTGGGGTGTCCATGGTGCTGAAATCGAATGAGGCGATGAGTAGGCATGGAAACATCATCCAGCTTGTGTGGCAGAATCTCTCTCAGAAATACGAGATAAACGAGGGTTGGGGTATATCAGTGTGGTGGGATACACCTCGTGTTGTTGATGACACACAATGCATCCTTTCAAGAACACTTTCTTCCGCTGCAACTGTTTGTGTCGTTCATTGGCGTCCAGCATGTGGTTCGTGGACAGGTAATGAGCCAGTTTCGCACAATCAACGCTGCAGGGTGGCGAATAATCTGTGGCAGGGAACCTCTCTATCAGGATATTTTTCATGATACAGTCGCATGGCTTCTCGTCCATTGCAGTTGGCTGCATCATGAATCAAATGCATCTCAGTCATTCAACTGTACGTATAGCTGTTCAAGTTGCTCCCACTGCTTCAACAGTGTTAACAGCCAAGGTCTCTGTGTGTCCATCCGTATTTGTAAAACAATGCCCTCTCGTGACTGTAGAGCCCTCTTGTGGCGTTTGCAGCCCCTGCATCCTATGTGATTACTGATCCTTGTTGTATGCCTGATGTGCCTTATCAGATTGTAAATTTTTTTTGCATCGCAGTGTGTTTGTTATTGCATCTGTTCATGGCAGATAACAGCTAGTGCGTAATTGGCAAGCAGCCTGTACTCAGGGCCGTTTTTTTGTGTGCCACCTTGTGCTGCGATAATGCTCCCCCCCCCCCCCCCCCCCCCCTGTGCTGTGCATTTCATGCATTCAGAGAGCAGTTCTTCTTCTACAGTGCCCAGAGTTATTGACAACACCCTCCACAAATCTCAAATTATCAAAAGTGACAGTAGTGCTCTGATGATGAAAAAAATTGGTGTTGAACAATGGAGAGCACTAGACAGCCTACATGACTTCGGAATGGACCCTGTATTACAAACCAGGGTGCTTCCGAGCGACATCAATCAGGCGAGTCAGATTCGCGCGCACTCACTTTCACTGAGGTATCACCTATACCGCAAGCAATTTCCATCACTCCAGGCTGCATTATCTTCCAATTCGCCTAGTGCACAAGTCGTCCCACACACGAAGCCTATTTGCACTGCCGTTCATCCCCTACAGACGTAGCCGTGACAATCTTCCGGACTGGGGATACATCTTAAACTGCCACCTTTTTGACCACATCAACCAAGTCTTCGGTTCGCCATTATGGATAGCACTTTCACTTAAAGTGATGTCATCAGTGATAGCACGAAATTCATCGTACTACTTGTCACCTGGCTGAACACACGGATACAATCGGCAATATCATCCTTGCCCTGCCCTCAGACAACAATACAAGTTTGCTAAAACGCCACTCCTCCACTGCCTCACCCATTCCCCAGCAAACAATTACCCTATGTAATCTACAAAGAAGATTTAAAGGACAGGATTCTATCGCATCTATGGCGTCAGCTACACACTCAAACTGATTTCCACCTTATGCACTGTCATACACTACGAACACTGTGAGTCATCCAGGTGCCCCCTGTTAAGTTCAACTGGCTGTGGCTTTCCTTGAGCAACAGCCACTATATGTGTACCTCAAATTTTTCGACAGAACGTTTTCCATCATTCAACATCGGCAATATACAAATAATGCTAACAACAGTGGTGTCAGATGTGCCTCACAACTGCAGTGGGAACACAGCCGACTTCTCATCTACCACGAACAACGTCGATCTTACCTGATCTCTGACGACCCTGACATCACTGCTGGCTGGCAAAGCTTCGACCTACACGCTTCTACAACGAACCCCAACCCTTATGCCTACCATGAGACATGGTGATCTCAGCAAACCGCATCCGACCCTAACATCACAACTGCCTACATGCCAGAACAACCCCATGTGCATCCAGCAATGGCGCTGCACAGGCTACTTCTACTTGTATCATGCATGATTCGATGACTCTGCTAACAACTGTCATCCACCATGTCACTTTCCAAACTCGAGAGACAGTTTGGAGGAAGCGCACTAAACCTTGCAGGATATGTAAGCCACCTAGACACTCAGAATGATGATGTTGGCTTTCTCCCACCTCACGCACATCATGATAACAGTCTCTTTGCTCTCGATTGTATCAGCAGCCAATGCTTCTTTGCAGACTCCAGCTCTGAAGTCAGCACTTTGCCGCCCTCTTCTATTCTGGATCTGTGACACCTTCCAGATCAGCTATCCAGCTTTATAAAACAAACAACATGAAATCCGGATCTGCAGATCTTAGACCTGCACACTAGATTCCGGATTTGGTGACGTTGTCGCCTGGACATTCATAGATGCTGATGTTGATGAACCCATACTTGGTGCAAACTTCCTTTGAAACTTCCTTTTGATTCCAGATCGGTACAGCAGGAATCTGACTTACTCTGCTAGTTTATTTATTTATTTATTTCTTAAGCAGGTCATATATTGTGTGATTTCACATGTTCTGTCACACAAATTCAGTTTTATTACTAGCAAATTTCTTTTTTGTTGAAAACTTTACATAAAGCTAAATAAAACACACACACACACACACACACACACACACACACACACACACACACACACACACACAAGCACACATAAGCAATTAAATTTCTTTTTTGTTGAAAACTTTACATAAAGCTAAATAAAACACACACACACACACACACACACACACACACACAAGCACACATAAGCAATTTTTTTAAACTTGTTGTTAACATAGATAATGATAGTAATGAGATATGTAATAGACAGTGGATGCATTTTAATTATAATTTAAAAGTGTATTTAATGGAAGAAACAAAAGATGGAAATTCGACTTAACTATGATGCGACAGTTCTTCCCTTTATACCTTCTGCGTGTATGACTACTTCTGTTAAAATGTGTTGTCTTGACAGTGGTAATACTTAATTTAATGAATTGATTAATTACTTTATAATGTGTTTCCGAAATTAAGGTAACAGTGGAGACTGGGTGTTGATTTAAATGTCATAGTTAGCTGCATCAGGTGCGAGGGCTCGGTAAAACTTCCAGTCTGTCACACCAGATGAAACGAAAGAAGAAGTAATGTCACATCTTCAGATAGTGTTACATGCTATGAAGTATTATAACAAACAGCAGCACAGAGAGCTTTTCTCAGATTAATTCGCCATAATGTTGTAGAACCTTGGCTTAGTTTTGCTATGTTTGTGTGTTTGTCTCGTCTTCACTTCCCGTATGTGATGTAGCATCCGATTCCATATCTGTGCTGGTGTCTGTGTCGTTTACTGTGTACTGCTGATCTGTCCGATGTGGAACCTGTCTTATTCTAGCGTATGGACTTCCCCTGTCACATATAGTGCTCGCGATATTTCATCTACGATGTTGTTTATAGGGTTCCAGTCATCTTGTCTACGTATTAAGTGTCCCATGTCCTGGTTTCCTAAACTCGGTCTTATGTGTCCTAGGGCACCGCAGATGAGCACTGTTTGTTCAGGTGTTCCATTCCCACCATAGGCACAAGTCTGAGACTGTTTTAGGCCAAACCTGTGGAGATACGCAAGATACGGGTCCATGAGAAAGTGCACTATCCTGCGTGTTGGATTTACATTCTTCAAATTCATCTGCTCTCATGTACTGAGAAGGAAAGAGTGGACTCGTCTTCCCTTATTCGTTGTGTTCCATTCTATGTGCCATGTAACACCACAGCTCTTATGCTGTATTGATTTATTTTGCTTTTGTTTTATTTAATGTTACATCGTTGAGCTTCTGTAAATATGTTTGATTGAATAGATGTCACAAAATTGTATGCTCTTTTCTTTGTTTAAAACTTAGACGTCATGTTTTGATTCTATGCAATGTAGTGTATCTGTCATTTGAATTCTTTGTATCATTTGGAGGGAACAAAACTTACTGTATATGATTGTAATTTTGTGTGAATAATTTTTGGTAGAAATGTCAATATGTGCAAATGTTTTGTTTTATTTAATGTATTTTATTATTGTTATGTAAACTGCTGATCCTCACTTAGGGTTCTTAGTTCTTTTTCTATAAAAGGTGTAGTGGTTCCCCTCGGGAACGGAACTGTGTAGCACGCGCAAATTGTGGTTGGCATAGGTAGAAAGGTGGACCAAGAGTCAGTCGGGGATGACCCACCAGTCGGGGACGAGGTAACAGTCCGGGACGAGCTACGAGTCATGGACGAGCTGCAAAACTGTGCACTGCCATGTAAATGTTGCTTATTGTGCTGGTTCCGAGAGAGGTTCTTTTCTGCCATTTTCCAATGCCTCGGATGGATGGATGAATAGCTGGAACTATTCTGGAATTTGTATCTATCATCGCCACCAAGAAATGACAGAGTCCAGCAATTCTACCTCTAATTCCACCTACTGACATGCCATCATCACCACATTGCGCAATCACTGAACAGATGCAATCACTGTAATAGCACTATAGCAATGTACAGTGAAGGATCAGCTTAATGGATGTGTTAGTGTGCTCAAATATAAGGTAATTTATAACTGAGCTTATGTACCTACCTTGAATTTTCTCCTTATCATAACACCTCTCAGGTTCCGCTCCGTCTGAACTAAAGTGATTTCCGAGTGTCCTTACTGAAAGAACATTAAAGCCCAGTGTTTTTGCTAAGTAATGCCTCTTGAACATAGTAAAAAGAAAGTTAAGGTGGCAAGAGAGTGAGTTAATGATGCTAGCTAAAAATAATTTTTCTAGTAAAACTGCTTATTAATGTGTTGTTGCCAACTTCAAATTAAGAGTTCGTAAGACTGAGGCTTATAAAGTTTTGCTTAGTAAATGGTCACATTACTGCCTGTTGTAAATCGCAGAAGGTGAGCCAGTATCTTACATATATGTTAATTTTGTCTCTCAATGTAGTAAAGGTGGAAAACTGCAGTGTGACACGTTATATACTCATGTTGCTAAGTGTTTGTCTCTCTTGTGTATTAGAAGTGCATATTAATAATATAGCAGGATCCACAGTTTGTCTATTGTGGTAATGCTAGGTAACAAGTAATGGGAAAACCACTAATTATGAAAAACATTATTTCTTTATTCAAATGATAGTGAGAAGCAACCTGTTAGTGGATTCCAGTTACATTTCATTTTAAATAGTAAATCCAATTAATGATTCTGCAGTGAATAGTAATAATAACGTTATAAAAAAACCATTCAGTTTGTGTAAGCCCTGAAAGTAATAGTGTTTCGGTATCTGTTATAATTTTGCAAATAGTTTGAGCTGCTCTAACTGTTAGTTTCAATCTTATCGTAAACATATGCATGTGTCAAGCGTTCACTGCACTCGCGTGTGACAAAGTATAGGTTCCCAGAATGAGATTTTCACTCTGCAGCGGAGTGTGCGCTGATATGAAACTTCCTGGCAGATTAAAACTGTGTGCCCGACCGAGACTCGAACTCGGGACCTTTGCCTTTCGCGGGCAAGTGCTCTACCAACTGCTAGTTCTACATGTTTCGCAGAAGAGCTTCTGTAAAGTTTGGAAGGTAGGAGACGGATACTGGCAGAAGTAAAGCTGTGAGTACCGGGCGTGAGTCGTGCTTCGGTAGCTCAGTTGGTAGAGCACTTGCCCGCGAAAGGCAAAGGTCCCGAGTTCGAGTCTCGGTCGGGCACACAGTTTTAATCTGCCAGGAAGTTTCATATCAGCGCACACTCCGCTGCAGAGTGAAAATCTCATTCTGGAAACATCCCCCAGGCTGTGGCTAAGCCATGTCTCCACAGTATCCTTTCTTTCAGGAGTGCTAGTTCTGCATGTTTCGCAGAAGAGCTTCTGTAAAGTTTGGAAGGTAGGAGATGGATACTGGCAGAAGTAAAGCTGTGAGTACCGGGCGTGAGTCGTGCTTCGGTAGCTCAGTTGGTAGAGCACTTGCCCGCGAAAGGCAAAGGTCCCGAGTTCGAGTCTCGGTCGGGCACACAGTTTTAATCTGCCAGGAAGTTTCATATCAGCGCACACTCCGCTGCAGAGTGAAAATCTCATTCTGGAAACATCCCCCAGGCTGTGGCTAAGCCATGTCTCCACAGTATCCTTTCTTTCAGGAGTGCTAGTTCTGCATGTTTCGCAGAAGAGCTTCTGTAAAGTTTGGAAGGTAGGAGACGGATACTGGCAGAAGTAAAGCTGTGAGTACCGGGCGTGAGTCGTGCTTCGGTAGCTCAGTTGGTAGAGCACTTGTCCGCGAAAGGCAAAGGTCCCGAGTTCGAGTCTCGGTCGGGCACACAGTTTTAATCTGGCAGGAAGTTTCAAAGTATAGGTTATGTTTATCCATTAAAGTTACTAATAACTATTTTCTGGAACGAGAATGTTAATCATTCTCTTGCCTAGTTAGGCTGGCGACCGTTTTCTTTACCTGTTAACAGTGCAGATAGGCAACATTTTTTTTGTTACTGTTCAAATATTTCCGTAATTCAGACTTTCACTTCCGATAAGCCACCTCCGTTAGGTACAACACGGTCAACATAACAAAATTCCTCTCAGAGGGTAACAATGCTCTTTTGCGTTATACCATAATTGCTTCAATAAGATTGCTTTATTTCACAACCTGCTTTAAGGTTATGGTACAGCAGCAGACGGACGGTAGTGTTATAACCACCTGTTTAATTCCGACTGTCAGCTATGTCTTGTACAGTTATTTCTCTTATTTTGTCTCGTCTTCCCTCCTTCAGCCAGTATGCCGCTGCTCTGTGGCGAATTGTAATGTCTGTAGGGAAAACTCTCAGTACCACGCACAGTGCATCAGCGAGGTCATGCCAAAAGCCCCCAGGGATTCTGAGTAGAACACTCCTCTGGCAGCACCTCACAATGGTTTTATGGGTACCTAAGCATAATCGATGTGCTGAAGCACTAGCTGCAAAACAAGTTATTTACTCAAAGAGTGCTGTGTAGTATGTCCTCACTGTCTGAAGCGGTAGTCTGTATCTTACAGTGTTCACTGTTGCAAGTTTATGCACCAGTTTTGTCACATTGTTACTTGTCAGTCTGTTCATTAAAGTGTAAACGCACATCAACGCAAACGGCAAGGTATCTTGTCACAGTTTTGCTTTTTATAATTGGATTTCTTTTCAGTCTACCTCTTAGAAGTAGGTTTGCTTTATGTAGTAGCAATCTTAGGTGTTACAAAGTGTCTGTGTTTGTGGCTGTGTTTTTTTTTTTTGGTGTATATAATTATTGCGTTATGATCACTGAGTATTCTCTTATCGATCACCTGCCATTTCGCTGTCTGTATTAATGATGCGCTGTTTGCCAGAGTTGTTGCTGTTTACTCCACTATTTCCATGGTAAAACTGGTGGCCGGCCTGGTTTCATTAAAAACGAGAAGATACATTCGTTCATAACGTCGACTATTTTTGTCTTCTGGGGTCTGTTCTGTCATAGTGCCAGGCGATTGACCTAGCATTTATGTCTGTTATGATAAGTAGTAGTCTAGCATTTGCAAATCGAGCAATCTCTTGAGCTTAGATCGACGAGATGATTCGTTTTTCCCTGCCAAAAATTATTTTGACAGTAACCTTATGTTGTGTGCATAACTCCGTAATTTGTGTTACTGCAATGTTGTTGTTTACTACAGTGATTGCAACCTTGGTCTTGTTCGTGCCTGTGATTTGCATGTACTGCCTCGAAAGGTCTCGTGTTTACGGTTCTTGCAGACACAATACGAACGCGCATACCTCGTTCACCAGCCTACCAAGTACCACGGCCACCATCGTGCTACCCATACAGTTTAGCTGCAAGACTTTCATTATGGAAATATAGTAAAAACAAAGAACTTTGGTCCGTTCTCAGAGTTCGAGTTTATCTGTTGGTACATTTTCGATTCGTATCGTCATTCTCTCTGTTTACTCAGTCATGCGGTAGCGTACAGTGTCACCCAACGGGTGATTCAGTCTTGTTGTCAGTCTTAGTGCAGTTTGAAAAACTCCTTTCTTCTCCAGTCGACTTAGGCGCAAGTTCTCTTCGATGTCATCGTAGTCAATTTCGTTTCTTACTTCATGGTTTTGTAGCTCTGTTTCATTAACTGGGTCGTGTGTTTATCTCTTCCTGTAGTTTCTGGTTTTGGGTGATTTGACGTCTCGTCTGTTGAAGATTGTTGTGATTTTTCAGTGTGAGCTTTTTGTGTGTTCATGTTGTTTTTAGTGTCCATATGGTGTGTGATTACTTTTTGTTGTTTGAAGTTTTCTGTTTGCGTTTGTTTCTCATTGATAACTATTCCTTGCATCTGAGTTGTCTTTTCGTGTGTATTGCCACTGTAGACTAAATGTATAGTTTGGATGTATCGTTTACGTTTTGATGTGTCATATTCATATTTTTTCCAAAGCTTTTGTTTCATTATACGGTAATCTATCATCTGACAAGGGAAGAATTAGTTTGCGTTTATGTTCTTTCGGTGTATCCTGATGTACTCTACATTTACATCTGCCTGAATGCTCTGCAAATCACATTTAAGTGCCTGTCAAAATGTTCATAGAACCACCTTCACAATTCTTTATTATCCCACTCTCGTATAGCGCACAGAAAGATTGAACACCTATATCTTCCCGCACGAGCTCTAATTTCCCTTATTTTATCATGGTGATTGTTTCTCCCTATGTAGGTCGATGTCAACAAAATATTTTCGCATTTGGAGGAGAAAGTTGGTGATTGGAATTTCGTGACAAGATTCCGCTGTAACGAAAAACACCTTTGTTTTAATGATGTCCAGACGAAATCCTGTATCGTTTCTGGGACACTCTCTCCCCTATTTCGTGATAATACAAAACGTGCTGCCCCTCTTTGAACTTTTTCGATGTACTCCTACCTGGTAAGGATCCCACACTGTGCAGCAGTATTCTAAGAGAGGACGAACAAGCATAGTGTACGCAGTCTCCTTAGCAGACTGTTACATTTTCTAAGTGTCATGCCAATAAAACGCAGACTTTGGTTAGCCTTCCCCACAACAATTTCTGTGTGTTCCTTCCAATTTAAGTTGTTCGTAATTATAATACCTAGGTGTTTAGTTGAATTTACGGCCTTTAAATTTGACTGATTTAACGTGTAACTGAAGTTTAACTGATTGCTTTTAGCACTCATGTGGATGACCTCACACTTTTTGTTATTTCGGGTCAATTGCCATTTTCGCACCATACAGATATCTTTTCTAAATCGTTTTGTAATTTGTTTTGATCTTTTGATGACTTTATTAGTCGATAAACGACAGCGTCATCTGCAAACAACCGAAGACTGCTGCTCAGATTGTCTCCCAAATCATTTATGTAGATAAGGAACAGCAAAGGGCCTCTAACACTACCTTGGGGAACGCCAGAAATCACTTCTGTTTTACTCGATGACTTTCCGTTAATTACTACGAACTGTGACCTCTCGGACAGGAAATCACGAATACAATCACGTAACTAAGAATATGTTCCATAAGCACACAATTTCACTACAAGCCGCTTGTGGGTACAGTGTCAAAAGCCTTCCAGAAATCCAGAAATACCGAATCTGAAATCCCTAGTCAATACCACTCAACACTTCATGCAAGTAAAGAGCTAGTTGTGTTTCACAAGAAAGATGTTTTCTAAATCCATGTTGACTGTGTTTCAACTGTCCGTTTTCTTCGAGGTAATTCATAATGTTCGAACACAATATATGTTCCAAAACCTGCTGCATATCGCCGCTAATGACATGGGAATGTAATTTAGTGGATTACTCGTAGTACCTTTCTTGAATGTTTGTGTGACCTGACCAACTTTCTGGTCTTTGTGTACGGATCTTTCGTCGAACGAACAGTTGTATATGATTGTGAAGTATGGAGCTACTGCACCAGCATACTCTGAAAGGAACCTAATTGGTATATAGTCTGCACCAGAAGACTTGCTTTTATTAAGTGATTCAAGTTGCTTCACTACTCCGAGGATATTTACTTCAACTGTTCGTGAATCTAATTCTGGAGTATTTACTTCGTCTTCTTTTGTGAAGGCATTTCAGAAGGCTGTCTTTAGTAACTCTGCTTTGGCAGCACTGTCTTCGATAGTATCTTCAGTGCTATCGCGCTGAAAAGGCATTGATTGTGTATTGCCACCAGCGTACTCTATATACACCCATAATCTCTTTATATTTTCTGCCAGGTTTCGAGTCAATGTTTCGTTGTGGAAGCTATTATAAGCATCTAGCATTGAAGCCCGCGCTAAATTTCGAACTTCTGTAAAGGATCGCCAATCATGGGGATTTTGGATCTGTTTAAATTTGGCATGCTTGTTTCGTTCTGACCTGTTTTGTGTACCAAGGAGGATCAGCTCCGTCGTTTGTTAATTTATTTGGTATAAATCTCTCAACTGCTGCTGATACTATTTCTCTGAATTCAAGCCACATCTGGCCTATACTTATATTCTTAATTTGGAATGAGTCGAGATTGTCTCTCAGGAAGGCGTCAAGTGAATTTTTATCTGCTTTTTTGAATAGGTATGTTTCTCGCTTATTTTTCGAGGATTTGGGGATTACAATATTCAATCTTGCTACGACAGCCCTGTGTTCACTAAGCCCGTTATTAACTAAGCTCGTTATTAACTCAAGATTATTTGTTGCTAAAAGGTCAAGTATATTTTCACAATCGTTTATTATTCGCGTGGACTCATGAACTAACTGCTCGAATTAATTTTCAGAGAATGTGTTTAGCACAATTTCGGATGATGTTTTATGCGTACCACCAGAATGGAACATGTATTTTCTTCAACATATCGAGGGTAAATTACGAACAATGATCATATGAGTCAGATAAGTTACATGTTTGAAATAAAATGGTTTTATGCCTGTGTCGTTATTCTGTTCTGCATGGGCTTAACGGTGTCTTGGAAGTCTGTTGTCATTGTTACGTACTTTTGTTAAGTGCGTTGTGTCTAACGACTGCTTCATGGTCGTGCTCTTGATGGGCATGACCATACCTTGGATTTCTGTTACGATCTTTATATATGTATAGAGTGTTGTTTTTAAGGTCTTCTTCACTCAGGGCTTCCTCTTCTAGCTCTTCTACTCTAAGAAAGGTCGCCGATTAGAGTGTTCCCCACTGGAAAAGTTCGTGTTTGATGTGCCTCGCCACGTTGTAGTCCATGGCGCCATAGAAACATGCATCAACCATATAATCTGTTAGTCCAAAATATTTTCCTTTCACTATAATGCCGTGGTTCATGGTGTGGGTTCCTGTAGTCATGTCCTAGTTCATGAACCACGGGCAACATATGAGTGGCCAAGTAAGTGGACCCGACAGTCGGGATACCAGTTACTATGGAATAAGGCTGGGCATCTCGGACATATTCTGAGTCGTGGTCACCTTTGTGCTCATACGGCAAAGACTACCAAATCCACTGGTTAGTCCCTCAACCGTTAGGGGTAAAACTCAATGGGACTCGGGGCAAGTGAGGCTAGCAACCTGCTTCCCCGATACTTTAAATATGATGCTGGCAACAATCAGAGCAAAATGCCTCGGACCTTTGGAGGTGACAGAGTCCCACCTCTAACTGACAAACCAGGGACTCCTAAGATACAACTTGGCAAACAAATCGTAATCAGATGGGGAGCTATTAATATCAATGGGGGCTACTCTGGGAAGAAGGTAGAGCTGGCAGAGGCTGCAAGTAAGATGGGGCTGGACTTTTTAGCTGTTAGTGACATTCGGGTAAGGGGTGAGAATGAAGAGGAAGTGGGAGAATACAAGGTCTACCTGTCAGGAGTCAAAGCAGGAATAGCACAATGGGGTGTAGGGCTTTACATCAGGAAAGAAATGGAACCCAGCGTAGTTGCAGTAAGGTATGTAAACGAACGACTGATGTGGATAGTTTTGACAGTGTCTAGCAAGAAAATTTGGTTTGTGTCAGTATATTCACATTGTGAAGGGACAGATCAAGATAAGATGGATAGTTTTTATGAGGCACTCAGTGATGTAGTTGTTAGAGTAAAGGACAAGGACAGTGTTCTGTTCATGGGTGATTTTAATGCCAGGATTGGAAATCGAACAGAAGGGTATGAAAAGGTTATGCGTAAATTTGGAGAGGATATGGAGGCCAACAGGAACGGGAAACAACTATTGGATTTCTGTGCCAGTGTGGGCTTAGCAATCACAAACTCCTTTTTTAAACATAAGAACATTCACCGGTATACTTGGGAAGGCATGGGAACCAGATCTGTCATTGACTATATAATAACAGATCAGGAATTCAGGAAGGCTGTGAGGAACACACGTGTATTCAGGGGATTCTTTGATGACACTGATCATTATTTAATCTGCAGAGAAATTGGGATTGTGAGACCGAAAGTGCAGGAGGTCAGGTCCATATGTAGGAGGATAAGAGTGGAGAAACTTCAGGATAAGGAAATCAGGCTCAAGTACATAACAGCGATCTCAGAAAGCTACCAGTTAGTTGAATGTAGTCAATAACAGTCATTGGAAAAGGAATGGACAAGGTACAGGGACACAGTACTAGAAGTGGCTAAAGAATATCTTGGAACAGAAGTGTGTAAAAGTAGGATGAAGCAAACAGTTTGGTGGAATGACACAGTCAAGGCAGCCTGTAAAAGGAAAAAGAAGGCGTATCAAAAATGGCTACATACTAGAACTCAGGTAGACAGAGAAAGTTATGTTGAAGAAAGAAACAAAGCCAAACAGATAATTGCAGCATCCAAGAAGAAATCTTGGGAAGACTTTGGAAACAGGTTGGAGACTATGGGTCAAGCTGCTGGAAAACCATTCTGAAGTGTAATTAGCAGTCTTCGAAAGAGAGGTAAGAAGGAGATGACAAGTATTTTGGACAGGTCAGGAAAACTGCTGGTGAATCCTGTGGATGCCTTGGGCAGATGGAGGGAATATTTTGAAGAGTTGCTCAATGTAGGTGAAACTACAATCAGCAATGTTTCAGATTTCGAGGTAGAATGGGATAGGAATGATGATGGAAATAGGATCACATTTGAGGAAGTGGAGAAAATGGTCAATAGATTGCAGTGCAATAAAGCAGCTGGGATGGATGAAATTAAGTCGGAACTCATCAAATACAGTGGAACGTCAGGTCTTAAATGGCTACACAGGATAACTGAAATGGCCTGGGAGTCGGGACAGATTCCATCAGACTGGACAAAAGCAGTAAACACACCAATCTTTAAAGATGGAAACAGAAAAGATTGTAACAGCTACAGAGGTATCTCTTTAATCAGGGTTGTGGGTAAAATCTTATGAAGTATTGTTGAAAGGAAAGTGCGAGTATTAGTTGAGGACCAATTGGATGAAAATCAGCGTGAGTTTGGCCTGTTAGAGGTTGTCAGGACCAGATCTTTAGCTTACGGCAAATAATGGAGAAGTGTTATGAGTGGAACAGGGAACTGTATCTATGCTTTATAGATCTAGAAAAGGCATATGACCGGGTTCCTAGGAGGAAGTTACTGTCTGTTCTACGAGATTATGGAATAGGAAGCAAACTTTTGCAAGCAATTAAAGGTCTTTACATGGATTTTCAGGCAGCAGTTAGTGTTGACGGTAAATTGAGTTCATGGTTCAGAGTAGTTTCAGGGATAAGACAAGGCTGCAACCTGCCTCCACTGTTTTATCATATTATTTATGGTCATATGTTGAAAACAATAGACTGACTGGGTGAGATCAAGATATGTGAACACAAAATAAGCAGTCTTGCATAAGCGGATGACTTAGTTGTAATGGCAGATTCGATTGAAAGTTTGCAAAGTAATATTTCAGAGCTAGATCAGAAATGTAAGGACTATGGTATGAAGATTAGCATCTCCAAAACGAAAGTAATGTCAGTGGGAAAGAAATATAAACGGATTGAGTGCCAAATAGGAGGAACAAAGTTAGAACAGGTGGACAGTTTCAAGTACTTAGGATGCTTATTCTCACAGGTTGGCAACATAGTGAAAGAACTGGAAGCGAGGTGTAGCAAAGCTAATGCAGTGAGCGCTCAGCTACGATCTACTCTCTTCTGCAAGAAGGAAGTCAGTACCAAGACTAAGTTATCTGTGCACCGTTCAATCTTTCGACCAACTTTGTTGTATGGGAGCGAAAGCTGGGTGGATTCAGGTTACCTTATCAACATGGTTGAGGTTACAGATATGAAAGTAGCTAGGATGATTGTAGGTACTAGTAGATGGGAACAATGGCAGGGGGGTGTCCACAATGAGGAAATCAAAGAAAAACTGGGAATGAACTCTACAGATGAAGCAGTCAGGATAAACATGCTTAGATGGTGGGGTCATGTTACACGCATGGGAGAAGCAAGGTTACCCAAGAGACTCATAGGTTCAGCAGTAGAGGGTAGGAGGAGTCGGGGCAGACCAAGGAGAAGGTACCTGGATTCGGTTAAGAACGATTTTGAAGTAATAGGTTTAATATCAGAAGAGGCACCAATGTTAGCACTGAATAGGGGATCATGGAGGAATTTTATAAGGGGGGCTATGCTCCAGACTGGACGCTCAAAGGCATAATCAGTCTTAAATGATGATGATGATGATGATATAATGCAACTATTGATGGGATTCATGTCGCCGGCCACTATGGCGGATCTATTATAGGCACTTCAGTCTGGAACCGCGCTGCTGCTACGGTCGCAGGTTCGAATCCTGCATCGGACATGGATGTGTGAGATGTCCTTAGGATGTCTCCTTTACTGCTTGCTCAATATACAGATTGAATAACATCAGGGAGAAGCTACAATTCTGTCTCACTCCCTTCCCGACCACTGCTTCCCTTTCATGCTCCTCGACTCTCATAACTGCCATCTGGTTTCTGTACAAATTGTAAATAGCCTTTCTCTCCCTGTTTTTTACCCCTGCAACGTTCAGAATATGAAGGAGAGTATTCCAGTCAACATTGTCAAAAGCTTTCTCTAAGTCTACAAATGCTAGAAACGTAGGTTTGCCTTTCCTTAATCTTTCATCTAAGATAAGTCGTAGGGTCAGTATTGCCTCACGTGTTCCAACATTTCTACGGAATCCAAACTGATCTTCCCCGAGGTCGGCTTCTACCAGATTTTCCATTCGTCTGTAATGAATTCGCGTTAGTATTTTGCAGCTGTGACTTATTAAACTGATAGTTCGGTAATTTTCACATCTGTCAACACCTGCTTTCTTTGGGATTGGAATTATTATATTCTTCTTGAAGTCTGAGGGTATTTCGCCTGTCTCATACATCTTCCTCACCAGATGGTACAGTTTTGTCAGGACTGGCTCTCCCAAGGCTGTCAGTAGTTCTAATGGAATGTTGTCTACTGCCAGGGTCTTGTTTCGACTTAGGTCTTTCAGTGCTCTGTCAAACTCTTCACGCAGTATCATATCTCCCATTTCATAGTCATCTACATCCTCTTCCATTTCCATGATATTGTCCTTGAGAACATCGCCCCTGTATAGACCCTCTATGTACTACTTCCACCTTTCTGCTTTCCCTTCTTTGCTTAGAACTGGTTTCCATCTGAGCTCTTGATATTCATGCAAGTGGTTCTGCTTTCACCAAAGGTCTCTTTAATTTTCATGTAGGCAGTATCTGTCTTACCCCTCATGAGATAAGCCTCTACATCCTTACATTTGTCCTCTAGCCAACCCTGCTTAGCCATTTTGCACTTTCTGTCGATCTCATTTTTGAGACGTTTGTATTCCTTTTTGCCTGCTTCACTTACTTCATTTTTGTATTTTCTCCTTTCATCAATTAAATTCAATATCTCTTCTGTTACCCAAGGATTTCTACTAGCCATCGTCTTTTTAACTACTTGATCTTCTGCTGCCTTCACAATTTCATTCGTCAAAGCTACCCATTCTTCTTCTACTGTATTTCTTTCCTCCATTCCTGTCAATTGTTCCCTTATGCTCTCTCTGAAACTCTGTACAACCCCTGGTTTAGTTAGATTATCCAGGTCCCATCTCTTTAATTTCCCACATTTTTGCAGTTTCTTCAGTTTTAATCTACAGTTCATAACGAATAGATTGTGGTCAGAGTCCACATCTGCCCCTGGAAATGTCTTACAATTTAAAAGCTGGTTCCTAAATCTCTGTCTTACCATTATATAATCTATCTGAAACCTGTCAGTGTCTCCAGGCTTCTTCCATGTATACAGCCTACTTATTGCTCTAACTTTTATTTTATTTAGTCTAGGGTTTATTGGTTCAGTTAAGTCTTCCCTTATGGCTTTAGCATCCTGGTTGTTCTCTGACTTGAAAAAGAGGTAAATTGCCTGTTTGTTTTTTGCTAATTTAGTTTGTTCTTCAACCCTGGTTTCTGTCTTGGTGATAGGACCACCTGGCGCGACTGCAGAGAAAGTCAGTGGTGTTGGCCTCCTCTCAGTGCTTAATTTTTTATTTTCTTCCTTAAAGGCTGCGATCTCCATTTGCAAACACTGAGTTCTGTCAGTTGCGTTAGGAGCATTTGCCGCCGCTAACTCCCTATGGAGTCTTCCGTTTTCAGTTCTTAGTTCCTCAATTTGTGCACGAAGTCTGATTTGGCCAAGTGCTAATATCCATATTTTATTCCTGACTGGTGCAGTAACTGTGGTGGATACCCTTTTCTGCTTTAGATCTGTTTGGAAATCCGCCAGTATTTCATCTACAATGCTATCATTTTTGATTCCATGCTTGTACGTCTAGGTGTTACATCCCCTGTTGAGCTTGTTCGTCTGATCGTTCCTTGTTCCCATGTTTGTGTGTTGTCATTTCCGTTTCCTGCTGGTATTATTGTAATATTTAATTACAGCGTCTGGCCGCTTTCATGTTGTTTGATGCAGCTGATGCCAGCTTGGTCCGCGATGTCTGTGTGTTAGCGCGGACTTGGAGCTTAACCTAATAGAGAGCCCGATATGCACATGGTTAGAATCTTTCACAGAGTGAGGTAGAGGGAGCCCTACCAGGTGGGACTTGGTAACCGACAGCCAGCTCCCGCTGTCTGGGTTTAATGTAAGTGAAAGACAGTCTCTTAAATCCTAGTGAATACTGTTAACTCGGCTTTCGTTCAGCCAATGTGCCAGTGTGCCAGTGTCAGCATCCGCTGAGGCGGCTGCTGCTGCCTGAGACGCCTGACGCAGCTAACAGTTGTGGCTCGCGCAGTCAGCCTGCCACAAGCTGCGCTGCCAGCATCGCCTGTGTCCGACGTTTCTGCGGCACGCTGCACCCCGCACCGTCAGCAGGAGGGACCACGCGTCGCCGCCGCCAGGGGATAACTACAGTGCCGAACTAGTCTTTACAGCATCAGTGACAGATTACGCTTTTAACTATCTGCTACTGGCCACTATGTCACAGTTGTCGCCAGCCATGCTCCCTTCATTGCACAGCACAATGGAGCTTTTCCCACTTTACCCAGCAGCTTCCACCAGTCACTGGAAAGCTCAGCAGCTGTTGGTATCTTCAGGACTGTCTTCACATTTAGGAAGTACAGCAGCTCTACTTAAACATGCAAGTGATGAGCATCCGTCTGCAACATAAAAACTGTGCTACATGGTCATAAAAAACAGAACAGTTCACGCATCACAGACCACATAGACTATCATGTCGCTAAGGCAGTGGTAGATAAACTCCTACAAGCTGGTTTTGTATGGCACACTGGTAGTTCTTGGGCTTCACCCATCAAACTGGTTCCCAAAAAGATGTATCTGTCAGGCTGTGTGTCGATTACAGAATTATCAATGCCCGTACTGTACTGCAAAGCTACCCAGTCGCAAACCCTCAAAACGTTATTGATTATGTGGTGAACGCCTCTTTGTTCAGCGTGACTAACTCCTAGAAAGCATACCTGCAAATCCCCATGTGCCCAGACAACATTCACAAAACCATCATCACCATGCGTTTTGAGTTTATTTTTATGCTGTACGGGCTGAAGAATGCTTCCCAAACGAGGCAGCACTTCATTGATTGCATACTACTGGAGTTCCCATTCTGTTGTGCCTGTCTCAGTGACACCCTAATTTTCTCACCAGATGAAGACTGCCACAGCATGCATCTCAAACAAGTTTTCAACTGTTATTTGACAGTAGAGTTGTGACCTATGAAGTGAAATGCCGACTCCAGCAAAAGGATGTCATTTTCCTTGACAATGTAGTAAATGCGTCAGACATTCGCCCCATCCCACAGTACATAGAGAGCATTCAGCAATTACTGCCAGCTCTCAGGAGTGACAAATTTTTACTGAAGGCACATTCCGCAAGCAGGTTCCCTTCAGGCTCCACTTACTCGAGCCCTCTGAGGCAAGAACACTACTGACAAATGTGAACTCAAGTGGATGTCAGAGAGGCAATCTGCTTTCGAAAGTATTAAAGACTGCCTCATTTGAACCATTACTTTGGCGTACCTCCTCCCTGACTCTCATTAACTACAGATACAAGTGACTATGCCATTGGTGCTGTCCTGTAACAAGAGATGGGGGCTGTTCAACAGCCACTCCATTCTTTCTCGCTCAATCTCTCGCCTTTGCATAGCAAGTGGTCAGGTTATGATCGAAAGCTACTAGCAGTTTATGAAGCAGTATGATGCTTCTGGCAAGACATCAACATCTGATTATTTACATGGACTAAAATCCACTTGCCAACTCTAATTGAAACCCTCCCAAAGGCACTCACTCTCAACGGTTTCGGCCTTTAGATTACAATATACATGTAACATGGTCAGTCTTCTCTGAAACTGTCACGCAACACATTTCAGAATATTTTATACTCATTTGCCTAGATCAGATGGTCAATTGGGATGGTGCTTAATAACTGCAATCGAAAGATCTAGCACCTCCACTCTCTTTTCCCTACTGCTTTCTGCTCTCTTCTCTTTTTTTAAGATGATGGAAGAACTATGCAGTTGGAAGCCTACGGGATGTCTAGCGAAAGATAAAGGTCATTTTAAGAGGAACTGGGTATCGCAAAAATGTTCCACATGTGAGGCAAAGTCGCAGTCAAAGGCAGACGAACAATTTTTCCGTTCCCTCTCACTCCACTCTTTCTAGGTAGACTTGGGGCAACTGCTCTCTGTCGAAAAATCATAATATTCATCACAAGGTAACAGATTTCTACCCAGATGTCGCTTCCCAGAGGACCATCTGAATCTTCATTACAATGCCTCGAAATAATGTTCAGCTTAAATTTTCAGAATCTAGCTTTCAGATTGGTTCTTAATGTTATTTCCTCGTAGAGCATACAGCATCTCAGCTATGTCTAAGTGTCACGCTCATTATAGGTCCTCTTGAAAACTGTGCCATATAGAAGAAGAGATTTTCTGCTTTCCTTCCCCACTTCAGAGTACTACTGATTGAAAAGTAGCAAAAATCCGCAAGAGTGGGAGGTTGTTTAACATCTTTATTTGGGTTTGGCTGGACGGAACTCGCAATCTCTAACCATTATTGGTTGGTGAGTTCTGGCTCTGGCGAAAAGGTAGTATGTTCACAAAGAATACACTTCACATTGGACTTTTTCAGAGTAGGAATGCCTCTGAGAGAGGATGAAGTAAACAGTTGTTACTGGGCGACTGATGAGGTGAGCCTTGTGGTCACACAGAAAGATGTTTCCACACGAGTGCTGTGGACACAGAGACAGCTGAACTCAGGGCCTCCGGCCACTACTGCTGCTCTTCAACATTACGCTACGAGTGTGGTAGATGCGCCAGCGACGCGATACTATTTCATTCTATACAGGAGTCAGTTCTTTCGTATTAATACCTCGTAGCTGGCTAGTTCGCTTTCAGTATGCGCATTGGCGATATTGTGTTCAGTCCTATTTTTCCATATTCTTCCTGTAGTTTATTAACCATACTTACAATCACTGTTGGTCGTATTCGTTTGTTATCTCCATGACTTTCCATTTATTGAGTCCGCCCTCCTGTGCCAAGATTACTGTTCACCATTAGAATACCACTGTCTAAGTATTCAGTGTTCAGTGGTTACTTTACTAGTAGGAATCTCACCGTAAAAGGACCACTTGTTTGTGTTGTAGATTAGATGATCTCTCCTCTCGTTGCCGGTCGCGGTGGCCGAGCGGTTCTAGGTGCTCAGTCAGAAACCGCACAGCTGCTATGGTCGCAAGTTTGAATCCTGCCTCAGGCATGGATGTGTGTGATGTCATTAGGTTGGTTAGTCTAGGGGACTGATGACCTCACATGTAACTCCCATTGGAACCATTTTTCCCCTTTCATTAATGAGGCTATGTGTGTGGTGTGGTATCCATATTGTCATCTTTGATGAGGCCACCCCTATTAATTTCTAATCAGTAAGACATGAACCATGGACCTTGCCGTTGGTGGGGAGGCTTGCATGCCTCAGCGATACTGATAGCCATACCGTAGGTGCAACCACAACAAAGGGGTATCTCTTGAGAGGCCAGACAAATGTGTGGTTCCTGAAGAGGGGCAGCAGCCTTTTCAGTAGTTGCAGGGGAAAGTCTGGATGATTGACTGATCTGGCCTTGTAACACCAACCAAAACGGCCTTGCTGTGCTGGTGCTGCAAAATGTTGAATGCAAGGGGAAACTACAGCTGTAGTTTTTCCCGAGGGCATGCAGCTTTACTCTATGGTTAAATTATGATTGCGTCCTCTTCGGTAAAATATTCTGGAGGTAACATAGTCCCCCATATGGACCTCCAGGCGGGGATTATTCAGGAGAACATTGTTATCAGGAGAAAGAAAATTGGCGTTCTACAGGTCGGAGCATGGAATGTCAGATACCTTAATCAGGCAGGTAGGTAAGAAAATTTAAAAGGGAAATGGATAGGTTAAAGTTAGATATGGTGGGAATTAGTGACGTTCGGTGGCAGGATGAACAAGACTTCTCGTCAGTTGAATAGGGGATTATAAATACAAAATCAAATAGGGGTAATGCAGGAGTAGGTTTAATAATAAATAAAAAAGTAGGAATGCGGGTGAGCTACTACAAACAGCATTGTGAACGCATTATTGTGGCCAAGATAGATACAAAGCCCATGCCTACTACAGTAGTACAAGTTTATATGCCAACTAGCTCCACAGATGAAGAGATTGATGAAATATATGATGAGATAAAAGAAATTATTCAGATAGTGATGGGAGACAAACATTTAATAGTCATGGGTGACTGGAATTCGATAGTAGGAAAAGGAAGAGAAGGTAACGCAGTAGGTGAATATGGATTGGGGCTAAGAAATGAAAGAGGAAGCCGCCTAGTAGAATTTTGCACAGAGCGTAACTTAATCATAGCTAACACTTGGTTCAAGAATCATAAAAGAAGGTTGTATACATGGAACAAGCCTGGAGATACTGGAAGGTCTCAGATAGATTATATAATGGTAAGACAGATATTTAGGAACCCGGTTTTAAATTGTAAGACATTTGTGAGTTCTGACCACACTCTATTGGTTATAAACTTTAGATTAAAACTGAAGAAACTGTAAAAATGTGGGAATTTGAGGAGATGGAACCTGGATAAACTGAAAGAACCAAAGGTTGTAGAGAGCTTCAGGGACAGCATTAGGGAACGGTTGACAAGAATGGGGGAAAGAAATACAGTAGAAGAAGAATGGGTAGGTTTGAGAGATGAAATAGTGAAGGTAGCAGGGGATCAAGAAGGTAAAAAGACGAGGGTGAATGGAAATCCATGGGTAACAGAAGAGATAGTGAATTTAACTGATGCTAGAAAAAAAGAAAAAGGCAGTAAATGAAGCAAGCAAAAAGGAATACAAACGTCTCAAAAATGAGATCGACAGGAAGTGTAAAATGGCTAAGCAGGGACAAATGTAAGGATGTAGAGGCGCATATCACTGGAGGTAAGATAGATAATGAATACAGAAAAATTAGAGGCCTTTGGAGAAAAGGGAACTACTTGCATGAATATCAAGAGCTCAGATGGATACCCAGTTCTAAGCAAAGAAGGGAAAGCAGAAAGGTGGAAGGAGTATATAGAGGGTCTATAGAAGGGCGATGTTCTTGAAGACACTAGTATAGAAATGGAAGAGAATGTGGGTGAAGATGTAATAGTCAGAGCACTGACAGACCTAAGTCGAAACAAGGCCCTGGCAGTAGACAACATTTCGTTAGAACTACTGACAGCCTTGGGAGAGCCAGTCCTGACAAAACTGTACCATCTGGTGAGCACGATGTACGAGACAGACGAAATACCCTCAGACTTCGAGAAGAATATAATAATTCCAATCCCAAAGAAAGCAGGTGTTGACAGATGTGAAAATTACCGAACTATCAGTTTAATAAGTCACAGCTGCAAAATACTAACGCGAATTCTTTACAGACGAATGGGAAAACTGGTAGAAGCCGACCTCGGGGAAGATCAGTTTGGATTCCGTAGAAATGTTGGAACAAGTGCGGCAATACTGACCCTACGACTTATCTTAGATGCTAGATTAAGGAAAGGCAAACCTAGGTTTCTAGCATTTGTAGACTTAGAGAAAGCTTTTGACAATGTTGACTGGAATACTCTCTTTTATATTCTGAATGTGGCAGGGGTAAAATACAGGGAGAGAAAGGCTATTTACAATTTGTACAGAAACCAGATGGCAGTTATAAGAGTCGGGGAGCATGAAAGGGAAGCAGTGGTTGGGAAGGGAGTGAGACAGGATTGTAGCCTCTCCCCGACGTTATTTAATCTGTATATTGAGCAAGCAGTAAAGGAGACAAAAGAATGCATGGAGACGAAATAAAAACTTTGAGGTTCGCCGATGACATTGTAATTCCGTCAGAGATAGAAAAGGACTTAGAAGAGCAGCTGAACGGAATGGATAGTGCCTTGAAAGGAGGATATAAGATGAACATCAACAAAAGCAAAACGAGGATAACGGAATGTAGTCGAATTAAGTCGGGTGATGCTGCGGGAATTAGATTAGGAAATGAGATGCTTAAAGTACTAAAGGTGTTTTGCTATTTGGGGAGAAAAATAACTGATGATGGTCGAAGTAGAGAGGATGTAAAATGTAGACTGGCAATGGCAAGCAAAGCGTTTCTCAAGAAGAGGAATTTGTTAACATCGAATATAGTTTTAAGTGTCGGGATGTCGTTTCTGAAATTATTTGTTTGTAGTGTAGCCATGTATGCAAGTGAAACGTGGACGATAAATAGTTTGGACAAGAAGACAATAGAATCTTTCGAAATGTGGTGGTACAGAAGAATGATGAAGATTAGATGGGTAGATCACATAACTAATGAGGAGGTATTGAACAGAATTGGGGAGAAGAGAATTTGGGGCACAGCTTGACTAGAAGAAGGGATAGGTTGGTAGGATATATTCTGAGGCGTCAACGGATCACCAATTTAGTATTGCACTGTAGCGCGGAGGGTGAAAATCGTGGAATGGGACCAAGAGTTGAATACACCTAACAGATTCAAAAGGATGTAGGTTGCAGTAGGTACTGGGAGATGAAGAAGCTTGCACAGGATAGAGCAGCATGGAGAGCTGCATCAAACCAGTCTCTGGACTGAAGACTACAACAACAGGACATTTCTATTGCATGACATTATCATTTCCTGTAATTAATTTGTGTGATCATATAGAGATGTAGATGATCAAGGGCTACAAATAGAGAGATGTTGAGTGAAACACGTTTGGCTGTCAAGAGACCAATGCATGATGTCTTCAGTGACTACCAAAGCAGAATATTGTCAAATGACATTTCACAAAATCCAAAGAAATTTTGGTTATATGTAAAGGCTGTTAGCGGCACCAAATTTAGTGTCCAGTCCATAGCGAATTGGACAGGAACTGAAATTGAGGGCACCAAAGCAAAAGCTGAAATGCTGAACTCTATTTTCAAATGTTCATTTATAAAGGAAAACCCAGGAGAATTGTCCCAATTTAAACCTTGTACAACTGAAAAGGTGAATGAAACAAGTATTAGTGTCTGTTGTGTTGAGAAACAGCTGAAATCGCTAAAACTGAGCATGGTTCCAAGCCCCGATGGAATCCCTGCCATATTCTATACCGAATTTGCAGCTGAGTTAGCCCTTCTTCTCACTATAATCTATCATGGATCCCTTGAATAAAAAGCATGCCCAGCTCTTAGAAAAAGGCACAGGTCACGCCCATCTACAAGAAGGGCATGACGCTTTACTGGGTGATGATCCCAGCCAAGTTCCACCCACTACTCTGTTGAACAACCCTCCTACTACTGGCGGTGTACTCTGGCCTTCGAGTTATGTTTTCAGGTCCACGTCTTTCTTCCTAAAGACATTAACGTCGTATTGATTAACAACAACCCCCTCATTGTGGGGCAGCATCAAGACTCTGGACAGCTCTGTTGCCAGTCACTTCAGGAATATAGTTACGATACCACTCGATACTACTGTTCTCACCTCCCGTTTCTCCACCTCTCCTATCCTCACCATCATGGTTCCCCATCTGAGCCCTCCAGATCATGCATCATCACCAGCGCCATCCAGCCCTGTGACCTCTCCACGACCCCTTTGTTCTCTGGCACCACCAAGCTGTCACACATTGGCCATCACCACTGAGTGCTGGTGTGCCAGTGTGTGTTATTGGCTGCCAAATGCAAGCCATTCACTGTACACCACCTTCCAATGGGGGCTCTGTGGAGACAACAATATACCCAATTCATCCACATGGCGCCCTGACGATCTCTCTGTCTCCATGTTGTCTCATCAGCTCTGCACTCCGGGCATCTCCCCTCACATAGCTCCACACTATGGGTGAGGGCTCTGTGGGAGCTCTGCAGCAAGAAAAAACATTGGTAGTGGTCGCCTGAGACCGTGCATCAATGATCTTTGACTACCAGTTCGGTTAATGGCTTCTGACAGTGCAAATATACCTCTGCTGTACTGTTTTATTATTGATATACTTTCTGTTTATTCGGATTGGAGTTGTGTTACTATACATCATAATTACTCCCTTAGTGGAGTACTGCGTATATAAACGAAGTTTATGGTAGTTTGACCTCCTCTGTTCTCTGAGTCATCAACAAATACTGAGAACCAGCAGGAACATGAAGGAGGATGAAATTACAGTTGCAGTGTCAGAGGAAAAAGTCTGTAATAGATTGATGGTAGACTGCAGCCAGGGAATTAAAAGTTCTGAGTCCTGCGATACTCAGAAACAATCCAAACGAAAGCTCACAGGCTATGTCTAATATATATATATATAGACTTCCAAACACATTTAAAAATGTAAAAAAAAATGGAGCTTGTCGCAATTGACATATTACAGAACTGATGTACTTTACTCATCTTCATCAACTTCAGGACGGCACAAATACATCACTTGTATTGGGTATGATTGTCTCGAAAATGGATTAGGAAATTGTAGATCCTTGGAACTATTTTCTCTTGTGAGGAACCTTAATGTCGCCGTTGGCTACTCATGTGGAAAAGTTGCTCTCCTGACACAAGCATTTTTCCATATTATACAAGTAGTTACGATCGTCAAAATATACTTATATGTTTCCAAATCCATGCAAAAAAAGTGATATGCTAAGACGAGCACAATATTATTGTGCAATATTTATGCTTGGCATATGTCATATTATGAAGAATAGGCGAAACAAGTCCAAAAAGCCTTCTGTGACTATTTGTGTGGCCCAAGGGCTCTTTCATGGAGCTTAAATTCATAAGTCAGATAGTTACAAATTATACACATGAGTTTTGTAATTGTCGTTTTTACTTGAATAGGCCTGTCCAGTAAAGCAATTACGTAAGGTGATCACAGTTTCAAGTAACATACAAGAAACGTTTTATAGTAGTAATGCATGCATCTAACATACAAAACACACACATAGGAACAAGAATAAGGAACACAAATAGAAATTAATCATTTGATGATGTCTTGTTCTTGTGAGTGACTTACAATTAGTTAACATATCGGTATGTATCTGCTCTGTCAGGGTTTGTTGTGGTGAGTCTATTTTTCGTGTAATAAAATAATGTCTGTTATCAAAATGTCTTGTTCCTCCTCTATAGCCACTTGTTCTGGCTAAATCATTATAAAGTTTCATAGCATGGAAAGATTTTCTGTTTTAGCCTCTGTAATCAGAGTGCCCCTTGAAAACTGAGGCCAAGACCATGTATTCAGCTTCAGTAGCTGATAAAACCGCTGTGGATTGTTTCTTACTGCTGCAGGAAATTACTGCTCCTTGTGATTTAAACAAGAAAATGGTGATTGACATTCTGTCCTCTTTGTCTCCTGCCTAGTCTGTAGGACCTACAATTCTCATTACTGTGCAACAAGCATTGAGCATGTGTGTGGGGGAGAGGCGGTTTAACACATTTTTCTAATTTTTTTCAACAAAAGTATTTTTTAAAACTGTGTTGTTTTTAAAATCAGCCTTATGCAAACGCAATTGTTTTATTTTTATATTTACCCTGACATGTTTCGACACCAATATGTCATCTTCTGTGGGTCAATCTTTTTATTTCTTAAAATTACATCGCAAACTGATCTGTATTATTATACACCGGTTTTAGTGCTCGTTTTCGTCGTTTCTTCCTGTTTTGACAGCATGTCACCTGCAAAGTGTTTTGGCCTGTTTCTTTTCTCTGGTTGGTGTCTCGATCAACTGCTATTTAGTGAACTGTTTTCACTCAGTTTTTCACTAATTTCTGCTCACTACTTCACCTCACATGCACTTTCATAAAATGTGGCGAAATGTGGTCTGAGCAGACACTTTTGACACCATAGTCAGTGACCACTGAGTATGGTGTCAGAAGCCTGCCCAGTTAGCCGTGAGGCCTAATGCACCACTTTCTGGGTGGGACGGTCCCCGGCACGAATCTGCCTGGCGGATTAGTGTCAATGTCTGGTATGCCGGCCAGGCTGTGGATGGTTTTTAATGGGGTTTTCCATCTGCCTCGGCGAATGCGGGCTGGTTCCCCTTTTTTCGCCTCAGTTACACTATGTCAGCGTTTGCTGCACAGATACTATCTCCATGTACATGTACACCATAATTACTCTACCATGCAAACATTGGGGGTTACTCTCATCTGGTGTGAGACTTTCCCGGAGGAGGGTGAGTGGGGGGGGGGGGGGGGGGTCCACTGGAGATCAAACCGCACAATAACCCTTGGGTCGTTGTGGGGCGGTGGTGAGTGGACTGCTGTAGGCTGTTGTGGGGTTGTAAACCACTGAGGGCTACAATGGGGACAAAGCATCACCATAGTTTCTAGGTCCCCAGTTCCATACTGTACAATACAATTATGTCAGACGCCCAATTTTGTGAAAGTGCATGTGAGGTGAAGTAGTGAGCGGAAATTTGTGAAAAACTGAGTGAAAAGAGTGCACTAAATAGTGCCCTAATTAGCAGGTGCTCGAGATACCAAACAGAGACATGAAACAGTACACAGTATTTTGCAGATGACATGCTGTCAAGATAAAAGATGAAAACGAGCACTAAAACCGATGCATAATAATACAGTTTAGTTAGCCATGTAATTTTAAGAAATAAAAAAAATTGACTCACAGAAGATCACACATTGGTGTCGAAACATGTCTGGGTAAATATAAAAATAAACCAATTGTGTTCGCATAAGACTGATTTTCAAAACAACCCAGTTTTCTAATCGCAAAAACGGATAAACAAAAGAGGAGCTTCAAACCTTAGTAAAATAAGTATTTTTTTCATAATGAGACCCTGTATAATTTAAATAATTTATGAGTTTGCGAGAGCGTATTCGCTTTACTGTGAAATGTATGTTCTAGACCAACGGATGTCGGGCCAGCAGCAGCTTGAAATAATGTTGATTGAACGCACCATGTTGCGGCGATTTACTGTAGACGTATGTTTGCGCAGTATATTGCGCAGATATTTCGTCGGTTTTAGTGTTACTCTGATGACTGGAACGAAATAAACAAAGCAGAAGATCTCTGGATTCAAACTTGTTGTTACAGAGATATTAGTAATCATGATACAGGCATGGCCGCGAATACGGTGAAATTTTTACGTATCGTGCGAAATGTTGCGAATGGTTTGAAAGCTGTGTCTTCTGTACAAGTTTATACTCCATTGACGAGTAGACGCTGGACAAATGGTGACTTTAGAGTTGATACCTCTAGGTTCTACGCTTCAGAAGGTACAAGAAACCTCTGTTTACTTCGTTTAACCAGTCAACTCCATTCCTTTTTGCCGGTGGAATTTTGTGCTTACAAGTTTTTACTTACCTGTAGGAGTTGGAGTGGCGACGTCAGATAAAACAGAAACTGACGAAGATACGAAGAAGAGAGAAGCATCATGGAAGGCAATGAAATACGGATTTATAGCATTTGGAGTTTCGTTTGGTTTTCTGGGCTCCTATGCAATATATGAATTAGGTAAGATTATGAATAGTCGGTTGTGTAGCGTTTGCAGTAGTGAGTCATTTCAGTCATTTAATTTCCTCGCCATAAGATATTTCAAGGCTAATCCATGTTGTACTTGCTCGGATCATAAGTCCAGTAGGCATGGTGGCCAAGCAATGCAATATAGTGAGTAGCATTTTCATGTCAGCAGTGTGAAATACTAACTGCTCACTGCTCACACATCAGTAATTCAGTCAAAGGCAAAATTTTCCGTCTTCAGAACTGTAGCGTAACAGGAGAAACAGTTTCGTTAGGGAAAATGTTATTCACTTCTAGACAATATAACTTGTGTTAGTATTACGTGTAAACTTTTATTTGCTTCATCCATTGCTATTTTCCAGAGACATGTCGTTAAGCAAAGCGTAATTGCAGGCGGCATAATTATTTATGCAATAAATATGGAGTATGATCCGCACCCCAAGAGGTGTGATCAAGGAAGCTGATACTGTTAATATTTCACATGCAGGCAGTCTTTAGTTGACAAACATGGCTTATCCATGTCAGCTTTATATCGGAGCTACAAAAATCGTTACTATGCAACAATGTCTGATGCCTTCAGTACAGCGAAAGTTGTTGTTTAGCATACCAAAAAACCATTCCATTTGGAAGATATCAGTTATATAAAAACACTAATAATGAAAAGAACATCATGCAGAACAGTTTCAATAAGCAAATTATTAAGCACATGTTACATAAGTAGTAACCATTAGGCTGCTCCTTGGTTTCATAGTCTAAGTATATGGCTCCATGCTGCCTGTTTATTCTTCCTCATTAGATAGCTAGTGACCTCTGTTGGACCAGTGGTCACCCCTGTTCGGTATGTCGATGACATTTGCATTTTGTGTAGCTGTCAGTCTGTAGCCTTGGCTAAAGATCAGCTCCAAGGAGCTTTCTGAAGGGTCACTGTTTGGACTCTTTCGTATGGATTCCAATTCTCTTCCATGAGAATGCAAGTCTTGTATCTGTCATATCACTATTCATTCTGTCTTCGAATTGTACGTGGGCACCCGGCACTTGGACATTGTCAGATAGTACTGACTTTTGGGACTCCTCTTTAATAAAAAGCTGATTTGGGCTGCCCTGTTTTGTCAGCTAAGGAGCTGCTGCATCCAAAAGGTTAACAATTCCCATTCCTCTCCCACACATCTGGGATGCGGATCATACTCCTTGTTTACTTGGGCATTGGTCTCATCCCGACTGGACTGTGGTCATCAAGTTTACGGCTCAGTAACATTTTCAGCTTTGAAATTATTAGGTCTAGTACATCATCATATGCGGAACTGGTCACTTTCCTGACTGGTCCTGTAGACAGTCTCCTTGCCAAGTGGGATCTTACCTCTTCGTCATTTCTGGCAGTTCCAACTGTTCCTTACTTACTCAGCCACCATATGGTAATCTCCTACTCATCCAACTTACTAAATTCTTTTTTCATACAGGGGACATCAATCCCCTGACTGTCACCCTCAGTTGTAATGCATCTGGAGAACCTTGCCATCTACCCACTTAGAATGTGCTGTTGATATTTTCACACCCACCTTTACTTGTTTAGTACCTAGACTTTTGATTAGGATTAACCTGTTACAATGATCTCAAGTTTTAGTTGCCCCCGTGACCTTTTGGCATCTGTGTGTATAAATTCTTCTGGAGTATCAGGTAGGGATGGTGGTTATTGCTGAAGCAACTGGTTTTCAGTTGTATTTCTTTTATTACATGCCAGTTTAACCTTGTTGTTAAAATCATTCAAAGTAAATGTTTTCCAAAAAGCCAATTTTTTGTTTTTTATTCTTGTTATTTCTGATGATAAACATAAAATTCGAACAAAATTGCAAAAATTTTGGTCTCTTCGTTTCAAGACAGATAGAATGAAAATATTATATTAAATTGGCAAATAAAAGAAAACATAGTGTATTCACTGTTCACTGCTTTTCTCAAAAAGTGATAAGTTGCTGAATACTACAAAAAATTACCCATCTCCTATTGATTAAAATTTTTTGAAACTCTGCTCAAAATTATGTGGTAATCTGGGATCATACCACTATTTGGGAAGTATGAATAGTGAGTGTAAGACTGAAAATTGATGTTGAAGAACTGTTTTTTCGTGTTAATTTGACAATTTTCGAGGACTATAAGCGGATAAAGGCATATTATTCAAATACAATCAACAGGTCAGCTACTTTGTATTTTTATCATATAGTCCCTAGTGCAAATTAATTATTGTTGAGTTTTTAACTTATTGCTGTTTACATGATTTCCTTGCTCTTTTATTATTAATAGAAGACAATGTAGGCTGGTGCCATTCTGCAATATGATGAATGTGCAGTGATGACAGCGAGAAACTGCTGTATAGATCAGGTTGGGGAGAGTTTTGTACACTGCACCTACATGCACACCTTAAGCCACAACACATAGCCATATGGAAATTGTCGTCTCTGCATGATGCTAAACCATTTCTCATGTCATGTGTCTGTTGTTCCTTTCTGTCAGCATTATTACTAAAATAGCACTGATCACTGTTGCCATATTCTGAAACAAAGCAATATTTCAAACCATTGCAAATTCCACAAACAAAAATTACTCTTTAAGAAAAAGTTTATTTAAAAACGAAAAATTCCACCACTGCTGCTATGGATAATTGATATTTCGGTTTTTTATTTGGGTAGTAGTAAAAAGTAAAGAATGCTACATGTAACAGAGCCCAAACAAATACCGAAAAATACTGATTATTCAGAAGTAGTAAAACACCGGTACCAGTTTTAACCAGTCGGTTTTTCCCAGCCCTATTATAAGGGTAGTACCATCATTTACTCTGTTGTTGTTGTTGTTGTTGTTGTGGTATTCAGTCCTGAGACTGGTTTTATGCAGCTCTCCATGCTACTCTATCCTGTGCAAGCTTCATCTCCCAGTACCTACTGCAACCTACATCCTTCTGAATCTGCTTAGTGTATTCATCTCTTGGTCTCCCTCTACAATTTTTACCCTCCACACTGCCCTCCAATACTAAATTGGTGATCCCTTGATGCCTCAGAACATGTCCTACCAACCGATCCCTTCTTCTAGTCAAGTTGTGCCACAAACTTCTCTTCTCCCCAACCCTATTCAATACCTCCTCATTAGTTGTGTGATCTACCCATCTAATCTTCAGCATTCTTCTGTAGCACCACATTTCAAAAGCTTCTATTCTCTTCTTGTCCAAACTATTTATTGTCCACATTTCGCTTCCATACATGGCTACACTCCATACAAATACTTTCAGAAACGAATTCCTGACACTTAAATCTATACTCAATGTTAACAAATTTCTCTTCTTGAGAAACGCTTTCCTTGCCATTGCCAGTCTACCTTTCATATCCTCCTTACTTCGATCATCATCATTTACACTGTTGACTCTGAAACCTGATATAAGATGGGAGGTTCTTACATCTCGTGCTGGTTGATAACAACACTCATTGGTGGAATATGTAGTGTTTTTAAGGCAGAGCTGATAGCCATTAATAGAGCTTATTGTTTTCTTAAATAGACCATCTTCAATTGCATTTCATTTTGGAGTGACTCAATGAGCAGTCTCCTGGCTATCGATCAGTGTTAGTTTTGTCACCCTGTAATATCTGCTGTTCACTGTCTTCTATCTGACCTTAGTTGTACAACCTGATGAGTTGTCCTGCTATGGGTCGCAAACCATGTGGTTATTCCTTGTAATGAACTGACTGGCCATTTGGCTAGAGGAACAGTTACTTGTTAACATTCAGTTTGATGATGCCAGTTTTGGATTTGGTCCAAATAAGAGTTTTACTCTACAGGAAATGGAACATCATCTGGTGGGCTAATAAACTCTATGCTATCAAGGAGACTATCACTGCAGGATGATCCTCTTTCTGTTTCTTCAGATAGGAATCCACCATCATATGCTACCTTTGCATTGGCCATACCAGATTAACCCATATTTATATATTTTGTAATCCACATTTGGTTGTGGAGCTTTAGAGGCATTAGTCACTTCCAGTGGGAATGACCCTTCTGCCCCTCCACACTAGGTTTGGTTTTCCAGATTCTTTCTCTACTGTTGGCAGATGATATATGGCATTTCCTCTGAGAAAGTGGTTTTCATTCTCACCTGTAATCTTTTAAATTGTTTTTGAGGTCGAGAGAAGGTGGTTTGGGGCTTCGGTGCCTCTCACCACTTGCTGGGCTCAGGGCTGCTCGTCCCTACATTCTCTGCCAGCTGCCCTGGTCATCCCTCTTTTATTTTGTTTTACCCTTAGGTTTGGTTACCCATTATTTTTTCTGCTGCAATGTATTATACTTTTTAATAGGGCCCTTTCATTTTGTTGTTTAATGAAGACAGATTAGATTAGATTAAAACTTGATCTTTATCCTTGATACTAGCTGATGATGATAGAATGGTTGGGAAAGTTTTTTCACCTCCTTTGAGAGTCCCGTCTGGATGCATCTTTAACATTTTGACCGTAATGGATTGAGGATGTGATGTTTGTGGGACGCTGTTGAGTTCTGGAGACACTCACTCGCCCCCACTGACCTGATTATTGTTTCTCTCACCTTCTTTTACTATTTTTGATTGCTTTTTAGCCTTATCACTTTTACTGTTACAAACTTCCCAGTTTCAAGGCATGATTTATTCCTATACTGTCTCAGCCCTTTTCTCAGTTTGGTGAGAAGTGAGATGTGGGTGAGATATCTGTAGCCACAGATGAGTCCTGTGGGAGCTCTTGTCTGCTCTGTGACTGGCATACTGGCCTGACGCATACACTTTTACTTCTCTTTAAATTGTGTCCCATCTCTGGCATTGATATTGTCTTCAGTGCCTTGATTTTACCACTCCTTCATACAATCACAAATTGATTTGCTTTCTGGCTGATATCATTAACTCCACAGGGCATATCTCCTGACTGATAAAGACTGATGACTTCACTGTTCAATCCCCTAACCCTACCAACCAACCAACTAACCACCCAACCAATATTCATCTGTCCCTCATGTAGGTTTCCCAGTTTTCATTCATCACTTTGGTAAATGGCAAGTTGGTTGCTTCAGTAAGCTGCATGCAGTTTGCTACGCATTCCTATAGCATTCTAAGACAGTGTTGCAAGTCTAATGACTGATGGATGGTACCATAAATTTACTTCCTACCTTTTTGAATTGCACAAGAAGATAGCATACCCTCAACACATCCTCTAGTCTCTGCAGTCCATATGACCTCAGTCTTCCATAGTCATCTGTAATAATGACTGTTCCACTGACAAGATAAATTCTTAGCTTTCTTCTCATTTTACATCCTGCTCCCATGCAGCAAATTGTGCCCCCCCCCCTCCCCCCACCTCTTTATTCATATGTGCAGCATGCAACCATCGCCCCGCACACCTCAGAGCGATTTTGCTGGCCTTCCTGTTCCTGTCTTTCACCACTGCATTCCCTCCCTCTCAATATTTCTTGCTATTACCTGCTGTATTCTTCTTTCACACTGATCACACATACTGTGTCAGACACACTTACCTCACAGAAGAGCTGCAGTATCAGGTTACTCTCCCTCCCTCCCCACCAACTTCCTGTGTGTGTGTGTGAGTGAGTGAGTGAGTGAGTGAGAGAGAGAGTATTGTTAGTGAAGCTTGTTTGCTTCCTGTAAGTTTGTGGCTTATTCAGTGTGTTGAATAAGCATAGCCTACATTTTCTTTAAGTTTTGTGTGTGGTTTAAAAATTCCTTTTTTCAGGGTCACCTGAGACAGATGAGCAAGGAAATGTAGTTGAGGATGAATTTAGTAGTATGCCTCTCCCAATACAGTATCTCAGGAGGACATGGAGGCAAATGAATTATTTCAAAAAGGTAGGTATGTTATGCACACTCCATAACTTGGAACTTACAAATTTTTTGGGTAGTTTTCTTTTTTTCTTTTGCCTGTCAGTTTTCTATTCAGTGAGGGTCTGCTTTAGTCCTAAATTATTTTTTGTTTCAGTTTTTGTGTGTTTCAAACATTTAAGCAATTCTTACCTCACAACTGTTGTTTTCTTTTTAGACACACAATTCGTGTTTTTGATAAATTGTAAGATGATAGTTTTCTAAACTATTTTTGTGTCAGAAATATTGGTTATGATACGTGTATAAAGTCTGGGCACTTGATCACTAAGTCAGCTTTTGTGCATCACTATGCTACCATCAAGTAAGATGAAGTTACAAAGCATACTGTCTAGTTTTGTGTGCGACTTTCATTCTTTGTTATTGTAAAGTGAATGATGAAATGCAAACAGCACAGTGAGTTATGCAATGACGTAGCAGTAGTGTGCATTTTAATCACGAGTCTTACATAAGATCTGTTGAATGTTTTTGTTTCATGTAAAGCATTCACAGTACCTGTAACGAGAAGGTCTCCATTGAAACTTTGTAAAGAGTTTTTCACTTCCCAGAATTAGAAAATGGTGATTGTTATTGGTGCATTCTCAATTTGGAGTTAACGTTTTGGTAAGGTTGCAGTGGCATTCATCCATGCCGGCTCCTCCCACATGTTACTTCAATAGTAATGCATCTGTTTAGGCAGCTATCCAGAACTTAGTTTTGTAGCATCTCCACAGGAAAGCAACAGCTGTGAAAGTATTGCCTGCAGCAGGCACATTCAGCAGCCACAATGTTTTGGTTTTGTGCATAAAGAAAATGAAAGTACAATATACCGGGAAAAAAAAACCACTTTTCCTTTCCACTGGCACACAAGCTGACTTTCAGAACCAGGGAATGTGCCATCCTGAAAAAAAGACAATAGAAGAAGTAGAAAAATTTATGCCAAGACCAGAATTTAAACATGGGACTCCAGCTCACAAGGCAGATGCACTAATCACTGCGCCATCCTGGCACATTGGCTTTGCACAACTGCGCTATGCCAGCATGCCTCAATCCAGAATCCAATTCACAACTTAGATTGAAGAGGGAGGCATGCTAGGGTAATCCACGCACATGTACAAATCCACTGTGCCAGGATGGTGCAATGGTTAACTCATCTGCCTAGTGAGCAGGAGACCCAGATTCCAATCCCAGCCTTGGTATAAATTTTCATTCTTCAGTCTGTGTATGTATACGTCAATACTTGATTGATAGATATAATTTCAGGAGGCAGAGCTCCACACGGCTAGCTCTTATAGGCAGCTGTGAGAGAGTAGTGAGGCTGCGACACTGCTAATCATCCTGAGGGCCTAGTTCTTAAAGCCAAATTAGCTCCATTGGACTAGCTCTAATGACTGTCTTCTTGGTTGAGGGAGAGTGGCCTATTTCTGTACTGTGTTATAGGGTCAGCTTTCTTCAGGAACATTGACATGGTTGTGTATGATTGATGCAGCTGGAACTCAGGCCAGTTTGGCAGTTTGCGCTTACAAGCAGTTAGGAACCACTACATTTCCTCGGCTCTATGATGAAAAAACACAGGTATAGCATCTGCACTCGATTTTCAACTTGCATAAATGTGAACACAGTCCATACTTACATTAACAGAATCCAAAAATACATTGGCTGCAGTGAACTCTTTGTTATTATTGAATAGTGTGTTGTGGATTTTTGGATCACAGCCCCAGACACATGGTCTCTTTGTTATTATTGAATAGTGTGTTGTGGATTTTTTGATCACAGCTCCAGACAAATAGTTTGGGTCGGTTGTCAATCTCAGTGTCACTGCACTCTCACCAAAGTTGTTCTTGCTGCCACTATAGCCTGTAACCATCTGAAAATGTTGAGCAGATTGCGGGAGGAAATGTTGCGGTATTCATACAGACCCTAGAGCCAAATGTTCAGCAGTTCTCCTAGAGAGCACAAAGTGTCACAGATGTTGATGTTCATTCCGGATTTAGACAAACATTAATTGATTAACATGTTGTGCAGAGACAAGCCCCGTAACCAGCCAAAATGGAAAATGAGAGCCCCTGTTATCTGTCACATGGTAGCTCAGTGCTTAAAATGAGTGAGGTGCTGCAGTGTTAAGACACTGGGGAGATGGTGGTCCAAATTCTGTCCAGCAATCCAGATCTAAAACCTTGGTTTCTGTACATTGCTTAAGGCAAATATTGGTATAGTTTCTTTGAAAAGGACACAGCTGATTTCCTCCCCCAATCTCAGCTTGTACTCAGTTTCTGACAACTTCGTCATCAAGGAAAGGCTAAAGTATGCTCTTCATTTTCTTGTGTGCTTGAAATGTCTATTTGCATTCCTAGATGTCTGCCTTGTGAAATGTTGATTACAAATGATACTAAACATGCACTCACACTATATGTTGAGTGTAGGGATTCATATTTGACATTGGTTTAAATATATGATCTTAATGGCTCACAAGCAAGATGTTTTAGACTCCCTCGTCATCTTTCAGATACATAAAAAGATGGAAAAGTAGAATATAGAGGGAGGAAATGATTGTAATGAATGTACTGGACACTCAGTTAACATATATGGCAAAATGTGTGGTCTCTCTCTACCAGTTATGGCTAGGGTGATGAGGGAAAGACTGTTTGTGCTAATAGTATTTTTGTATTTCTTTCCTAACAGTGGATGGAAATCCAGCCTTTAAGTAAGGCACTACTTCATAACATGAAATTTTCTGCTTAAACAAGATTATCAGTTTGTGATTTGTGGAACCTGGTTTCTATTTTAAGTGAAGATTAAATAAATACGGTGTACATTTCAAAGCTTCATTGTCTCTGATCTCATTCCTCTATTAATAAAGGGAATGGGCCAAGAGACACATTTAATGACTTACTCATTTTTTCCTGTTTTAGTTCCCAGTTAGCTTATGTTTAATTCTTGTAGTTATTGTGTTTAACTCAGTTTGTTTGCCTTTTAATTCTTCAGATAGTAAAAACATCAAATTTAGACTGGATACGCAATAATCTCATATTTTAGAACTTACTACTGTTATTTCCAACACATATTTTTTCCCCGTCACTTTTATGTTTTTGTTGCTCGCTGGTTCCAATTGCCAGACTAAGCACTTTCATTTTCCTGTAGATTACAGCAATTTTTGGGGGTAAGTGAAGTCATGTGGTTTCTTTTTATTATTCTTCATGTATGAAACAAAAAATACATTGTGTGTTTATAAGGATTTTCTTTCAGCTGATAAGGGAGCCATCTCGAGAAAAACTTCTTCCGGATCCCCTGACGTATCCCTACCAGCAACCTCCATACACGCTTGTTTTGGAAATGAAGGATGTACTAGTTCATCCTGATTGGACAGTAAGTATTACATAATTTCTCTGACATTTTTAATTCTTTTGTGGCTTACTAGTTGTGGGTCTAAGATGTTTGCTGGCTGAGGGTACCACAAAAGCTTACATGTACCCTTAGTTGCAGCACTGTGATATTAGAGTGACTATTGCAAACACAAACTAAACCAGGAAGAGTTGTTTGGTTTATTTAATGTCGAATGTAATCACTAATATTTGAAAGAGTGTTCTCTGTTCCTTTTCCTAATTCATATTTGTATATGAAACAATGGGAAATCTTGGACTGAATACTGAATAACAATATGAGCTACAGTAGACACTGCTGCTGACTGTGCCCACTTCCTGCCCCAACACACACACACACACACACACACACACACACACACACACACACACACACACACACACACGTACACACGTTCATGCAAAAACAACTCCTACACTTGCCTATTTTTTTCTCCACTGAGACCCAACTGAAGGAAGTAGCAATCTCATCTGGGGTGGATAATGGGGGATACAGAAAAGGCATTGGGCAGAGAAAGGAAAGGATACCGTATTAGGGGTGTGGGAGATGCAGTACTGCTGCTTGTGGAGTGTACAGGGTTGTGACAGAGACAGGTTTTGGGGGGGGGGGGGGTGTTAGTTACAGCGTTGGGAGGCTATGCTATTGAGAGAAAAAAAAAAAAGGAGAGGAGAGAAAGGGAAAGGACTATGCAGCTGTGCTTGGGGGAGTAGAAGGCATGTGTGAGATTAGAGCGGTAGCAGGGAAGAAGGTAGAAATAAGTATAGGACAGGGACTAGGGAAGGTTGAAACCAGGACCATAATGAGAATGAAAGGATGTATTGCAGGGAGAGTTTCCATTTGCCCAACTGAGAAAAATTATTGTTGGTGTCAAGAATTTAAAGGGCACAGTTGTGAAGCAGTCGTTGAAGTCAAGCACACTGTTGCACGGCATGCTCACCAACTGCATGGTCTAGTGGTCTCTGGGATGCATTTTGGTGGTGGCCGTTCATCAGGACAGACAGCTTCTTAGTGGTCATGCCCACGTGGAATTCGACGTAGTGGTTGCAGCTAAGTTGGTAGACTGCATGACTATATTCAGCTGTGGTCCTGCCTTTCATGGGATAGGAAATAACTGTGACAAGATGTGAGTAGGTGGTAGTGGGAGAATGTATGAAACAAGTCTTAAAGCTAGGTCTGCTACAGGGGTAAGATCCATGCAGCAGTGGCAACAGAGTAGAATGAGGTTGGACAGTGGTATTGCATAGGCTGGGTGGGTGGTAGAATGCTAATGTAGGAGGATAGTTGGAGTGATATTTCTGATTTCTAGGCAGAACAAAAGGTAGTTGAAGCCCTGGTAGAGAAACTGATTCAGTTTCTACAATCCTGGATCAGATTGAGTCATGAAGGGCCAAACAGTTGGTCCCCCCTCCCCCCTTTTACATATGGACTAACCACAAATGAGTGCACTCTTCATGGCTCAGTATCAACCAGGACAGAAGCAACTGAATCACGTTCAACTCCTCTGTACAGCCACTAACCACCACACGTGAGGTGGCTACTCACCCATGTTGGGACTCAGTCCATGGAGACAACAGTGGTCTTGTGTGTGAGTGTAAATGGCTACAGAAAACTACTATTTTTGTAACAGTGTGAAATTTGCAGGGTTTAGGCACCAAGAAAAGAGAAGTCTTCCATGAACTAGGCCTGTTGAAGATAAATGTGTGTGTTCTCAGTGAAAGGTGAAGCAGAAGGGAATAAAAAATATAGCAGATTAGTCATTTTTACAGTGGCAGTAATGAGGAGGGAAGGCTGGCCGTCCATAAGGAGTGTAGAGGAGATATCTCGTACAGGGAGGAAATTAATGTGAGAATTATGACTGTGAAAATCTCAAGATATGTCCATGGAATTATCTTTGTTGGAACTTATGGACATACACACGATACTGACAGTAAAGCCAAAGGTATGTTTAGAAAGCATAAGCACCTGCAAAGAAAAAACTTTAATGGAAAAGTAGGAGTGGCTACCAGTAATGGAGTAGTGGAAGATTTGGAGATGACACAGTAAATGACAGTGGAGAAAGATTAGTTCACACATGTGAGACATTGTCCTTGAAAATTTAAAATGGTTTCTTTCCTCGCCAAGAGATCCATATGTATCCGTGGGAGGATCCTTCCACAAATATCAGGTGAACAATAGACTATATTCTTCATCATCACAGCACTGCACTATATTTTTCATCACTGCACTGCACTGAACAGATATTTGAATGTTGTGCAGGGACAGTTGAATTTAGTGAAACTAAACTTCTAATTGTTGTTGTTTATAGGTCCACTAACTCTGACTTCAGAGCATTTGTGTTTGAGCTAGAGATGGTTCATGGTTCACTTTGTAGCAAGTACCAGAAATTAGTTATATGTGGTGGCTTCAGTACTAATTTAGTATATGATTGTTCAAGAAAAAGCCTGTTGGTAGATCCCCTAAACTTAAATGATCTGAGGCAGACTGTGTCTTTTCCAGCTAGAGTGCAGGGGAACAGCAGCATAGGCATAGGCATAGGCATTCACTCTTCATTTCTAGATGGCCATTCTGTTAGTAAAGGGCCGAATGGCCTTCCTACATCTACATCGATACTCTGTAAATCGCATTTAAGTGCCTGGCAGAGGGTTCATCGAACCACCTTCACAATTCTCTATTATTCTAATCTCGTCTAGTGCGCAGAAAGATTGAACACCTATATCTTTCCTTACGAGCTCTGATTTCCCTTCTTTTATTGTGGTGATCGTTCCTCCCTATGTAGGTCGATGTGAACAATATATTTTCGAATTCGGAGGAGAAAGTTGGTGACTGGAATTTCGTGACAAGATTCCGTCGCAACGAAAAATGCCTTCGTTTCAATGATGTCCAGCCCAAATCCTGTATCATCTCTGCGACACTCTCTCCCATATTTCGTGATAATACAAAACGTGCTGCCTTTCTTCGAACTTTTTCGATGTACTCAATCAGTCCTATCTGGTAAGGATCCCACACTGCATAGCAGTATTCTAAAAGAGGACGGACAAGCTTACCGCAGGCAGTCTCCTAAGTAGGTCTGTTACATTTTCTAAGTGTCCTGCCAATAAAATGCAGTCTTTGGTTAGCCTTCCCCACAACAATTTCTGTGTGTTCCTTCCAGTTTTAAGTTGTTCGTAATTGTAATACTTAGGTATTTAGTTGAATTTACGGCTTTTAGATTAGACTTATTTATCGTGTAACTGAAGTTTAATGAGTTCCTTTTAGCACTCATGTGGATGACCACACACTTTTCATTATTTAGGGTCAACTGCCACTTTTCACACCATTCAGATATCTTTCCTAAATCGTTTTGCAGTTTTTTTGATCTTCTGATGACTTTATTAGTCGATAAACGACAGCGTCATCTATGAACAACCGAAGACTGCTTCTCAGATTGTCTCCCAAATCGTTTATATAGATAAGGAACAGCAAAGGGCCTCTAACACTACCTCGGGGAACGCCAGAAATCACTTCTGTTTTACTCGATGACTCTCCGCCAATTACTACGAACTGTGACCCCTCTGACAAGAAATCACAAATCCAGTCACATAACTGAGACGACATTCTACATCTACATTTATACTCCACAAGCCACACAACGGTGTATGGTAGAGGGCACTTTACGTGCCACTGTCATTACCTCCCTTTCCTGTACCAGTTTGCAGGAAGGACGACTGCCGGAAAGCCTCTGTGCATGCTCAAACCTCTCTAATTTTACATTCGTGATCTCCTTGGGAGGTATAACTAAGAGGAAGCAATATATTCATTACCTCATTCAGACATGCACCCTCTCGAAACCTGGACATCAAGCTGCTTCCATAAGCAGGCAATTTCACTCTGAGCCGCTTGCGTGGTACAGTGTCAAAAGCCTTCCAGATATCCAGAAATACAGAATTGATCTGAGATCCCTTGTTGATAGCACTCAACACTTCAGAGCTAGTTGTGTTTCACAGGAACGATGTTTTCTAAACCCATGTTGACCGTGTGTCAATAGACAATTTTCGTCGAGGTAATTCATAATGTTTGAACACAATAAATGTTCCAAAGTCCTGCTGCATATCGACGTTAACGAGATGGGCCTGTAATTTAGTGGATTACTCCTACTACCTTTCTTGAATATTGGTGTGACCTGTGCAACTTTCCAATCTTTGGGTACGGATCTTTCGTCGAGCGAACGGTCGTATATGGTTGTTAAGTATGCAGCTAAAGTATCAGCATACTCCGAAAGGAACCTAATTGCTATACAGTTGGCACCAGAGGACTTGCTTTTTATTAAGCGATTTAAGTTGCTTCACTACTACGAGGATATTTACTTCAACGTTATTCGTGTTGGCAGCTGTCCTCGAATCGACTTCTGGAATATTCACTTCATCTTCTATTGTGAAGGCATTTCAGAAGGCTGTATTTAGTAATTCTGCTTTATCAGCACTGTCTTCTATAGTATCTCTATTGCTATTGCACAGAGAAGGCATTGATTGTTTCTTGCCGCTAACATTCTTCGCATACAACCAGAATCTCTTTGGATTTTCTGCCAGGTTTCGAGACGAAGTTTCATTGTGGAAACTGTTATAAACATCTCGCATTCAAGTCTGCGCTAAATTTCAAGTTTCTGTAAAAGATTGCCAATCTTGGAGATTTTTTGTCTGTTTAAATTTGGCATGCTTGTTTCATTGTTTTTGCAACAGTGATCTAACCTGTTTTGTGTACCAAGGAGGATTGGCTCCATCGTTTGTTAATTTACTTGGTATAAATCACTCAATTGATGCCGATACTGATTTTTTGAATTTAAGCCACATCCGGTCTAGTCTTATATTATTAATTTGGAATGAGTGGAGATCGTCTCTCAGGAAGACATCAAGTGAATTTTTATCTGCTTTCTTGAATAGGTATATTTTTCACTTATTTTTCAAGAATTTCGGGATTACAATATTCAGTCTTGCTACGACAACCCTGTGTTTACTAATCCCTGAATCGGTTTTGACGTTCATTATTAACTCAGGATTATTTGTTTGCTAGGAGGTCAAGTGTGTTTTCACAACTGTTTATTTTCGCCTACATATCAAGGGTAAATCACCAACTATTATCATATAAGTTGTGTACGTGTTTGAAATCAGACTCAAGTTTTCTTTGAACCTTTCAGCAACTGTATCATCTGAATTGGGAGATCAGAAAAAGGATCCAATTATTATTTTATTCCGATTGCCAACAATGACCTCTGCCCATACTAACTCACTGGAAGTATCTACTTCAATTTTGCAACAAGTTAAACTACTTCTGACAGCAACAAACACACCACCACCAACCGTGTTTAGCCTATCCTTTTGAAACACCGTTAGGTTCTTTGCAAAAATTTTGGCTGAGCTTTTATCCGGGTTTAACCAGTTTTCAGTGCCTATAATGATTTGAGCATCAGTGCTTTCTATTAGCACTTGGAGCCCTGGTACTTTCCCAACACAGCTATGACAATTTACAACTGTTATACCAAATGTTCCTTTATCTATGTTCTTACTGTGTTCCTGCATCCTTTGTGACTGACGCCCTTCTTGTGTTTTTCCGAGACCCTCTAACCTAAAAAAACTGCCCAGTTCACACCACACAGCCCCTGCTACCCATGTAGCCACCTCCTGCGTATAGCGGACACTTGACCTATTTAGCGGAACCCAGAATCCTACCACTCTTTCACACAAATTGAGGAATCTGCAGCCTACACGGTCGCAGAGCCGTCTGAGCCTCTGATTCAGACCCTCCACTCAGCTCTGTACCTGAGGTCCACAATCGGTCATGTCGACTATGCTGCAAATGGTCAGCTCTGCTTTCATCTTGCAAGCAAGACTGGCAGCCTTTACCACTTCTGTTAGCCACTCAAAACCAGAGAGAATCGTTTCTGATCCAAAGTGACACACATAATTGGTACTGACGTAAGCAACCACCTACAGTTGGCTGCAACCTGTGCTCTTCATGGCATTTGGGAGGACCCTTTCCACATGTGGAATGACTCCACCCGGTATGCACTCAGAGTGCACATTGGTTTTCTTACCCTTCTTGTCAACCAAGTCCCTAAGGGGCCCCATAATGCGCGTAATGTTGAAGCTCTCAACTACCTATAATCCCACCCTCTGTGATTGCCCGGATCTTGCAGGCTGAGTGGTTTCCTGTGAAACAGGACAGGTGACAGCATCTGGCTCAGTGACAGTGTCAGCCACAGACAGATCTGGAATCTGTTTGTCAGACAAACTGGGGAGGCCTTACGTGCGGCCGCCTGGGAAGTCTTTCGCCACCTTTGCCCGGGGCCGACCTCCCACTCGACCACAGGTGAGGGATCAGCCTCAGTGCGAGTAGTAACTTGGTTGGCCACCAGTGAGGACCGATCGGAGGACTCGGACATGCTGGACATCCGTTGGATCCTCACGGCCGGCCCCCAACAGTGGTGCCCATCCACTGCAGCCTCAAGCTGTGTAACCGAAGCCATCACAGCCTGAAGCTGAGAGTGAAGTGTCACCAACTCGGCTCACATCCGCACACAACAATCGCAGTCCCTGTCGGTACTAAAGACCGTGGAAAACTAAACAATGCAGATAAACGGACTAATAGCACAAGCTGCGCAACTCTGCTGTAGACCCTGACGAAAACACAGGAACTTTGTCTAGTGATACACAAATATTGAGAAACCTAACTACCGAAGCACTCAGGTGAAACTAAATAATTCGCCCCTGATTAGGAACTTGTAATATGTCAGAAAATCAGTTTACTTTTTGATGCAAATGAAAGCACAAGAACTGTGGCTATTAGATATTATGCAGAAACTCAAGAATCTAAACTATTAAAGCACACAGATGATATAATAATATTCGATCCTGATTAGGAACTCATAAATGTCACAAAATCAGTTACTTCCCTGTTGCTGCGTTTGTCTCGTTCGGCCACTACTGCCTGACTTTCAGACCACGATGCACAAATTTTGACATTAAAAGGCTTCTGTACTCAAGCAAATGTCACATATAATTACAAACTATGTAGGAAAGCTAATGCAGTGGCAATAGACAGTTTGGTAAACCTCGTTAAGGAACAAGAGTGGCAGGATGTTTGTAGTGTCAATAACATAGATGACAAATATAATGCTTTCCTTAACTCATTTTCTCATGCCCTTTGAGAGTTGCTTTCCATTAGAACATTCTAAATGGGGTACTAGCAGTAAAAGGCAGACTGGGTGGCTGACTAGTGGGATAAGAACATCATGCAGAACATAGCAGGAATTATATCGATATGTTAGAAGTACTCACAATCAAGCTACAGTAGCCCATTACAAACAGTACTGTAAGGTGTTTAAAATGTTATTAGGAAGGCAAAGAGTATGTGGTATACAAATAGACTAGCTAATTCACATAGTCAGTTGTGAAGCAAGTGTCTGGTCAGCAGCACAAGGTTGTCGATACAAAGTCAGTTTGTAGTAAAAATATTTCTGTTTCTGATAAATCCTATATATGTACAGTATTTAACAATCATTTTGTGGGCATTACTGGTGAAATAAAAATTTAGTTTATACAGGAAATCGTATAACTCTCTTGGCAAATGAACTTCAGAGATTGATGTCTGAAATAGTCGTCTGTGATACAGACAAGGGGAGATTGAGTAAATAAGTAAATCACCAAAGGCTAAGGGCTCTCATGGATATGACGGAGTGCCTAGCAGAATATTAAACTACTGTGCTGCACATGTTATCCTTGTGTTTAGCCATATTTGTGATTTTTCCTTTAGGAATGGTTGGTTTCCTGAACAATTAAAGTACTAAGTAGTAAAGCAGCTTTATAAAAAGGGAGAAATGGACAATGTAGACAATTTTAGACCTATTTCTGTGCCATCAGTGCTTGCTAAAGTTATTGAAAAGGCTGTTTATGTAAGGATAATTGATCATTTTATATCACATAATTTGCTATCAAATGTACAGTTCGGCTTTAGAAGTCATATTTTTTTATTTTAAGTAAGGCATTTGATTGTGTTGATCACAAAATATTGCTCCAGAAGTTGGACCATTACAGAATAAGGGGAGTAGCTCACAATTGGTTCACCTCTTACTTTAATTCACAGTGTTGAGAATGGCTGTGATGTGCGGTTCTGAGTGGGGTACAGTCAATTGGGGGGTGCCCAAGGGATCAGTGTTGAGGCCATTCCTATTCCTTATTTGTGTAAATGATATACCCTCTAGTATTAATGGTAATTCTAAAGTATTTCTGTTTGCTGATGATACTAACTTGGTAGCAAAGGATGTTGTGTGCAACATTGGCTCTGTTTCAAATAGTGCAGATCATAACATGTAGAAAATAAACTACAACAAAACCCGACATTTTAATTTTACAGAATGGGAATATGATTAGTGGAACTAAACAGTTCAAATTTTATTTATTTATTTATTCATTTATTTATTTATTTATTTATTTACATTTTCTTTGCATGGAGCCATCGTAATGATGGCCTTTGCAAACATCAGACTTAATACTGTAGTTATATTTACACTTTTAAAATGCACTATATTCTGTAGCTGTTGCTTCTTATATCTATTTTTTACATTTACTACATTACAACTGATATGCTAATGCCTCATGTTACAATCACTATCTTAAAATTCGTTGAAAGAATGTAAACATTTTTCTATTAGAAAAGATTTAAATTTCATTTTAAAAACATTTCCCATGTACATTCTTAGAGCGTTTGGTTGCTTGTTATACCAAGTCAAACCAGTGATATATGGACTTCTATCAGTCATTTTTAACATTGTTCTGTTGGTTGACTTATAAAAAATACAAGTATTTTTAAGATGTACAGAGAATATATTGTCAGATATTTGTGTCGCACAAATACTTCATGACATGAATCTGTATGTCCCATCCCATGTATATGTCTTATTGCTCTTTTCTGTAGTAGTAGTAGTAGTAGTATTAGTAGTACTCTTTTTAAATGTACAGTAGGTGCACAGTCCCATAGTTCAATTCCGCTATAGAGAAAGGGGTAAAGTGTTCCATAATATACTAATTTCAGTACTTGGCTTGGAACTATCTTTGCAAGCTGGCTGAGGAGATATATGGCACTACTGACTTTTCCGCATACAAAATTAATGTGGTATGTCCACTGCAAATTTTCATCAACATACATACCCAGGAATTAACAGTTACCATTTTCTGTTGCAGAGATATTACACACACTGTTCATGTTGTGGTGAGAACTGCCTGTTTCAAATGTCAGTAGTTGAGATTTGGTGACATTCACCTTGAGTCCCTGATCGTTGAAGTATTTTGTTGCACCACTAGTAGTAAGAGATTCTAGCTCATTAGATTCACTCCCATAGAATAAGATTGACGTGCCATCTGCATAGCTTACAATATAGGAGTTAATGAGTTGTGGAATGTCGTTAATATATGTAAGGAACAGAAATGGTCTAATAATTGAGCCCTGTGGTACACCTTGTAATACAGGTTCACTGGTGGACTTGGAGTTCATGATTTTATTATCTAGTTTGTATGACAGTTTAGTGCTTTGCTTATGATTCAGCAGGTATGTGGTTAGAAGATTCATGGTTTGATCCCCAATAATATAAGATTTTAGGTTTTTAAGAAGTGCCCTATGGTTTACTGTGTCAAATGCTCTTGTCAGGTCCAAAAATATACCTGCAGTCTGCATCTTCTGGTACAATAGACAGTAAACTTCATGGATGAACTGTGTAACTGCTGTGATTGTACTTAGCTCTTTTCTGAAGCCATGCTGCGAATCTACAAGCAGTTTATGTCTTGTGAAAAAGGCACTTAGCTAAGAAAGCATAATGCTTTCAAATATCTTACTAAAAGTGGGAAATAATGAGATTGGTCTATAGTTGAAGACATCTTCCTTACTTCCCTTTTTATACACTGGTTTCACTACACTAATTTCTTAATGTTGAGATAGATAGTAAACTGACATGGAAATGCCCACTTTAGGATATTGTTCAAAGACTTAATGCTGTCATTTTTACTATTCTAATGGATTCTGAAGTAAGTGATAATTTGACATGAAAACGAGTCAATTTTGTTTATTTTTGTTTGCTTATATCACATGGTGTTATATTTTGGGGTAACTCTTCCCATTCTAAAAGGATATTTTGGCTCAGAAATGGGCAGTTCGGGCAGTAAGTGGTTTAAGTTCGCGAACCTCTTGTTAACCCCTCATCAATAGGATGGGTATTTTGACATTGCTCTCTCAGTATATATATTCTTTACTATGATTTTTTATTAACAATATCAGCTTATTCCCTAGAATTAGCAGCTTTCACTCAGTTAATACTTGGCAGAAATCCAATCTGCATTTGGATCACACTTCCTTAACTCTTGTGCAAAAAGGTGTGCAGTATACTGCTGCATCCATTTTCAATAAGCTACCACAAGAATTTAAAAATCTTCGCAGTAATCCATGTGTTTTAAAATCAAAACTGAAGATTTCCCTCGTGAGTCACTCCTCCTGTTCTGTTGAGGAGTTCCTTGAAAAATTATGCTGATTCTTATGTTATGTTGTGGATTGCGTTTACTCAAACTTATGGCTTGACTTTTTTGGGTTCATAAACATTTCATATTATTTATTATTACTTTTATGTCATAATTTCATGTACTGACACATTCCATGACCTTGGAGATTTGCTCCTCAATTTGGTCCTACAGAACTAGACGTGTAAATAAAATAAAATAAAAATATCACCACCACCTTACTATTGCCTGCTTGAAACTTGCAGATAAAATCATTGCCATCTTTTTCAAACCCTCACAATATACATGACTGAAGTAGATGTAATAAATGCTGAACTAGTTAAATATGGAGGTTTACTACTAGGTAAAAGACTTATAAAATTAATAATTTTTGAGGAACTGCAAGATCCCAGACTCATGGTATACTGCAGAAGTAATACCTTTCTTTTGAAGAATGGGAAACACAAGGATTGTAAAAAGTATAGTGGCGTCAGTCTGCTAAACATTGGCTACACATTTTGCTTGAAGATAATCAGTAACCCTGAAGATTATATTATTCAAAATAAAAATTCCAACATAAGAACAGATGATGTTAGAGTCTACAGGAGTGCAGAATGTGGTTCAGATCACCTCTTGTTAGGTGCGAAGATGGTGATAACATCTAAGAGGAAAAACAAATTAAAGAGGCAAATTTTCCCGTGAGGACGGGACATTATGAAATACAACTTACATAGTTCGAAACAAGAGTCTGTATGATAACTATATAAATTATGGTTAGCAAACAGAAGCACCTAAAAGAAGGAATGTCGGAGCATATGTACCAAGGAGCGAAAAGTGCGTATACGAAGCAACATTTGAAGCACTGGGACAGTGAAAAGGAGGAAAATGATCACGATGATGGTGGACTCAAATTATTGAAGAAAAAGGAGATCTAAAAAAGATACTGTGTAATAATTGGTTGAGAAAAAGGGAACAACAAGATAGAGCACTATGTGATAGAATAAATAGAGAAGTAAAAAAGAAAAGAACATGTGTAGAAGGAAAATTGAAATCTGGGAATATAAATGGGAGGCACAAGAGTGGTGGCAGCATGGAAAATGGTTTCAGGCTGAGGAACAGGTTAAAGGAAAGAGCAAACCTGCCGATTGTCAGTCTGATAGAGCAGGGGAAGCATTGAAAAGGCTTGAAGACAGAAGAACAGCTAGAGTACAAGGAAATAAAGTGGAAGATGAGAGAGAACCAGTAGGGTAAAGAGGAAGAGAAAAAACCACGAAAGAGGT